>NC_080704.1:113092837-113769255 GCF_030445035.2 Dasypus novemcinctus | reverse complement strand
AGTTAGTTTTTCTAGTTCCTTAAAGAAGGCTGTGTTGATTTTTATTGGGAATGCATTGAATGTGTAGATCAGTTTTGGTAGGATAGACATCTTAATAATAAGTAGTCTTCCTATCCATGAACAGGGAATATTCTTCCATTTATTTAGGTCTTCTTTGATGTCCTTGAACAGTCTTGTGTAGTTCTCTGTGTACAAGTTCTTTACCTCTTTAGTTAAATTTATTCCTAAGTAATTGATTTTTTTATTTACTATTATTAATGGTATTTGTTTCTCGATTTCCTCCTGATCTTGCTCATTATTGGTGAACAGAAATGCTACTGATTTTTGAGCATTGATCTTATAACCTGCGACTTTACTAAACTCATTTATGAGTTCTAGAAGCTTTGTTGTAGACCTCTCAGGGTTTTCTATGTATAGGATCGTGTCATCTGCAAATAATGAAATTTTGACTCCTTCCTTTCCAATTTGAATGCCTTTTATATCTGGGTCTTGCCTCAGTGCTCGAGCAAGTACTTCTAAGACAACATTAAAAAGAAGGGGAGAGAGTGGGCATCCTTGTCTTGTTCCTGACTTTAGAGGGAAAGATTTTAGGATTTCTCCCTTGTAAACGATGTTGGTTGTGGGTTTTTCATATATACTCTTTATCATGTGTTTTTATCAAGAAAGAGTGTTGTATTTTGTCAAGTGCTTTTTCTGCATCTATAGATATAATATTGTGATTTTTTCCCTTCAATCTGTTTATATGGTGTATTACATTGATTGATTTTCTTATGTTTTTTTTTAATTTTATTCATTTTGTAAAAATATTACATTCAAAAAATATGAGGTCCCATACAACCCCACCACCCCCACCCCACCACTCCCCCCACCCCTCAGCAACACTCAATCCCTTCATCATGACACATCCATTGCATCTGGGAAGTACATCTCTGGGCATCTCTGCACCTCATGGTCAATGGTCTACATCATAGCCCATACTCTCCCACATTCCATCCAGTGGGGCCTGGGAGGATTTACAATGACCGGTTATTGTCCCTGAAGCACCATCCAGGGCAACTCCAAGTCCCAAAAACGCCTCCACATCTCATCTCTCCCTCCTATTCCCCATACCCATCAGTCACCATGGCCACTTTTCCCACACCAATGCCACCTTTTCTCTGTGGACCTTGGATTGGTTGTGTCCGTTGCACCTCTATGTCAAGAGGAGGCTCAGATTCCACATGGATACTGGATGCAATCCTCCTGCTTTCAGCTGTAGGCACTCTAGGCTCCATGGTGTGGTGGTTGTCCTTCTTCAACTCCATCTTAGCTGAGTGGGGTAAGTCCAATAAATAAGAGTGTAGGAGCTGAAGTCTGTTGAGGCTCAGGGCCTGGTTATCCTATTGTCAGTCCAGAGATTCAAATCCCCTAAATATATCTTAAACCCCAACACCAACTACAATTCCAGTAAAGTAGCATGAAAGTCTTGTGAAAAGAGATCCCATCTGAGTCCAGTTCGATCACGCAGAAACACCAGCTCCAAAGCAGGGCCAACTGACATGGCAGTGAACCCCATCTGCCATGACCATAGAACCTGTGGGTCTCTTTAGCCCTCAAAGGAACCAATACCTGGGGTTGTATCTACTTTATCTGTCTCTTAGACTCTGCTCAATTGTGCATAAGGGCAATCCTTCTGACAACCTCCAGACTCTTTTTTAGAGACTCGTAGCCATATAAACTCATTTCTCCTTTCCATTTCCCCCTTACATTAGGTCAAACAGCATTTTAAAATCATGTTATTATATGTAGACAGGGATATTCTGTTGGTCCGCATTGAACCTTTAATTCAAGGTCATTTTCTAGTTGCATCATCACTTGGTACTTGGTAGTGATCCCTCGGTGCCAGGGGGGCTCATCCCCAGGTGTCATGTCCCACGCTGGGGGGAAGGCATTGCATTTACATGCTGAGTATGGCTTTGAGACTGGCCACATTTGAGTAACATGAAGGCTGTCAGGAGGAAATTCCTAGGCAGAGTGCTGCTCTAGGCCTTATTCTTATTTCAGGCATATAGGCTCACAAGCATAGTCATTAGTATCATGGTCTCACTGTTGGACCCTCATTCCTTCCTGGTCCTTACCGTTGCACCTGGGGGACTGTCGCTGCTCCCCTAGGGACCACGACAGAGCACCCCCGGCCAGGAAGCCAATACCCCCCCAGCTGTAGTTTTTAATTGTTGCCACTATGAGTATATCCAAACATTACCATGCACCCTGGACATATGCCCTGTATAGCTCCCTGTCAGACATATATCACCTGTCAATAGTATCCTATACCAGTATTCCTCCACTGCCATTGTTGAACCACTCTGTGATCCAAAACTTCCTGAAAAGTGAAGCCCAATATAATGTCAGGAGCCCTTACTAGTGAAATGGAATATAGCGATGGGTTTAAAGGTTAGATATAGAATACGTGTTGATTTGGAAAAATTCTACATCCTTTTTCTTTTCTATTTTCCTAATTATTGAACTTCTCTTCACAAGAGCCAAAGACATCAGTAATTCATATATACAATATACAGTACTCCCACACATCTACCATAAAACCTTTTCCCTTCCACAGCAATATTCTTATAACTTATTCATATCATATTTACTTAAACTGATGTACAGACTCTGAGACAATAGCTTTCAAACAAGGTGACATCTGTGCTTACATTGTGGTCCATACTTTAGGATATACAGTTTTCTAAATTTTTAGTTATCCTATGTTTTACATTATGGTTTACATTATTAGTCTGTCATCCCCTATATGTTTATGATGTAATATTACATGTTTTATATCCATCCTTGTGTGCTCCCGCGAAACTCCTCCTTACCCCACATTTACCTTGGTTCCACACATTTAACATCCATTTTCCCCTCCCCTTGGGGCCCACAGTGACAGCCAACCTCCATTTCCCAAGGAGTCACATCCAGAGATACTTGCAATAGTGTTCAGGGATTAACTTGTTCAACTGCCCCAATGCCCTGGGAGCCACCCTTTCTCTCGAGAGATACAGTTCCCTCTATTTGATGGCATTAGTTCTCCCCAGGATGTGGGTCCACCCCCACTCTCACTACTTGGGTCTCTACCCAATGGTACAACCCACTCTGGCAAAATGAGCATTCAGAGATTCCCCAGGAGCCCGTCCCGCATCAGACCATCCCCTCCGAGCATCCTAAACAGGTAACCCTCCTAATTATATTTTGATACGATTTTCTCAGTATTTTACTCTCAACCAACAACTGACACTCTCCTATGTTCGTATGTTGTCCCTCTCTCCCCCCACTTTTTGGGCAATATTACCCATCTGTCCATCCGCAGCCCCCCTCAAACCCGCGAAGCCCCACCCAAAGGCAACCCCTTGCCCCCATTTTATCTCTTCTTTGTGTTCATACTTACCACCAGCTCATCATAAATTTCACCCCTGCAGACGTCGGCTCACATCCTTCCTCCCCCCCCCCCAATTTCCTGTAAGCCTATCGTTCAGTCTCTAGCTCTCTGAGGCAGCTTTCTTATTTCATATCATTGAGGTCATGTAGTATTTGTCCTTCAATGCCTGGGTTGCTTCACTCAACATAAGGTTCTCAAGATTCATACATGTTATCACGTGTGTTTGTAGTGTATTTGCTCTTACACCTGAGTAGTATTCCATTGTGTGTATATACCACATTTTATTGATCCACTCGTCTGTTGATGGGCATTTAGGTTGATTCCAACTTTTGGCGATAGTGAACAATGCTGCTATGAACATTGGTGTACATATATCGGTTTGTGTCCTTGTTTTCAGTTCTGCGGGGTATATACCCAGCAGTGGAATTGCTGGGTCATATGGCAAATCGATGGTTAGTTTTTGGAGAAACCACCAAACTGTCCTCCAGAATGGTTGGATCCTTCCACATTCCCACCAGCAGTGGATGAGTGTTCCCATTTCTTCACAACCTCTCCAGCATTTGTATTCTTCTGTTTTTCTCATAGCTGCCAATCTTATGGGACTAAGATGGTATCTCATTGTAGTTTTGATTTGCATTTCCCTGATAGCTAAAGATTTGGAGCATTTTTTCATGTGCTTTTTAGCCCTTTGTATTTCTTCTTTGGAGAAGTGTCTGTTTAAATCTTTTTCCCATTTTTTAAATGGGTTGTTTATCTTTTTATTTTCAAGATATATGAGTTCTTTACATATGCAAGTTATAAGTTTCTTATCAGATATATGGTTGCCAAATATTTTCTCCCATTGTGTGGGTTCCCTTTTTACTTTCTTGACAAACTCCTATGAGGTGCAGAAAGCTTTAATTTTGAGGAAGTCCCATTTATCTATTAGTTCTTTTGCTGCTCGTGCTTTTGGTGTGATATTCATGAAGCCACTTCCTATTACAAGGTCCTGTAGATGTTTCCCTACACTGCTTTCCAAGGTCTTTGTGGTCTTGGCTCTTATATTTAGGTCTTTGATCCATCTTGAGTTGGTCTTTGTATAAGGTGTGAGATGGTAATCCTCTTTCATTCTTCTACATATGGATATCCAGTTATCCAGGCACCATTTGTTGAATAGGCCATTCTCTCCCAGTTGAGAGGGTTTGGTTGCTTTATCGAATATTATATGGCTATATATGTGTTGTTCTATATCAGAACTTTCAGTTCGATTCCATTGGTCGGTGTGTCTCTCCTTATGCCAATACCATGCTGTTTTCACTACTGTAGCTTTGTAGTATGTTTTGAAGTCAGGTAGTGTGATTCCTCCAATTTCGTTTTTCTTTTTCAATATGTCTTTGGCTTTTCGGGCCCTCTTTCCTTTCCAAATAAATTTCATAGTTAGTTTTTCTAATTCCTTAAAGAAGGCTGTGTTGATTTTTATTGGGATTGCATTGAATGTGTAGATCAGTTTTGGTAGGATAGACATCTTAATAATAAGTAGTCTTCCTATCCATGAACAAGGAATGTTCTTCCATTTATTTAGGTCTTCTTTGATTTCTTTGAACAGTCTTGTATAGTTCTCGGTATATAAGTTTTTTACCTCTTTAGTTAAATTTATTCCTAAGTATTTGATTTTTTTATTTACTATTGTGAATGGTATTTGTTTCTTGATTTCCTCCTGATCTTGCTCATTATTGGTGAACAGAAATGCTACTGATTTTTGCGCATTGATTTTATAACCTGTGACTTTACTAAACTCATTTATGAGTTCTAGAAGCTTTGTTGTAGACCTCTCAGGGTTTTCTATGTATAGGATCATGTCATCTGCAAATAATGAAATTTTGACTTCTTCCTTTTCCAATTTGAATGCCTTTTATATCTGGGTCTTGCCTCAGTGCTCGAGCAAGTACTTCTAAGACAATGTTAAATAGAAGGGGAGACAATGGTCATCCTTGTCTTGTTCCTGAGTTTAGAGGGAAGGATTTTAGGATTTCTCCATTGTAAACAATATTGGCTTTAGGTTTTTCATATATACTCTTTATCATGTTCAAAAAATTTCCTTGTATTCCGATCTTTTGGAGTGTTTTTATCAAGAACGGGTGCTGTATTTTGTCAAATGCTTTTTCTGCATCTATAGATATAATCATGTGATTTTTTTCCTTCAATCTGTTTCTATGGTGTATTACATTGATTTTCTTATGTTGAACCATCCTTGCATGCCTGGAATAAATCCCACTTGGTTGTGGTGTATAATTTGTTTAATGTGTTGTTGAATATGATTATCAAGTATTTTGTTAAGAATTTTTGCGTCTAGGTTCATTAGAGAAATTGGTCTGTAATTTTCCTTTCTTGTGGTGTCTTTGTTTGGCTTTGGTACTAGGGTAATGTTGGCTTCATAGAAGGAGTTTGGCAATGTTCTTTCTGTTTTGATTTTTTTTGAATAGTTTCAGCAGGATTGGTGTTAGTTCTTTCCGGAATGTTTTGTAGAATTCACCTGTGAAACCGTCTGACCCTGGGCTCTACTTAGTTGGGATATTTTTAATGACTGATTCTATCTCTTTGCTTGTGATTGGCTTGTTAAGATCATCAATTTCTTCTTTCATCAATATGGGTTGCTTATGTGTTTCTAGGAATTTGTCCATTTCCTCTAAATTGTCATTTTTGTTGGAATATAGTTTTTCACAGTATCCTCTTATGATAGTCTTTATTTCTGTGGGGCCAGTGGTGATATCTCCTTTATAATTTCTTATTTTGTGTATTTGCATCTTCTCTCTTTTTTTCTTTGTTAGTCTTGCTAAAGGTTTGTCAATTTTATTGATCTTCTCAAAAAACCAGCTCTTGGTCTTGTTTAT
This sequence comes from Dasypus novemcinctus, assembly GCF_030445035.2. Classification (NCBI taxonomy): domain Eukaryota; kingdom Metazoa; phylum Chordata; class Mammalia; order Cingulata; family Dasypodidae; genus Dasypus; species Dasypus novemcinctus. The sequence goes on along the minus strand of NC_080704.1, from coordinate 113,762,973 downwards.
CTTTTCAAGTGCTTTCTTATTTTCTATTTCCTTTAGTTCTGATCTTATCTTTGTTCTTTCTTCCTTTCTTCCTCCTGTTGGATTACTTTGTTGTTTTTTTACTAATTTCTCCAAATGTGCAATTAGTTCTTCAATTTTTCCTCTTTCTTCTTTTTTGATGTATAAATTTATGGCTATAAATTTCCCTCTCAGTATTGCTTTTGCAGCATCCCATAAGTTTTGGTATGTTGTGTTATCATTATCATTTGTTTCAAGGGAGTTTTTGATTTCTTTTGAGATTTCCTCTTTGACACACTGTTTTTCTAAGAGTGTGCTGTTTAATTTCCATATCTTGGTGTGAAATCTGGGCCTCTGGCCCTTGCAGATTTTCAGCTTCACTTTACTGTGGTCAGACATATTATTTTGTATGATTTCGATCTTTCTGAATTCATTGAGCCTTTCTTTGTGGCCTAGCATATGGTCTATCTTGAAGAATGATCAATGTGCACTTGAGAAAAATGTATATCCTGCTGTATTTGGGTGTAATGATCTGTATATGTCTATTAGATCCAGCTCCTCTAATATACTGTTCAAATATTTTGTTTCTTTAGTGATTCTCTTTTGAGATATTCTGTCCAGAGTTGATAGTAGTATATTAAAATCTCCCACTATAATTGTAGATATATCTATTCTTTCACTTAGTTTTTCCAGTGTTTGCCTTACGTATTTAGATGTGCCCTTGTTAGGAGCATAAATATTTATGATTGTTCACTCTTCTTGACAGATTGTCCCTTTCACTAATATGTAGTATCCTTCTTTGTCTCTCACAATTGTTTTGCATTTAAAGTCTATTTTGTCTGATATTAATATAGCTACTCCTGCCTTTTTTTGGTTATTGTTTCCTTGTAAGATTGTTTTCCAACCATTCACTTTCAGCCTCCATGAATCTCTGGGTCTAAGAGGTGTCACTTTTAGACAGCATATAGATGGGTCATATTTCCTTATCCAATGTCCCAGTCTAAATCTTTTGATAGGTGAGTTTAATCATTGATATTCAGTGTTATTATGTTCAAGTAATTATTTATGTTAGCCATATTTTGATTGGACTTGTGTTTGTCATATTTTGTTTGTTTGTTTCCTTCTCTTTTTGTCTTTTTTGTTGCTCTTACACTCTCCTCCAACTCTGCCTGTCCTGTTTTTTCCTTTCTTCCTGCAGAACTCCCTTTAGAATTTCTTGAAGGGGAGGTTTCTTGTTGGCATACTCTTTCAATTTCTGTTTATCTGTGAATATTTTGAACTCTCCATCATTTTTGAATGCTAGTTTAGGTGCATAGAGTATTCTTGGTTGGAAATTTTTTTCTTTTAGTACCTTGACTATATCATACCACTGCCTTCTTGCCTCCATGCTTTCAGATGAGAAATCAGCACTTAATCTTATGGAGCCTCCCTTGTATGTGATGGTTTTCTTTTCTCTTGCTGCTTTTAGAATTTTCTCTTTGTCTTGAGCATTGGATAATTTGACAAGTATATGTCTTGGGTTGGGCCTGTTGGGGTTTATGATGCTTGGGGTGCGTTGTGCTTCTTGGATATGTACATCTGTCTCTCTCAGTAGATTTGGAAGTTTTCAGCCATTATTTCCTGCAACACTCCTTCTGACTCCTTTCCCTTCTCTTATCCTTCTGGGATGCCTATAATACATGTTTGTGCATTTTGCATTGTCATTTATGTCCCTAAGTCTTAGCTGGATTTTTTCTATCTTTTTATTGATCAATTCTACTATCTGTTTGATTTCCAATGTACTGTCTTGCACATTGCTAATTCTCTCCTCTGCCTCTTTTAATCTCCTGCTATTTGCTGTGAGTATATTTTTGATTTCTTGAACTGTGGTGTTCATTTCCATCATATCTGTTATCTTTTTGTGTATGTCTGCAATTTCCTCTCCAAGTGTTTTCTTCATATTGTTAAACTCTTCCTTTACTTCATTAAGTTTGTCTCTGATATATGTTCTGAGATCTTTAATTGCTTGTCTGAAGTTCTGCTCCCCTTCCTGGTTTTTAGTTTGTTCATTGGATTCAGCCATGTTTTCCTGATTCCTGTTTTGGTTTGTAGTTTTTTGTTGCTGTCTGGTCATCATTTTATCTTGACAGGTTTAATCATTTCCTTAGCTTCTTTGTCTAGTCTTGGGGATTAATTAGCTGTTGTTCTTGCATAAGTGTTATATGTTCTTTTTGTCACTTTGTTCTTATTTTATTTCTTGTTGCTGGCTGAGTTCACTTTGAAGGAAAATATTAGGGCCAGGGGAAGGTGATTGTGTAAAAAAGGAAAATGTGTAAAGTAGTATTGGTAATAAATGCTAACAGAGCAACAGTATGAGATCTGGGAGGATGGATATTAGATTCATGTAAGTTGTGTAGAGTTATAGCAGTAAGTAGAGTACCTATAATGAGGTAGTCAACTGAATATGGGAGGAATATGGTATGAATTAAAAAGCTATTGTTTTCGTGAGAGAGGGAAACAGAAGAGAAAGGCAATAGTTTCAAGAGTGGATAAAAGACAGAAAACAAAACAAAGGTATTAGAAATTAAGAGTTAGACAATTTGGGGATCAAAGAAAGGGAAGTGGAATATAGGAGAGACAATAGATGATGGAGGATATCAAGATGTGGGGGAAAAGGGATAGTGTAGGTGGCCAAAATCAATTCACACAAAAATGAGGCAATGGAGGATGAGGAAACCCAGCAAATGTGAGGTGTTCCCTGCAGCACCTATTGTATTATTAAAATAAAGTAAAATAAGAAGAAAAAGAGAGAAAAGAAAAGAAAAAAAAGAGAAGAAAGAAAGAAAAAAAAGGGACTGGTGGGTAAAGAAAAGGGAGGGAAACAAGTAAGAAAAAGAAAAGAAGAAAGAGAACCAAAAAAAACATAAACAAACCAATGGAAAAAAAAACCCTAAATAAATGAAAAAAAGACCTTGGGGGATATAATGGGAGAAAAGACTAGGAGATAATGCAATATTAGCAACCAGGACAATAAAAAATAAAAAAAAGAAAAAAGAGAAAAAAAAACGCAAATGTCAAGGGCTAGGACACTCAAGGACCTCAGATGGACCTTAGGGCGTAGTGGATACAGGGATGGAAAGTCTGTGATATTGCAGACTGAAGAGGTGTGAGTCTCTGGGGTGTTGGCCACCAAGGTTTAGGTGACACAGACCTCGCAAACTCAAATCCGGTTAACAGGGAGCCTGGGAGCACCGCACGCAAACCACCCTTCAGGGATCCCCGCAGCTGGGTGCCCAGCCCTATGGGGGTGTGTCACATCCGCAAACTCTGACCTCTGTGTCAGAAACCCAAAATTCCTCCTCTCACTAGAATCTCTTCTGTTGCTGTGTCACCAATTCGACTTCAGGACACCTCCCGCCCTGCAAGTCCCTGAAACAGCCTGCTGGGGGTGCGTCTATATTGCAGACAATTTAAGAACACTGCAGATCGGCAGCCAGGCCTAGGGGGCGGGGCTCTGGCCAGAAGCGTTGATATCCATGTCAGAAACCCAAAATTCCACGCCTCGCAAAAAACTCTGTCTCTGTCTCACCAAATCTGTTTCCAAAGGCCTCCTGCCCTGCAAGCCCCTGAATAGCCCACTCAGGGCTTATGAATTCCCCAGCACTGCAGAGCCTCCAGGAATCGGCTGCCGGGGTCCCGCCCACCCCAGGGGGGAGTGTTCTGCATGCAGCTCCTATTTCCGTGAAAGAGAACTTCAATTCTACCTTTTACACAGATCTTCTCTGTCACTGTCCCACCAAATCGATGTCCAGACACCTCCTGCCCTGCAAAATCCCAAAACAGCCTGGCCCTGAAGAATTTCCAATGCTGCCCAGCCGCTTCTTTGCAGGAGAAACTATAAGGTGCACTCACTCAGACACCATCTTGCCCTGCCTCCCCAGTGAATTTCAAGACTATGTAGAGGCTGAGAGTTTTATTTCCCACCAAGTTTTTAACTGGTAGGAGACCAGAATTTTTGGAAAAAAATGCCAATTAGAATCTACATCACAAAAAAGGAGAAGCCATTACTAGGGAAGAATTTGTGGCCAGAAGCTGTGAATCAGAGAGACTTTGAAGGGTTTGAGGCTGTCGTCAAACCTGCAGGTACAGAGGGTACAGTTATGCAAGATATTGCATTTTTTGAACAATCCATGAGTCTGGAAGTTGATGCTGCTGATGCTGAGGAGTTAGTGGAGGAATATGGTGAAGAGCTCAGCACTGAGGAGCTGCAGGAACTACAGAAGAAGCAGCAACAAGAGGTGGCTGAAGAGATTTCTTCAGGTGAGGAGATAAGGGAGGACGTCCCCAGTTCCTTGATAAAAGAAATGTGTGCAAAATGGGCAGAAGTTCAAAACTTTGTGAGAATTACCATCCTGACAAAGCTCTGACAAGCAGAAGTGTGAATTTATTGGATGACCAATTTCACACTTTCAAGGAATGCTGAAAAGAAGACAGAATCAGTCCTCATTGGATAAGTTTTTAGTGAAGGTGACAAAGTGTGTGTCAGAGCCTGTAGTGAAAGTTGAAAAAAGGCAGAAAAGAGAAAGAATACTGAAAGTGCCCAATGTTCTATTGGAAGGGGACTCTCCTTCTAAGCAACACTCCGTGGACTCTCTCCTCACCACTCTTCTCCACTATCCCATTAGGCTATGGACTCTTAAGTACAGAAAAAGCGAAATTTTTATTTTATTTAATCGAAGTACTTATTAACTTTTAGGTTTATTTCTCATGTAAAGTAATGATATTCAACCCCACCTTTTTACATATTGCCTTAAAATGTGCATTGTCTTTGGTTTGGGAGCACATTACATTTACTTACATTATTTCTTATGGGAAAATTTGTTTGGTGCTCGTCATTTTTGGTACACATCGTGTCTCCTGGAACCAATTAACAATGAGTACCGAGGTACCACTCTAACTCCTACTTGATCTGTATAGTCAAAATATGTCTATGCCTGATAAACAGACTTGATTTTTTGCCATCATGATGGAGATCCATGACCCCTCACCCAATTTTCAGACCTGAGTCAGTTCACACTCCCAGAGCCCCTTGAAGAGGATGTCAGTTTTCCCTGAGGAAGGACTCCATAATACCATAAATATATGTTATCTTTCTAGCCTTCTTTCTAGTCAAAGGGGACTCTGGCCATTTTCCAGGGTAACTATGCATGGGGTAAAGGAAATATTCAGATTTTTCACAGATAATGGGATACTGACTGTGGTGGTTTGAAGCTGTTTGAAACCCTGCAGGGATTTGGAATTGTTTTGGACCTGTGACTTTATTTTTTGCTTCCAATTTCTCCCTTCTGTGGTGGGACCAGCTCAGCAATAGGTCTGCATGAAGGGAAGGTGACACAGAACTGAAGAAATAAAAGGACAGAAAGAAAGACACAAGAGAGGAAACAAAGATGGGACCAGGGGGGCTTCACAGCTTCTGAAACTGGGAGCCTCAACCCTAGTTTCTCCCTCATATTTATTTGAAAGCTAATGAGCAACGTGCAACATAAGAAGCAACTTGCAACATCTACAATAAGGTACAGGAGCATCTTGTACAATAACAAGAAGCAACTTGCAACATCTACAATGAAGTACAGGAACATCTTGTGCAATAACAAGAAACAACTAATAGGTAAGCCAGTTTCCCATAACACTTCTGAAATGGAAATGTTTATCCTATGACTGTCTCTCTATTGTATTTTGGAAGCAGATAACTTGTTCTCTAGGTTTTACAAGTCAACAGATGGAGGGAAACTGTGCCCCATACAGACCACACCCATAGCCGATTTTGATGAGACTTTGTATTTAGTATTGTTACTGAAATTACTTAAGTCTTTTGGGATACTGTGATGGAATTCATGTATTTTGCATGTAGAAAGAACATCTTTTGGGAGTCCAGAGCGTGGAATGTGGCAGTTTGAAGCTGAATGTACCCCAGAAAAACATGTTCTTAAATCTCATCCACTCCTGTGTTTCTAAACCCATTCATTGTAAGTTGGATTTCTGATGAGGTTACTTCAGTTAAGATGTGACCTACCTCATTCAGGATGGGTCTTAATCCTATTACTGGAGTCCTTTATAAATGGAATTAATACAAAGAGAGAGAGAGAAAGGCATGGAAATAAGAAGCTAAAATAAATGAAATCCAGAAGTGAAGAGAGAGACCAGCAGATGCCTCCATGTGCATTGCTATGTGGCAAAGGAGCCAAGGACTGCCAGCAGCTGGTCTTTGAGAAGAAACCATTGCCTTGATGATGTCTTTATTTGGACATTTTCTTGGCCTCAAAACTGTAAGCTAATAAATTCCCATTGTTCAAGCCAAACCATTTCATACTATTTGTTTTAAGCAACCTAGGAAACTGAAACACTGACTCTGAGTTCACACTCATCTCATCCAGTCATCCACCAGTCAACGTTGGGGCTTTTGGAATCCAAAGATAGAATTTTATCCTGAATCCATCTGCAATGGGACTGGTGGATCTGCAAACACATTATATGGTTATTTCTTAGTTCATGGATGCATATTTGAAATAGCCATACCCAGAAAATGACAGATCTACCACATTTGCTCCCTGACCACTGCAGTAAGGGCTATTATGGTAGACTATGTACCATTTACTGAATCTTTCAATATTATATCCCTTAAGAAATCACTGAGATGTGTACAACTACCGATTTGAAGGGTCTGTGTATCAGGGGGAGATGATTTCTATGACATTCCCATTTAACTTTTCTATTTAGCCAATAAGGTAGCTAGCTCTTGGAGAATGATAGTAGAATATAAAAAATTTAATCATACGGGGAATCTAATTGTAGCCACTGTTCCACATGGTATCTTTACTGGTGCAAATTTCGAAAAACCTTTGGAACCTAATAGATTGGATGTTTCCCCCCTCTTTCCCAGGGGTTAGCATTTCTTTTCTATAAAGGGCCAGACTGTATTTTAGGTATTGTGGGCCATTTGGTCTCTGTCACAACCACTGAACTCTGATGTTGTAGTGGGAAAGCAGGCTTACATAAATGAATGCTGTTCTCTACATTGGTAATTTCATGCTAATAAGGTCAGAAAAACAGGAGGTAGTATGTACTCTAGATGCTTTAATAAGTGTATCCAAGGGTAAGAAAAAAGCCCAATGAAGATTCAGGGGCCTGCCACCTCAGGGAAATTTCTGGGGGATTCACCCACTAAAACAGGAGAAATACTTGGAGGGTTCTCTTTAGATTCTTCATATTTAGATATGCTACTCCATCCCACCTACTGAATTACCCTTAAAGTAAATAGCCTTGAGTGGGGACCCAAACATGTAGAGGCTTTCCAGCTGGTCCATACTACAGTGTGATGGCTCTGCTACTTTACCTTTGTGACCCAGAGGATTCCATGGTGCTTAAAGCATCTATTGCAAATCAGAAGACTAAGTGGAGATGGTGGCAAATCTCAATAGAATTACTGTGTAGGCACTGCAGATTTTGAAGGAAAATCATGCTCTCTTTGGTAAATACCTCCTTTTGGAAATAAATTCTGTTTTGCCAGGGTGGCTGCATATAGTTTGTGCAAGTTGTGCCTTGTACATGGTGCCCACTAAGTGGGCAAGTTGAAACTGAAATTCAGTTTCCTACTCTTTTCACCAAATCATGTGCCCTGATATGGTCACCATGGGAAGTAGTATCCTTTTCTAAAGGCACAGTGTGGGCCAGTGGTGGCCTTGTGGCTTAGTACTGGGACCTGGAAGCGATGGAATGCCCAACGACAGGATACCAAGTAAACCCCTGACCTAAGATTCATATCATGAACTGGTGCTATCTGATCCATCAAGCCAAAAAGTTGGATGTACCCAGCTGTACACTACCAACAAGTGGGAGTGGTATGTATAAGATGGGGTTGAAGCAGGTCCTCAGTCATGGGTAAGATGCATGAGATGTTCCAAAACCTCTTCTCCATATGTACTGTTTGCTTTCCCTCAGTGAACACTTATGTCTTCATCAGAGGTCCTTGCAAGTAGTTTAGTGAAGAATAAAATAATGGAGACTGGTTTATGTGTGCTTCTGCATGACAGCCAGAAAAGGACGTTTGCAGCATTATATCCTCAGTCAGTGGTGGCAAGAAGGACACTGGCGAAGGTAAATCCCGTAGTGGGCAGAATTTAGGACAGTTTATGTGTTTACTTTTCCTGGAAGGAGAAATGGCTAGTTGTGTGTGTGTGTGTGTGTGTGTGTGTGTATTTTTTCACTGATTCCTGGACACTGGCTAGTGATTAGGTCAGATGTCCCAGGGCTTGAATATGTATGGACAACTCAGAATGGGCCCATAGTATTAGAATGTGTGCCTCATGTGAATGCTCACCAAAGGGCATCCACTACAGAAGAAGCTTTCCATTATTAGGCAGCCAAGATGGTCTGTTCTGAAGACATCAATCAGCATCTTTCCTCATAAACTCCAATGTTGGCTCAATGAATAAAATAGCCATAGTGGCAGAGGTGGAGGTTATACATGGATTCAACAAGTGGACTTCTACTCCTCAAGGTTGATCCAATCATCACCATTGTTGAGTACTTAATTTTATAGAAGAAGCAGAAACCAGTACTGAGCACTCTGTTAAGTAAAATACCCTGGGGGCACCAGCCAGCCAACTGGTGGCAAAGGGACTAAATTGGACACCTTTAATCATAGAGGGTATAGTGATTCATCCTCACTGGAATCAATTATTATAGGTAAGATTTTGCATTCTCTGCCTGCCATGTTTTTTCCTGCAACAGCAATAATGGTATTCCACACAACATTGCTCCTGACAAAGGAATTCATTTTACAGGGAAAAAAGAAGGGAGGATTCTTTGGATTTACCATATACTCCACCATTCAGAAGCAGATGCTGTTGTAGAACAGTTAAATGGCTATTTGAAGACTGTTACACTGCCAGGGGGGATACGTGGATCTGGAAACCAAGAGGCTGAAGTAAGAGTGGCATCTCTCATCTTGGTACTTTGGGGAGGAATTATTCTATGGCTTCATTGAACTGGAAATTGAAACTGCCACATGGCATAAATTTAACCTAGAAATCCTGAAAACTACAAAATACTGCTGAAAGAAACTAAAGAAGTCCTAAACAAATGGCAAGAAACTCACTGCTCATGGATTGGAAGACTTATTATTGTTAAGATGGCAATACTCTCCATAGTGATATACAGATTCAATGCAATTCCTATCAAAATTCCAGCAGTCATTTCACAGAAAGGGAAAAGCTGATCCTCAAATTCATATGGAATTTCAAGGGGCCTTGAATAAATAAAACAATCTTGAAAAAGGAGCACAAAGTAGAAGGACTTACCCTTCTTGATTTGAAAACTTACTACAAAAGCTACAGTAATCAAAATAGTGTGGAACTGGCATAAGGCTACACATATAGACCAATAGAATAGAACTGAAAATCCAGAAATGAAACCATACATTTATTGCCAGTTGATTTTCAATAAGAATATCAAGTCCATTCAGTAAGAGAAAGAATAGTCTCTTCAAAAAACGGTGCTGGCATTATTTTGAGTATAAATAACAGCACTGAATTATATGTGAATGTGGATTTAAGGGGAAACTTTAGGTCACATATGTTACTGGAATAAAAATTTTAAAAATAAAATGTAAGACTGTATAACACAGTGAAACCTACTGTAGAAAATGGACTATAGTTAACGGCACAATTATAAAAATATTTTTTCATGAATTATAATAAATGTATGACACTAATACAAGGTGTTAATAATAGGTTGGTATTTAGGAAAATATATCTACTGTAAACTATGGGTGATAATTAATAGTATTATTTTAATAATCTTTCTTCAGTTGTAACAAATGTACCATACTAATGCAAAGTGCCAACATTAGGTGGGTATATGGGAACACTATTTTTTACATGATTTTTTTGTAAACCTACAATGTTTCTAATTTAAAGTTTTTAAAAATGATAATTTTTTAATTAAAACCAATAAATAGTACAGATTTCACAAGTCTGTGTATTGGGTGTTATAAATGAGACAATCCTTGTAAATTGCTTCACACAGTGCCCAGAACATAGAATCTCTCAATGAATGCTGACTATTATTGTTTAAAAAATAGTACGGTTATAAAAAAGAGCTATCATCAATTGTAACAAATGTTCTACATCAATGCAAGGTGTTGGTGGTGGGGTGGTGTATGGCAATCCTATAAATGCATGATTGTTCTGTAAGTCCACAACTTCTATAACAAAAACCACACTGGTGATATCAATTACTGGAGGTGACATGGAACAATTAGAACCCTCATACAGTGTTGGTTGAAATTTAAAATGGTACAAGTAATCTGGAAAGTGGTTTGTCAGTTTCTTACAAATTTAAACATATACTCACCATATGATTTAACAATTCCACTCCTGGTATTTACCCTAGAGAAATGGAAACTATGTTCACACATAAACCTGTACATGAATGTTTATAGCAGCTCTGTAATCGCTCCAATCTGAAACAACCCAAATGTCCTGCAATGGGTGATGGTGCATTCATATAATGGAATATTAATCTGCAATTGAGGGAAGCAGATGTGGCTTAATGGATAGAGCGTCCGTCTACCATATGGAGGGTCCAGGGTTCAATCCCCAGGGCCTCCTGACCCATGTGGTAAGCTGGCCCACACGCAGTGCTGCTGCACACAAGGAGTGCCATGATGCTCAGGGGCGTCCCTGCATAGGGGTGCCCCATGTGCAAGGAGTGTGCCCCGCAAGGAGAGCTGCCCCACATGAAAAGAGCACAGTCTGCCCAGGAATGGCACCACACACACACAGAGCTGACACAGCAAGATGATGCAACAAAAAAGAGACACAGTTTCCCAGTGCTGCTGGATAATGCAAGCAGATGCAGAAGAACACACAGCAAATGGACACAGAGAGCAGACAATGCGGGGATGGGGGGAAGGGAAGAGAAATAAATAAAAAATAAATCTTTGCAAAAAAGAATTTCTTAAAAAATAATAATCTGCAGTTGAGACAGGAAGCATCTTGGGTAATTTCAAAGCCATTGATTGTGATTACTGAAAGAAGAAAGTCTCAAAAAATTACATACTGTATGATTTCAGTTATACAGCATTCTCAAAAAGTCACAACTATAATGATGGAGAAGTGACCAGTGCTTGTTAAGGGTGGGGGAGAATGTGACTTTAAAGAGATAATATGAGGAAAATTTTTTGGGGGTGATGGAAGTGTTTGGTGTTCTAATGTGGTGATGGTTACACCAATATATACCTGTGTTAAAATTCGTGGATGGGAGAGGTAGAATTAGATTAGCGGATATGTTTGGCAGGGATGAACAGAGGAATTGAGAGGTGATTGCTAAGGGGTAGGGGGATTTTCTTTTTGGAGTAATGAAAATGCTCTAATATTGATTGTAGTGATGGATGCACAACTCTGTGATTATACCATTGAACGCACACTTTAGATGGATAGTATAATATAGGAATATATCTCAATAAAATTGCTTTAAAAATTCTTAAGTGTGTACACCAAAAGTTAACTGTATTGTATGGTAATTTAAAAAAATACATGACTATGGCCTCATGACCAGTTGCAGAAATGAGGGCTGTTACCTTAGTAAGTAGGGACTCAACACATAATTGTACACCATTGCTTATTGTTACCCATAGTTTCTACCTTTCTCTTTTGAGTCCATATTTTTATATAATAACTTATATTTCCTACCTTTCCTCTACTGTTTTATATAAAGTGTGTTACTGGAAATTAACTTTAAAATTTAGTTTATATGTTACAGGATAGCAAGAAGGGGTTGAGGGGTGTCACTTTTGAAACAAGTGGTGGGGTACTGCTGTGGAATTGCTGCAGTTGTTGTTTACAGGGTCAAGTGTGTCTTTGGGCCTGGCCATGGTGTGGCAGTTTTCCTAGGAGCAGGATATCACACTGCATGGGGGTGTTGAAACTGTGGTCAAGTTCTTCTCTTTTGGCATCAATAGCATTTTATATCAGTGTGGCATATATTCATCCGAAATCTTTACTTGAAGTCAGAAATATGGACTCACCTTGATTTTAACTACTGATTCTCAATAATATGGTGGAACAACTAAAAGATTGGCTATACGAGTGTTCTGTTTAGAAACTAGTGGTCGTTATTTCAAATACTGAAAGTGGTGAAGTCCTTGAATGATGACAATTTGATATTGAGTGTGATAAGACTGCCAAAGATGACAGTGCACCCAGAGTAAAGTCATAGAAAGCTATCCAAAATGAAATTTGTTCAGTGAGCAGACTGATTTCTGCCACTATTGGTAGCTTCTTGTTTATTTGATCTACTAATTTATACAAAGAATTGCTTCTACCTAAAAATGGGAAGAATCAGGACCACAGTTCATTACCAATTCTGAGGAAGTCTGTCTTCGTTCACTTACGACCACAATTCATAAAGTAAATACTATGGTGGTCTACAAAATTCCTGTCAATGACTGACGGATGAGATGAGACAAATAATGTACTTGTAATTTTGAAATGTGGTTTTCCTGAAATTAAATCAACTCTAGGTGATAGGTTTTACTTTGTTGCTTAATTTTTAGGGAAAGCCAGCATTATACTTTATGAACTGTGCATAATTTTTTTCAATTTTTTAGTACCTGTTTGACTTTCCATAGGATTGGCATCATGAATTAGAGGGGAGTAAATTATTATTCCTTTGTTAATGTGTTTGGCTAAATAGATGAACACAGAAGCATACTGAATACTGTTCAAAAGGGAATTGGCATATTTTTAAAATCATTTATTTTATTTTTTAACTTTTTAAATTGAAGTTTATCATTCATACATGAACATCCATAAACAATAAGTGAATAGTATAAGTTGTGAACTTACAAAAGAAACATGTGTATCATCATAAGGGATCTCATAAATTACCCCAACACCAGCACCTTGCAATGTTATGAAACAATTGTTATAAACTATGAAACAGCATAGTAAAAATGTTACTACTAACTATAGCCAATATATTATATTTGGTGTATTTTCCCCCAACACACCCTGTAATGACACGCTATATTAGTATTATATACTTGTTATAGTTCATGAGAGAATGTTCTCATATTTGTTCTTTTGTTTAAAATTTTATTTTATTTATTCATTTTTTAAAAAATATTACATTCAAAAAATATGAGGTCCCCATTCACCCCCACCGCCCCCACTCCACCACTCCTCCCACAGTAACACTCTCCCCCATCATAATGACACATCCATTGCATCTGGTGAGTACATCTCTGGGCATAGCTGCACCCCATGGCCTGTGGTCCACACAATAGCCCACACTCTCCTATGTTCCATCCAGTGGGCCATGGGAGGACATACAATGTCCAGCAATTGTCCCTGCAGCACCACTCAGGACATCTCCAAGTCCCGAAAATGCCTCCACATCTCATCTCTTCCTCCCATTCCCCGCACCCAGCAGCCACCATGGCCACTTTTTCCAAACCAAGGCCACATTTTCTCGATTATTAACCACATTAGTTCATGAATAGAATATCATTAAGTCCACTCTAATCCTTACTGTATTCCTCCTTCCTGTGGACCTTGGCTTGGTTGTATTCATTCCACATCTATGTCAAGAGGGGGCTTAGATTCCACATGGATACTGGATGCAATCCTCCTGATTTCAGTTGTAGGCACTCGTGGCTCCATGGTGTGGTGGTTGACATTCTTCAACTCCATGTTAGCTTCCCACGAAATCGATGTCCAGACACCTCCTGCCCTGCAAAATCCCGAAACAGCCTGATCCTGAAGAATTTCTAACGCTGCCCAGCTGCTTCTTTGCAGGAGAGACTATCAGGTGCACTCACTCAACCACCATCTTGCCCCGCCCTCTCCTCATATTTGTTCTGTTAACCACAGCCCATCTTCCACTACAGGATATATTATGTTATACAGTTCCATTCTTTGTACAATCCATTCAAAGTGTACACTCAGTGGCTCTCATACTCATGAGAGTTGTGCCCTCATCACTGCAGTCAATTTTAGAACTTTTTCATTACTCCAAAAGGAAAAATCCCATACCCTCTTATACTCCCATATTGTTATCCCTTAGAATTGATATATTTTCTTTGCTATTGCTGCAAAAAATTTACAATATTACCATCAACTATAATTCATAAGTTACATTAGCTGTAATTTTCCCATGTATCACCATATACTTAACACTTTGTAAAGGAAGAACATTCTTTTATTAACCACAGTCTTCATCCATCACCAAAGTCACTATGTTATACAGTCCCTACATTATTCTGTAACTTCCTTTCAATGAAATATTACATCCAAAGTCCACCCCTTTCAGCCACAATAACATTTATAAATCAGCACTGTTAGTTATACTCACTATAACATATTACCATCAACTCTATTCATTTCCACAAATTTACAATAAACTTTATTAAAAATTTTATATACATTAAGCACCAGGTCCCACTTTCAACCCACAATTTCCTAGGAACTTATACCCAAGAGCAGGGGTTCTTAATCAGGGGTCTATGGACACCCAAGGGGTGTGTGGAAAGATTTCAAGGGGTCTGTGAGCTTGAACTGAAAAAAAAATCAACTTACTATCTTTATTTTTCTCTGACCCCCAATGTTGAGTGTCAGAAAACTATCTGCCACTACATTCTGATAAGGACTCTGTGGTTTTCACCTGACTGGCAAAGGGGTCTATGGAACAAAAGAAAGGTTAAGAAACCCTACTCTAGAGTTTACCTCCATGAGTTTACTCATTTTAGTTCATATTAGTGAGAACATATAATATTTGTTCTTTTCTGTGTGACATATTTCACTCAACATAATGTCCTCCAGGTTCATCCATGCTGTCACATGCATCCTTATTTCATTTCTTCTTATTGGTGAAGAGTATTCCACTGTATGTATATACCACATTTTGTTTATCTACTCATCGGTTGATGGACATTTGGGTTATTTCCATATTTTAGCAATTGTGAGCAATGCTACTATGAGCATTGGCGTGCAAGTGTCAGTTCCTGTTTTTACTTTTAGTTTTTCTGAATATATTCCTAGTAGTGGGATTGGTGGATCATATGGAAGTTCTATATTTAGTTTCTTAAAGAAACACCAAACTCTTCCACAAACGCTGCACCATTCTGCATTCCTACTAACAGTGAAGGAGTGTTCCTTCTTCTCCAACAGTTAGTTTTTGTAATAATGGCCATTCTAAAAGGTATGAAATGATATCTCATTGTAGTTTTGATCTGCATTTCCCTAATAGCTAATGATGTCAAACATTTTTTCATGTGCTTTTTGGCCATTTGTATTTCCTCTTTGGAGAAAGGTCTATTCAAGTCTCTGGCCCATTTTTTTCTTTTTTCTTTCATCTTTATTTTTTTTTAATGTTACATTAAAAAAAATGAGGTCCCCATATATCCCCCAACCCCCTCACCCCACTCCTCCTCCCATAACAACAACCGCCTCAATCGTCATGAGACATTCATTGCATTTGGTGAATACACCTCTGAGCACTGCTGCACCTCATGGTCAATGGTCCACATCATAGCCCACACTCTCCCACAGTCCACCCAGTGGTCTGGCCCGTTTTTTAATTAGGTTGCTTGTCTTTTTATCATTGTGTTGTATGATATCTCTTTATATCGCATGGATATCAAACCTTTTTTAGATATGTGGTTTCCAAATATTTTCTCCCATTAAGTAGGCTGCCTTGTTCACATTCTTGACAAAGTCATTTGAAGCACCAAAGTGTTTAAGTTTGAGGAGGTCCCATTTATCTATTTTTCTTTTGTTACTCATACTCTGGATGTAAGGTTTAAGAAACCTCAGCTGAGAAGTGGATTTGGTGCAACAGATAGGGCATCTGCCTACCACATGGGAGGTCCAATGTTCAAACCCAGGGCCTCCTGATGCATGTGATGAGCTTGTCCATGCACAGTGCTGATGCGCACAAGGAGTGCCGTGCCACACAGGGGTGTCCCCTGCATAGGGGAGCCCCATGCACAAGGAGTGCATGCCATAAGGAGAGTCACCCAGCATGAAAAAAGTGCAGCCTGCCCAGGGATGGCAATGAACACATGGAGAGCTGATGCAGCAAGATGACACAACAAAAAGAGACACAGATTTCCAGTGCCGCTGACAAGAATACAAGCAGACACAGAAGAACACACAGCGAATGGACACAGAGAGCAGACAACTGGGTGGGGGGGGAGGTAGGGGAGAGAAATAAATAAAAAATAAATCTTAAAAAAAAAGGAAACCACAGCCTATCGCAAGCTCTACATTTCCTTCTAGGAGTTTGTAGCAGTTTTATATTATTGATGAATTCCAAAAAGAAATTTTGGATAATGTTTGGAAACTGCTTTTTTCCTCTGGGCATATTAGAGTGTATTGGATTCAGAGGTTCTACTTTTACCAGAATAAATAATGAACAGGGTCTCACACAGAAACCTCACCACAGAGAAGGGAAGTTGGAGTTTTTGATGCTGGGATTTTGAGCTGGAGCCTGGGAAGTAAGCACACAGAGGAGCAGAGCAGCTGAGCCTGGAGAGAAACAAGCCACAAGAAGAGAGGAACCGAGGAAGCCTGAACTCTTGGCAGACATTGGCAGCAATCTTGCTACAACATGTGGCAACAGATTTTGTTGAGGGAAGAAACTTATGCTTTATGGTCAGATAACTGTAAGCTTCTAGCCCAAATAAATACACTTTATAAAAGACAACAGATTTCTGGTATTTTGCATTAGCACCCCTTTGGCTGACTAATAAAGAATTTGGTACCAGAGAGTGGGGTCATGTTTTTTTAAATAGATTTTTTAATATGTTTAAATGATACATAGATAATACAAAACATTACATTAAAAATATGAGGATCCCATGTACCTCCAATACCCACACCCCCGCATCACCCACATCACCAAATTCTTTCATCAGTGAGGCACATTCATTGCATTTGATGAATACATTTTGGAGGACTGCTATACCACATGGATTATAGTTTACATTGTAGTTTACACTCCCTCCCAGTGCAGTCAGTGGGTTATGGCAGGTTATATGGTATCCTGCATCTGTCCCTGCAATATCATTCAGGACAATTCCTGCTCCTGAAAATACCCTGATACCATACTTCTTCTTCTCACTTTCGGCCCTCAGCAACTCCTGTGGCCACTGTCTCCACATCAATAATACAGTTTCTTCCATTACTAGAGTCACAATAATTCTATGGTAGAATACCAGTAAGTTCACTCTAATCCATATTTTATTCCTGAGGACCCTGGGATGGGGATGCCCACCCTGCCTCTAACTTGAGAGGAGGCTTAGATCCCACATGGCTGATGGATGGAATTCTTCTTGCAGTTATAGACTCTCTCAGTTCCCTGGTGTGGTGGTTGACCATCCCCACCTCCTGGTTAGCTGATATGGGCAAGTCCAATGAACCGGAAAGTAGGTGCTGCAACTCCACTTAGTCTCAGGGCCCAGCCAACACATGGTCAGTCCAGAGATTCAAGTCTCCCAAGCATACACCAAACTCAGCGCCAACCACAGATTCAGTAAAAGTGACAGAAGAGGCATGTGTAGAAAGGTCACATCTGTGTCCAACTCCATCACACTTAGGAGCACAAATTCTAAAGTAGGACCCACTGGCAAGGCACTGAACTCCAGAGCCATCTGTCATGACTGTAGGACTTGGGTGTCTCCGTAGCCCTCAGGAGCACTACTAATTGGGGTTGTATCTGCTTTGACTGTCTCTGAGATCCTGCTGTGATGTGCATAAGCACAACCCCTCTGATGATCTCCCAATTCACTTTGAAGTCTCTTATTGTATAGACTCATTTGTCTTGACTTTTCACCTTTTATTCAAGGTCTTTTTCTAGTTGTATTACCAGCTGGTGCTTGGTACAAATCCTTTGGCATCAGGGAGGCTCATCCCCAGGAGTCATGTCCTATGCTGGGGGGAAGGTAATGCATTTACATTCTGAATTTGGCTTAGAGAGTGGCTGCATTTGAGCTACCTGGAGGATCTCAGGAGGTAACTCTTAGGCACCCTGAAACTCTAGGCCTAGTTGAAATTTCCAGCACACAAGCCCATAAGCATAGTAATCAGTATCAAGGGCCCATAACTGGACCATCCTTCACTGGTCTTTCCCCTTGCACTTGAGGGATTGTTGCTGCTCCACTGGGGAGTGTAACAGAGTTCCCCATAATGGGAACTCAGCACTCTATCAGTTGGCCTGTGAAACTCTACCCATTATGTCAATACCCAGTGAACATCTGAACATATCTATATAACCTATATGCATGCCCTGGAGAACTACCTCCCACCCATGCATCCCCCATCAATGACACTCCCCACCAGTGCTCCTCCCTTGTCATAGTTGAACCCTCTGTGATCCAAAACTTCTTAAAAAATGAAGTCTACTATATTTCCAAATTCAATTAATAGGAAAATGAAATAGTAATGATAGGTTTGAAGATTAGAAATAAAATACATAATAATTTAGAAAAACTAAAATGAAGTAAAAAATAAATTGGGATATTTAAATGGAATTAACCCAGCTAGCTAACAGGGAGGTGAAGAGGGTCAACCACCACACCAGGGAGCCAAGAGTGCCTACAACTGCAAGCAGGAGAATTGCAGCCATCATCCATGTGGAATCTAAGACCCCTCTCGATATAGAGGTGGAGTGAACATAATCATCCCAGGGTCCACAGGATGGAGGAATAGAGTATGGATTAGAGTGGATTTACTGATATTCTATTCTGGAACTATTGTTATTAGTAATGGAAGAAAATGTAGCATTGATGTGGAGAAAGTGGCCATGATAGCTGCTGAGGGTAGGGAGAGGGAAGAAGAGATATGATGTGGGGGCATTTTCAGGACTTGGAGTTGTCCTGGCTGGTACTGCAGGGACAGATGCTGTACATTGTATGTCCTGCCATGGCCCACTGTGTGGACTGGGGTAAAGTGTAAATTATAATGTAAAGCATTATCCATGTGGTGCAGCAGTGCTCAAAAACGTATTCACCAAATGCAATGAATGTCCCATGATTGTTGATATGGGAGGAGTGGGATGAGGGGGTGGGGGGTTTATGGGGACCTCATAATTTTTGAAAGTAACATTAAAAAAAGACCAAAAAAAACCCAAAAAATATCATAAAAATTTTTTTGATGTTTTGCCTTTCATCATTGTAATAGGTGTTGCCCTGTATGTACAGTGGCAAGTCAATCTCTTCCATTTCTTCCTCAGCGTCTACTTTTTTTTGGTATGACTTTGAAAAAGTTTTAGGTCACAGTAAAGTCGCCTATAGAATATATGGGACTCCCATATACCCAACATCAAACCCTTTTCCCACTTCCCCAGCAATGATATTTTTACATGTGGATGCTACATTTGCTGCAACTGATGTACAGATATTGAAATGTACCTACCATCCATGGTTCCATTATGGTTTACATTTTAGACTGTACGCTTTTATAAATTTTTGGTGAAGTTTACCATGACCTGTATCCATCATTTCAGGATCATGTAGAACACCTCCATTGCCCCCTAGTTACCCCTCTTCCAACTATTCCATTCCTCTCATCCCCTCCCCTCAGGGCCCACCGTGACAACCATGCTTCATTGCTTGAAGGGCAAGATACGTAAATACTTGCAATGATGCTGAGGGCTTAACACACTAGTCTGTCAACCCTGATTGGGAGGTACCCATCTTCTCAAGAGACACCCTCCCCTCTGTGAATATCAGGACTCCCCAGGATGGTGGTATAACACCATCCTGCTCATTGTATGGGTCTCCACCCACTGATATAGCACACTATGACATGATGAGGACTCACATACTCCCTAGAAGTCTGCCCCATGTGCACCCTGTGCTCAATATCTCCCGTCAAACACCTTAAAACCCATAAATCTTTCTTATTATAGTTTTGAGAGAGTTTTCTCAACATTATAGTTTCAAACACATTCCCAAAAATCTGTGTTCACCTGTTCCAACACTCCAGCCAATTCCGTGGACCATCTTACCCATCCTCCCAACCTTAAGCCCCTCAAGCCTGCAAAGCCCAACCCAATAGCATCCCTATGCCCCTGTTTTCTCCTGTCACAGTATTACTTACCACCATTTTATCATACATTTCACTCATGTGGGCATTGTTTCACTTCCTTCCTCTTGCCTCCCATATTTCCTGTAAGCCTATCTTCCAGTCTCTGGATCTCTGAGACAGCCAGATTTGCTTAATTTATATCAGAGAGGATATGTAGTATTTGTCCTTCAATGCCTGGCATGTTTGGATCAAAATAAGTTCTTCAAGATTCATCCATGTTATCCCATGTGTTAGTACAGTATTCCTTCTTACAGCTGAGTAGTTTTCCATTGTAGGTATATACCACATTTTGCTTACCCTTTCATCTGTTGATAAGCATTTGGGTTGATTCCAACTTCTGGCAATAGTGAATAATGATGCCATGAACATTGGTGTGAATACATTGGTTCATGTTTTTGTTTTCAGTTCTTCTGAGTAGATACCCAGCAGTGGAATTACTGAGTCATATGGCAAATTATAGCTAAGTTTTTGAGGAACTGCCAAACTGTCCTCCACAATGGCTGAATCCTTCTACATTCCCACCAGCAGTGGATGAGGATTCCCATTCCTCCACATCCTCTCCAACACCTGTAGTCCTGTTTTTTTTTTAATGGCCACTAATCTTATGAGAGTAAGATGGTATGTCATTGTAGTTTTGATTTTCATTTCCCTAACAGCTAGTGTTTTGGAGCATTTTTCATGTGCTATTTAGCCATTTGTATTTCTTCTTTGGAGAAGCATCTGTTCAAATCTCTTACCCATTTTTAGAATGGGTTGTTTGACTTTTTATTTTCGAGATATAAGATTTCTTAATACATGCTGAATATAGGCTCCTTTAAGATATATGTTTACCAAATATTTTCTCCCATTGTGTAGGCTGTCCTTTCACTTTCTTGACAAACTCCTTTGAGGTGCAAAACGCTTTAATTTTGAGGAGGTTCCATTTATCCATTTTTTTTAACTTTTTTTTATTGATTTTGTAATAATATTACATTAAAAATATATATGTGAGGTCCCATTCAACCCCACCCCCCCACCCCACCTCTCCCCCCCCCCCCCCCCCCAGCAACACTTGTTCCCATCATCATGACACATCCATTGGATTTGGTAAGTACATCTTTGGGCACCTCTGCACCTCATAGTCAATGGTCCACATCATGGCCCATACTCTCCTCCATTCCATCCAGTGGGCCCTGTGAGGATTTACAATGTCCGGTGATTGCCTCTGAAGCACCATCCAGGGCAGCTCCATGTCCCAAAGACGCCTCCACCTCTCATCTCTTCCTGCCTTTCCCCATACCCATCAGCCACCATGTCCACTTTTTCCAATCCAATGCCACCTCTTCTATGTGGACATCGGATTGGTTGTGTCCATTGCACCTCTATGTCAAGAGGAGGCTCAGATTCCACATGGATGTTGGATGCAATCCTCCCACTTTCAGTTGTAATCACTCTAGGCTCCATGGTGTGGTGGTTGTCCTTCTTCAACTCCATCTTAGCTGAGTGTGGTAAGTCCAATACATCATATTGTAGGTGCTGGAGTCTGTTGAGGCTCAGGACCTGGCTATCACATTGTCAGTCCAGAGATTCAAATCCCCTAAATATATCTTAAACCCCAACATTAACTGCACCTCCAGCACATTAGCATGAAAGTCTTATGAAGGAAGATCCCATCTGAGTCCAGATCATCACACATAAACACCAGTTCCAAAAAGGGGCCATCTGACCTGGTAGTTAACCCCATCGGCCATGACCATAATTCCCATGGGTCTCTTTAGCCCTCGAAGGAACCGATATCTGGGGGTTGTATCTGCTTTATCTGTCTCTCTGACTCTGCTCAGTTGTGCATGAGGGCAATCCTTCTGCCAGCCTCCAGACTCTTTTTTAGAAACTCGTAGCCATATAAACTCATTTCTCTTTTCCATTTCCCCCTTACTTTAGGTCAAACAGCATTTTAAAGTCATGTTATTTTATGTATACAGGGATATTCTGCTGATCCACATTGAACCTTCCGTATAAGGTCATTTTCCAGTTGCATCATCAGTTGGTAGTTGATAGTGGTCCCTCGTTGCCAGGGAGGCTCATCCCCGGGTGTCATGTCCCACGCTGGGGGGAAGGCATTGCATTTACATGCTGAGTTTGGCTTCGAGACTGGCCACATTTGAGTAACATGAAGGCTGACAGGAGGAAATTCCCAGGCACAATGTTGCTCTAGGCCTTGTTCTTATTTTAGGCTTATCAGCTCACAAGCATAGTCATTAGCATCAGGGGCTCACTGTTGAACCCTCACTCCCTCCCAGTCCCCGCCGCTGTACCTGGGAGACTGTCGCTGCTCCCCTAGGGACCACAACAGAGCACCACTGGCCAGGAACCCAGAACCCCCCCTGCTGTGGTTTTTAATTGTTGCCACTATGAGTATATCCAAACATTACCATGCACCCTGGACATATGTTCTGTACAGCTCCCTGTCAGCCATATATCACCTGTCATTGGTATCCCATACCAGTATCCCTCCATTACCATTGTTGAAACACTCTGTGATCCAGAACTCCCTGAAATTTGGAGCCCAATATAATGTCATGGTCCCTTACTAGGGAATGGCATATAGCGATGGGTTTAAAGGTTAGATAAAGAACTTGGATAAAGTTAGATAAAGAACTTAGATAAAGAATGTTGACTTGAAAAAATTCTACATCCTTTTTTTTTTTTCCCCCCCTAATTATTCAGCTTCTCTTCACAGGAGTCCTAGACCACAGCAATGCATATATATAATATACAGCACTCCCATACATCCACCACAAAACCTTTTTCCTTCCACAGCGATACTCTTACACCCTATTCACATCATATTTACTTAACGTGATGTACAGAGTCTGAGACATTAGCTTTCTAACAAGGTGACATCTGTGCTTACATTATGGTGCATACTTTAGGATACACAGTTCTTTACATTCTTAGTTATCCTATGTTTTACATTATGGTTGACATTATCAGTCTGTCATCTCCTATATGTTATGGTGTAATATTACATGTTTTATATCCATCCTTGTGTACTCTCAAGAAACTCCTCTCTTACCCCCCATTTACCTTGGTTCCACACATTTAACATCCATTTTCCCTTCCACCTTGGTGCCCACAGTGACAGCCAACCTCCGTTTCCTGGGGAGCCACTTCCAGAGATAGATATCCATTTTTGTTTTGATGCTAGTGCTTTAGATGTGAAGTTCATGAAGCCATTTCCTATTCAGGGTCCTGTAGATTCTTCCCTACATTGTTTTCCAAGGTCTTCATGGTCTC
The DNA here is from genome assembly GCF_030445035.2 of Dasypus novemcinctus. NCBI lineage: Eukaryota > Metazoa > Chordata > Mammalia > Cingulata > Dasypodidae > Dasypus > Dasypus novemcinctus. The sequence continues at coordinate 113,739,571 of NC_080704.1, read as the reverse complement.
GGCTCTTATATTTAGATCTTTGATCCAACTTGAGTTGGTTTTAAGGTGTGAGATGGTAATCCTCTCTCATTCTTTTGCATATGGATATCCAGTTCTCCAAGCACCATTTGTTGAAGAGGTAATTCTTTCCAAATTGAGTGGGCATGGAGGCCTTGTTGAATATCAGATGACTGTATATGTGAAGATCTATATCCAAACTCTCAGTTTGGTTCCATTGGCCAGTATGTCTAGCCTTGTGCCAATACCATGCTGTTATGACCACTGTAGCTTTGTAATATGTTTTAAAGTCAGGTAGTGTTATTCCTCCAATTTCGTTTTACTTTTTCAGCATGTCTGACTATTCAGGGCCTCTTTCTCTTCCAAATAAATTTCATAAGTTAGTTTTTTGAGTTCAGTAATAAATGCTGTGCTTCTTTTTGGGGATTGTATTAAATTTGTAGATCAGTTTCAGAAGGATAGATATCTTAATGATATTTAGTATTCCTTTCCATAAACAGGGAATATTCTTCTATTTATTTAAGTCTTCTTTGACTTCTTTTAACAGTGTTGTGTAGTTTTCTGTGTATAAGTCTTTTACATCTTTAGTTAAATTTATTCCTAGGTGTTTGATTTTTTAATTTACTATTGTAAATGGTGTTTTTTTTTTCTTGATTTCCTCTTCGGATTGCTCATTATTGGTGTACAGAAATGCTATTGATTTGTGCACAATGACCATATAACCTGTGACATTACTGAACTCATTTATAAGTTCTAAAATCTTTGTTGTAGATTTCTCAGGGCTTTCTATGTATAAAATCATGTCATCTGCAAATAGTAAAATTTTGACATCTTTCTTTCAAATTTGTATTCCTTTTATATCTGTTTCTTGCCTCAGTGCTCAAGCAAGTACTTCTAACACAATGTTAAATTGTAGGGCTGATAGTGGGCATACTTGTCTTGATCCTGATCTTAGAGGGAAAGATTTTAGAATTTCACCATTGTAAATAATGCCAGCTGTAGGTTCTTCATATATACCCTTGATCATGTGTAGAAAGTTTCCTTCTATTCCTATCTTTTGCAGTGTTTTTATCAGGAACGTGTGCTGTATTTTTTCAAATGCTTTTTCTGCATCTACAGATATGATCATGTGATCTTTTTCTTTACATCTGTTTATGTGGTGTATTACATTGTTTGATTTTCTATGTTGAACCATCCTTGCATACAGTTATGAAACCCTCTCAGTCATGGTGTATAATTCATTTGATATACTGTTGAATATGATTAGTAAGTATTTTACTGAAGATTTTAGCATCTAGGCTCATTAGGGAGATTGGTCTGTAATTTTCCTTTCCTGTGGTGTGTTTGACTTTGGTGTTAGGGTAATATTGGCATCATAGAAGGAGTTAGACAATGTTTCTTCTATTTCAACTTGTTGGAAGAATTTAAGCAAGATTGGTGGTAGTTCTTTCTGGAATCTCTGGTAGAATTCACCTGTGAATCTGTCTGGCCCAGAGCTCTACTTAGTTGGGAGGCTTTTAATGACTGATTCTATCTCTTTACTTGTGATTGGTTTGTTGAGATCATCAATTTCTTTAATCAATATAGGCTGCTTATGTGTTTCTAGGAATTTGTCTATTTCCTCTAAATTTTCCTTCTTGCTGGCATACAGTTTTTCAAATTTTCTCTTATGATAGTCTTTGTTTCTTTGGGGTCAGTGGTGTTATCTTCTGTCTTATTACTTATTTTGTGTATTTGTATCATCTCTCCTTTTTCCTTTGTTAGTCTACCTAAGGGTTTGCCAATTTTATTGTTCTTCTCAAAGACCCAGCTCTTTGTTTCATCTTTTCTAGTGCTTTCTTATTTTCTATTTCAGTTAGTTCTGCTCTGTTCTTTGTTCTTTCTTTCATTCTTCTTCCATTGGGGTTAGTTTGTTGTCTCTTTACTAATTCCTTCAAGTATGCAGTTAGGTCTTTGATTTTACCTCTTTCTTCTTTGATGTATGAATTTATGACTCTGAATTTCCCCCTCAGTAGTTTTTGCTGCATCCCATAAGTTTTGATATGTTGTGTTGTCATTTTCATTAGTTTCAACGTATTTATTGATTTCTTTTTAGATTTCCTCCTTGACCCACTGTTTGTCTAAGAGTATATTGCTTAACTTCCATATTTTGGTGTGTAATATGGGTCTCTACCCTTGCAGATTTCCAGCTTCATTCTACGGTAGTCAGAGAAATTATTTTGTATGATTTCAGTCTTTCTGTATCGAGATTTTCTCTGTGGCTTAGCATGTTGTCTACCTTGGAGAATGATCCATGTGTGCTTGAGAAGAATATATATCCTTCTGTATTTGGGTGTAGTGTTTTGTATATGTCTATTAGGTCTAGATCCTCTAATATATTATTCAAAGTCTTGTTTATTGTCTTTTGAGATGTTCTAATGATAATGGTGTATTAAAGTCCTCCATTATAATTGTAGAGGCATCAATTCCTTCACTTAGTTTTTCAAGTGTTTGCCTCATTTTTTTGCAGCACCCTGATTAGGTGCATGAATGTTTATTTAAAGGTTGTTCTTTATTCTTGAAACATTACCCCTTTTACTAATATGTATTGTCAATCTTTGTCTATCAAAATAGTTTTGCACTTAAAGTCTATTTTGTCTGATATTAGTATATCTACTCCGGACCTTTTTTGGTTTTGGTTGTTTATAAGATTGTTTTTCAGCCATTCACTTTCAACTTCCTTTAATCCCTGGGTCTAAGCTGGGTTTCTTGTAGACAGTTTATAGATGGCTCATATTTCCTTATCCATTCTGCCAATCTGTGTCTCTTGACAGGTGAGTTTAATCCATTAACATTCAGTGTTATTACTCTTAAGGAATTACTTACATTAGCAATATTTCCTTTGGATTTGTGTATGTCATATGTTGTTTTTATTTCTCTTTTTGTCTTTTTGGTTGTTCTTACACTCTCTTCCCGCTTTCTCTCTCCTGCTTTGTTGTTTTTTTTTTTCCTCCTGCAGAACTCCCTTTAGTATTTCTAGAAGGGCAGGTTTCTTATTGTCATACCCACATAATTTCTGTTTATCTGTGAATATTTTGAACTCTTCATTATTTTTGAATGCCAGTTTTGCTGGATAGAGTATTCTTGGAAATGTTTTTCTTTTAGCACCTTGACTATGCCATACCACTGCCTTCTTGCCTTCATGGCTTCAGATGAGAAATCAGCACTTAATCTTATTAAGCTTCCTTTGTATGTGATGGTTCTCTTTTCTCTTGCTGCCTTCAGTATTTTCTCTGTCTTGAGCATTGGATCATTTGACAAGTATATGTCTTGTGGTAGGCCTGTTGGGATTTATACTGTTTGGGCTGTGCTGGGATTCCTGGACATGGGCACCATCTCCTTCAATAGGTTTGGGAATTTTTCAGCCATTATTTCCTCCAACACCCCTTCTGTCCCCTTTCCCTTCTCTTCTCCTTCTGGGATGCTTATAATGCATATATTTGTGCATTTTGTATTGTCATTCAAATTCCTAAGTCCCTGCTGGATTTTTTCTATCTTTTCATCTATCAATTCTACAATCTGTTTGATTTCACATGTACTGTCTATATCATTAATCTCTCCTCAGCTTCTTCAAATCTGTAATTTGCTGAGTGTATTTTTTATTTTTTGAATTGTGCCATTCATCACCATCATATCTGTCATCTTTTTGAGTATGTTTACAATTTCTTCAGTATGTTCTCCAAGTGTTTTCTTTTTTAAAAGTTTTGTTTGTTTATTTATTTATCTCCCTTTACCCCCCATCCCAGTTGTCTGTTCTCTGTATCTATTTGCTGCATGTTCTTCTTTGCCCGCTTCTGTTGTTGTCAGCGGCATGGGAATCTGTGTTTCTTTTTTTTTTTTTATTGATTTTGTGATGATATTACATTAAAAATATATATGTGAGGTCCCATTCAACCCCACCCCCCCACCCCACCTCTCCCCCCCCCACCAGCAACACTCGCCCCCACCATCATGACACATCCATTGGACCTGGCAAGTACATCCTTGGGCACCTCTGCACCTCACAGTCAACGGTCCACATCATGGCCCATACTCTCCCCCATTCCCTCCAGTGGGCCCTGTGAAGATTTACAATGTCCAGTGATTGCCTCTGAAGCACCATCCAGGGCAGCTCCATGTCCCAAAGATGCCTCCACCTCTCATCTCTTCCTGCATTTCCCCATACCCATCAGCCACCATGTCCACTTTCCCAATCCAATGCCACCTCTTCTATGTGGACATTGGATTGGTTGTGTCCATTGCACCTCTATGTCAAGAGGAGGCTCAGATTCCACATGGATGTTGGATGCAATCCTCCCACTTTCAGTTGTAATCACTCTAGGCTCCATGGTGTGGCGGTTGTCCTTCTTCAACTCCATCTTAGCTGAGTGTGATAAGTCCAATAAATCATATTGTAGGTGCTGGAGTCTATTGAGGCTCAGGACCTGGCTATCACATTGTCAGTCCAGAGATTCAAATCCCCTAAATATATCTTAAACCCCAACATTAACTGCACCTCCATCACCTTAGCATGAAAGTCTTATGAAGGAAGATCCCATCTGAGTCCAGATTCATCACACATAAACATCAGTTCCAAAAAGGGGCCATCTGACCTGGTAGTTAACCCCATCGGCCATGACCATATCTCCCATGGGTCTCTTTAGCCCTCAAAGGAACCGATATCTGGGGGTTGTATCTGCTTTATCTGTCTTTCTGACTCTGCTCAGTTGTGCATGAGGGCAATCCTTCTGCCAGCCTCCAGACTCTTTTTTAGAAACTCGTAGCCATATAAACTCATTTCTCTTTTCCATTTCCCCCTTACTTTAGGTCAAACAGCATTTTAAAGTCATGTTATTTTATGTAGACAGGGATATTCTGCTGATCCACATTGAACCTTCCGTATAAGGTCATTTTCCAGTTGCATCATCAGTTGGTAGTTGATAGTGGTCCCTCGTTGCCAGGGAGGCTCATCCCCGGGTGTCATGTCCCACGCTGGGGGGAAGGCATTGCATTTACATGCTGAGTTTGGCTTCGAGACTGGCCACATTTGAGTAACATGAAGGCTGACAGGAGGAAATTCCCAGGCACAATGTTGCTCTAGGCCTTGTTCTTATTTTAGGCTTATCAGCTCACAAACATAGTCATTAGCATCAGGGGCTCACTGTTGAACCCTCACTCCCTCCCGGTCCCCGCCGCTGTACCTGGGAGACTGTCGCTGCTCCGCTAGGGACCACGACAGAGCACCATTGGCCAGGTACCCAGTACCCCCCCTGCTGTGGTTTTTAATTGTTGCCACTATGAGTATATCCAAACATTACCATGCACCCTGGACATATGTTCTGTACAGCTCCCTGTCAGCCAAATATCACCTGTCATTGGTATCCCATACCAGTATCCCTCCATTGGCATTGTTGAAACACTCTGTGATCCAGAACTCCCCGAAATTTGAAGCCCAATATAATGTCATGGTCCCTTACCAGGGAATGGCATATAGCGATGGATTTAAAGGTTAGATAAAGAACTTGGATAAAGTTAGATAAAGAACTTAGATAAAGAATGTTGACTTGCAAAAATTCTACATCCTATCTTTTTTTTTTTTTTTCCCCCCCTAATTATTCAGCTTCTCTTCACAGGAGTCCTAGACCACAGCAATGCATATATATAATATACAGCACTCCCATACATCCACCACAAAACCTTTTTCCTTCCACAGCGATACTCTTCCACCCTATTCACATCATATTTACTTAACGTGATGTACAGAGTCTGAGACATTAGCTTTCTAACAAGGTGACATCTGTGCTTACATTATGGTGCATACTTTAGGATACACAGTTCTTTACATTCTTAGTTATCCTATGTTTTACATTATGGTTGACATTATCAGTCTGTCATCTCCTATATGTTATGGTGTAATATTACATGTTTTATATCCATCCTTGTGTACTCTCAAGAAACTCCTCTCTTACCCCCCATTTACCTTGGTTCCACACATTTAACATCCATTTTCCCTTCCACCTTGGTGCCCACAGTGACAGCCAACCTCCGTTTCCTGAGGAGCCACTTCCAGAGATAGATGGAACAGTGTTCAGGGCCTAACTTGCTCAACTGCCCCAATGCCCTGGGAGCCACCCTTTCTCTTGAGGGATACAGTTCCCTCTATTTGGTGGCATCAGTCCTCCCCAGGATGTGGGTCCACCCCCACTCTCACTACTTGGGTTTCTACCCCATGGTGACACCCACTCTGGCAGAATGAGCATTTAGACATTCCCCAGGAGCCCGTCCTGCATCAGACCCTCCCCTCGGAGCATTCTAAACAGGTAACCCTCTTTATTATATTTTGATATGATTTTCTCGGCATTTTACTCTCCACCAACACCTGACCCTCTCCTGTGTTCGTATGCTACCCCTCCCTCCCCCCACTTTTGGGCAATGTTACCCATCCGTCCCTCCCCAGCCACCCTCAAGCCCCCAAAGCCCCAACCAAAGGCAACCCCTTGCCCCCCTTTTATCTCTTCTTTGTGTTCATACTTACCACCATCTCGTCTTATATTCCACCCCTGCAGACATCGGCTCATATCCTTCCTCCACCCTCCGATTTCCTGTAAGCCTATCGTTCAGTCTCTTGCTATCTAAGGCAGCTTGTTTATTTCATATCATTGAGGTCATGTAGTATTTGTCCTTCAATGTCTGGGTTGCTTCACTCAACATAAGGTTCTCAAGATTCATCCATGTTATCACATGTGTTTGTAGTGTGTTTGTTCTTACAGCCGAGTAGTATTCCATTGTGTGTATATACCACATTTTATTGATCCACTCATCTGTTGATGGGCATTTGGGTTGATTCCAACTTTTGGCAATAGTGAACAATGCTGCTATGAACATTGGTGTACATATATCGGTTTGTGTCCTTGTTTTCAGTTCTGCTGGGTATATACCCAGCAGTGGTATTGCTGTGTCATATGGCAAATCTATGGCTAGTTTTTTGAGAAACTGCCATACTGTCCTCCAGAATGGTTGGATCCTTCTGCATTCCCACCAGCAGTGGATGAGTGTTCCCCTTTCTTCACATCCTCTCCAGCACTTGTATTCTTCTGTTTTTTTCATAGCTGCCAATCTTATGGGTGTAAGGTGGTATCTCATTGTAGTTTTGATTTGCATTTCCCTGATAGCTAGAGATTTGGAACATTTTTTCATGTGCTTTTTTGCCATTTGTATTTCTTCTTCGGAGAAGTGTCTGTTTAAGTCTTTTTCCCATTTTTTAAATGGGTTGTTTATCTTTTTATTTTCAAGATATAGAAGTTCTTTATATATGCACGTTATAAGTTTCTTATCAGATATATGATTGCCAAATATTTTCTCCCACTGTGTGGGCTCCCTTTTTACTTTCTTGACAAACTCCTTTGAGGTGCAGAAGGCTTTAATTTTGAGGTAGTCCCATTTATCTATTAGTTCTTTTGCTGCTCGTGCTTTTGGTGAGATATTCATAAATCCATTTCCTATTACAAGGTCCTGTAGATGTTTCCCTACACTGATTTCTAAGGTTTTTATGGTCTTGGTTCTTATATTTAGGTCTTTGATCCATCTTGAGTTGATCTTTGTATAAGGTGTGAGATGGTAATCCTCTTTCATTCTTCTACATATGGCTATCCAGTTCTCCAGACACCATTTGTTGAATAGGCCACTCTCTCCCAGTTGAGAGGGTTTGGTGGCTTTATCAAATATTATGTGGCTGTATATGTGAGGTTCTATATCAGAGCTTTCAATTCGATTCCATTGGTCTATGTGTCTCTCCTTATGCCAATACCATGCTGTTTTCACCACTGTAGCTTTGTAGTATGTTTTGAAGTCAGGTAGTGTGATTCCTCCAATTTCATTTTTCTTTTTCAGCATGTCTTTGGCTATTCGGGGTCTCTTTCCTTTCCAAATAAATTTCATAGTTAGTTTTTCTAGTTCCTTAAAGAAGGCTGCATTGATATTTATTGGGATTGCATTGAATGTGTAGATCAGTTTTGGTAGGATAGACATCTTAATAATATTCAGTCTTCCTATCCATGAACAAGGAATAGTCTTCCATTTATTTAGGTCTTCTTTGATTTCCTTGAACAATCTTGTATAGTTCTCGGTGTATAAGTTCTTTACCTCTTTAGTTAAATTTATTCCTAAGTATTTGATTTTTTTGTTTACTATTGTGAATGGTATTTGTTTCTTGATTTCCTCCTGATCTTGCTCATTATTAGTGTACAGAAATGCTACTGATTTTTGCGCATTGATCTTATAACCTGCGACTTTACTAAACTCATTTATGAGTTCTAGAATCTTCGTTGTAGATCTCTCAGGGTTTTCTATGTATAGGATCATGTCATCTGCAAATAATGAAATTTTGACTTCTTCCTTTCCAATTTGAATGCCTTTTATTTCTGGTTCTTGCCTCAGCGCTCGAGCAAGTACTTCTAAGACAATGTTAAATAGGAGCGGAGACAGTGGGCATCCTTGTCTTGTTCCTGAGTTTAGAGGGAAGGAGTCTAGGATTTCTCCATTGTAAACAATATTGGCTTTAGGTTTTTCATATATACTCTTTATCATGTTCAAAAAATTTCCTTGTATTCCAATCTTTTGGAGTGTTTTTTATCAAGAAAGGGTGCTGTATTTTGTCAAATGCTTTTTCTGCATCAATAGATATAATCATGTGATTTTTTTCCTTCAATCTGTTTATATGGTGTATTACATTGATTGATTTTCTTATGTTAAACCATCCTTGCATACCTGGGATGAATCCCACTTGGTCGTGGTGTATAATACGTTTAATGTGTTGTTGAATACGATTAGCAAGTATTTTGTTAAGTATTTTTGCATCTAGATTCATTAGAGAAATTGGTCTGTAATTTTCCTTTCTTGTGATGTCTTTGTTTGGCTTTGGTACTAGGTTAATGTTGGCATCATAGAAGGAGTTGGGTAATGTTCTTTCTGTTTCGATTTTTTGGAATAGTTTTAGCAGGATTGGTGTCAGTTCTTTCCGGAATGTTTTGTAGAATTCACCTGTGAAGCCATCTGGCCCTGGGCTCTTCTTAGTTGGGAGATTTTTAATAACTGATTCTATCTCTCTGCTTGTGATTGGTTTGTTAAGATCATCAATTTCTTCTTTTGTCAATATGGGCTGCTTATGTGTTTCTAGGAATTTGTCCATTTCCTCTAGATTGTCATTTTTGTTGGAATATAGTTTTTCAAAATATCCTCTTATGATAGTCTTTATTTCTGTGGGGTCAGTGGTGATATCGCCTTTCTCATTTCTTATTTTGTGTATTTGCATCTTCTCTCTTTTTTTCTTTGTTAGTGTTGTTAAAGGTTTGTCAATTTTGTTAATCTTCTCAAAAAACCAGCTCTTGGTCTTGTTTATCTGTTCAAGTGCTTTCTTATTTTCTATTTCATTTAGTTCTGCTCTTATCTTTGTTATTTCCTTCCTTCTTCTTCCTGTTGGGTTGCTTTGTTGTTGTTTTTCTAATTCCTTCAAATGTGCAGTTAGTTCTTCAATTTTTGCTCTTTCTTCTTTTTTGATATATGAATTTATGGCTATAAACTTCCCTCTCAGTACTGCTTTTGCTGCATCCCATAAATTTTGGTATGTTGTGTTATCATTATCATTTGTTTCAAGGTAGTCATTGATTTCTTTTGAGATTTCCTCTTTGACCCACTGTTTTTCTAAGAGTGTGCTGTTTAATTTCCAAATCGTGGTGTGAAATCTGGGCTTCTGTCCCTTGCAAATCTCCAGCTTGACTCCACTGTGGTCAGAGATAATGTTTTGTATGATTTCAATCTTTCTGAATTCGTTCAGCCTTTCTTTGTGGCCTAGCATATGATCTATCTTGGAGAATGATCCATGTGCGCTTGAGAAAAATGTATATCCTGCTGTGTTTGGGTGTAGTGATCTATATATATCTATTAGATCCAGCTCCTCTAATATACTATTCAGTTGTTTTGTTTCTTTGGTGATTCTCTTTTGAGATGTTCTGTCCAGAGTTGATAGTGGTGTATTAAAATCCCCCACTATAATTGTAGATGTATCTATTCTTTCACTTAGTTTTTCCAGCGTTTGCCTGACGTATTTAGAGGCACCCTTGTTAGGGGCATAGATATTTATGATTGCTCGATCTTCTTGACAGATTTTTCCTTTCACTAAAATGTAGTATCCTTCTTTGTCTCTCACAATTGTCTCACATTTAAAGTCTATTTTGTCTGATATTAATATAGCTACTCCTGCCTTTTTTTGGTTATTGTTAGCTTGTATGATTGTTTTCCAGCCATTCACTTTCAATCTCCATGCGTCTCTGGGTCTAAGATGTGTCTCTTGTAGACAGCATATGGATGGGTCATATTTCCTTATCCAATGTCCCAGTCTGAATCTTTTGATAGGTGAGTTTAATCCATTGACATTCAGTGTTATTACTGTCAAGGAATTATTTGTGCTAGCCATATTTTGATTGGATTTGTGTTTGTCATATTTTGTTTGTATATTTTTTTTGTCTTTTTTGTTATTGTTGTTGGTCTTATACTCTCCTCCAACTCTGCCTTTCCTGTTTTTTCCTTTCTTCCTGTAGAACTCCCTTTAGAATTTCTTGAAGGGGAGGTTTCTTGTTGGTATACTCTTTCAGTTTCTGTTTGTCTGCGAATATTTTGAACTCTCCATCATGTTTGAATGCTAATTTAGCTGGATAGAGTATTCTTGGTTGGAAATTTCTTTCCTTTAGTACTTTGACTATATCATACCACTGCCTTCTTGCCTCCATGGTTTCAGAAGAGAAATCAGCACTTAATCTAATTGAGCTTCCCTTGTATGTGATGGTTTTCTTTTCTCTTGCTGCTTTTAGGATTTTCTCTTTGTCTTGAGCATTGGATAATTTGACAAGTATATGTCTTGAGGTGGGCCTGTTGGGGTTTATGACTTGTGGAGTGCGCTGTGCTTCTTGGATATGTACATCTGTCTCTTTCAGTAGATTTGGGAAGTTTTCAGCCATTATTTCCTGCAGCATTCCTTCTGACCCCTTTCCCTTCTCTTCACCTTCTGGAATGCCTATAATACGTATGTTTGATCGTTTTGCATTGTCATTCAGGTCCCTAAATCCTAATTGGATTTTTTCTATCTTCTTATTGACCCCTTCTACTATCTGCTTGATTTCTGAAGTACTGTCTTCCACATCACTAATTCTCTGCTCTGTCTCTTCTAGTCTGCTGATATTTGCTGCAAGCGTATTTTTGATTTCTTGAACTGTGGTGTTCATTCCCATCATATCTGTTATGTTTTTGCGTATGTCTGCAATTTCCCCTCCAAGTGATGTCTTCATGTTGTTAACCTCTTTCATTACTTGGTCAAATTTGTCGGTGATAAATGTTCTGAGATCTTTCATTGCTTGTGCCAAGTTTTGCTCCCCTTCGTGATTATTGGTTTGTTGATTGGATTCAGCCATGTTTTCCTGATTACTGGTTTGGTTTGTAGATTTTTGTTGCTTTCTGGTCATCTCTTTATCTTGACGGATTTAATCAGTTCCTTAGCTTCTTTGTCTGCTCTTGGAGGTTAATTAGCTGTTATTTTTGCATAGGTGTTATATCTTCTCTTTGTCACTTTTTTCTTCTTATTCTAGTTTCTTGTTGTTGCTTAAGTTCACTTTAAAGGAAAGTATTAGTGTTGGGGGAAGGCAATTGTGTAAGCAAGGGAAAAGTGTAAAGTAATATTGGTGATATATGTTAGCAAAGCAAGAATATGAGATCTGGGAGGATGGAGGTTAGATTTATGTAAATTGTGTAGAGTTATAGCAGTAGGTAGAGTACCTATTATGAGGTAGGTGATTGAATATGGGAGGATTATGGTATGAGTTAAAAAGCTATTGATTTCGTGAGAGAGGGAAAGAGAAAAAAAATGGTAATAGTTTCAAGAGTGGATAACAGACAGAAAACAAAGCATAGGTATTAGAAATTAAGACTTAGACCCTTCGTGGATCGAAGAAAGGGAGGTGGGAGGTGGAATATGGGAGAGCCAGTAGATGTTGGCGGATATCAAGATGTAGGGGAAAGAGGATAGTGCAGGTAGGCTAAATCAGTTCACACAGAAATGAGGCAGTGGAGGATGAGAAAACCCCAGCGAATGTGAGGTGTTTCCTGCCGCACCTATTTTATAATTGAGTTAAAATAAACTAAGTAGAATATGAGGGACAAGAGGGAGAGAGACAACAGAAAAAAAGAAAGAAAGAAAAAAAAAAGAAAGTGGGGGGGAAGGGACGAGAGGAAGAAAGTAGAAGGGGATGGGCAAGGGGTGGGGAACAGATAGGGGAAAGAAAAAAAAAAAACAGATATGCACGACCCAGAATTATAACACCCACTTCACAGCACCTACCACGAAAAAAAGCCTTAAATAACTGAGTAAAAGAAAGACTTTGGGGGATACGCTGTGAGAGAAGACTAGGGGATAATGCGGTGTTAGCAATCAGGAAATTGAAAAAAGTAAAGAATAAGTCAAAATGAAAATAAAAACAAAACAAAATGAAACGATAAGGAAAGAACGCCAACGTTGAAGGCTAGGGCATTTGAGGACCTCAGATGGACCTCAGTGCGTGATGGATTGAGGGATGGAAAGTCTGAGATATTGAGGTCTCAAGAGATGTGAGTCTCTGTGGTGTGGGCTACCAGATTTTAGGGAATTCAGACTTGGCACCCTCCAATCTGGTCTACAGGAAGCCTGGGAGCCCCGCAGTGTAACACAGCCCTCAGGGATCCCCTCAGCTGGGTGCCAGCCTTAAGGGGGAAGTCAGATCCGCAAACTATATTATGACTGAACCCTGCAATTCATTTACTTAGCTGGGCTCATTAGTATGTTTCACTTCAGCTTTTAGACAGCTCCCGTCCTGTGATTCCAAACCTCTGCCACTAGAGGGCGCCTCTACACCGCAGCCACTTTGCTAGTACAGATCTGAAGCCCGGCCTGTGACGCTGAAAATAGATACGAAAATCGGATTTCCCAAGCTTCGCAAAATATTCCCTAATCTGCTTCCAGACGTATCCCCCTCCCTTGCCGCAGCCTAATACAACGTTCCGATTACGTCTCTTTATTGCCTACAGCCTATTTGGGTCGGAGACCGGCTGCCGGGCTTTTGGGGGCGGGGCTTCAGGCGGAAGCACTATTGTTTATTTTCGCAATCACAGGTTTCTCCCGCTTCACGACAAAGCACTGTCTATCTTCCCAAATCGCACTGCAAAGGCGACCCGTCGCATCAATCCGTGCACAGCTCGTCCAGAGCTCGTGAACTCCTCGACAGCTCAGAGCCGTGTAAAAGCGGTGCCGCTGGGCTGAACCGCGACTCCCCCCACCCCCAGCAGGGAGGAGCCCGCGCGCGGGTCTCACCCACAGGCAATAGAACCCAAACTATATCTACTAGACCAATCCTCTCCGTTATCTTTCCACTCAATCGATGTCCAGGCACTTCTGCCCTGCAAAAATCCCGAAAAAGCCCGACCTTGGAGATCCTGCAGCCGCGCCCCCTGTGTTTCTTTTTGTTGCGTCATCTTGCTGTGTCAGCTCTCCGTGTGTGCAGCGCCATTCCTGGGCAGGCTGCACTTTCTTTCGCACTGGGTGGCTCTCCTTATGGGGCGCACTCCTTGCGCGTGGGGCTCCCCTACACAGGGATACCCCTGCATGGCAGGGCATTCCTTGAGTGCATCAGCACTGTGCATGGGCCAGCTGCACACACATGAAGGAGGCCCAGGGTTTGAACTGCGGACCTCCCATGTGGTAGATGGATGCCCTAACCACTGGGACAAGTCTGCTTCCTCAAGTGTGTTCTTAATATACTTAATCTCTTCCTTTACTTCATTAAGTTGGTCCATGATATTTGTTTGGAGAGCTTCGATTAGTTGTTTGACATTCTCTTCTTCTTTCTGGTTATAATTTGCTAATTGGACTGGGCCATGTCCTCCTGATTATTGGTATGGTTTGTAATTTTTTGTTGTTGTCTGGTCATCATTTTGTCTTGTTCAGTTTGTTCAGTTGATTAGCTTCTCCCTCTTGGTTCGGGTTTTTTAGGTGCTGTTTTTGTGTGTGTTAAGATTTCACTTTGACACTTTGTTCTTCTTATTCTATTTCTTTGTTGTTGTCTAAGTTACCTTGAGCTATCACTCTTTTTGTCGTGCTCTCTCTGGCTCGATGTCAAGCAGCCTCCTGCTTTGTGGGTTCCCAAAACAGCTCAGTCAGGATTTTGTTCCCACACAGTTGTTTTTTTGTAGGAGCGATGATATGGGTGCACTTATTATGATGCCATCTTGCCCTGCCTGTCAGGGTCATGCTTTTGTAATTACCAAAATGTTGGAATGGTTTTGTAAATTGGTAAGGGGTATTATTTGGAGGAATTGTAACATGCTTAATACAAAAGACCTACAGAGCTTTGAAGAGACTGTTGATAGTAATATGGACTCTAAAGAGAATTTTTATAAGGACTTAGAATTAAATGATGAAAGTGTTCTTGGAAACTGGAGGAAAGGTGATCTGTGTTTTAACCTTGCAGAGAACGTAGCAAGATTAATTTCTGGTGTTTTATGGAAGGCAGAATTTGAAAATTGTGAGCCTGGGCATTTAGCTGAAGAACTTTCCTTGGTAAACTTGGAGAATGCGACTTGGCTTCTCCTTACAGCTTATAGCAAAATGCTAGATAAGTGGGATAAGCTGAGAACTGAACTGTTGGGCACAAAGAAAATAGAAACTGATTCTGGAAATTCCAAGTCTCTGGAAATCAAGCCCCCAGACGATAGTGCTCCATTTGAAGACTTAACTAAACTTGGAACTTTTAAATCAGGATTGAAGATGCCGTTATCTAGGAAAGACTTGTGGAAAGTCTTAACTGTCTGATGCCTTGGACCCCTGCCTCTTACATGCTAAACCAAAAACTTTTTAGGAAGTAGTATAAAAAATAATTGTCAGCCTAGAGTAAAAGGGACATGGAATGGAGAGATTGAAGGGGAAACAACTTCAAGGGGAAAATGTGGAAGCTGAGATCTGGAATTAAGACATCACCTTGGGCCAAGAGAGGTACCCCACCCATGTGTACAGAAAGAGTGAGTTTACCACAGCAGTTGAGGGGTGTGGATGTTCCTACCCAATGTTTGAGGAGAGTTTTGCCACTCCAGGGTACAGAGAGGGTGGAGCAAATTCCCCAAAGATTAGGGAGGTTAAGGTAACCACCCTATAGGTCTGAGAGGGGTGGACCTGTCCCTCATGGTTTAGGAAGGCAAGGTCATCAGCTTGTTGCTCTGAGAGGGTTGAGCCTGTTTGCCAAAGGTTAGGGGGATTATGACTCTAACCCAAAGATTGGGCAAAGTGTGTCAATCACCCTAACATTCTTGAAGGTTGAGGTCTGGAGCTTGGTCGACACCCAGATGCTTGAGGAGGGTGGAGTCAAGAAAATCGCCATTGGGCAAGCCTGTGGAAAGAGTTGGTCCCCATGTGAAGAAACCATCATCTTAAGAATGACTCTCAGACTTTGACATCTAACGAAGAATGCCCTGCATGTTTACTGAACTGTAGATCCATGACTCATATTTCCCTTCCAATTTCTTCTTATGATAAAGAAAATGTTTATTCTTTTTCCATTTGTGTAATGCAAGCAGATAAATGGTTTTGTAAGTATCAGAGTTCTACAGTACACAGGATTTTGCCCCAAGACAAATGGTATTTCTTTAAAGTGATTATGGTATGCTTTTGTACTCAGCATTGTTACTGATTTAAGGTTTTGGTTTTCAAAAAAATATTGCAATGTCTTTTTGGATATGTTTACAAACTGGTCTTTTCTTCTGGGCATATTAGTGTGTATTGGATTCAGAGATTTTACTTTTACTTGATTAAATAATGATCAAGGCTTTGATTGGGCCATGCCAGGAGGACATTGAGTCCCTGCACAGAGTAACTGCACCACAGGGAAGATGGCATTTTTGATGCAGGAATTTTGAGTTGAAGTCTGGGTAGTAAGTGCACAGAGAAGCAGAACAGCTGAGCCTGGAGAGAAACATGCCCTGGGAAAAGGATTCTGGGAAGCCTGAGCTCTTGGCAGATATCAGCAATCATCTTGCTCCAACATGTGGCAACAGACTTTGGTGAGGGAAGTAACTTATGCTTTAAGGTCTGGTAACTGTAAGCTTCTACCCCAAATAAATACCCTTTATAAAAGCCAATAGATTTCTGGTATTTTACATCAGTATATCTTTGCCTAATAAAGAGTTGTATGGATGTAGTTTTTATATTTAGATCACTGATCCATTTTGAGTTCATTTTCGTATAAGGTGTGAGATAGGGATCCTCCTTTCTTTTGGATATGGATAGCCAGTGCTCCCAGCACCATTTGTTGAATAGACTGTTCTGGCCCAGCTTGTTGGTTTGACAATCTTGTCAAAAATCACTTTGCCATAAATTTGAGCATCTATATCTGAACACTAAATTTTATTCCATTGGTCAACATATCTATCTTCATGCCAGTTCCATGCTGTTTTTACACTCTAGCTAAGTAATATGCTTTAAAGTAAAAAAGTGAGAGCCCTCCAACTTCATTCTTTTTAAAGAAATTTTGTCTATTTGGGATCTATTACCCTTCCAAGTAAATTTGATAGTTGACCTTTCCATTTCTATAAAAAAGGCTGTTGGAAATTTTACTGGGATTGGATTGAATCTGTAGATACATTTGGGTAGGACTGATATCTTAATGATATTTAGACTCCAAATTCATGAACATGGAATGCCCTTCCATTTCTTTAGGCTCTTCATTTTCTTTTAGCATTGTTTTATAGTTTTCTGTCTACAAGCCCTTTACTTCCTTGTTTTTTTTTCCTAAATATTTGAGTCTTTTAGTCTTTATTGTAAATGTTTTTTTCCTCTGACTTCCTCTTCATTAGTAGTATATAGAAATGTGACTGATTTTTGTGTATTTATCTTGTATCCCGCCACTTTGCTGAACTCATTAGTTCTAGTAGCTGTGTTATAGATTATTCAGGATTTTATAGATATAGGATCATGTCATCAGTAAATAGGGAAAATTTTATTTCTTCCTTTCCTATTTGAATGTCTTTTCTCTTTCTTGCCTAATTGCTCTAGCTAGAACTTCTAGCACAATATTGAATTAACAGTGGTGAGAGTGGGCATCCTTGTTGTTTCCAATCTCAGCAG
Organism: Dasypus novemcinctus; assembly: GCF_030445035.2. NCBI lineage: Eukaryota > Metazoa > Chordata > Mammalia > Cingulata > Dasypodidae > Dasypus > Dasypus novemcinctus. The sequence continues at coordinate 113,722,365 of NC_080704.1, read as the reverse complement.
GAATGCTTTCAGTCTTGCTCAACTGAGTATAATGTTAGTATAATGTGGTTTTTCATATATGAACTTTATCTTGTTGAAAAAGTTTCCTTCTATTCTTAAGTTTCAACATCAAGAAATGATGTTGGATTTTGTCAAATGCCTTTAATGCATTTATTGAGATGATCATGTGATTTTTCTTCCTTAGTTTAGTAATGTGATGTATTATATTGATTTCCTAGTGTTGAATCACCCTTGCAAACCTGGAATAAAACCCACTTGATCATGATATATAATTCTTTTCATGTGCTACTGGATTCTGTTAGCAAGTATTTTTTTGAGGATTTTTGCAACTATATTCATTGGAGACATTTTCTCTTTTTTTTTTCATGTTATCTTTTTCTGGTTTTGGTAATAGGGTGATATTGGCTTCATAGAATGAGCTTCTTAGCATTTCCTCCTGTTCTGTATTTTTAAGAGTCTGAGGAAGACAAGATTGGTATTAATTCTTCTTTGGAAGATTGGTAGATTTCACTTATGAATCCATCTAGCCCTCAGCTTTTCATCTTTGGGAGGATTTTGTGATTGGTTTGAGGTCTTCTATTTTTTCTATGGTCTAGCTAAGGGTCTGATTTTCAAAAAACTTTTTCCAAGAACCAGCTTTTGGTTTTGTTGATTCTATTGTTTTTGTTTTCAATTTCATTTATTTCTGCTCTAATAGTTATGTCTTTCTTTCTGCTTACTTTGCTATTCTTTTTCTAGTTCCTGCAGCTGTTCAGTTAGGTCTTTGGTTTTAGCTCTTTCTTCTTTTTTAATGTTAAGAATTGAGGGCTATAAATTTCCATCTCAGCACTGCCTGCACTGCATCCCATAGGTTGTTTTAATATTTATTTTTTATTTACGCCCCCCCTTGTGGTTTGTTTGCTGTCTGCTCTCTGTGTCCATTCACTGTGCATTCTTCTGTCTGCTTGTCTCCCTTCGTTGCATCATCTTTCTGTACCAGCTCTCTGCAGTCACAGGCCATGAGCTCTCTGTGCGCATGGGCAGTCAGCTCTCCATGGGCACAGGCCATCAGCTCTCTGCTGGTGTAGGCTAGCTTGCCTTCACAAGGAGGCCCTGGGACATGAACCCAGGGTCTCCTATATGGTAGATGGGAGCCCAGTTGATTGAGCCACAGCTGCCTCCCCATCCCATAGGTTTTGATATGTTGTATTTTTGTTTTCATTTTCTCAAGGTATTTACCAATTTCTCTTGCAATTTCTTCTTTGACCCACTTATTGTTTAAGAGTGTGTTTTGGACAGCATATGTAGCTTAAGCAGTTGAGTGCCTGATTCCCAAATAGGAGGTCCTGTGTTACTTCCTGGTGCCTCCTAGAAAAAAAACAAAAACAAACAAGCAAAACGAACAAACAAAAACAAAACCAACACAGGGGAACTGATATGGCTCAGTGTTTAAGCACCGGCTTCCCACATGAAGTCTCAAGTTCAGTACCTCTGGTACCTTAATAAAAAGTGTTAACATCCATATATTTGTGACATCCATATATTTGTGAGTTGAGATTTCCAGCTTCATTTCACTATGATCAGAGATAGAGCTTTGTAAAATTGCAATCTTTTAAAATTTAATGAGACTTGTTTTGTGACCCAACATATGATTTATCCATGAGAAAGATCTATGATTGGGAAGAATGTATATTCTGCTGTTTTAGATGCAATGTTCTATTTATGTCTCTGAGATCTAGTTCATTTATCATATTATTCAAGTTCTCCATTTCCTTATTGATTCTTTGTTCAGATGTTCTATCCAAAGATAACAGTGTTGTATTGAAGTCTCCAACTATTATTGTAGAGACATCTATTTCTCTTAGTTTTGCAAATGTGTGCCTCATGTATCTTGGGGCATCCTGGTTAGGTGTATAAATATTTATCATTGTGATTTCTTTTTGGTGATTTACTCTTTTTATTAATATATAATGCCCTTCATCTCTTATAGCTGTTTCATATTTAAAACCCATTTTGTCCAATATTAGTATCACTACTACAGCTTTTTGATTACTGTTTATGTGGAATATCTTTTTCCAGCCTTTTACTTTGTCTATTTGTTTTTTTTTTTTAAAGATTTATTTTTATTTTAATTCCCCTCCCCTCCCCCAGTTGTCTGTTTTTCTGTGTCTTTTTGCTGCGTCTTGTTTCTTTGTCCGCTTCTGTTGTAGTCAGCGGCACGGGAAGTGTGGGCGGCGCCATTCCTCGGCAGGCTGCTCCCTCCTTCGCGCTGGGCGGCTCTCCTTATGGGTGCACTCCTTGTGCGTGGGGCTCCCCTACGCGGGGGACACCCGTGTGGCACGGCACTCCTTGCGCGCATCAGCACTGTGCATGGGCCAGCTCCACACGGGTCAAGGAGGCCCGGGGCTTGAACCGCGGACCTCCCATATAGTAGACGGACGCCCTAACCACTGGGCCAAGTCCGTTTCCCTACTTGGTCTATTTGTGTCCTTGTGTGTAAGGTAAGACTCTTTTAGACAGCATATAGACAGCTGGTTTTTAAAAATCTATTCTGCCAGTCTGTGTCTTTTGATTGGGGAGTTCAATTCATTAACATTTAACATTATTATTGTAAAAAAATTACTTCATCCATTATATCTTTTGACTTTCCACTGACCTACCTTACTATTTTCTTTTTACCTTTTTTGTTACTCTTCCTAATAATCATTTCTACACTCTTCTCCAGGCTGCTCTCTCATTTCTTTTTCTTTCAGGTTGCAGCACTCCCTTTAGAATCTCTGGAAAATCCACCCTTTTAGTGGCATACTTTTTGTTTATCAATGAAGACTTTAAATTTACCATCCATTTTGAAAGACAGTTTTAGTGGATAAAGAATTCTTGGCTAGCAGTTTTTCTCTTTCAGAACCTTTATCATACCACTGCATCCTTTCCTCCATGGTTTCTGATGAGAAATCAATACTTAGTCTACTTCCTCCTGCTGCTTTCAGAATTCTTTTATCTCTGGCATTTGACATTCAGAAAAGTAGGTGTCTCAGAGTAGGATTATTTAGGATTTATTCTGTTTGGGGTGCATTATCTTTTTTGGATATTGATATTTATGACTTTCATGAGGGTTGGGAAATTTTTGGTCATGATTTCCTCAAATATTTTTTCTTCCTACTTTCCATTCTCCTATCCTTCTGGGACACCTATAACATGCATGTTGGTTTTGCATTGTCATTCAATTCCCTGAGGTCCTTATTCCATTCTTTTCTCTTTTCTCCTGCCTTTTCAAATTCAGATGCTCTGTCCTACAACTCACTTATTCTGTCCTCAATTAATTCAAATCTATTATAATCCTCCAATATATTTTTATTTTTTAAAAACATGCCATACGTTTTATTATTACTTTTATGAGGTACTAGGGATTGAACCCAGGACCTTGTACATAGGAAGTAGGCACTCAAACCACTGAGTACATCTGCTCCCCTCCACATATTTTTTTTAAAAAGATTTATTTCTCTCCTCCCCACCATGTTTGTGCTGTCTGCTTTCTGTGTCTGTTCATTGTGTGCTCAGTGTCTGCTTGTCTTTTTTTAAGGAGGCAATGGAAACTGAACCCAATACCTCCCAGGTGGGAGGGAGGTGCCCAATGCCTTGGGCCACATTCGCTCCCTACTTGTTGTGTCTCATTGTGTCATCTTGCTGCATCATCTTGTTGCATCAGCTCACCATGACACCCCATCTCATCAGCTTGCTATCTTGCTCATCTTCTTTAGGAGGTGCTGAGAACTGAACCTGCGACCTCCCATGTGGTAGGTGAGCACCCAACTGATGAGCCACATCAGCTTCCATCCAATGAAAAAAAATTTTCCCCCGACTAACGTTATGTTTATCTATATATCATTTATATATGAACATACATAAACAATTAAGTGTATAGTAAAAGTTGTGAACTTACAAAGCAAATATGCATAACATTATACAAGGGTCCCGTACATCAACCCTCCACCAACACCTTGCATGTTGTAAGACATTTGTTACAAATTATAAAAGAATATTGTCTAAATCTTACTACTAATCATAGTCCTCATCTTACATTTGGTGTATTTTTCCTCCAACTCACTCTATTATTTTTTCAAAAAATTTTTTATGACAGAAGTTGTAAACTTATGAAACAATCATGGACATGTGCGGAATTCCCAAACAACACCCCTCCATCAACACACCACACTGTAGTGGAACATTTGCTACAGGTAAGATAATATCATATTGTTACCGTTTTCATAGTGTACGTTTGGCTCACATTTTCCATAGTGCCTCATTATCAACAGTACATTTTTGGCATAGATGCAAGAATATTATACTATTACTGCTAACCACAGTTCATAGGGCACTCCAGCTGTATTTTTCTCATGCTTCTCCACATTCCCAACACCCTGCAGTAGTGATGTACACTTGCTCTGGCTCACAAAGGACACTCTTGCATGTCATCCACCTCTTGGTTTACTGTGCTATTCAGTTCCTAGACTATTCTCTAGCATTCTGTCAACTGGCATTTGCATACCTAGACTACCATTTTCAGCCACATCCCCATTTATAAACTGTTACTTACTATGTGTTACCATCCACTCTATACATTTCCCCACTTTTACTTTTTACAGTAAAGCTAATTAAAGCTCTACATACATTAAACAGTAGTCCATCTCAGTCTGTCCTCCTCTTATCTCCTTTAAGAATCCACCACCTACCACCAGGTCTTGAAGACATTTTTCTACAATTTCTTCTAGGAGTGTTATGTTTCTTGCTTTTATATTTAGGTTTTTGATCCATTTTGAGTTAATTTTTGGATAAAGTGTGAGACAGGGGTCCTCTTCTTTTTTCAGCTATGGCTATCCAATTCTTTCAGCACCATTTGTTAAATGGACTGTTCTGCCAGAGCTGTGTGGATTTGACAGGCTAGTCAAAAATCACTTGACCATACACGTGTGGGTCTGTTTCTCAACCTTAAATTTATTTCCATTGGTCTATATGTCTGTCTTTATGCCAGTACCTTGCTGTTTTTACCACCATAGCTAGTTAATTTGATTTAAAGTCTGGAAATAAGGGTTTGCTTTTCCTTTTTATGATGTTTCTGGCTATTCAGGACCCCTTACCCTTCCAAATAAATTTGATGATTGTATTTTCAATATATATTTTTTAATGCTGGTGGAATTTTTACTGGGATTGCATTGAATCTGTATATCAATTTTAGTAGAATTGACATTTTAATGATATTTAGTCTTCCAATTCACAAGCACAGAATGCTCTTCCAGTTATTTAGGATTTTTAAATGTTCTTTTAACATTGAGTTGCAGTTTCTGAATATAAGTGCTTTACATCATTAAGTTCATTCCTATTTGAGTTTTATCTGTAATATTTTATTTTCACCACTCTTTTGACACTTTTAGTTACTTTTACTGAAATAATTTCTAGACTCTCTTCCAGACCTCCCTCTTCTGTGTTTTCTTTTCAGGCTCTATCATATCCTTTAGTATTTCCTGAAAATCTGGTCTCTTGCTTAAAAATCTCTCAGTTTCTGTTTCTCTGTGAATATTCTAATCTTGCCCTCATTTTTGAAAACAGTCTTACAGGATATAAGATTCTTGGCTGTAAGTTTCTCTCTTGTAGTATAAATTTATCAGACCATTGTCTTCTTGCCTCCATGATTTCTGGTGAGAAATCAGTGCTTAATCTTATTGGGTATCCCTTACATGTTATGCATTGCTTTTCTCTTGCTCTTTTCAGAATTCTTTGTCTTTGGCATTTGACATTCTGATGAATATGTGTCTATGAGTTGGTCTATTTGGATTTTTTCAGATGGGAGTACATTGTGCTTCTTGGACATGTATATCCATGTCCTTCAATAGGGTTGGGAAATTTTTACCATTATTTCTTCAAATATTCCTTCTGCCCCTTTTCCCTTCTCTTCTCCTTCTGGGACACCCATGACATGTATGTTTGCATGCCTTTTGCTGTCATTTAGTTCCCTGAGACCTTGTTCAATTTTTTCCATTCTTTTCTTCATCTGTTCTTTTGTATGTTCACTTTCAGAGGCCATTTCTTCAAGCTCACCAATCCTTTCTTCTGCCTCCTCAAATCTACTATTATATGATTCCAATGTTTTTTAAATTTCATTTATTGCACCTTTCATTCCCATAAAATCTGCTATTTTTCTATGTATGCTTTCAAATTATTTTTTGTGCTCATGCAGTGTCTTACTATCCTTAATCTCTTTAGTCATCTCATTGAATTTATTAAGGAGATTTGCTTGAACATCTATAATTAATTGTCTCAACTCCTTTATGTCATCTGGAGGCTTATCTTTTTCCTTTAACTGGTTCATAGCTTCCTGCTTCTTGGTGTGAATTGTCATTTTTTGTTGGTGTCTTGTGGATTACTAGAGTATTTATTCTGGGTGCAGTTTTTCTCTTTATTTTATGGCTTCCTGCCCTTTCTCCATTGCTGTTTGTGCAGTAGGAGCCAGGGTTGCAATTGGTGCTATAAGCTGTGGAGGCTCAATCTGCCCTCATTGTGCCAGGGACCAATGAAGCTTCTCCCAACTTTCTCCTTTGCCAGGGGAAGGAACAGTGTTACAGCTGTGTGGAATAATCCAAAGTGTGCAGGCCTAGACTGTAGTTGCCCAGAGAGACTGATGAAGCCCCTTTCTCCCCTGCCTGGGGCGGGGATGGAGCTGCAGGTGTGGGCAGCAATTTATGCACTACGGGTCCAAGATGACTGCAGTTGCCCCAGTAGACTTCCAATTACCAGTCTGTGCCAGCTAAAGGTAGGGCTGCAGGTCAATCTGGGTGAAAGCAGCTGGTTCCTGCCGTCACTGTGATTTTCAGTCAGCCTGGTGTCCCTTCAGGATGGAGGCAGAGTCAAAATGGTGGTCACCAGCCTCTCTCTGACTTGGACAGGTTCACAACCCAGCTGTTCCCAGGGTTATACCTCCGCCAGCTGAGTCTACCAATCAGTAGCCAAAATGGGCAGCCAACCATCTCCTCCTCTTCCTGCTTTTGGGAAATGGAGTTTCCAATTCCAGCCACAGAACAGTTCCTGGGGTAGCTTGTGACGTCAGAGTAGGATGATCACTGGCCTCTGTGGCTTGACCAGTAATTTCTGCGAGAGGCTGGACTTGCAGCTTCCTCCCTGTCAGAGGTGAGGCTGGGGCCTAGGCTAGAGCTGCAATCTGACCTGGATGGAAAGAAGCTGGTCCCCACCAGCACTGGGAGTCTCAGCCTGCCCTGCTTCCCCTCGTGCCAGATGCAGACTTAAGATGGTGGCTACCAGCCTCTTTCTGGCTTGGACAGGCTCAAACTTTATCTGTTCTCAGGATTATACTTCAGCCTGCTGTATTTACTCATCAGTAGCTGAAGTTGGTGCCCAAACATCTCTTCCTCCCGTTTTTGGAAAGTGGAGCTTTCAATTCCAGCTGTGAACAGCTCTCGAGGCAGCTTGTGCATCCAGTGGAAGATGGGCACTGGCCTCCAGGGCATGGAGCGCTCTACTTATGAGTCTTCTCTGCAGATGGGCAGTCTCCTCCTTACATTCCTTCAAGGTTGTGCCAGGATGCTCTTCTGGTCTCCTGGATCCCCCAAACAGGTGCTTGAGCTAGCTCCAGATAGCTCTGCATGTTGACTAACTGCCTTGTAGCAGGAGCTGATTCTAGGAGCTCCTTACTTTGCTGTCATCTTGGTTGTTGCCCTCCAATATATTTTGAATCTCTTCCATTGTGTCTTTCATACCCATTTTACTTCTCTTTGCAAACTTTAAAATTATTGTGTTCAACCAGTGTCTTCTTAATATCCTTCATCTCTTTATCCATCTCATTGAATTTATTAAGATTTGTTTTGATATCTGTGATTAGTCATCTCAGTTCCTGTGTTTCATCTGAAGATTTAATTTGTTACTTTGGGCCATATCTTCCCATTTGTTAGTATGGCTTATAATTTTTTCCGGTTTCATGGCATCTGACTTTTTATGTGTTTATTCTGTGCTGTTTCTCTCTTTAGCCTATGGCTTTCTTATCAGAATCTTCACCGCAGATGGTTAGTCTCTACTTCCTGTTCTTCCCTGGATGTTACACTGTGTCCCTTTGGTCTCCAGAGCCCCTCAAACAGGTGATCTGGACAGATCCTGACTTATTTATTAGTTGTCCTGTGGGATGAGCTGATTGTTAGAGTTCGTATTCTGTCACCATCTTGGGTCTTCTCTTGGAAATCAGATTTTTTCAGCATTCATTTGAAGTTAGTTAATATAGATGAGAAAACTTTTGCTATAAAGCTAGATGACTTTGTAAATCATACATTCTGGTCAAGTAGCTAGAGTCGGAATTTAGATATGAAGATATTTAAATATAAAATCCAGCAAAAGAAGTCTGAATATTCAGAATCTTTGTTTAGATCCTGAAAGTAACTAATATAACACCAGTAATGAAACATTGCTCTATTAGGGCCTTTTACCATTTATTTAGTTGTATGGTTCCCAAGTTGAAAAAACTTTCAATATGATTTTTAATTTACATTACTTGTACCTATGAAACCATGGGTATTTCTACTATTAAATTTCTTGAATACAGAACACTTCTTCAAAATGTCTTCATGTCTTTTACAAAATTGAGGTTTAAATGATAACAATGAAATAAAGTTAATTTTGTATGTTTTTTTTTTAAGAAGTGATTGAAACTGAATTAGGTGGGAATATTACCCACTGATGTGCTTGTGGTGAATAGATTCTAAGACTGTAAAGTGTGCCCCTCATGAACCCAGCCACCTAGTATTTGTGCATTTATATATCTTCTCCCCTTGAGTGTGGGTGGGACCCGTGACTTGCTTCTAATCAACAGAATATAGAAAATGGGATGGGATGTCCCTGATGTGATTGCTTGGTTATACAAGACAATGTCTTGCTAGGAGACTTTCCTTGCTGGCTTGATAAAGTGACCAGTGGGGAAGCCCACATGGCAAGGAACTGTAGATGGCCTGCAGAAGCTGAGGGCAGCCTCTTGAAATTGAAAGTAGCCTCCAACTGACATCCAGAAAGAAGCTTGGGCCCCTAGTCCTAAAACCATAAGGAAATGAATTCTGCCAATAGCTTAAATGATCTCCGAAGTGGATTCTTCTTCACTCAAGCCTCTAGAAGAGAACCAGTTCAGCTGAAACCTTGATTGCAGCCTTGTGAGATCCTAAGCAGAGGATCCAGTTAAAGTGAGCCTAGACTCCTGACCAACTGAAGCTGAGATTAATAAATGTGTGTTAGTGGTAACGTGTTATGCAGCAACAGAAAATGAATACAGTGATCAATGTTCATTCTACCCTCCTAATGTATCTTTCAGTACTGCAAATGCTAGATAGTTAAAATGACATTCCCCAGATTTTCTGGCAACTAGGATTCTGTACACATAAACCAATAAGATTCATTAATGTGACATTTGAATGCCAGAAGGGAGGTAGAGGCTATGCTTCTGCCATTTCTCCTGTTAAATATGGTTCTGAAGATGTTTGGTTACCCTATTGCAATTTAGTCAGTACCTTAGTGGTGCTAAGAGGCAGAATGCATGGCATCTATTTTGTGGTGTAAATCATATCAGGTACAACATGGTTCTGGTGGTAGTAGCAGTAGTATTGGCTTCTCATTATGGCAAAATTAGCAGTTTCCAAAACTGTAGAATAGTTATCAGCTTTCTTGGTGTCCTGGTTCTGTAGTATGGCTTTGAAACCTTGATTTAGAGTTAACCCTCCTGGTAATCATGTAAGCCATTTAATATTCAATAATAAATCCTTTCCTGCCTAAACTAATTAGAATGAATTCTTTTCTCTGCGACTGAACCCTTATTGATTCAGGAGGGAAATCTTCAAGTGATAGCTGACTTAAAGATAAATAAAAACATATATAGTAAATAGTATTATCTTTAAGTAAACCACTTTTCATGTCTAACAGATTTATATATTTGCTTTTATAAAGACAAGTAAAGCCACATTATAACATATTTAATTTAATGTATAACATATAATGCTTAGGCTCAGTTTGACATAACCACCTAAGATTTTAACACTAAGAACAACTATTTTGCTTAATATGGCAGCAGCTATAAAACTATGTTCAGCTTGTTTCTCCCGCAGATTCAGAAAATAAATTTGTTCATCTTTTAAATTTGCATTTATAATCTTTTTGTAACTAATAAACATTAAGTATAAATTTTAATTCAGCTAGGCTTAAATACAATACTCTAACTTTCAATATTCTAACTTTATAATCACATCAAATACAATATATTCTTTTATGAAATTACCTTTTTAGAAGTACAAGTGACCAAATATTCAACAAAGTATGTACAACAGTGCATTCATATATAAACATAGAGCCTTTTGTCTTTCTGGAGCTATCATAGTATAATTTATCAATCATTGTATTTATCTATTATTGCACATCAAGATTTCAGTGTGATACTTTTCACACAAAATATTAACTAAACTCTAAACTTTAGACATGTTTTTCAACAAATCATTTCCAAGAAAAGGAGTAGATGTTTATGTATTAACTATCTTCATTAGCGGTAATTTCTTAGGAAACACAAGATAGAACAAATCATTTGAAAGACACTAGTAAAGGGTTTGGTCAAGGCTGATTTACGAAATTTTCAAAAGGTCAACTGGAAAATTCATGAAGCTTTCTGAAAAAAATATATTCTATGTTGATGAAGTCCTCTGTGTTAGGTTTTGTTCATGATACTAACTCCTTCTCAGAAAAGGAGACTCTTGGGTCACTCTGAAGGATATTTGCCTTTTCATTATTTCACATCTAGAAAACTCACAGAGCTTAAAACCAAAGTCTTTTTTGATGAAAGATAGCTCAAATGGAAGAGTTTCCCCCCATTTCTTAAGTCAATTAATTAATAAATTGCTCTTGCCAGAGACAGCACAGAAGATAGGAAAGGTATGGCTGTACTTATTGTTGTTGTTGTTTTTAAAGTGCTAACAAAGTCCATTACCTCTAAATGGACTTTCATTGTAATAAGTGAAATATAAGCAGCATAAAGTAAATAGAGATTATACATCTAAATGAGATAGTCAAAACTTTTAAAATAATGGCAATTCTATACATTACCTTGACAAACATCATACATAAGTATACTTTATAAAACTTGTCCAACTGAAAGAAGAATTCAGTCTTAGTATAACTATTCTTTACTATCTCATATAACTTAAAATAAGAATGGTAAAAATTCAAACTCAAAAGCTAGAATCAAAGCAGTCACAAGCCTCTCTAAGACAAATGTCACAGAATAGTGCTCCGAAGAATTTCAAATAATTTCTCAGCCTATTGAGAGACCTATTTACTTAGCTGAACTGTTTCTTAACCTTTCTAATAAGGCTGGCTTTATCCAGCTTAAATCCAAATCTAATATTGTTTTTCCTTATATCAGCCCAGAGTTGAAAGTTCTTGATTCTTTCTTTTTGTTAGTAACAGAGATACAAGTAGAAGTTAGTTGCTTCTGAACCCCTCAGGCAGGAAGAATACAGAATTTACTAAAAATATTATTAAGACAGAATGAGATTAACTTTTTAAAAAGTTAATATTTCAGTTAGGCCTTCACATGGTAACCATCCAGATAATTAAATTCATTGATCTAAGAGCCCAGTTTTCTAAAGTGTTCTCATAGGAATGAGACAATTTGGAAGGTAGGATTTATCAATATGATGTATCAGCATCACTAATACTCAAACACAACATCTTTTCAAAATTATCAGGAATTCATATGCAAATACTGGCACAAGCTAGTAATTATCTTATTAAAAATGATATGCTAGTGCCCTCTGGTGGTAATATTTAGCATTCTCCCCTGATAATGCATATTTGTGAAACATCAAAAGTGCACTGCTTTCGTATTTGAAAATATCAAAATCTGAGATCACTACAAAGGAAAAAATGCCATTGTGCTTCAGAATAACTTTTTTTTGTCCTTCGAACACAATGGTAACAAAGTAAAACTAAATCCCTGAGCCTTACTCCCAGGAATCAAGCTGACAGCCACAAGAATCTTGGTAAACTTGTCTATGATAGCCAATTCCTATTAAGAGATTTATAACCTGGTTCGAGACCTCAGTTGAGAGGTTTTTGCATTTTCCAGCTTTGCTTTTACATCTACAGGTTTCTCAAAAAACCTCACCAATGCTGGTTCATTCAACAATGATGCAAGAATCTGTTCAAATGCAAATGACCATTGAGGTTCCTTCTTGAGCAAGAACGAATCTTTCTCCTCCAAGTGGCTCTCTGTTTTCACTTTACTGGGTTCTCCAGAATTACAGACAGTACTAGAGAATCCTTTGGCTGATGATAGAGGGCTATGCAATTTCCTTCCAACTTCTTCCATCTTCAGCAAAAGGCTGGTAACAACAGCAATGGCTTGATATAATGACTCTTCCTCGGGGTCTCCATGAAATAAATTATATAGGGTCCTTGAAAACTGAATAAATTGTGACTAGAAGACACAAGTTAGAAATATCATACTTGAATACTAGATTTAGCAAATATAAAGATAATTTTGAAGCAAATGCTCTCCTGTATAGAATTTGTACCATGTTAATCTTCATCTCAGAATTACATGGACTAGGGATTAATTCCCAAATAAATCTTGGTTCTAGAAAGAGAGGTATGAACCATGGAAGAAAATTTCATGTAAGTTCTCATTTCTTGCACATTATATCTAGGATGACAAATTCCTAGACGGTTTACTTGACAGTATTATTTCGATGTTAAGTGGTACTTTTTAATTAGGAACATTCTCATATTTTCCTACATGTAATTCACCCATTAACCAAACTTAATGAAAGGATTAAGAATTAGTTCCTCCTAATCTCTCCAAACAGCTAGAGTAAGCAGCTCAGCTAAAACTAGTTAAAGGGAAGAATGGCTTTTGGGAACTATCTAATAGTGCACAGTAATCTAAGAAGCCCAGTTGGGTATGTTTTTCTTTAAAGACTGAGGTGGGGCCCAAGTGGAGAGAGAAACTGATTTGTTTGCTAACTGCCCCTGGATAATCATAGACATTTCTGGAAGATATTTGTGGCGTATTTCATCAATTTAAAAAAGCAATTCCAACACAAGAGTCCTATAAATCAATCATCATATCAAAAAACTTTTATCTGTGAATAAAAAACACATTCAAAGGATATACTTAAAAATATGTTGTAACAAACTGTTAAGTTTTATTTCCTTTTTCCCCTTAGTCTGCAGGACTATTCATTTATAATAATTTTAGAATAAATACATCATATTGACTCATTTAAAAAAGTGCTTACTTAGCTGTCAAATTACCTGTCAGATACTAAGTTATTTGACACTTCCCATTAGGGTAAATGTGGGGATCCTCAGTATCTGCACCAATCGGATTTTAATTAAGAAAATATAAGATCATAGTCTGCACAGCATGTAAGAAAGTGATGGATTTAGAATTGTGTCGATAGTAATTATTAGTACTGCCTGAGTAGGTTCAAACACAAGATCATTAGCAATCAGGGCAGGGCCTATCTTAGTTATTTCTTATTCACAGTACTAACATTTGGCTTGGCATCTAGTAGGAACTAAAAAGTGTTTACTGAATAAATGAACATTTCCAATAAAGCTGAAAATAGAAAGTGCTGTGATATATGTTATGCAAACATCTTTCTATAAGTACACTTGTCAGAATAGAAGAACTATACGAAAACACTAGATGCATTTAAGTGCTCAAAGTAAAGTATCATTAAAAAATTTGCTCTCACTCATCTGTGCTCATCTAAAACTTACAGAGATGACAAATAGATTACTTAACTATTTTTGGTAATAGAATGTTAGCTATTTTACAGTTGGATACATCCAAATTCATACCAAAAAACCCCGCAAGAACCTAGAATTTTCTCTTTGAAAATACTATACCTGATTCATTCTTGGTAAATCTTTAATGTTTTCTTCTTTTTTGAAAAGCTCATCCTGCCATTGACTTAGATATGCTTGAATATCAACTTTTCCTTTGCCTGAGTAAGGGGAGTAAACCATTTCATAATGAACAGCACATTATATTCTCCCAAATCACAAAAAGTATAATTATGATCAAAACAAATTTCAATGAGATATAAGATTCCATAATTTTCAATCCAGGCAATACCTAAATTCACCTTTTATTTCACCACTGGATCTCAGAATACTTTCTCCATTTCCATTTAGACTAAAAGTTTTACTTTGGGAAGGCTGGAGAATAAGGAAGATGTGAGGAAAGAGGAAGGATGCATTTAGACTGAAACAGGACACCATGGCCTGACAATGCAAATTTCATGTAGACATTCTCAAGTATACTAAAAAAATGTAAAACAGCTTCTATAAGATGTTTATAATATGCAGATACCACAGTTTTCTATACTGGCTCCTCTTCAAAAATTCAAAACTCTATATATTCATTCATTCCTTAAAATAGTTCAATCAAGATGTATTGTTGGAGGCAGATGTGGCTCAAGTGATTGGGCTCCCATCTACCATATGGGAGGCCCCAGGTTCGATTCCTGGGGCTTCCTGGTGAAGGCAAGCTGGCTGCGCCACCATGGAGACCTGACGGCAGACAGTGAGCGCAGACAACAAGGGGGGAGAGAATAAATAAAGGAAATAAAATAAACCTTTAAAAAAAGATGCTATTGTTGTGAATTTATTAATTATTATTTAGGATCCCTTGGAAAACGGGTGGAAACACTGAATGGCCTGGGGAATATGTCATATTTAAATAGATCCTCGGCAATTAATTATGCTTTAACTAAATGTTATTCAAAAATATGAAGGAAAAATATATAAAGGAATTATGGACTTCTTGAGAGCAATTTGGCAGCCTATATCAAAATATTACATGTGCATAATGTACAAAATATTACATGTGTGTCCAGCATTCCCATACTTCTATGAATCTATCCTATCCTAAACAAATATAAAGTATCCTAAAATATATGTATAAAAATGTTTGTTGAAGCATCATTTGCAATAAAAATAATTGGAAACAACCTAAATGTCCACCAATATAGGGCTACTAAATGAAATAAATTATGGTACAACTAAACAATGCAATACTCTGCATCAGTTAAAAAGAATGAGGCAGCTCCAAACATACTGACATGAAAACATGTCCATGATGTATTACAAAATCATAAAAGCAAATTGTAGAATAATATTTATGGAATGATTCTATTTTTAAAGAGAAACGTCTATATCTGTTTGTGTGTGTGTGTAGAAACAAGTCTGCAAAGGATATACATCCAACAGCATTTACCTCAGATTGGGGTGAGAGAGGGTTATGGGTACTTCTGCACTGTTTGGATTTCTTTTATAAGGATTACCTAATTACTTTTATAATTAAAAAGAAATATTTATTAATGAATAATTTGAATATGGGTCATTTATATTTAATTTTCGATAACATCTGAGACTTAAATATCAAAGGAAGAAAAAAATAAATTATTATACCAACATAAAGGAACTGAAAAAACTCTCAGGACAAATTAATAGCCTTTAAAGGGAATCCACCTTTTCCTCTCTTAGTTAATCTAATTTATAAAATCAGTAATTGAAGTAAATGCTATTCATAGATCATAGTACCTTTTTCAGGGCTGTATTTTACTAATTTTGCTTCATTCTCATTTGCAGGCATGGAAACTAGAGGAAAAGAGGGCAATTGCATTTTGTAAGATATTTAACAATAATTTTGGAAAGTAATATAATATTCTATATAAAGACTTATAAACAGCATTTTACTTTTTCTATTCAGCAAACCAATTTTAGATGACCTGATCTGTCATTAAAAATAAATGCAAACTCTATAAACTTTAAATATTCAGGGAAAATGCAAACCAAATGTGCAAAAAGCTTATTTAGAATGTATGAAGTCCATGCTAAAAGCTTACCTACGATGTGAAAAATATATGATAATTCAAACCTATTGAGCACTGAAACAAAGAACGATTTAGCCCTGCCTCTGTATAAAAATAAGTCAAAATTCTTGTTCTGGGCTCGGGTTTGAAACAGAAAGCTCCTGAATCCGGCTGGCCATCAATAAACCATTTTTCCTTCTCAAAAAAAAAAAAAATTTGAGAACTTTCCTAGCAAAATGACCACTGGAAAAATCCATATAAAAGGAAGCAAACCAAATATTATGTGTTTATTTCTGTGTTGTATTTTCTTCTTTGTGACTTTCCTCAAATTAAACTGTATTACTTTTATGATCAGGGAAAAAAAGAAAAGAAAAAAATAAAACAGCAAACTGGATGTCAGAAGACTAGGCTCTTTGTCCTGGTTCTGTCATAACTCATTGTTTAACTCCCCTTTTCTCCACCTAAATGCTCTTCTCTATAACATTAAAGGACTCGATTCAATGACTTGTAATGTCTCTTCAAATAATTTTCAAACATTATAGTAAACATAGGTATATTACTTAGGATTCATCCCTCTAAAGACATTGTGCATTTATGAAAATGAAGCAAGGGACACAAAAATAAGCTCTTATCATTTCCAAGCTATACCTTGTGGATAGATTCATGTACCTCCTACACTCACAGTAACTTTTAATAAGTATTCACTGAATAATAGCTATGACCTTCAATCCTCAAAGATTCTATTGTCTTCATTGGGCTGGTACATTTTAGAAATTTTTGCAACGTAAATAGAAACAAAATACATTTTCATTTAAATTTTCCAGTAACAATAAATTATATCAATCAAAACCCAAAAATGCAGTTTGGTCAGGCAGTTAACTATTTATGGGGTAATTAGAATACACTTAGCATTGTGCTAAGTGCTATACTAGTACAAAGGAAGTATAAGGTATTATTAACTGAAATTTACTAGTTGTACCTGGATAAAGAATATCTAAGCCAAGAAATCTCTAGGAATGACTAATTATCAATACAGATAAAATTTAAAATAGATACTTACCATGGAGCTGACTGAAATAGAGTAATTCTTCCTTGGAAATTTCATCTCCTTTTGAAGGGTCCTGAGATTTCACATCCGTGTAAGCTGAAAACAGATAATCTAAATCATATTTACTAATAATGAGGGATAGAGATGGGGTCTATAGTGGGTCAGGTAAATCTGGGAGCATGGAATTAAATAAATGGTCTCTGGGTAAGAAAGACGTATGTGAAGAGATATAGAAGTGGTCTACTCTATTGTACAGCAAATAACAAGAAGTACTTGGTCACTACAGTTATGTTATTTCTCCTATGAGTTTTTAAATAGTTTTCCAAGAGTCATCACTAGCTGGCATTTAGAAATCTCGGGAAATGTGACCTCAGTCATTAAAAAAAAATTCTCCAATAACAAAATGAGGGACTATGATATCTTGATATCTTCCAGGTTATTTTTTGATAACAAAAAGCAGTAAATGTTAAAATTAGCAAGCAAATTATATTTAAATACACAAATAATAAGGAAGACATGAAGTTGTTTTGCTTTACTTCTTACCTGTGCTTTAACAGGTATATAATGTTTTTCCTATTTTTGATCCCTCCTCTGAAAATGTATTCGATGGCAATATTAGACATTTTAATGGCAAGTTGACTTTACAAGGTAAACTCATTTTATAATTAAGTTATCAGGTAGTTTATCTTTCATTTTCAATGCTGTATTGGTGATTTGAGTGTGTTAAGGGTTAAAGATGGCTTTTTGCTTTTAGATCTGGTAAAAGAAAGGTTCCTGGCTATCCTGGGAATATCCCAGCTGTAGTTTTAGATAAATTATGATGTGCTAATTGTTTTTGTGAATTATTCTACCTAAGCTAAAAGATACTTTTGCAATATTCTTTTAGTTTAAGGTCTAGGACTGTTTTCCAAACCACGGATCAGGTCTGGAAAGGCAGCTTCTTAAGGTCATTGGGGAACACTAAGCAAACTGGAATGGTGTGGTAGCTTTGAAGTAGGATGGTAGAACAGAATAAAATGTGAGTTTTGGAGTTAGTAGACCTCAGTTTGAATCATGGCTATGCAATTAATTAGTTATGTGATCTTTGGCAATTTATTTAATCTTTCTAATCCTCAGTTTCTTTATCATTAAAATCAGGATAGTCCCACTTTTCAGGGTACTGTGAAGATTAAAGAATGAATGTAAAGTAAATGCCTCAACAGAGCTAGTCTCAATAAATGGTAGCTTTTATTTTTTTGCCTTTTGCAAATGTTTAACATCTCTGCTGCCTGTTCTCACTTTTATGAATAATTCATCATATTTTACCAGTTTGGCAGTTTGTCTAAAATGAAATTCTACTCTCAACAACTGTAATAACTCAACATTATACCAATATTCAAATGGTATGCAGTTTTTGTATACAAACTATTTATCATTAAATAGACTGATCACTAATAGGAAGGCAACTTGTGAACTTATATACTACACAAAATTTCTTCCATAGACTTCACTGTATATCAACAAAAGCAGTAATATGATCTGTGGGCCACAATGAAGCAAAGATCCTATATCATATTGATAATTGTTATTAAATTGGAATTATAACTGTAACCATACTTGTATATCAATATAGTTGTTAAAATCTTACCTGGAGGAATATGTAGCTTAAAAAGCAGCTTAAGCTTCTCAGTAAAACTTCCATTGTACATTATGTCTGTTCAATAAAATTCAATTGCAAATAATCATATACTGAAAGAATATCCAATCAATTCCAGCAGTACAGATTAATTAAGATACAGATATTATCCAGGAATCAGGATTCAAAAACATCTGTTACTTCAGTTAACAGTTAAACCACCACCCAGCCAGATTCTTTCCCTCCAGTGTATAAGCAAAATACCCTTTATCAAGGGATAAAATGCTCTTTGGCTGATCACATTTCTCCCAACCTCAAATTTCTGTTTTCTTTTGAATGAGTCCTTATGCTTCATTTGGGGAGAGGACTGCTCTTCAGGGGGCATTCCTGATAACAAAACACCCTGAGGCATCTGGAAGCAAATAAATAAAGGACAAACTGGTGGATTGCCTGCAGGTACAACCTCTGTTGGATATGTCCCTACCACTTTTCTAGGCTATGTGGATAAATTTTTACTTAGGTGGAAATTCCTTCTGTAGCACCCATGCATCTAAGTATGGTAAAAATGGAATAGTTTTTTCTTTCATTTTAACCATTAAAACCTCCATATTTAACAGCTTGCTCTTCTGGGAGGTTTGTAGGAAAAATGAGATCAATCTACTTAGATCTGGCAACATACACAGAAACAGGCCCAGTTATTGTTAAACCTGGAGACAGTGTAACCCAGGGTGATATAATATGACTAAATTGGAGATAATACATGTACTAAATATTTCTAGAGGTTCTTTTATTTTTTGCTTGAAAAAAAGATAATTATTAGACATCATCCTACCAAATGCAGAGGAGAATTCTTTGAAGTTTATAAGGCAGTCAGAATTTTCATCCAATAATCTGAATGTCCATAAAGCTAGAGCGTCTCTGTTTGCAGAATGAGCCCAAGGACTCAACAAGTGATACAACATTCTGAACTGCTGGCAGTCAATCTGATACTGTTCCAAATATGGTAGACTGGGGTCATGATATTTCAATACTGGATAAGTCAAACACCAATAACAAGAAAAAAACAGCTCTTTCTATTAAAAGCAAATAAAAAAAGGAAAGTCATTAAATTGGAAAAAGAAATTTTAGAAGTTTTTTCCTTTTAAATATGTCAAAATAATTAAAGATAAAATATATGAGCAGTTTTGATAAAATTCTTCTAAAAGAGCATTATTATTTTTAATTCAAAGAAGAACCACATTACCTTAAAGATGACATAAAGTTCATCCAATTCATGAAGCCTCAATTTCACATCTTGAGATACAACGCGCAACTTTAAAAAGATTAAAAACAATTTAGAATTTAACACTTCAATACAGAAATCCTCTTTGAATTCATTTCTAGATCTACCTGTGTTAGAAGCAATTTTATTTTTCTTTTAACTCTTTAAAGGAATAACAAAGGTAAATTCATTTATTTTACCCTTTTAAAAAGTTGTGCACAGATTAGAGGTCAATTTGGTTCTGATATGTACTTTGATCTAAATCTCTGTATACCCAGAAAGCACTGGCAAAGGCACAGTCACTTAATGTCTATAAATATAAGCAACAGTATTTAAATCTCTTTCCATATACTTATCTCTTACTACATAAGTAATTTGTACAGTCATCATGTGCAGTTGTCTGTAAACACTTCAAAGGCACGGGGAGATGTACATCCCTCTTTGTGCCAAAAAATATAACCCAATAAATAATAAGCTTAGGAAATATGTAATTTTATCCTACTCCATGAAGAATAAACAATAATGGCAGAATCATTATGTTATTTTAGAAAATTAAAAGCAAGGGTAAAGATAAAAGACAGTAAATCAAGAAGAATGGGCAAATAATATGGAGATGGTTAACTGGAAAAATAATTGACAAATCTCTGGCTACTGTGATAAAAGAAAGCACAAATAAACATCATTGAGAAAGAATGGGTAATGTAAACATAGATACACAGAGGTCATTAACAGTGTCCAGCTCCTCTCAAAGAACCAATGAATATAAGAGGAAATTTGAAGTTACGAAATATCTTGAGGAGAGTGAAAATGAAAATACCGAAAATTATGGGATGCTGTGAAGGCAGTGCTGACACAGAAATGTATAGCTCTGAATGCTTATATTTAAAAATGGAAGAAAGCCTTCAAATCATAGACATAACCTCAAAACTGGAAGAACTAGAAAAAGGAGAGTAAACTAAACCCAAAGTTAGCAGATTAAAGGAAATATCAAAGATTAGAGCAGAGATAAGTGAAATAGACAACAAAAAAACAATAGAGCACATCAACAAAACCGAAAGTTGGTTCTTTGAAAATATCAACAAAATTGACAAACATTTAGCTAGACCAACAAAGAAAAAAAAAAAAGGATACAAATAATGAAGATCATAAGTAAAAAGAGGGAAATTGCTACCAGTCCTGGTGAAATAAAATGGATGATATGAGAATACTACGAACAAATGCACAACAAATTAGATAATCTAGATGAAACGAATCGATTCTTAGAAACATACCAAGTACCTACATTGACTCAAGAAGAAACAGAAGATCTCAAAGCAAACACATTGCTAGTAAAGAGCCTGAATCAGTAATCAAAAACCTTCCAATAAAGAAAAGCCCAAGATTGAATGCTTCACTGGGGAATTCTGCCAAATATTCCAGAAAGGCTTGACACCAATTGTATTCAAAATCTTCTAAAAATTGATGAGGAGAGAACACTTCCTAACTCATTCTATGAGGCCAACATCATTCTTATTCCAAAGCCAGATACATTTTACATAAATAGCGGAATAGTTAAATTATAGCATATCAATAATATGGCATATTGAAGAAAATACATATATACTGATATGCAATGACTATGATATATTTCTGAGTGGAAAAAAGTTGAGTTTTAGAACAAAGTGACTGATATAAGCTCACTGAATAAACTATATATACCTATGCCTCTTCCCATCCTCCCTGCCCATATATATTTGTGTCTACAGATGCACAGAAAAAAGAACTGGAAAGATAGATATTTGCCAAATCATTTTAATAATGGTTACTCCTGGGGTGGGGACCTTTACATTTTACCATTCTGTAATGTTTGAATTATTTACAATGTGCATGTATTACTTTATTGAATTTTTACGAGTTAATATAAAAAACTAAAACAAGTACTCTATGCTAACGATTTCACAGAGTTATCAATGATTTAATTAAATTCTTAATCTGGAATCTTGATAAATGTTACTCTTGCCAGATTTACATCTCAGAAGACTCAGCCTTTAAGCAAGCAGGCCGTTTAAAATTGCAAACTGAGTATATTATGTTTTTAGAATATTTTACTTTGATTATAAATCACTAAGGTTAAAAAAACATCAAATTTTTAAAATTACAAAAACAATCCAGATCAAACAATACAGAAGGATATACACAGCAAAGTAAAACTCTTCCCCTTTCCAACCAAAAATCTATTAACCCCACTCATCAAAGACAACCAATAATAACAGCTTTTTACATATCCCTCCAAATATTTAAAAGGAAAGTATTAAACCCAATTTTATACTCCTTTCACTTTACTTTAGGTATCCAAAGATAACATTTATTAGCAGTGTGACTAATATGTAGGTAATATATTGTTACTGATGAAGCACATCACAAAACTATGCTTAAATGCCTACATCATAGCATTCAGTACTAAGCTACAGTGATGTTAAAGGCCAAATAACACAAAATATGATGGAATAATTAACATTATTCAATCCAGAAAGTAATTTATTTCCTCTCAAATAATTTACAGTAAGCTAAGCCTTGGCAAGAATATAGTACAAAAGTTTAATCCTTTTCATTTTCATCATTCGGAATGCTAATTTTTAAAAGGAAGTTGGAGAAAAAATATTAATCCAACTGGTTTTTCCCTTTGAGTTGACACTCACCACATTCTGCTTTGTCGTTTCCTCTAGGGTCTGGATCACATACAACCTATTTCGACAACGCATGCTGTGTATATCTTCACAGCGAATATTACCATATTTCTGTAAGAAATAATATTTCAATGGATACTCATTTATAATAAACATCTACTTCTCTTATACTTGAATTTCATCATATTCAATTCTCAGAGGCCTTGGTTCTATTTCTAGCTATTTTCCTGATGTGTTCAGTGATCATGCAAATTTTCACCACCCACATTTCAGTCTTTCTGTATATACACTGGAGAGATTTCCATCCTACTATGTGCCTAGATTAAGTACAAAAAAAATTGGTAAGATTCTTAGTCACTAAGGAGAGAATAATCTTCGCCTTTTGATATAGTGATATTTAAAAGTGATTATTTACATAAGCAAGTGAACATAATAATTTCATTTAATGAGAAGCAAATTCAGATAGAGGAGGTTACGTAACTTAGAATACCTTTAAAGTAAAGTTGGGCTTTAAATTATATCATTATTTGCATTATGATCTTGCTCTTAATGTATCACTACAGCTATAACTACAGTATCAAACATTTAAAATATGCTATGAAACTGTATTTATGATATAAAAAAACTTACCTCATTTGACTCTCTAATCAAATCTGTAATATCCACATTAATATGACTGCTCTTTTCATCATGCACATTTGAGCCCTGCTGAACACTTGAAGGCAATGGGCTATCCTTATTAATGACATTGTCAAAAAACCTATTCAAAAGTGATATTGATACAAGAATTAGTGGAATTAAAATTATTAAAGCAGACAAATATGACAGTTAATTTCTTGCTAATTAGCCAGTTTAATTTCAACTGAGAGGACAAGGGAAGGTTTTCGAAAGAAGTGTCATTTGAGGATGGTTGGGAATAAAGAGAACATAGGTGGAGGGAAGGGGACAGTGAAGAAATAATTTCAGAAGAGGAGAGGAGAGTATGAGAGGAGCAAACAGAGTCAGAATATTCAGCGAATACCACATAGTCCAGTAAGGATGGAATATAGTTTGTAGAGGCATGTAAGGAGAAATAAATTAAGAATGATATATTGGGGCCTTATCACAGAAAATTCTGAATGTCCAGAGTGAGTCATTTGTATTTAATTCTGTACATAATGGAATCTGATGCACCATTACAACAGTCACACACTTGAATATTAATTCATTTAACATAGGCATATACAGTATACACACACACACACAAAACACCTGTACTATACAAAATTATATTCATACAAAAGCCATTAGGAAAATAAAGCTCAACCTATCTGACTGAAACTACTTGGAAACTAGAACAATTTCCCCTACTGGACATTTCGGGTTATGAGCTACCCTTTCTCACCCTCAAATTACTTTATTTAGAGAAACTTTATAGTTCAAATTAGGACTATAAAATCCCTAGCATACTGAATGAACAATATTAGTGCAAATGGTTAAATACCCCAGTGGTTTATATCAAAGTAATTTGATTTTGTTATATTCTATTTGGAGACAGAGAACTGAAATTTAGGCCTAGCTCTTGGCCTAGCTCTTCCACTCAACTAGCTTTGTAACACTGGGAAAATTAAAGTTTATAAGGCTCATTTTCCTCATCTGTAAAATAAAGGATTTGAACAACATAATCGCTCAGGTACCCTCCATATTCAAATGCTGTGGTTCTCACAATACCTGTTCAAAGCTGTCACGGCTTCAGCATCATCTTTACATGCCAGCAGTTTGTCTAAATTATAGTCAAGTATTGCCAGTCCTAGTTGTAAAATAGACTTTATTCCATCATAGAAGAAACAGTCCACCACATTAACTGCACTTTCAATAGGTAGCACACTAATAAAAAGTGTGAGGAACCATGAGAGAGAAACTGAGGAAAAGAATGTCATGTCAGTCATGTGTTCTGTAAGCTGAGGAAGGTGATCTCTGATAAGTTCTTCAAAGACTGCCTGATCCACCAAGGCACCTGGATAATATCAAAAGAAGTTTAAAAATGAACACAATTCAAAAGGACTGTCTTCCTTTACCTCTTACTTCTATTAGTATGCTAATATATCTCATCGCTTTTCCTTATATTATGAACTCCTTCAGCATCTTTTCTATATTTCATTCATTACTATAGCTGCTAGTAGGATGTCAAGCTTCAAGAAGCACATGAGAAACTCACTTCAAATTCATTTGAATAGATATATATTGAGAATTATGGGCAGAGACCTATACTAGGTGCTATAAGAGATATGCCACTTCATGACATGGACTCATTTTCAAGAAGCTTAATGTGTAGTAGAACTTTAGATAAACTCACAAGTAAATATAACAAAAGAGAATACAGTGAATGACATAACTAAGATATTAAAGACTCATAAGGGTACAAAGGAAACACCTTTGTACCCTTTGAGGTAGGAGATCATAGGTCTATAAATATTTGATGACTGAAGAAAGTATTACACAGTTAAAAGCCATTAACTTGATTCTTCTTTCTGACAAGTATCTCTATAATTCACATAAATGTGGAGATTTTAAGATGATTAAAGTCCTCCTCCCATGAAGAAACTTAAAAATCTCCCAGTACCCCCAGGAAAGTTATGATCATCATTGTTTTGGCAATACAGAGATAGTATACTTGAATATTCCATTTTGTTAAGAAATAGATCAAGAACATTATAAAATAAGTAAATAACACATAAAACAATCTTTCCAATCATATACTCAATACCAAAAGCTCTTTCCTTGAGCATGTCAGTACATTCTGATACTGCTTACAGTTTGTATATTTCAAGACCGAATTAAGTTCTTCCATTTGATTTGTAATTAATTGGACAGACAGGAGATGTAAAAATTGTTTAGAAAAGATATATACATATATATATTTTTTTACCAATGATTCGACGATTGAAATAATCAGGCAACATTCGTTCACATACAGCAACGAGAAGCCAAAAAGCTTCTTCCTCTTTTGCATACAGAAGCAACACTGAAGTCAAAATGTTCATTGCCTAAGATTCATAGAAAAAAATACAAAAAAGCAAATCTTCCTCAAGTAATACTACATTTCTTTTTCAAACAGCTTTCATCAACAGTAACAAGAGTAATAACAATGAAAACATGAACACTGTGAGCCAGAGCAAAGTAAAACAAGGTCAAATCAAGCTAACATTTGCTGAGCAGTTTTTTTATACAGTAATATACAAGGAAAATGGAGCTGTTTTATGATGATTTTGGAACACAATCAATAAAACCTCTCTAATTTAGACTAATTTCAATGAGTAGAGAATCTATATCACAAATCTGAAAAACCATATAGTTTTCATGGACATACTAAAAGAGAAGCAAACTTCATCTCTATTTCCAACTACCTACTGGAGAAAAAATATAAATCACCCTCAACTATGTTTTCCCCTTATCAAAGAGGATTCTCTTCTGAGCTACCCTAATTTTGATTCATGCTAGAAACCCTAAATCTGCCACATTCCATATGTTTTCATATTCTAGAGTTTCTTCTTATAAAATGTCTTTTAGATTTTTTTCCTTTCTATGCCCACTACCACCCTGACTTTCTCCTCTTCTAATCTATGGATGTTATATGATTACTTTTATAGAACACTTGGCCATATCCCTTATTATAAAGGTAAAAACTCCTTATAGAATTTGGAAACAATAAAAATCTGCAAAGAAAATAAAAAGTCCTGTAATCCCACCAACCAGAGATCACAGTGAACAAGTTGATGTGTTTTTTTGGCTTTTTTCCCTTCCCTTTTGCCTTTTAAATATTAAATACCTAACTTGATTTTTTCCACTTAGCATTACATTATACATTTTCAATGCCATTAAATATTCTTCTAATATAGTATTTTTAATGAGTGTAACAATCTAACAAATTGTATATACTATAAATTATTTAACCAATTCATTATTGTTTGGATATTAAGTTGATTCCAATTATTTACTATTACATATAACTCTGCAATGAATATCTTTGCATATAAAATCTGATACCATAAATTTTATTATTTTTGCAAGATACATATCTAAAAATGAAATTATTTGGCCAAGGGGTATTATTTTTAGAAGACATGATATTATTGCCAAATTACATTTTGGAAAGATTGTACCAATTTATATTTCTGGCCAATAGTATTTGATTGTTTATTTCACAGCAGTTTTGCCAATACCAAGAAATATAATAATTATAATCATCTTTGTTGATTTGTTAGCTGAAAGCTGCATCTAACTGTATTAATTGGGAAATTCTTGGCAGTTAAACCTTTTTTCAGGTTTATTATCAATCTATATTTCCTCTTCTGTGACTACTATTTTCATGTTCATTGCTCATTTTTATGCTTTTCTTATAGATTTGTAAAAGCTCTTTATATAGTAAGTATGTAAATTCTCTGCCATATGTGGCACAGTATTTGAGCTTAACTTCAATTGTTTACTCCATCACTTTAGCTATTCAAGGTGCCATATTGGCCACTTCTTACCTCTTACATGTGCTACATGCAAATTTTTAAAAAGTAATGATAAATCTATGGTTTTAGATATAAAATGAACAAAAAATAATTTTTTTAACAAGTACGAAAGAAACGTGGGATGTTGGAGTGCATAGGAAAAAATGCATGTGTATGTCACTGAAGTCTAGTTTGTATCACATCAGTTACGATTGTTGTATATTTAAGATGTTAAATTTTAACACCATGGTAACCACAAGGAAAATATCTGAAAAATATATCCAGGTAGAAATGAGAAGGGACTCAATATAGTACAATATAAAAATAAAATAAACATGAAAGTAGGCATTAATGGAAAAAATATATAAGACTTAAAAAGACTAAGTAGCAAAATGGCAGAAGAAAGATCTGCATTACTGGTAGTGACTTTAAATGTAAATGGATTAAACTCTCCAGGTGAAAGGCAGATTCCCATAATGAATTTATAAAAAGGCATATCCTAACTATATGCTGTCTACAAGTGATTCAACTTAAATTTAAAGATATAAATAGGTTGAAAGTACAAGGATAGCAAGGAAATACCATGCAAGTTGTAACCAAAAGAGAGCTTGGGTAGCTATACTACTACCAGATAAAATAGATTTTAAGTTAAAACAGCTATGAGGGACAAAGATGGTCATTATATACTGATAAAAGGGTCAATTCAATAAGATATAACATTTATATATATATATATATATATATATATATATATATATATATATATATGCATCTAACAGTAGAGCCCTAAAATATATGAAACAAATACTGACAGATTTGAAGGGAGAAATTGATGGTTCCATATTAATAGTAGGAGACCTTAATACAACACTTTCAAGAATGGATTGAACACCTAGTCAGAAGCTCAATAAGGAAATACAAGACTTGAACAATACTCTAAACCACTCGACCTAACAGGCATATATATAACACTTCATACAACAACATCAGAATACACATTCTTCTTGAGTGCACATGGATCATTCTCCAGGATAGACTGAATCTGAGGTCACAAAACAAGTCTTTGTAAAATAAAAAAATATTGAAATCTTACTGAAATAAACAGGATCATATGAGGGTATTATGAGAAACTGTATGCCAACAAATTAGATGACCTAGATGATATGGACAAATTCCTAGAAACACACCAAACACACCAAATTTCTTCTAGAGTTCTTTTAACTCTAGAAGAAATACAAGACCTCAACAACCCCATCACAAGTAAAGAGAATGAATTAGTAATCAAAAACCTCCCACTGAAGAAAAGCCCAGGACCAGATGGCTTCACAGGAGAAATTTAGCAAACATTCCAACAGGAATTAACACCAATCCTGGTCAAACTCTTCCAAAAACTTGAAGAGGAGGGAACACTCCCTAATTCATTCTATGAAGCAAACAACACCCTCATACCAAAGTCAGATAAAGTATACCACAAGAAAAGAAAATTACAAACACCTCTTATGAATACAGAAGAAAAACCCTCAAAAAATATTATCAAACAGGATCGAACAGTATATTAAAATAAATTATAGACTATGATCAGGTAGAATTTATTCCAGGTATGCAAGGTTGGTTCAGCATAAGAATATCAACTAATATAGGATATCACATTAACAGAATCGAGGGAAAAAACCCACAATTTTCTCAATTGATGCAGAAAAGGCATTTGACAAAATCCAGCATCCCTTGTTTGTAAAAACCTTTAGAAAACTTGGAAAAAAAGGGGAAACTTCCACATGATAAAGGCCACATACGAAAAATCCATAGCTAACATCATACTTAATAGTAAAGACTTGTTTGTCATTGAAATACATGGATGTCCACTTTCACCACTGCTATTCAACATTGTACTGGAAGTTCTATCCAGAGCAATTAGGTAAGAAAAGGAAATAAAAGGCATACAAGGTGGAAAGCAAGAAATAATACATTCCCTATTTACAAATGACATGCTCCTATATGCATAAAATCCTGAAAATAGTTACAGTAAATTCCTAGAGCTAATAAATGAATTCAGCTACATAGTGGGGTACATAGTTCTTGTATAACACTCAAAAATCAGTGAGCATATATACACTGGTAATGGACAAACAGAAAAAAGAAATCAAGAAAAAATTACATTTACAATAGCAACTAAAAGAGTCATATATCTAGGAATAAAATTAACCAAGGATGTAAAGGACCTATATACAGAAAACTAAAAAACATAGTTAAATGAAATCAAAGAAGATGTAAATAAATGGAAGGTCATTTGGTGCTCATTGACTGGAAGATTAATACAGTAAAGATGACAACTCTATACAAAGCAGTTTACAGATTTAGTGCAATACCAATCAAAATTCCAACAATCTTCTTTGCAGAAATGGAAAAAACCAATCACCAAATTTATATGGAATGGTAAGGGGTCCTGCACAGCCAAAGACATTTTGGGGGAAAAAAAAGAACAAAGTTGGCAGGCTTACACTTCTCAATCTTAAAACTTATTACAAAGCCACAGAAATTAAACAGCATCATATTGGCACAAGGACAGACATAATGACCAATGGGACCTAACTGAGAGCTCAGAAATTAACCCTCACTTTTATTTCCAGACCTATAGAACTCCTAGAAGAAAACATGGGGGAAGCATCTTTAGGAACTTGCGTTAGGCAATGGTTTCTTAGACTTCACACCTGCAGCACAAGCTATAAAAGAAAAAAAAAATAGATAAATGGGACCTCACCAAAATAAAAAAACTGTGCTTCAAAGGACTTTGTCATGAAAGTAAAATGACAACTTACACAATAGGAGAAAATATTTGGAAACCAAATATCCAATACAGGATTAATATGCAGTATAAATAAAGAAATCCTTCAACTCAACAACAAAAAGACAAATAACAATGAAAAAATGGGTAAAAGACTAGTATAGACGTTTCACCAAAGAAGATATAAAGTGGGCAAAAAGCAATGAAAAGATGCTCAGAATCACTAGCCATTAGAGAAATGCAAATCAAAGCCACAATGAGATCCCATTTCATATCCACTAGAATGGCTACTATATAAAAAATGGAAAATTACATTTGTTGGAGAGGATGCAGAGAAATAGGAACGCTCATTCATTGTTGGTGGCAATGTAAAATGGCGCAGACACTGTGGAAGACAGTTTGACAGTTCCTCAGAAATTTAAGTATAGAATTATCATATGACCCAGAAATCCACCCCAGGAATATATTCCAAAGAATTGAAAGCACACTTCTGAGCAGATATTTGCACAGTAATGTTCATAACAGCATTATCCACAATAGCCAAAAGATGAAAGCAACCTATGTTTCTATTAACTGATGAATGGATAGACAAAACATGGTATGAACATACAACAGAATATCATTCAGCCATAAAAATTAAGGAAGTTCTGATACATTGACAACATTGATGAACCTTGAAGTTATCACATTAAGTAAAATAAGGCAGACACAAAAGAACATACATATTACATGATCTCATTGATATGAAATAATTAAAATATGGAACCTCATAGTGTTAGAATCTAGAATATGGGTTATCTGAGGATGGGGTGGGGGTAGGGAAAAGGGAATTAAAGCTTAAAATATACAAAGGTTCCACTTTGGACAATGGAAATGCTGTGATAATGGATGACTGTGATGGTAGCACAACACTGTGAATTCAATTAACAGCACAGAAATATATACTAAAATAGGAAATGGACAAATTTCTGGAAACACATGAAATAGTTTCCAAGAAGAAGAAGAAGGAAGAAATAGAAGACCTCAATAAACCAAGCACAAGAAATTGAAACAGTCATCAAAAACCTCCACAAAATGAAAAGTCCAGGACCAGATGGCTTCACAGGTGAATTCTACCAATCAATTAAAGAAGATCTAATGCCAATCTTGCTCAAACTCTTCCAAAAAACTGGACAGAAAGGAACCTCATCAAATTCATTCTATGAAGCTAACATCACCCTAATACCAAAGACAAATAAAGATACTATACAAAGTAAAATTACAGACCAAGTTCTTTAATGAATATAGATGCAAAAATCCTCAAGAAAATACTTGCTTACCAAATCCAAAAAACACATAAAAAATTATATATCACAATCAAGTGGGTTTGTGATGAGCAGCCTGAGGAGGAAATCAGGAAAAAGACTCCATTTACAAAAGTGACTAGAAGAATCAAGTATTGAGGAATAAATTTAACCAAGGAAAGGACCTGTATTCAGAAAACTATAAAATATTGGTAAAAGAAACCAATGATTATCTAAATAAATGGAAGGTTATTTCACGTTCATGAGTTAGAAGACTAAATATCATTAAGATGCCAATTCTACCCAAACTTATCTATAGCTTTAATGCAATCCTGATAAAAATGTCAATATCCTTCTTTGTATATGGGAAAAGTCAATTATCAAATTTATTTCGAAGCATAAGGGTCCCCAAATAGTCAAAAATATCTTTAAAAAAAGAACAAAGTTGGAGGACTCTCACTTCCAGACATTAAAGCATATTATCAAGCTATGCAGTAGTAAAAAGAGCATGGTACTGACATAATGACAGACAGATTTACCAATGGAATTGAATCAAGAGTTTAGAAATAGACCCTCACATCTATGGTCAGGTGCTGTGAAACCCACTGAGCTAGGTTAGAATATCCTATTTTAAAAATGGTGCTAGGAAAACTGGATATCCATATCTCAGATAAAGAAAGAGGACCCTTATTTCACACCTTACACAAAAATTAATTAAAAATGGATTGAGGAACAAAATATAAAAACTAGAAACATATAATTCCTAGTAGAAAATGTAGGGAAACATCTTCAAGATCTTGCAGCTGGCAGTGATTTCTTGGACCTTACACCCAAACCATGAGCAACAAAAGAAAAAATAGGTAAATGGGACTCAGTTAAAATTAAACATTTTTTTCTTTAAAAGACTGAATAAAGTAAAAAGGCAGCCTACAAAATGGGAAAAAAATCTTTGGAAACCATATATCTGATAAAGGATTGATCTCCATATTATATAGAAATTACACAATTTAATGACAAATTGACAAGCAACCCAATTTTGAAAATGGGCAAAAGACTTGAATAGATATTTTTCTGAAATGGAAATACAAATGGCCAAAAAATACATGAAAAGATGTTCAACATCACTAGCTATTAGGGAAATACAGATAATGCCTATGTGGATGACAATCTGGCATATCTTTATGAAACTACAGAACTGCTGTATGATTCAGAAATCCCAACACTAGGAATATATTCAGAAGAGCAGAAAGGACACAAACAGATATCTGCACACCGATGTTCATAGCAGCATTAATTCACAATTGCTTCAAGATGGAAACATCCTAAGTGTCCATCAACTGATGGATGGGTAAACATAATGTGGTATATTCTTCTGATAAAACATTATTCAGCTGTAGGAAGAAATCACTTGGGGAAGCACAAGACAACATGGAGGAAGCTTGAGGATATTATGTTGAGTGAAATAAGTCAGACACAAAAGGACTAATATTCATGGTTTCACTAATCTGAACTAAACACAATGAGTGGATTTATGGAGTTGGGCTATGAAGTGTAGGTTGTGGAGAGATGGAATGCAGTATGGGAAGGGGGAGACGATGCTGGATGTACATAGAATGTTTAATAGGGTCAAATGTAAATATGTCATAATGGCTGGACTTGACGGTAACACATTATAATGAATATAACAAACACTGTTGATTTATGAATGTGAATGTGACTGAAATGAGCAGTCTAGGGAGATTAATGTTAGTAGGAGGACAGCTGGAGGATAATATTGGGAAGGCGTAACAATGATTTTGGAAGTAGATGAAGATTTTGGTTGACTGTATAAGTACAGGAATGTTCTTCTACTATGGGTTGTTAATAGTGTGGTGGTACATGGGAAAAATATAACTACAATGGTACCTCGGTACTCGTTGTTAATTGGTTCTGGGAGGCATAACAAGTACCAAAAAACAATGAGTACTAAACAAATTTTTCCCATAAGGAATACTGTAAATAAATTTAATGCATTTCCAAACCAAAGACTGCACTTTTTAAGGCAATATGTAAAAAGATGGGGTTGTATATCATTACTTTACAGGAGAAATAAACCTAAAAATTAATACTTACATTAAATAAAATAAAAACTTAACTTTACCTGTGCTAAGAAGAGTCCATGGCCTAATGGGATGATGGGAAGAGAGTGGTGAGGAGAGGTTACACGCAGTGTTGTTTGGAAGGAGAGTCCCCCTCCAATAGAACATCAGATACTTCTGGTGTTCTTTCTCTTTTCTGCCAATTTTCAACTTACACTACAGGCTCTGTCACCTTCAATAAAAACTTATCCAATGAATACTACATCTGTCCTTTTTTCAGCATTCCTTGAAAGTGTGAAATTGTTTGGTCATTCAATAAATTCACATTTCTGCTTGTCCGAGCTTTGTCTAGATGATACTTCTCAACAAAGTATTGAACTTTTGCCCATTTTGCACACATTTCTTTTTATCAAGGAACTGGGGACATCCTCCCTTATCTCCTCCTTACATGAAAAATTCTCTTCAGCCACCTCTTGTTGCTGCTGCATTGTCCAAAAGTAGAAGAGTTTTCAGAGGAAAATCTTTCTCCAGCAAATATTTTTTCACTGAGGGACCAAATACTTCATTTATCTACTCAGTGAAAAATTACCTTGTGACCCAAGGTCTGCTGTTTGCCCTCCGTATCACATGGAGTTTGCTTATATGACATTAGGCTTCTTGAAAATTCATAGGTTTTTACTATGATATACTAGTAGAGGCTCGAGTTCTAAGTCCCCACTAGCATTTCCATAAAACAATAGTGAGCCTGTCTTTCATTGGTTTGTGGCTTGGTAATGCCTTCTCCTCTTTTGTGATGTAGGTTCTACTTAGCATTTTTTTCCAAAAAACTCTGGTCTCATCCCGGTTAAAAACTTGGTGGGGAATAAAACCCTCGGACTCTACATAGTCTGAAATTCACTGATGAATTCATCAGCAACCTTTTTATTAGCACTTGTTGCCTTGTCATGCCTCATGACACTATGCATGCCCATCCTCTTTTTGAAAATATCAATCCAGCCATGGCTGGCCTTGAAAACTTTAACACTCTCATCACTTGGTTCTGGTTTGTTTTTCAAAAGATCAGCATACAACACTGTCGCTTTTTCACATAT
The DNA here is from genome assembly GCF_030445035.2 of Dasypus novemcinctus. Classification (NCBI taxonomy): domain Eukaryota; kingdom Metazoa; phylum Chordata; class Mammalia; order Cingulata; family Dasypodidae; genus Dasypus; species Dasypus novemcinctus. The sequence goes on along the minus strand of NC_080704.1, from coordinate 113,688,176 downwards.
CATGGCTTCCAATACACTGCCGCCTGCTAACTGCTTCTCATTTACCCAAATTAATAACAGCTTTTCAAATTCGAATGTTTGGGAATGCTGCTTGGTTACTACTTTAACTCCTTTTGCAACATCAGCCTTTTATCACTTCTTTATTATTATTATTTTTTTTGTGCTGGGTGGCTCTCCTTATGGGACACACTCCTTGCACGTGGGGCTTCCCTACGCGGGGGATACCCCTGTGTGGCATGGCACTCCTTGCACGCATCAGCACTGCACATGGGCCAGCTGCACATGGGTCAAGGAGGCCCGGGGTTTGAACCGCAGACCTCCTATGTGGTAGGTGGATGCTCTATCCTTTGGGCCAAGTCCACTTCCCACTTCTTTATTCTTAATGATGGTGGAGACTATTGTTTAGATATACTGTATACCCTAGCAAGATCAGTAATGCTAACAACACTCTCATATTTACCTGTTATTTCTTTTTTTTACTCAATGGTGGGGCAAAGTAATTTTCTTTTCTGCCTAGTACTATTACTGCTCATTTTCTTAGGACTCTTGATGAGAAAAAAATGTAAAATAGACAAAATGTCCACAGACGCTAAGGACAGGACCACAGTGGGATGTGCACAGGGCAAAAGCTACCGCGAGACTAATGCATGACCCTTTGTTTCAGCTGGAAAGGGTAGTGAGTCATGATGTAAACAATGACAAGTTCTAGCTTGCGTACTGAGTACCAAACAAAGGACAAAATTTTCATATCAAAATGCACAGAGTACCAAATTCGAAGAGTTTCAAAGCAGTTGGGCACCAATATATGATTGTAATGTAATTTATGGATTATGTTTAATAATAACATTGTAATGTTTTTGTAGCAAAAGAAAAGTGGGTACTATATTAATGCTAAAGGTCAAAAAAAGAATATGGATTTTGGTTCTGTGAGATATGAATATGATCAAGCATTTTTTTCTCTTCTTCATTTTTCTCATTAAAAATGACATCTTGACTATGTCATTTAACTAATCTGTGTTCATCTGTGTATCTTTCTGAAAACTAGAGGAAGAAATGAGTTAGTAGTTGGAATTAGATGAGTTAAATGTGCCTAGAAATAACTTTTCATGAGTAATCTTTTGATAACTTGTTGAGCTGTATTTTTGTTTTTGAATTTGAACTAGTCTTAAAATATTTGAATGTGGTTCAAAATGGAATTGTTAGGCTGCCTATATGGTACTAGAATAAAAATTAGTTCTAGAAAAATCCATGAAACTGCAGAATAGAGACAGTGAACCCCAAGTTAAACTATGGACTATAATTAATAGTACAATTATAAAAATGTGCTTTCTTGAGATCTACATGAATAGAGAGTGATAGAAACAGAAGAAAATAGAGAAAATCAACAAAAATAGCTGGATCTTTGGATATATCAAAACAAGATCAACAAATTCAAATAGCTTTAGCTAACCTGATCAAACAAACAGAGAGAGAGAGCAAGAGAGAGAGGGAGAGTGAGAGCGAGAAAGAGAGAGAGACAGGGGAAATACACAAATAATTAAAATCTGAAATGAAGAGAGAAGAATAGTATCAACCTTACAGAAATAAAAATGATTATAAAGGAATATGAACAACTTAGTACTAATAAATTCATCTATATAGAGTGGACAAATTCCTAGAAAAACACAAATTACTGAAACCAACTAAAGAAGAAATAGAAAAATCCAAAAAGACCTAAAACAACTGAAGAGAGAATTAGTAATCAAAAAACTTCCTACAGGGAAGCGGACTTGGCCCAGTGGTTAGGGCCTCCGTCTACCACATGGGAGGTCCATGGTTCAAACCCCAGGCCTCCTTGACCCATGTGGACCTGGCCCTTGCGCAGTGCTGATGCACTCAGGAAGTGCTGTGCCACGCAGGGGTGTCCCCTGCGTAGGGGAGCCCCACGCGCAAGGAGTGCGCCCTGTAAGTAGAGCCGCCCAGCGCGAAGGAAAGTTCAGCCTGCCCAGAAATGGTGCTGCACACATGGAGAGCTGACACAGTAAGATGATGCAACAAAAAGAGACACAGATTCCCGAGCCGCTGACAACAACAGAAGCGGACAAAGAACACAGCAAATAGACACAGAGAACAGACAACTGGGCCGGTGGGGGGGGTGGGGGAGAGAAATAAATAAATAAATAAATAAATAAATCTTATAAAAAAACAACAACAAAACTTCCTACAAAGAAATGCCTAGGATCAGATGGCTTTACTACTAATCTACTAATTCTACAAATCATTTAAAGATGAATTAACACTCATTCTTCATAAATTCTTCCATAAACAGAAGAGAAGGCAATACTACCCAACCTACTCTGAGACCCTGATACCAAAAGCAGACAGACATCACAAGAAAACTACACACAAATCACAAATTCCTCAACAAAATACTACCAAACCAAACCCAGCATCATATAAAAAGCACTATACACCAAGACCAAATGGGACTTATCCCAGGAATGCAAGTCTAGTTTACCATATGAGAATCAATCAATGTAATATACCATATTAATAGAATAAAGGATATAAAATCACATATTATTTCAACAGGCATGGAGAAAATCTTTGAAAATAAAAACAACCTTTCATGATAAAAACACCCAACAAACCAAGAATATATAGGAACTTAAGTTGATAAAGGGAATCTACAAAAACCCACAGCTGGCATCATATTTAATGATAAAAGTGATCACTCACCTCCAAAATCAGTAACTGGATAAGAATGTACATTCTCACCACTTCTACTTAACACTGTACTGAAAGCTTCTAACTAGGTCAATTAAGCAAGGGAAATGAAAAATAAGGCATCTAGATTGGAATGGAAAAAGTAAAAGAATCACTAGTCAAAGATTATGTGATCTTCCATACAGAATATCATAAAGAATCCACAAAAAATCTATTAGAACTAATAAATGAGTTCAGCCAGGTTGCAAGATATAAGATCACTATGTACAAAAATAATTGTATTTCTATAAACTGGCAATTAAGTAAACAATTCCATTTATGATAGCATTAAAAGGAATAAAAGGCTTAGAAATAAAATTAACAAAGAGTTATAAGACTTGTATACTGAAAACTATAAACTGTCACTGAAAGAAATTAAAGAATGAATGGAAAGGAAAGACATCCTATGCTCAGTATTGTTAATATGCAATAAATACCAAGTTGATCTACAGATTAAATGCAATCCCTATAAAAATTACAAATGATTTTTTTTGCAGAAATGGACAAACTATTCCTAAGATTCCTATGAAATTGCAAGGGACATTGAATATCCAAAACAGTCTTGAAAAAGAAGAACGAAGTGGGGAATTCACAATTCCTAATTACAAAACTTACTATACAGCTCCAATAACCAAGGCAGTGTGGTAGTGGCCTAAGTATAGACATATAAATTAATGGGATAGAATTGAAATTAATGATTCTTAATGACTATAAAACTCTGAGAAGAAAACAGGAGTAAATTTTTGTGACCCTGGATTATGCAATGGTTTCTTAGACATGACATCAAAAGTAAAATAGATGAATTGGACTACATAAAAATTAAAACACTGTTTTGCTGCAAAGGATACCATCAAGAAAATGAAAAGGCAACCCACAGACCAGGAGAAAAATTTTGCGAACATTATATATGATAAAGGATTGGTATCCAGAATACACAAAGAACTATTACAACTTAACAATAGCAAGACAATCCAGTTTTTAAAATGGGCAAAGGATGTGAGTAGACATTTCTTTTAAGAAGATATACAAATGGCCAACGAGCATGCAAAAAGATGCTCAACATCATTGGTATTAGGGAAATGCAAATTAAAACCATAATGAGAAAGAAACCATTTCACACTCACTAGAATGGCTATAATGAAAATGAGGGGCAAAAAGTGTTGGCACGGATATGGAGAAACTGGATCCTTTGTACATTGTTAATGGCAATGTAAAATGGTGTACCAGTTTTGGAAAAGAGTCTGGTAGTACCTCAAAAAGTTAAATATAGAGTTAACATATGACCCCAGCACTAAATTATACATGAATATTCATAGCAGCATTATTCCTAACAGCCAAAAGTGGGGGGAGGGAAACAAATGTTCATAAATTGTTAAATGGATAATCAAAATGTGGCATATCCATACAATGGAATATTATTCAGCCATTAAAAGCAATCAAGTACTGATACATGCTACAACATGGATGACCCCTGAAAACATTATGCTAAGTAAAAGACACAAGACAAAAGGCCACATGTTGTATCGAAAGCCTAAGATTAGGGTTTTGGGGAGAAATAAGAGTGACTGTTAATAGGTACAGAGCTTCTTTTTGTGGTGATGAAAATGTTCTAGAATTAGATAGTAGTGATGGTTGCATGACTTTGTGAATATACTAAAAACTTCAAAATTGTATACTTTAAAGGAACTAATTTTGTGGTATGTGAATTATATCTCCGAACAAACAAATAAACAATCAAATAAGCCATAATGTTTCTATACTGTCCACAAGATTTTTTATCAAAAGCAATAAAACCTACTTACCGTATTAAATTCAAACTCTTGGCCCAGGCTTTAAAGATTTTCCCTGATCTTGACCCATACAAACTTACTTATTGATTTCAACATGAACCCAGCCAGTCTGATTATTATGGCAGGCTTATTTTCACCTGAATGGTATTACTCATATTGTTTCCTAAACCTGAAAAAACTTTCCTATTGCCCTCATTTTTCTAACTCTGCTCTCCTCTTTTAGAAGTCAAACTCAACTGTCACCTACTTTGAAGTTGTCTCTAAACTACTGCTTATAGATATCATTGCAGGCTCTGTAAGTGCAAGCTTCTTTTGTACCTTTCAGAGATCCTAAAATATGCTAAAATACTTGTCATTTAGATAATACATTGATTTAATTTTTTAAAAAACTCTAGATAATTTTCAATGGATAGATAATTATTATGGGTACTCAGCCCATTATAAATGAACATGTGGCAGAAAGTGCTAGTTGTCCACCATAAACTAGTCTAGGTTTTAACTCCATGTTTTTATTCTTCATATTTAGTTCATATTAGTAAGACCATGCTATATATGTCCTTTTGTTTCTGGCTTATTTCACTTAGCATAATGTCTTCAAGATTCATCCATGTTATCATATGGGTCCCAATTTCATTTCTTCTTACTGAAGCATAGTGTTCCATCATATGTATATACCATGTTTTGTTTACTCACCTGTTGATGAACATGTGGATTGGTTCTACCTTATCTCTACTGTGAATAATGCTGCTATGAAGATCAGTGTGCCAGTAGATATTTTAGATTCTACTTTCAATTCTTTTGGGTATATATCTAGGAACGGCATTATTAAGCCAAATGGGGGCTTAAGACTTTTTGAGGAACTGCCAAAAGTGTTTTCTATACCATCAGCATCATTTTATATTTCCACCACCAATTTCTCTACATCCTTACCAACACTTGTTATTTCCTATTTTTTAAAAATTGAATTCCATCCTAGTGCCTGTAAAAGGGTATATCATTGTAGTTTTGATTTGCATTTTCCTAATGACTAATGATTTTGGGCATCTTTTCATGTCCTTAGTTGGCATATATTTATCTTTCCAATGAATATGTTTTAAAATCTGCTAGTGTGTATACTTTTAAGGGCAGGATCTTTATCTGATTCATCTTTATATAATCTTAAGCACCTAGGGCAGCAAATTTTATAGTGCAGAAATTCAATTTATATTTGTTAAATAAGAAAGAAAAATGAAAGAATGAAATATCAAATCTCCTAAGTATTCACACCATAATCCTATTTACAGTAATAATAATACCCATTATCGATCTCAGCCCAAATTCTATTCTTATTATCACAATTTCCAAATTAGTAGAGTTGGATTTCATGTGATTTTATCATTTGGAACATGACCACAGTTTGGCTCATGGTGAAGTCATACCTGGCAGTATCCAATTTTGGGATTCCTATATGCATATGCAGTGAGTACTCTCCTCAGAGCAGATATGCCAGTGTCACTCTGAAAGGCTGGATGCTCAGGAAGGGAGCGGCGCAAATCACGTTCAATTTCATCAGTAGCCAAGTTGCAAGTCCCTAAGGATTGCTCAACCATTTTGACATAATAACCAGGATTAGTAGCCATGTCATTAATAGCACCTGTGAAGATGAATTACATTAACATACAAAAGAAAAGGAACATAGTAAATCTACTATACGTGAAAAATTGGATTTTTAAACCTTGAGATTTAGCTTTATGCTAAAATAATATCTGAGCATACACACAAAAAAGAAAAAAACTTCATGCTAGAGTCTCTAAGGTCAGGATACTTATCTTATCAGAGTAATATTTTCATGGGCTTTGTTTTTTTCATTTAACTTTCCTTTGATGCTAGAGATGGAGATTTTCCCCCAAAGGACATATATCATGCCTATTAAACTAATCTGCTCAGACATTAAAGTGTGAGTATTTAGGTAAGTATATATAACCATTTACTTTTCTATATTTGACTAGTCTGAATTAATTATGGGCAAGACTTTGTCCAAGTCAACTTTATAATTCTTTGAGTTTACCTTAGTGCACAGCTCCAAGAAATAACATCTGTCAAATGAATAAAGTGAATAAATACAATACCTGAAAAAAGCATCCAGAGCTCTCCTCTTAAGGTCTCTGGAATCCCTCTTACAACCAGATCTCGAGTCTTTTTGGTCCGAAACATGCTAACACCACGCCCACATTCTGCAAATAGTATGTTCCACGACTGTTCCTTCATCTTTTCTTTCAGCTGTAACATAAAAGTGAAGCAAATAGTGCGGGAAGAAACTACCTTCTTTAAAGTTAACTTGGACACCTTCTTAAACATGAAATAAAAATATACCTATGGTGATTAAGAGCATGGAAAGTGAAGATCAATATTTATATAGCGGCCAAACACTGGACCTTTGTCATCACAAATATCTTTTAAATCATGTGAGTATCACAGCTTTAATTTATTATTTTAATTCCTAAACTCATACATAAATGGGAAAAACACTATAACTCAGGAGGTAATCATTTTCTCCAAATAATCTCAATTTAAGCATTAGAAATCATGCAAATAAAACTCAAAATTCAATTTTCATCTTTATTTTCATTCCTTATAATAGTCCATGTGTGTGGTAGAGCCAAACAAATCACAAAATAGTAGCTGCTGGAATACCTTTTAAAGGCCCCAAAAAGAGTTTTTGGTTAAGGAACCCTCTCCATTTTATTTTAATTTTAAATAAATAATTCTAATCAAGTAATAATTTGATTATTTTAATCAGCTGTTTTAGTCTATAGATTTATTTTTTCTTTCTTTTTAGTCCATAGATTTAAATATTTTGTTTTCCTACCATTTTAGAATTAAGTGTCTCCAGATTCTGAAGGTGAAATACTCTCATTAATGCTTCAGTGTTCACAGTTTTACTGCGTTCTTTCTGAAATGACACAGATAGCTCCTCAAAATTATCCAATGGGCCTGTAGAATCAAAACTAATAGCAACCTGAAAAAAGAGTTAGAATGTAACTGTCCAAATACATGTGTAAAAATTTCAGCAAGAAAAAAAATACTCAGTTTTTGTCAACTATGAAACCACACAATCTATATGTACAAAATATATATTGCTCAGAGAGATATTTGTTTTACTATAAAAACTGGAGATGTCAAAAAACCAATCTCTGAAACAGTAAAATCAGAACTTTGGTAAACCCACTAAAAGCAACAAAAATACTGAGAAAACTTTCAAACTAAACTTTCAGAATGCAGGAAATTAACACAGAATTAAGTGATAAGCATCTATTCAAGAAAAACTACTGAATTCCAGTACGAACATCAGAAAGGCTACTCCTATCCTCCCTCTCTGTCAAGCCCAGAGGCATGGTAATTGTGAAAGCCAGCCTTATAGCAGCCAGTGGAGTGGACTGACTTTTTTTAAAAAATTAATTTATTTTTAACATTACATTAAAAAAATATACCCCACACACACACCCCTCCTCCCATAACCACAACCTCCTCCATCATCATGGGACATTCATTGCACTTGGTGAATACATCTCTGAGCACTGCTACACCACATGGTCAATGGTCCACATTACAATTTACAGTCTCCCCCAGTCCACCTCTTTTGAAGCCCTTAAAAGCATCATCCCCAGAGCAATATTTTGACCAAACTAGTGCTCCCTGGAAAATGTCCATTCCCAGGATGTTGCCACTTGATTGCATCACATAGCAACTCTGAAAAAGCCCTAACCCTAGGGCAATACAGAAAACAACAGCAAACTGCTGGTAACATCACAACTACTTAAGATTGTGATTTCAGTTGGGACACACAGAATTCTGGTTAAAAATTTAAAAGAAAAGCCTGAAGAACCAGAATATTAGAAAATTCTGACATATTCTTGTGACTCAAGAATATGCACACATGTGCAGGGCTTCATGCATGCTGTAATTAGTCAGGGTTCTCTAGGGAAACAGAATCAACAAGAGATATCTGTCAATAGTATGTGATTTTATGTCTCTCACGCAGCTGTGGGGATGCACAAGTCCAGGTTCAGCAGGCAGGCTGCAACCAGGGGTTCCAATGAAAGTCCAATGAAGATTGTTGACGAGTTCTGGGAGATGTTGGCTGTCCAAAGATAAGCTGGGAAAATTCTCACTCAATGCTGGAATCACTTCCCCTTTTAAGGCATTCAACTGATTGGATAAAGCCATTACTCATTGCTGATGTCAATCACCCTGGTTGATGTACTTGTAAATCAGCTATCTTTGATTTACCACTGCAGTAAAGTCAATGGTGACTAAAGTCCATAAATGCCCTTGTATCATAGATAGCCCAGTGCTTACTTGACCAAACAACTGGGCACAATTACCTGGCCGAGTTGACCCACTAGCCTAACCATCAAAGCCCACCCCTTGTCAACCTGGCAACCATACACATTACCTGAAACCATGCTAAGTCTCTAAGTAAAAACAATAACACATATGCATATATATAAATTTCCACCTAACAATGTTCAACTCTCCTGTGTACAACCAGAAACGCATTAATTCCATACAGAATATGGTGCAAGTTCTTGGGTAATACTCCTAAACTTGACATACTCAATTATTATGACATGAAACTGATACATGCTATATGATAAGGGAAAAGTTTGGGGAAGACAACAAATTCGTTTTATGTATATATACAATCATCATCATAATGAAACAAGAAAGAAAGATTCTTGACCATTACAGTTCTCATTTCTGTAACTAGTCACATGGTCGAAGTTCATATTTATCACTACCTTCTTCCACTACCCATTGCATGTTTCCATTGCCCTCAGCAAGCACTTCAGCTGGTCGTGGTTCTTTGCCTGGTGGGGTGACCCGAACTTTCATTCCTGAAGATTCTGGGCCATTATTAGTTCTGCTTGAATTGGGTTGTTTCAATTTCCCATTGACTTTAATCATAGGACATGGCAGTACTAGGAGATGCCCCAGAGGTTCTCCTCTATTCCAAGCAAACTCTTCTTTATCACAATTATGAAGCTGCAATCCTATTTCCCCTTGATAGTCAGGATCAATCACCACAGCTAGTACAGTAATTTCCTTCTTTGACTGTTGATTCAGAGGTAAGAGGAGCCCAAAGTGGCCAGGAGGCAGTTTTAACTTCTAGTTCAATGGAATCATTGTTGTGTTCCATGGTGACCACACTCCTTGTTTTGGGAATAAAACCTGTAGACTAGCGGAGTTTGAGCTTGCAGGGACAGGAACCAAAAATTTTCCTAGTGAGTCACTAGGGGTAACAGTGAGTGTCGCTACTCCCATTTGCACCCCTTGATTCCTGGACCCATGGATCCTGGTTATGGGAGAAGCAACACCATAGAGTGGATGCTGATTTACAGCATACACAGCCTCCTGGAGAACCTTGCCCCAGCCCTGCAAGGTATTGCCACATAGTTGGCAATGTAATGGAGTCTTCAAAAGGCCATTCCACTGTTCTATCAATCCAGCTGCTTCAGAGTGATGGGGAACATGATAAGACCAGTGAATGCCATGGGCTTGTGCCCATTCCCACACATCATTTGCTGTGAAAGGGGTTCCTTGATAGGAAGCAATGCTGAGTGGAATGCTATGGTGTTAGATAAGACATTCAGTAAGTCCACGAATGGTAGTTTTGGAAGAAGCACTGCATGCAGGAAATGCAAACCCTTATCTAGAATATGTGTCTATTCCAGTTAAAACAAATTGCTGCCCCTTCCATGGTGGAAGTGGTCTAATGTAGTCAACCTGCCACCAGGTAGCAGACAGGTTACTTTGAGGAATGGTGCCAAATCAGAGGCTGAGTGTGGGTCTCCGCTGCTCGCAGACTGGGCACTCAGCAGTGGCTGTAAACAAGTCAGCCTTGGTAAGGGGAAGTCCGTGTTGCTAAGCCCATGCATAAACTCCATCCCTACACCCATGGCCACATTGTTCATGAGCCCATTGGGCAATGAGAGGAGTGGCTGGGGAAAGGGGCTGAGCATTAGTCACAAAGCAGATAATCTTATCCACTTGATTATTAAAATCTTCCTCTGCTAAAGTCACTCTCTGGTGAACACTCACGTGGGACACAAATATTTTCATGTTTTTTGCCACTAAAAAAGGTCTATCCACATACCTCTTCACTGGACCTCTTTGTACCAATTTTCCAATCATGTTCCTCCCAATTCCCTGACCATCCAGCCAAACCATAGGCAACAGCTCATGAATCAGTATACCAACGTGCCTCTGGCCATTTCTTCTTCCAAGTAAAATGAACAACCATATGCACTACTCAAAGTTCTGCCCACTGGGAGGATTTGCCCTCACCACTGTCCTTTAGAGATGTTCCAGAAAGGAGCTGCAGTGCTATAGCTGTCCACTTTTGGGTGGTACCTGCATATCGTGCAGAACCATCTGTAAACCAGGTCCGAGTTTTCTCCGCCTCAGTCAACTGACTGTAAGGGACTCCCCAAGAGACTACAGCTGTGGGCTGGGAAAGAGAAGGAAACACAGCAGGGGTGGTGACCATGGGCATTTTTGCTTACTTTCTCATGTAACTTACTTGTGCCTTCAGGATCCGCTCGAGCCCTATCTCGTACATACCATTTCCACTTTATTATGGATTGCTGCTGTGCATGCCCAACTTTATGGCTTGGTGGGTCAGACAAAACCCAGCTCATGATAGGCAACTCAAATCTCATGGTAACTTGATGGCTCATGCTTAAGCATTCAGTCTTCACTAAGGTCCAGTAGCAGGCCAAAGGCTGTTTCTCAAAAGGGGAGTAGTTATCTGCAGAGGATGGCAGGGATTTGCTCCAAAACCCTAAGGGTCTACATTGTTATTCTCCTATAGGGGCCTGCCAAAGGCTCCAGGCTGCATCTCCATTAGCCACTGAAACTTCCAGCACCATTGGATCTGCTGGATCATATGGCCCAAGTGCTAGTGAAACTTGCACAGCAGCCTGAACCTGACGCAGAGTCTCTTCTTGTTACTGTCCCTAATCAAATCTAGCAGCTCTTCTGGTCACCCGGTAAATGGGGGGGAGTAGCACACCGAAATGGAATGATTCCAAAATCCAAAGAGACCAACTAAGCATTGTGCCTCTTTTTTGGTTGTAGGAGGGGTCAAATGCAAGAGCTTATCCTTCACATTAAAAGGCATATCTTGACGTGCCCCATACCACGGGACACCTAGAAATTTCACTGAAGTGGAAGGACCTTGTATTTTAGTTGGATTTATCTCCCATCCTCTCTCATGCAAATACCTTACTAGTAAGTCTAAAGTCTTTACTACTTCTTGCTCACTAAGTCCTATCACATGATATCATCAATATAATGAACCACTGTGATGTCTTGTGGGAGGGAGAGACGATCAAGGTCCCTGTGGACAATATTATGATATAGGGCAGGAGAGTTTGATATACCCCTGAGGCAGGACAGTAAAGGTATACTGCTGGCCTGTAAACTGTTTCTAGTATTCCTTACTAATAGCAATTGAGAAAAAAGCATTCACCAAATCAACAGATGCATTCCAGGTACCAGGGGACGTGTTGATTTGCTCAAGCAATGATACCACATCTGGGACAGCAGCTGCAAATGGTGTCACTACCTGGTCAAGTTTACAATTATCTACTGTCATTCTCCAAGATCCACCTGTTTTCTGTATAGGTCAAAGAGGAGAGTTGAATAGGGATGTGGTAGGAACCACCACCCCTGCATCCTTCAAATCCTTGATGGTGGCACTAACTACTGCAATCCCTCCAGGAATCTGGTATTGCTTTTGGTTCTGCCAGTTGCTGAGTACATCTATTCCAATTACGCATTCTGGAACTGGGTAAATAATCACAGAATGGGTCCGGGGACCCACTGGACCATCTGTGAGATGGACCTGAGCTAAAACTCCATTAATCACCTCCCCTCCATAAGCCCCTACTATGACTAGTGGACCACATGATGTTTTGGGTCTCCTGGAATTAACGTCACTTCTGAGCCAGTGCCTAATAATCTCTGAAATGTCTGGTCATTTCTTTTTCCCCAGTGCACAGTTACTCTGGTAAAAGGCCATAGATTTTCTTGGTGATAGGTAGTCGGAAGATAACAGTATAAGTTTTGGGCAGTTTAACAGGATCCTTCCCCAAGGAGACCGGGCCTTCTCCTCATTCAAGGGATTCTGGGTTTGTAACTCCCTCAAGTCTGGGAATTGATTAAGGGGTCATGTGTGTCTAATTTGAATTAGGGTTTTGTTCACTTGACCTACAACACTTTAGCTTGTACAGATCCAGAAGAAATTTAGTAGACTGCCTGTCTATTTCACTGCTAGGTTTCCCATGATGTTTTAGCCAATGCCATAACTCTATGCTATTCAGACTATTTTGAGTGCTTTTTTGAATCTGCCTTTCATTGTGGTAGCCACACCCCTTGACTTTGGTGATTAACTGCCTATACTTGACTTTTACCAGACCGACATCCGATCATCCCCATAATGTTTAAGGATTCTTATTCCATCACAGTCCTCCCTACACTAATATCTAGACTACAGACAAGAGCAACCACAGAACTCTATAGGGAAGATGGAGTTAGTCTTACAAATTTATTCCTCACAGTCCTGGTTAAAGGCGTATCCTATGGAAATTGCTGGGGTGGGTGGGCAGCTCTCAAATGATAAATCCATTTTAGCATTCCAATCTCCCTAAGCCTTTGAAGTCCCTCTTCTACTGTGTACCACGGCAAATCAAGCATCTCAACCTCAGACATATTAGGCCATCTTTTGTTCCATGTTTCAGTCAGCCACCCAAACAAACTGTTAAAGCCTTATCCAACATCTCGAGCTACAGCATCACATCCAGAATTTCTGCTTAGTGGGACCATATCAATAAATTTAGCCTGATCCAACTTTATATTCCTTCCACTATTTATCCCATACCCTTAGTATCCATTCCCACACATATTCTCCTGATTTCTGTCTATATAAGTTGGAAAACTCATGCAGTTCTTTCTGAGTATACTTTACTTCCTCACAGGTCACAATTTGTATTTCACCTTTGGGGGCTTGTTGTGATTTTAGTCTAGTAATAGGTCTGGAAGACAAGAGAGGTGGTGGGGGTGGGTAAGGAGAAGGATTAGAAATGCCTTGCAAGCTACTGACCTCAGGGAATGCCCTTGCATTTTCTTCTGGTGAGACAGGATTAATTTCTTCAGGCAGGAGTTGGAAGGTAGTTTCCTCAGGTCAGACTCCATGCTGGAGTTTGGCTGGTAGGTGCCTCAGGGCTGAGAGGAGGTCCAGACTCCCTGGGGCAGACTGGAGGCTGGGCAGGGCAGGCTTCAGTTTGGCTGGTACCCACCTCAGGGCTGGAAGTTGTTTCAGACTCCCTGTGAGAGGCTGAAGGCTGGATGATACAAGGTTGACAAGGTGTGATATGGACAGGGCAGGCCATAGCACATTTATCTGGTAACGTCACAGCAGAATTCAGGGTTCCAATGTCTCCCCCAATATTATCATCATCCCATGTCTCCAGCCCAGTTTTCTGGATTCCACTCTTTTCCAATCAGTGCCTTCACTTTAACTTCAGATTAACTTGAGATTTTAGTTTCCTTTGTAACTCTACTACTCGTACAATGGGAGTCTGAGTTTGGTTCTCAGATATTTCAATCCTGTGGCTACAGGAGACAAGATTTTCCTTCAGAGCACATAGAAACTTTCCCATCATTCATGCGGCATTTATGTTTCATTTTTGAAGCCTTTAACTCTTTCTTTTGTAACAGTATCCAGAGTATCTAGGAGGAGCCAGCCAAAATCATCTTACCTTTTGACTCCACAAAACTTTGTTAAGGTGTTGAAAACACTCTCATCCAGATTCTTGCTTCTTGTAAGCGAGGGTGTAGGGGGATCCAGTGATGATATTTTGCATATCTTGATTGCCAATTCACTCCATGGACTGTTAGCAGCCTCTTCGTTATTGGAAAGGGAGTCATCAATACCCTTGAGTCCAATTAGAGTAGAGAGCCAACTGCAAAGCTACCAGAACCACCTCAGACACCCCATGTTTAAGACTGTTCCTCAGGTACCACTACTGGTACCAAGCTATATTAGTCAGGGTTCTCTAGGGAAACAGAATCAATAAGAGATATCTGTCAATAGTATGCAATTTTATAAGTCTCTCACACAGCTGTGGGGGTGCACAAGTCCAGGTTCCACAATCAGGCTGCAACCAGGGGCTCCCGTGAAACCCCAAGAAAGATTTTGATGAGTTCTGTGAGATGTTGGCTGTCCAAAGACAAACTAGGAAATTTTCCCTCAATGATGGAATCACTTCCCCTTTTAAGGCATTGAAATGATTGGATAAGGCGTCACTTATTGCTGATGGCAATCTCCCTGATTGACGTAATTGTGATCAGCTATCTATGATTTACTACTACAGTAAAGTCAATGGTGATTAAAGTCCATAAATGCCTTTGTATTACAGTTAGCTCAGTACTTGCTGGACCAAACAACTGGGCACAATTACGTGGCTGAGTTGACACAACAGCCTAACCATCACACACGCCCAAGAAAGAAATGTGACAGGAGAAAGGTTCCAGTCACTCAACACTGGATGACTTTGAAAGCAGGAAGTGAACGCTAAGACTGATTTGTAAACTGCCTGAAGTCTGAAGGTGTGCAACATAGAGATCCTTTTGGCAAAAGGAAGGAAGACTTACTGGCAAAGACATTTAAGGAAATCTCCATGGATCAAGAACTTAACCAAAAAAGGTAGCAAAGAACTTAGGGACTGTACAGTACAGAGAAGTAAAATGTACATTACTCGAGGAAAGTCATATAACAAATAAGAAGCAATAAGACAAACACCACCAACAGCAACGTGAACAACAAACCTTTGGAGAGAGCTATCTGTTTTAAATAGTTGTTACAATGTATTATTCATAATGTCTAGTTTTCAATAAATATATTAAACATATAATAAAGAAGAATGTATGGCCTATACATAGGTGGAAAAAAACAAAAAACAGAAAAGTTTGCTGTGGGGGGCTATTTTAGTTTGACAAAGGGCTGCCGATGCAAAGTGCCAGAAATAGTTTGTTTTTTAAAAAGGGAATTTATTTGGAGGAAAGGCTTACAGTTCCAAGGCTGTGAAAAGCCCAAACCAAGGTAATATTAGAAATGCTTTCTCACCAAAGTCAGCTGCCACGTGTTGAAGCACGATAGCTGCTGTTTTCTGTCAAGGTTTGAGCTCAGCTGAGGGCAAACAGGCTTAGGCCTTGTCTCTTTCCTGGCCTCCTAAATCAGAATCAGCTACTTCACCCTCTTCCCGAGTTCAGCTGTAAGCTATCAGGCATACAGCTGGGCTCCTCTCCACTTGAGCTGCTCTGTGGGCCCAACGTCTTGGGGGCTTCATCCTAAAGTAATTTTCTAGTCCTTGCTCTTACATGGCAGCTTCCTTTTGCTGTCTCTGTGTATTTCGGGGTTTATATCAGACCCAGTAAGGGGACAGAGACTCAACTTGAGTCACACCTCATTGATGTAGTCCAATCAAAACCAAAAATGCAATCTTATCCAGTAATCTAATCAAAGCCCCCCCAAGGAGTTTAATCCAATCAAACAATATCACACCCACAGGAAAAGATTAGCTTAAAAGCATAATATTTCTCTTTTTGAGATTTATAAAATAATCTCACATTGCCACAGGGGCCTAGCTGTTGGATTTCATAGACAAAGACTATAAAGCAGATATTATAAGTATATTCAAAGAACTAAAAGAAACCATTTAAAAAAATAAAAGTATTGTGACTATGTCCCACCAAATAGAGTACATCACTAAAGAAATAGAAATATTAATTTAATAAAGAACACACAGAAATTCTGGAATTGAAATACATAATAATTGAAAAGAAAAATTTACCAGAAGGACTCACCAGTGTATTTGATCTGGCAAAAGCAATAAAAAGCAAACTGGAAGATAGGTCAATAGAGATTATCCTAAGGAAAGAAGATAGAAATAATAAAGAAAAATGAATTTAGCCTCAGAGCCCCATAGGAAATCATCAAGCATACTAACATTTGCATAATGGGAGTCCTAGAAGGAGAGATGAGAAAGGATCAGAAAAAATTTTTTTTTTACAATAATAGCTGAAAGCTTCCCAAATTTCATGAAAAATATTAATCTACTTTAAGAAGCTTAACAAACTCCAAATAGACTAATGACAAACATCTACACCTAGACACATAATAATCAAGCTAAGAAAGTCAAAGACAGGAAGTTGATTTGGTTCAAGCAATTGAGCACCTGGTTCCCATGTGGGAGGTCCCAGGTTTGGTTGCTGGTGCCTTCTAAAAACAAACAAACAAAAACAAACAACAAGCAAACAAATGTAAAAACCAACTCAGGGGAATCAATGTGGCTCAGTGATTGAGTGCTGGCTTCCCACATACAGGGTCCCAGGTTCAATGCCCAGCTCTAGTACCTCAAAAAAAAAAAAAAAAAAAAAAAAGGCAAAGAGAGAATCATGAAAATAGCAAGAGAAAAACAACTTTCATATACAAGGGATTCTCAATAAGATTTACAGCTAAGTTCTCACCCCAAACTATAGAGGCCAGAAGACAATGGGATGTCATATTCAAAATTTTGAAAGAAAAATACACAAAAGAATTATAAATCCAGCAAAATTACTCGGCAAAAATGAAGGAGAGAGTAACTTCCACAGAAGATGGCAGAGTAGGGTGTTCCAGACGAAAACAACTATTAAACAGGCAGGAAATGTCTGAAAAATATTTTGAAACTCCAGAAGCCAGAAGAACACAGTGCAGCATTAAAGGAAGAATAAGAAGAAGATGCCAAAAAATTGTGGTTAAGAACTGTAAATTGCTCTCTTCATGAGGCTGCTACTAACACCCATGCCCCACTTTTGCAGCAGACCACCACAGAATCCAGTACCTGGCTAGCTGCTGGTGACAGAAAAGAACATAAAAGTCCTCTTTCCCAAGAGTAGGGGTAGTTGCAGCTGTCTATTGATCATGACTTTTGATTAATGAATTAGGATCACTGGGTCCCAGCCCTGAGAGAAACTATTCTTTCAACCTGCCCTGCACAAAGTCAGAGGCAGCCATTGTTTCAACCCTTCCCAGAGAGCAGTAGAGGTAGTGGAGATTTAAAGATGTAGTACATCCTCAGGGATGTGGGGGAAAGTCAGCTGAAGGCTTGCATTTGCTGGGCAGGCCAGAAAAGCATAGCTTAGGGCAGGTCTCAGAGAAGCTTTTGGTACCCTTCCTGATCCCCTCTTTCAGAGCACTTTGGAGCCAGTCTGTACCCCCTTCATGGGTCCCTGGCCTTTTTGGCTGTAGAAGACTGACTTGGGAAAGCCCTCTTCAGGGTGACTCTCCTGCCAGGCAAAATGTAGGTGAGAGAAGGAAAAAAGTGTAAAAAATTATAGAGGCAGAAAATGTAGGCTTCAAATACCCAGTAAAGGGAGGTCTGTCACCTGGGAAACAGAGGGGACAACCAAACTCCTGTAAATAGAGGAACATCAAAACAACTAATGAGCAAAGCCCAGGATAAGACACAGACCAGAAAGACAGGAAAAACCCTGCACACTGCATTCGCCTTGGGCAGGCCTTCTTAATAGAAAGGCTATAGCACAAGAAAATCTCTGTCATCTCACCAGCTGGTTACAAAATTAAGAAAGAGACATCTCAGAGAATAATCCCAGAGTTAATATTTTGAAATATAAAAATGCACTGTGTGCAACAAGAATACAAGACAAAGAAACAGGAAATCATATTTCATCCAAAGAAAGAAGACAAATAGGCAGAAAACACCAAACGAAAGAAAAAAAAAAGAGAATGTGGATCTACTGAAAAAAGCCTTTTAAAAAATGATCTTAAAAATGCTCAAGGAGATGAAGGAAAATAGAGTGAAAGAACTAAAGGATATCAGGAAAACAATGAATTAATAATATGAGTCTAATTAAAGAGACAGAAATTTTAAAAAGAAACCAAACAGAACTACTGGATTTGAATTCTACAGTAAATGAAATGAAAAATGACCAGGAGGGTTTCAAGAGCAAACTGGAGCTGAAAGAAGAATCCATGAACTTGAGGACAAGACACTTGAAATAAGGTTGAAGAGCAGAAAGAGAAAAGAAATAAACAAAAATAGCTGAAGACAGCTATTGGATACCATCAAGTGCACCAATATTAGCATTATGGGAGTCCCAGAAAAAAAGAAAAAGGTTAAGAAGGAACAGTCAAAGAAATAATGACAAAGAAATTCCAAAACTTAGCGAAAGATGTGAATATGAATATTTAAGAAGCTCAGAAAACATCAAACAGTATAAACATGAAAAAATATACCCTGACATATATTGCATTAAATATCAAATATAAAGGACAAGGAGAGAGTACTGAGAGCTGCAAGAAAAAAGCAATGACCCAACTATATGAAGTCTACAATGGAGTCTCAATTAGACTGAATGCTGATTTCTCATCAGAAACCATGGAGGCAAGAAGGCAGCTGATTGAAATACTTAAACTGCTGAAGGAAAATAACTGCTAGCCAATAATTTTATATGCAGAGAGACTCTCTATTAAAAAATGATTGGAAGAAGGAATCAAGAAAAAATTTCCGTTCAGAAAGTCTTCTGAACTGAATGAAATGAAAAGGCAACACATCAAAGTTTATGGAATACAGGTAAATTAGTTTTCCAATGGAAATATATACCTTTAAATGCCTATATTAGCAATAAAAAAGATCTACATTTAATAATTTCAGTTTTAAAAATACTTTTGGAAAAGAAAAGCAAACTAAACTTAAGGCAAGCAGAAAAAAAGGAAACAATAAATATTAGTGTAAAGAAGATGAACTAGAAAACAGGAAAACAACAGAGAATATCAATGAAACCAAATGTTGATTCTTTGAAAAGTTCAACAAAATTGACAGAGCTTTAAATAGATTTATTAAGAAAGAAATAGAAAAGGCACAGATAACCAAAATTAAGAATGAAAGGATACGGTATAGACCATAGTTAGTGGTAATAGCCTAATGATGTTCTCTCATAGTCTGTAATAAATGTTTCACAACAATGTAATGTGCTGCTGGAGGGATATTGTATGGGATTCTGCACATTGTGTATGATTTTAAGTTCACAACTTCTCTAATAAAAATATATATTAAAAAATAAAGCAGAAAAATAGGCATATTCTTGTACGTAAATTATACCTCAATAAAGTTGATAACAAAAGAATGAAAAAGGGATGTTAGCATTGTCATTTCAGAAATTAAAAATATTATAAGAAAAATGAATACTACAATTTTATGCCAACAAATTTAAAAAGTAGAAGAAAGGACAAATTCCCAGAAAAACACAAATTGTCAAAACTGGCTCCAAAGGAAATAGAAAACCTGAATAGCCCTATAACAAGAAAATAAATTGAATTAGTAATTTAAAAGTTCCCATTAAAAAGACCTGATCCAGATTACTTTATTGGTGCATTCTATCAAACATATACCAATGCTGTACAAACTCTTCCAGAAAACAGAGGAAGGACCACTTCCCAAATCACTCTATGATGCCATTATTACCCTTATACCAAAACCAGAAAAAATTAAGAAAACTATAAACCAGTATCTCTCAGAAATACAGAAACAAACATACTCAACCAAGTATTACAAAACAAAATATTAATGTATTGCTTGATTTTCACTTCATAGAAGTGTTGATAGCATCAGTCAGTTTAGAGAACACAGAAAGGAACTGGCAGAAGACTTCATTTTTAGGCACGTTGAATGTAACATACTTTTGGGATATCTAGGTAGCTATAGTAGTTAAATAATATTAGTCTGGAACTCAGGACAGAGGTATGAGCTGGAGATCTAGATTTGGAAGTTGGTATAAGGTAGTAAATATAACTTGAGAAAGTAATGGTAGAAGAGTTGCTCACACAGGAAACACCAAAGCAGGTTATCTACTATCCTTAAAGTTCAGGATCAAGAATAATTTTGGAACTCAGAAATCTCAGTGAAGACATTGTTTAGAATACCCTTGGAATAGCCTCAGCTCAAGATGTGTCAAGAGACAATATCCCAAGGAATAAAAAATCAAAGAATATTATTTAGTTCCATTCTTTCATTTTTCAGACAGGCAAATGATACACAGACATTAAGCAGCTTGCCCATATTCAGGAATTTTCAATGATATTTGGGTCTAGAACTTGGCCCGTTCTTTCTTCTTCTGGAGGCCTTTTTTCTTATCCTACATTATCAATAATCATAATTGTTGTTAGAATGTAGGATGGAAATAAAGAGCTTTATGATTAAAATACTGAGAGTTAAAGATATACAAATTCTGTTGAACAGATGAGATTCATTATCTGTAGAAGTAAACTAAGACGTTTTCAGATGTATTATAAAGTATATTTAGGAATTTAAGGAGGCAGGACTATCAAGTGAATATAACTGAAACAAGCTAAAACATAACCAAGATATGTTTTCATTTTGTAGTTATGCAATTCTAAGTTACTTTCTTTTAGTCTTGGTTTCCACATATGTAAAATGTGAATAACATCTATATCACAGGATAATTATAGAATTAAACAATACAGTGTTATGTGAAAGCAACTAGCATAAAGTCTAATATATAGGAGACATAAAAATTGCTATTTGGGTTTGGATCTTTTTAGCACTGAAAAAACAAGCTAAGAGGGCTTTTCTATTCTCAGCATTAATGCACATATTTTTATTTCTATCTGACCAAAGTAGGGTTTTAGAGTATTACTGCTTCTCCTTAAAAAAAGGCTTTGAAGAACCTTTCTCAACATACTTAGTAAAGCTTAACTACAGGGGAAACCTAAATGTGTGCCTAAGGTATTTCTCCCTTACTTAATCAAAGTATTTTGACAAAGCTGCCCCCAAAGTTTTTAAAAAAATGTTAACATCTTTATTAACATATAAACCACCTACCATAAAACTCATATATTTAAAGTCAATGATTTTAGTATATTCATATTAGTGCAACCATCACAACAATCTAAGTTCCAGACATTTTCATCTATGCCAAAATGACACTCCTTACCTATCTGCAATCATTCCTCATCACCCATCCTCATCCCTAGGCAACCATTCATCTGCTTTTTCCTTTTATAGATTTGCCTATTCTGGATTTTTCATATAAATGGAATCATACAATATGTGGTATTTTGTGGCTAATGACTTTCACATAGCATTGTTTTCAAGGTTCATTCAGGTTAAAGCATGTATTAGTACTTCATTTATTATGGATGGATATTCCACTATATAAACACACAATGTTTTATTCATCTATTCATCAGTTGATGGACATTGAATTTGTTCCCATGCTATGGTAATTATAATTAATGCTGCTAAGAACAACTGTGTGCAAGTATTTGTGTGGACATTAAGTATTCAGTTCTTTTGGGTAAATACTTAAGGAGTGGAACTGAGGGGCCATATGTACCTCTCTGTTTAACTTTTTGAGGGAATATCAAACTGAATTCACAAGTAGCTGTATCATTTAATATTCCCACTAGCAATATATGAAGGTTCTGAATTCTCAACATCTTCCTCTATACTTGTTATTGTCTGTTTTGATTATAGCTATCCTAGTGAGTATGAATTGGTATCTCATTGTGGTTTTGATTTTCATTTTCATGGTGATTAATGAGGTTGAACTTTTTTTCATGTGCTTATTGACCATTTCTATTTCTTCTTTGGAGAAATATTCAAATATTTTGACAATTTTAAATTGGATTATTTGTCTTTTTATTACTGAGTTTGTAAGAGTTCTTTATACATCCTGGATACAAGTCCCTATTCAGATAAATGATTTGAAATATTTCCCACATTCTGTGGATTGTCTTTTCACTTTCTTGATGGTATAGTATCATTTGAAGCACACTTTTTAAAAAATTTTGATGTAGCCCAATTCATCTGCTTTTCTGTCACTTGTACTTTTGGTGACACATCTAAAAAACAATTGCCTAATTCAAAGTCATGAAGATTTACTCCTATGTTTTCTCTAAGAGTTTTATATTAATAGTTTCAGATCTTATATTTAGGCCTCTGAGTCATTATGAGTTAATTTTTTAGTATAACATAAGGAAAAGGTTCAATTTCATTCTCTTGTCTGGATAGTCAAGAGCACCATTTTTTGAAAAGATTATTTTTACCCATTGAATTGACTTGGTACCCTTGTCAAAAAACAAACAAAGTGACCATAATATATAAGGGATTACATCTGAACTCTAAATCCTATTACAATGATTTATATCGTCTTTCCTATGCCCAAATCATATTGCCTTGATTACTACAGCTGTATACTAAGTTTTGGTATCATAAAGTATGACTCCTCTTCTCCTTTTTCATATTGTTTTGACTATTTTGGGTTCCCTGCATTTTTACAGTTTTGATCTCCCAAACCTTTATGTTTAAAACCTATCAGTCAGCCATCTTCTGTGGATTATAACTATACCAGAGGTCTGGAGTTACCACTAGGGGTGTAAAAAAAAAAAGGCTCACTAATGTTATCCCTTTAATATTAGTAGCTTAAGCAAGACGAAAATAATGTCCAAGGGAGCTCTGATCATCAAGGTGGTAAAGTGAGCCACTCTAGGACTCCATCTGCCCCCTCCCCTGCCCCCAGAGGCCTTAAGCAACAAACAAGAGCTGCCAGAATCATTATTTTTTAATTTCCAGAAAACAGTTAAGGGGTTGCAGTAACATGGCAAGAACTGAATCAAGAAAAGGGCAACTTAATGTTAGGAGCTCATGGTGTCTAGGTTGTCCCCTCTCCCATCCTTTCACTGGCTTGGTGCAGAGCTGCCCTATGCTCCCAGTGCCGGTCCTTGGTCCCAGTTGTAGAGGGGGCAGCATAACCCTTGTGCATATTCTGGGAGCATGTATGTCTCTGCCAATCCGTCTGGTGGTCTCCTCAGGGAATGACCTAGGATTCTAGTTATAGGATCACCATTCCAGAATTTGCCCTGCATGTAGAAAGTAGATCACAGTGATCCCCCAAAGAATGCTGTAGGAGAACAGTCAAATGACAGCTGTCCAGGGCAAAGGTTTGCTGGTGGTGGGACATATAGTGCAGTGTCTGAGACCATGAGGAAACACTGTTTCCTAGGGAATTGGGGACATTTGGATCAGTGTAAATGGGGGAATTTTTTTTTAAGGAGTTACCAGGGATTGAACCCAGGACCTCATACATGGGAAGCAGGTGCTCAACCACTGAGCTACATCCACTACCCAACAAGAGTTGGGTTTGTTTTGTTTTCAGGAGGTACTGGAGACAGAACCCAGGACCTTGTATGGGAAGCAGTTGCTAAACCACTCGAGATATATCCACTCCCCATGGAGGAATTCTTAGGGCCATTTGTGCATGGCCAGAATAAGACACATGTGCAGAAAAGACCAGGGAGGGTGCTATGGTTCTGCCTCAGGCTATTCTCTAATCTTATTATTAAACAGCTAAACTCTGAGAGCCCAGGCTAATCTGTAAAGACTAAGAAAGGTGATTTAGAAAACTGAGTGTCTAAATTCCAGAGATAGCAAGTCAAAATATCAAAGTGACCAGGTGACAATGAATGATTACAAACCATACAAAGAAACAGGAAATGATAGCTCATGCAGAGGAAAAGAATCAAGAATTAGGAACATCAACATGGAAGACTAGAACTTTAAGATACCAGACAAAGACTTTAAAAAACGGTCTTAAATATACTCAAAGAACTAAATAAAAACATGAATAAGAACTAAAGGAAGTCAGGAAAATGATATATGAACACCAAAAGAATGTCAATAAAGAGACTGAAATCATGAAAAGGAACCAAACAAAACTGAATACCGCAGTAACAAAAATTAAATATAAAAAATACCTCCCTGGCAGGTTCAAAAGTATATTGGAGCTAGCAGAAAAAAGAATCAGTGAATCTGGAGATAGACCATTGAAATTATTCAATCTGAGGAGAAGAAAGGAAAAAAAAGAATGAAGAAAAGTGAACAGAACCTGTGAAACCTGTGAGAATCCCTTAGGTATGTCAACACATGCATTGTGTGAGTCCCAGAAATAGAAGAGAAAGAGAAAGAGGAAGAAAGAATATTTGAAGAAATAATGGTTGAAAACTTCCCAAATGTAACAAAAGACATGAATATACACATTCAAGAAGCTCAATGAACTCCAAAAAGGATAAACCCAAGTAGACCCATATCACAACATATTATAATCAAATTGTCAAATGACAAAGATAAAGAGAATTCTGAAATCTTCCAGAAGCAACAGGTCATGTACAAGGGTACTTCAATAAGACTAGGTGCTGATTTTCCATGTGAAACCATGGAGGCAAGAAGGCAGTGGAATGACATATTTAAAGGGTTGAAAGCAAAAATTGCCAGCTAAGAATTCTACATCTGGCAAAACTATCTTACAAAAATGAGGGATATTAAGACATTTCCAGATAAAAACTGAGGGATTTCATCACCATGAAACTGCCCCTACAAGAAATGCCAAAGGTATTCCTTCAATTTGGGAGGAAAGGACACTATACAGAGATCCAAGTCACATGAAGAAATAAAGATTTCCAGTAAAGGAAGCCATTCTACCACCAAGAGGAATTACAAAAGGAGTCAACCTCCAGAAGTCGTCAAGGTCAAAGCATATAGATGGAAGACATGTGATCTTGGAAGCCATTGTTAAGTTACTCGATTAAAAAACCTTTAAGCTTTCCCTACCACTTGACTTTCTGTAATGTGATTCAATAATTTTTTTATTAAGTTAAAAAATGTCCATGACTGAAGTACAGGAAAAGTAGAAACTTAGGGTAGAACAGTCCAGTGGGCTTTTAGTTTGAAACCCCAATTAAAGACAGGATCTAAGACAGGATTCAGGGAAAGTTAGGAAGAAGTATTCAAATCAATGCCTGAATATAAGGGCAGGATAGAAGCTGATAAAGGAAAAAGAAACAATTAGTAAGAAAGGTCCCAAATTACAGTAGTTCCTTTGTTTAAAATGCTTGTCTTGGCAAATCATCTCCTTACTACTGTATATTAAATTTAGTTGTTTGAATGAGGAATTAAGTTTTTGCAAATTCAGGTTGAAAAATTCATAACTGTAGTCTGAATCTCAAGCTAGGTATAGTTTCTTAGTTTAAGCCATATGACTGAGGTACCAATTTACCTATTGGTAGTATATCTGAACTACAGGAAAGTAACCAAGAAGGAAAAGAAAAATAACCCCTTAAATGATGCAAGCCCAAATATAAATTTATAAACATGACAGCAAATACGCCAGTCTTATCCATAATTACCTCTGAAGCATTTAGTACTCATTAAACCACATTAATACCTCACCTTCAAAGATGGTGGCTTAAGGCAAGTTAGTTATTTTAATTGAGGAGTATAATAAAGTAGCTTATCTAAGGAACTATGCTTAAAATTTATGAAATTTTTTTACTCTGGCTCTTTTGGATGGAACGTTTTATCCCATAGTCATACCAATTGCGTATATGCATTTATTGGCACTCATCAGATATTTCGTGGCTAAGCAAAATCTAATCACAATGAGAAAGCAACATAAATGTTTGACTCTATAAAGATATATTTGTTGTAATAATAAACTTTATTTTTAGAGGAGTTTCACATTTACAGAAAAATTACACCAAAAGTATAGGGAATTCCCACATAATCCCCCTCCCCAACACATACACAGTTTCCTCTATTAAACATTTTACATTAGTGTAGTACATTTATTAAAATTGATGAACCAATAAAAATTGTTAGTAACCAAAATCTAGAGTTTACATTATGGTTTACATTTTGTGCTGTACAATTTTATAAGCTTGGACAAATGCATAATATCATGTGTCTGTCATTGCAGTATTATACAGGACAATATTACTGCCCTAAATATGCCTTGTGTTCCATCTATTCATCCCTTACTCTCCCTTATGAACCCCGGGCAACCACTATCTTTATATCATTGTTATAAGTTAGAGACATATTTTTATAACCATTTGATCATTATCACCTGACAATGACTTCAGCTTATGGCTTCTAACGATGAAGGAAAGACGCAGGAAGATTAATCTACTTTATGTGTAACTTTTCCACAAACCACTAGATTTAAATTAGAATATTTGACAAAGCCAGCATAATAAATGATGGTTGGAGGTCAGAGCTGACCTGTAAATCCAGAAATTAAAACAAAAATAAGCAAATACTTACCTAAAATATCAGAAGCCTCTTAAAATAGGCTCCTGTTCATAGCCCACAATTTAAAATCACATGCTATTTTTCTTTTTTATTGCCTAGAATAAATCTACCCCCAATGTGAAAATATCTTTTCCTATTTACATTACAGATATAGGAAACATATTATCTTATTCTTATTGAGGCAAACAAAAACCAGTTTTTTAAGTTAATTATTATGTAGAATAAGGAACCCATTCCTTCTAATTTAAAAAGTTAGAAAGTAAGTGTATTAGTCAGCCAAAGGGGTGCTGATGCAGAATACCAGAAGCCTGCTGGCTTTTACAAAGGGTTTTTATCTGGGGTAGGCGCTTACAGATACCAGGCTATAATGTGTAAGTTATTTCCCTCAACAAAGTCTATTTCCACGTATTGATGCAAGACGGCTAGCAACGTCTGCCAGGGTTCAGGCTTCCTGGGTTCCTCTCTTCCCAAATCTTGCTTCTCTTTGAGCTCAGGTCCTCTGTTTTCTCCACAAGGTCAGCTGTAGACAATCAGGCAAACAGCTCTGTCTCTCTCTCCCCAGGGTTCTGCCGTGTTTAAGGAACTGTCTCGATTCTTCTGTGTTCTTCTCCTGGCTCAGGTCCTCTCTTCCCAGGGCCTGCTTCTCTTTCCTCTGTGTGCTTTACTTCCTGGGGCTCCAGCTCAAGATTCCAGCATCAAATTCCAAATCAAAACTCCAACATCAAAATACCTCAACTCTGTCCTTTGCCATGCCTTTTATCTGTGAGTCCCCACCCACAAAGGGGTGGGGATTCAACACCCTAATGATGTGGCCCAATCAAATCCCTAGTCATAACTTAATCACGTCTAGGTACAGATCAGATTATAAACATAATCCAGTATCTGTTTTTGGAATTCATAACCATATCAAAGTGCTACAGTAAGATAGCACTTGTTATGAAAAGTAAAGAATTAAATGTTTATGTTTGATAATCTATAGAAGATCTTTATTTGCCCTTCTAATGAATTTAAGACATAAGCACCATTTCTATCTCTTGTCATTCCATATTTCCTATGATTGACTTACAATACAGTTTAAAAGTGATGAAGCAATGAATCTTCAGTTGTGCTTTCCTTTCTTAGACCATTTCACTTACAACCAAGTTAAAATGGCCCATTTTCTCTCATTGAGTAGTTCTGAAAAATTACTGTCTAGTAATATTTCTTGACTATATGTGTAAATAAAAATAAAAGACTAATGTGTTCTCCAAACAGCTGGCTAGATTTATCCAAAATGTGTTATGCACCCAGGTTTCAACATAACTTATTAAAACATAGAGAATTTTAATTGATACCTATATAAAAATTGGGACAGAAATGGTATTTATGCATGATCCTAATTACTTCTGGGAGTATTTGTTCTTTACATCACATATCTTTGATGTACTCACAGAAAACAAAAACAAAAACTCCAGAAGTCCTTCCTGTTTCATATTTAGACTTGTTGATTTAGACGTCTCTGAATTTTAGATAAAAAAGGTCTTATTGTTTCTCTAAAATTCGCAGGGTTTGGTAAAATTATGGAATGATTTTTCTCTCTTTCTTTTACTGAGCTAGTGATGGCTATAATAACCTACAATTTCTATTACTTAGAAATCAAATCGAACTTTTACTTTAAAAGTTCTCTCCTTACTAAGTTTTAAAATGTACTGTCATTTAAATTAGATATGTTACAGATGCTACTAAAATGAGGAATAGTCTTCACTATTGCAAAGATGAAAATCTTAGTGATTTGGCCATAAAAAGGAATATTTTGATACATGCAACAACATGGATGAGCCCTGAAGATAATCTTGAGTGAAATAAGCCAGATGCAAAAGGACAAATATTGTATGATCTCACTGACATGAAATAATTAGAATAAGCAAATTCATAATCAGAACTGGAATATATGTTACCAGAGGCTGGAGTGGGGTAGGGAATGGAGAGTTAGTGCTTAACTTGTACAGAGTTTCTATTCAGATGATGGAAACATTTAATAATGGATGGTGGTGGTGGTAGCAAAATATTGTTAACTGTGAACCTATTTAACAGCACTAAATTACGTATGTGAAGGTGGCTGAAGGTGAAATTTTAGATTGTACATTTTACTAGAATAAAAGCAAAAAAAAACATAGGATGTACAACACAGTAAACCCTGTTGTACATGATGGATTATAGTCAATAATGCAATTATAATAACGTTCTTTGATAAATTGTAAATTATGTACCTCACTAATGCAAGGTGTTAATAATGGGGTGGTATATATGAGCTTGTATTTTCTTTTGCTGTTATTAATAACCCTTTTTGAGTTTCTATTTTATGAATGATTTTTTATAAACTTACAATTTCTCTAATATATATATATATATATATATATATATATATATATATATATATAAATCTTGATGTGAAAATATAATGCTATGACAATTAAAAAAACATTATACTTCCAAGCAAAACAGAACACTGACTGGTATCTTGTACATGTCTTTAGTAAAACCTCTAAAAATAGGTAAATGAAACCAGCAAACTTTAGAGCTCTGTGGTACATGAGGAAAGATGTAAACTCATTTTGAAACAATCCTTTCTTGATAACTGAGCATACCCAACTATTAGAAGCATATGAGTGTTTTCAAGGGAGAATTCCAGCTCTCCAAGTTTTGGAGGGTCACATAATTTAAAGGAGAAGGAAAGATAAGCAGAATAGTGAACCTAACAGAGACTGAACCTGAAACTGAATAGGGCAGAAAAACAGTGATAAAGGCACAAATGTGGGAGCACTGGGAGAGAAACTCCCAAGACTGAATATTCTGGGTACATATTAGAAAAGAATGGGCTATAAAAAAGTTGGGGAAAGAAAAATTTTGATGGCCAATGTAAAGGTTCTGTGCCTGGAACTGAGATGATATATATGTATATATTTTAGGTACTGATTTTATGTACTGGAGACAAAGATTGAAGCTGGGACATCCTATGTGGGAAGCCAGTGTTCAACTACTGAGTCACATCAGCTCCCCTGAGTTGGTTTTTTTGTTTGTTTGTTGTTTGTTTTTAGGAGGTACTAAGGATTGAACCATTTGGGAAGCAGGCGCTCAACCGCTTGAGCCACATCCCCTCCCCAAATATTTTTAATTACATGTTTGCATTGTGATTTATTATTAAAGGGAAAATTAATCTTACCAATAGTACATTATAAGTAACTTTGCATATTTTCATTTTCTACTCTGAAAAGAGAGGTAAAAGGGTCTATACTCCAAATAAAATAGTAAAGCCAATGTTTATTTTTATTTTGAATTTTTAAAATATAAATAATTACAATTTGATCATTTTTATTTATCTGTTTTTAAAAAATGGGGTTCCTAACCATTGAAAAAGCAATTTTTTAAAAATGAAACTCTTTACATATCCATGAAAGACAAACTAAACATCAGACTTGGGCTCTCTTAACCATCCTTCGCGAAGAGTATTTGCCCTCTCTAAAGTTTTACTAGATGTAGTAGTTTTATATTATTGATGAATTCCAAAAATAAATATTGGCTTATGTTTGTAAACTGGTCTTTTCCTCTGGACATATTAGAGTGTATTGGATTCAGAGGTTTTACTTTGATTAAATAATGATTAAGGCTTTTATTGGGCCATGTCAATAGGACATTGCATCCCCACCCCCTTGGTGGGCAGGTTCTCACAGAGAAACCCCACTGCAGAGAAGGGAGGTTAGAGTCTTGAGCTGGAGCCCTGGGAAGTAAGTACAGAGAGGAGCTTGGTTGTATGGAAAGAGAAGGCCCCGGGGAAGAGAAAAAAGCCATTTGCCTAACAGTCTACAGCTGGCCATGTGGAGATAAAAGAGCAGCTGAGCCCTGAGACAGGTAAGTTCTGGGAAGAGAGGAACCCAGGAAGCCTGATCCTGGTAGATATCAGCAGCCATCTTGCTCCAACACGTGGCAAAATACTTTAGTTAGGGAAGTAACTTATGCTTTATGGCCTGGTAACTGTAAGTTTCTACCCCAAATTAATACCCTTTATAAAAACTACCCTTTTCTGGTATTTTGCATCAGCACCCCTTTGGCTAGGTAAATAAATATGCCACTATTTTGCTTTGGGCCAGGTTATATAAATAAAGTTGATCTTCTAGGTATTAATTAAAAGATATATAGACTGTTTTAAAAGTGCTGTCACTCTGCAGCAATGACAGGAAAATGCTTTTTCAAAGTCTTGCTGAATTCTCAAATATAGTTCAAGTGGTTAAAATCCATATTATGTTAAAGTACAAGGTAGGTATATATAATAAACAGCAAATATAGTAAGGAAAGATCAAGTTATAATAATTTTTTTCTTTGTTTTTAGGAGGTACTGGGTACCAAACCTGGGACCTTGTACATGGGAAGCAGGCACTCAATCACTTGAGCTACATCCGCTCCCCTATAATAATTTTTAACTCATGGCGTTTCTTATAAAGGATAAATCTTTAATCTCACTTCTGTTTTAATGATGTGACTTAAGAGAATTTAATTTCTTTAGTTTCAGTCTTTAAAAAAAATAAACATAGAAATGAATAGGAAAGATACTATGAATTCCTTCTGAATGGGCCACACTAACCATAAGCCTTTTTTTAAAAATGACTTAATTGTTAAATAATTACCTCTGTGCTAATATCATGATATTCCGTTGAAGATGCCCCGCACTTAAGCCTGAGTTTTGCCACCAGTTGCTCAAATTCTTTAACTTCACTGAAACGGAAAGCTGTTTTTCCTTTGATGCTAATGATGACCGACTTGCTGGAATCATTTGTCTTATCTATAGCTAAGACCTGTAAGGGGGGAACATATAAAGAAATCTCATGTTTTCCCTTATTGCTGACACCATTAGGCAAAATGTGTTAGGCCTACTGTTTTGTGGCTAAAAGTTTTGGTATGTGGTATGATGTTTAAAAAAGTAGACTTTGTATCACTGATATAAGTCATCTCAGCACGTTATTTCACTTCTCAAGGAAAAGGTTTCACTAACACATAGATTCTAAAAATGATAATACAAATGTAAAAATTCAGTAATAAAATATTGTTTATTTACTTCTGACTTAAACAAAAGCTATTAGTTCTCTTCTTTTTGACCATGTGCATCAAATGTGATATTCTAAGTTTTGTATTCATGTCAAAGAAGCTTGAGTGATCATGTTCGATTTTGAGACAGTCTAACCCCTTATTTTGTTTTTAAATTTTAATTTTTTTCTATTTTCACTTTCAATAAGAGCTGTTAAGTCTCCACTAACAGTAACTGAGAACATCTCAGAAGCTCATACTCATATCCTGAGGAACAACACTGAAATAAAAAAAATAATTGCTTTAATATTACTAAAAATATATTAATTACTGAGATTATAGTAAATTACAGAATTAAAGGACATTTTACACTGTGAATGATAACCTTTTCAACCTAAAAACTGATATATATATAACCAAATGTACATTACCTCTCGTAATGGAATGATAACACTACAAAGATTGCCATCTTGACTAGCAAAGCAGATATAGTTTTCTGAAATGCACATTTTTCCATGAGTATTTAAGTGGCTGAATGGCACCCATAAGAAACATTCATGTACTTCTTTCAAAGTCTCTTCTTTGGGCAGCCTGAAAAATGCATTAAATTGCTCACTGTGTGCTCGATTTTCCAGACCTCTGTAAGAAAAAACAAAGTGCTCAAATGATGAATTCTAAAGTATACACATAACTATATTGATAATCTAAATGCATTATAAAGCAGATATATTACATATTAAATCCTATGTTCCTCAAGAAATTATAAAGTGCTACAAATGGACTGATTCTTAACAACCTCATTTTGCTTGCTATTCTTGGCAATCTTATTAGGCAGAAATTCGAAAAGACATAGACTTTAAAACCATCTGTTAGGGTATGATTTGCTGGAAGGCTATTATATAGTCATAATAAGTAAATATGAACTAATCTTGGCAGATAATTTTCAAATTTAGTTATCAGAAAATCATGAAAGCTACCTAGTTCAAACAAAATAAAATTATGATAATTTATGGCACCAAAATTTAGAGGGGAAGAGAAGTCCACACATGAAAATTAAATGAAGCAAAAATTTACATGAATGTCAAAAAAAATTCCAGAGTAGAGACATGATAACACTGTTTGCACAGTGTTGGGCACAGGCTAGACGATAAATACAGATAACTTACTGACAATGTATGAATTTACAAATAAAAAGCAATTGCTTAATAGTACAATTATTTTAGGGGCACTAAACATGTGCTAAGCAGCAATGCCATCTGGGGTAGTAAGTAGATTATGTAAGTTCTAACTCAAATCTAACAAGGTTCAAACTAAATTCATCCTTCTTCCCTCTTATATTTGATGTTGTACCTTATCATGCTTTCAAAATAATTATAATAAATATGAACAGAAAATCATGTTAATTTTTTACCTCACTTAAATTGTAATCTGATGGGTTATTTCACTATTGTTTAAAATGGTGTAGTCTAGTTATAGGTATATGAATGGACAGATTTCCATGATGTATAATTGTAAGGGGGTAAAAAGCAGATTATAGAAGACTATGTGATGTTTGTCCCATTCATTCTTTATAAATATTTTTTAATTCATGCATTAAAAAGCCTGAATGTATATATACTAAACTTAGCCATCGTTATTATGCTTCTATATTGCTTGAATTATGGAAGTAATACATACTTGAAAAATCAATAAGCAGAAGCAATTAAGATATTTCATTTTAGAGGAAAAATCATTTGAAGACCAAGTCTCAATAAGTTCTTCTTAACTTACTAGAAAAAAAGGATTTAGATATATATAATTTTCAATAGGCTCTCTTAAAAATGCACATAGATAAAAATGGATTTACTATATCACATTTAAATACAGACTTGGTAATAAATAACTTATTTGATAGATAAGCTTCTTAGAGGATTTATAAAGAGAAATAAAAAGGCTAAGGAGGGCTCTAACAATTTATTTATCATGGCCAATCATGAAATAAACTATGAAAACATATGCTGAACTAGAATACAACACAAGCAGGATCCATATCGAGATCTATTTATAAATAATATATACTCAACATATTTTTGGTAATAAAGTATAAAAAATCCACCTCACACTAACCTAATTTCTGGAAAAGCAGGTAGAGGATCACAAAAGTATCCTTTTGTATATGGGTTTTAAGAATGGTTCATATAGCCAAGAGGAGGAATTGTATCCAATTAAGACTATGTGGTAACACACAACCCTCCAGGTCACTTGTTCTAATCTATGCAGAGAGTGGTGGCTTAGATTCCTCCTACACTTTCCATACATCCTATACTGTCATCCTCCTTTCCAGAAGCTGCCTTCACTAGCTATTTCTGCATCCTTTCTTCTCCCCCTCCCCTTTGGCATGCTCATTTCAGTCAACTGTTCTGAGTGTTAAGCAGTTAAAAGGGCTCGGTCAGTTAGAGCAAACCAGATATAATGGTAAACAGCTATCAGAAAGATATTTCTGATGTAGGCACTAATAATCATTAACATTTATCTTGTGTTTTATATTTTGCAAAGTGCTTCCACACATCTTTTTATTTTTTTACGATCTCTTTATTTTTTAAAATGTTATATTCAAAAAATATAACAGGTTCCCACATAACCCCTACACCCCCTCACCCCACTCCTCCCACATCAACAACCTCTTTCATCATTGTGGCACATTCATTGCATTGTGAATACATTTTGGAGCACTGCTGCACACATTTTATTACACATTCTTCACAAGTGCTCTCTGAAGTAGATATGGCAGAGGAGGAAACTAAGGTTCTAAGAGATAACAGCTTATCCAGGGATTACTCTCATTTTAAAACACAGATTCCACTAATTTGCCTCTTCATAAAAAATACAACCATGATGCTGCCTATAAATTATTTTTAAAAATAAACAATACACTTGACTATTTCATACCTAAAACTTTGTAGACTACTCATAGAGAAAATTAGAATTAAACACACACAAAAATCCCTCCTCCATTTCTAAAAGCACTCCACGGCAAATCTTAACTGAAACTCAAGAAAAAATTTTCAAACCTAACTTCTATTATTTCTTAGGATTAAATTTCACAGACACGGGGGATACTATTAGTGAAATGCATATGAATAAATACACACAAAAACACACATCAGTGATCAACTAGAAATAAAAACTATCATATAACATAGAAGACTTAACTTTTAAAGCTAATCAATGCTATCATTTTTACGGTCAAACTATACTTTTAAGAGTAAGCATTAATTGAGCTTTGAATACCTTTTGGTGATTTGCAGAGGATCATCAAGGATTGGGTCATTATCAAAAGTTTCCTTATCAAAAAGTCTCCTTATAGCATAGGTTGCCAGCTGTTCCATAAGAAGGTATGTTTGGTTAATGTGCAAAAACATTGAAAAGTAGTGACTTTCCCCTTGGGAACACACATGAATACTCTCTGTCAGTATGACATTTGAAGTCTTTTCAAGTTTTGAGACTGCATCCCAGGAGATAACGAGTTTTACTGCAAATAAGAGTTATAAACAGCTATGATTAAAATTTTCAATATTAACTAATGTTTATTAATCAGGTCTTGTTTTTTTTAAGATTTATTTTTTATTTATTTCTCCCCCCTTCCCCACCCTCCCCCCACCCCAGTTGTCTGCTCTCTGTGTCCATTTGCTGTGTGTTCTTCTGTGTTTGCTTATATTGTCAGCAGCACCGCGAATCTGTGTCTCTTTTTGTTGTGTCATCTGGCTGCGTCAGCTCTCCGTGTGTGTGGTGCCACTCCTGGGCAGGCTGCACTTTTTTTGCACTGGGCGGCTCTCCTTACAGGGTGCACTCCTTGTGTGTGCGGCTCCCCTACACAGAGACACCCCTGCATAGCAAAGCACTCCTTGCATGCATCAGCACTGCTCGTGGGCCAGCTCATCACACGGGTCAGGAGGCTCTGGGTTTGAACCCTGGATCTCCCAGGTGGTAGGCAGACACTCTATCCATTGAGCCAAATCCGCTTCCCTTACTCAGGTCTTTTGCAACCATAGTTAACTATCTGGATAAATGTTTTCACCAGTTAAAATACTTTGGAGTTCAAGACTAGCTAAAAATTTGAAGCATAACCATGAACATAACTGGTAATTATAGAAAAGAAATAATTTTAAAGATATTTTAAAAAACTATTCTGATTTGATACTTAAATTTGTTTCTATACATCATTACAGAAAATAGTAAATATTTTCAATAACTACTGATGTAAAAGCTTTTGGATATATGCTATAAATGGTACAGTTTGATTCTTTGTGGCTGCAATGTTAGATGTGGGTCATTAGGTAGTATGGCTACTACATTTATACTGAATGTTTAAAATAAGGACTCAAGCAAGTAGTTTAGAACAAGCAATGGAAAGTAGTTGTACACATTATCGTCATCATTTAATGTTTATTCACTTTTCACAAGTTGCAAGGTGTTTGTGTCTATTCACAACTCTAATGGATCCTATGTTAAGCAGCCAGTTTTAAAAGGGTTCTTCTTTAGATGAAGTGAACTTTTTAATGTACAGTTTAATTATCTTTAATATCAATCAAATTCAATGTACTTTATATACAACCTAACACTACCACAGACAACCTAACACCACCAAAGTATTGATAGGTCAGTCAGCAAGTTAAAAGCTTTGGTAAGCAATGGAGACCACTTACTTTCTGATCCCAATAAAAAAGAATAGAAACTCAGAAAGTTGGTGCTAAGATAGAGCCAACCCTGACAGGGAACCCGTCCTTTCCAGTAACTGCATGAGTAATAGGTCACTAATTTCTCCTGCTCTGGTAAACCAAAACATTTTTCAAATTTTAAAAGGGCTTCTCGAAACTTCTCCGGATCATCTTCTTTTGCAAAAGAGTGTTTTCCCTCTTCAGCAATCAATCCCTAAAGGAGACAAAACATTTTCTGAAAATTCATCATCACCTACCAGCAAAAATTTAATTTAAAATTAAATCACATATTAAATTTTAAATAGTTGATTGAATACAACTGTATGTATCTGTAGAGGTACATGTATGATATATATTTATGTGTGCACATACATACTTTTCTTAGGACAGATGTCAGTAGATCTCCTTCAGTTTTGTAATTAGGTTTTTTCTAATCCC
This sequence comes from Dasypus novemcinctus, assembly GCF_030445035.2. Taxonomy (NCBI): domain Eukaryota; kingdom Metazoa; phylum Chordata; class Mammalia; order Cingulata; family Dasypodidae; genus Dasypus; species Dasypus novemcinctus. The sequence continues at coordinate 113,651,234 of NC_080704.1, read as the reverse complement.
TGACAAGGAGCTACCACAAATACAAAAAACTGCTAAATATATTATTGTGTATGAATAAAGAGTTTATGCAAACTCCAAACTTAAGAGACAATGAAGTGAAAATATTTTTAAAAGCACTAACAAGGGCACTAAAGATAAAGCACTGAATTTACAATTTTCTTTAGCACTAATTCTGACACTAAACTTGAAAGGTGCCAGTATGATCTTCCATGCAACCTCTGTTCCTCACATAAAAGGGTCAAAAATTTTAGCAGTCCATCTACAAATATATCCATGTCACTTACTCTTATCTTTCCTTGTACAAAATTAGTAATATCTTCATTTGAATCAAACACAGTTAAGGTCTTCATGATGTTTTGTTCCAACCAATCCCAATGCTTGGTTATTTCTTCTCTGTTGGCTCCTGATTAATAATTCAAGACAGTAATAGACTTGAGAAAATCTCCAGAACAAAACTGTTTTGATACTTACAAGCTGAGTTTAAGAAGAAACAAAATGATATTTACTGATTTTCAAAAAAGATGGTCATAAAGAATAAATGCACATCAACAATATTTTTCACTATAAGTAGAAAGAATAAAACATTTAATCAAATGGGAGAAATGTATATACAGCTCATGAGAAAGGATACAAATTCTGAAAACAAGATGCCAGTAACTAGTGCCTATAAAACCGGTATCTTTTAAAAGAGTATACAGAGCACCAGAAAATACATATAAATAATTCAATCCTTGGTCTTCCAATAATACACTACTAACTGACTATAATCTGTGGGAATGAAAACTCTATGCACATGACAATCTTATGCACACTGGTTAAATGTGGATTTCAACTATGGTTACTCTACTTATTTTAGAAGGTGTGAAGCCTTGCTCAGAGTCACTCCATCCATTAACAGGCCTAGTAAAATTACAGAAATTTGATGAAGGAAGTCAGAAAACCTTTCACAAGGTTAAATACACGTGATGTGCTGAATCAGTGTTAGGTGGCTTGTTGAGAGTCAGATTAAATATTAATTAGCTCTGCGTTGTTTTGTCTTGAAGAACAGTATTTCCATATCCCCTACCACTCACATACCTTTAAGATCTTCAAAGCACTGTGGATTATACAAATTTCACTCAAAAGAAATAGCTTGATTTCTTAGTATGTTTTATAATGTACAGATACTGACATATTTAAAAAATTACTGACGCTGCAAAATTGCTCAGTCCCTACAATTCAATTAGACTTTTATTCATGTTACTAGAGCCACAATGCCAAATATAACAAAATTCTTTAATAAACCACAAATAAGAGCCATTGAGAAGTTTTAAGTCCTTTATTTTGTTCCTTTATAAAAAAAAACTTCAATAGTAGGTTAGGTACTATATTTCCTTATTATGTTAATTTTGGGAAGCAAATTATATAATCATCTTTTTAAAAAAGTAGAAAGGATGTTTTTCTCTAAATAGATTCTGTCAACCAGATTTAGAGTTGAGGTACACAAGCCCAGTGATGTCAGCAAATGTAATGTGTTTTCATTTAGTTTAAATGGCATTCACTTTAAAAGAGCTAGAAAAGACCCACCAGCAACACTAAAGGAAATTTAGAAGGAATTTCAAACAAGTGAGATATTTTAAAAATTAATTGAAGTCTAATATATTGCCAAATTCAATTAATAGGAAAATGAAATGGTAATGACAGGTTTAAATATTAGAAATAGAATATACAATAATTTAGAAAAACTAAGATAAAGTAAAAAAATTGTGGTATTAAAAAATGAAAAATATCATATGAAAAACTTTTTTGACATTTTGCTTTTCATCACTGGAATAGGTGTTGCCCTGTATGTACCGTGGCAAGGCAATCTCTTCCATTTCTTCCTCATCGCCATCCCAGTGTCTTCAGGATGGAGGAATAAAATATGGATTAGAGTGGACTTACTGGTGTTCTACTAGAGAAATATTGTGACTCTAGCAATAGAAAAAATTATATCACTGATGTGGAGACAGTGGCCACAGGAGTTGCTGAAAGTAGAGAGAGGGAAAAAGAGGTGTGATATCAGGGCATTTTCAGGACTTAGAGTTGTCCTCAATGATATTGCAGGGACAGGTGCAGGACATTATATATCATGCCATAATCCACTGAATGGATTGGGAGAGAGTGTAAACTACAACATAAGCTATAATCCATAGTGTGTAGCAATGCTCCAAAATGTACTCATTAAATGCAATGAATGTACCACACTAATGAAAGAAGTTGTCAAAGTGAGGAATGGGGGGTGGGTGGGGAGTGGGGTATATGGGAACCTCTTCTATTTTTTAATGTAACATTTTTGTGATCCATGTACTTTTAAAAAAAGATAATAATAAAAAATTTTTAAAAATTAAAAAAATTTAATTGTATGCCTAATGTTCACACATATGAACTTTCCAGAAATTCATGGGTTTTTGTTTCTTTTTAATACATACTTAATTATACCTAGTTTAGAAGAAAGGGGGAGGAGAGAAAGAAAGGAAAAGGCAGTCCTTTGACACTAAAAAGGCCAGAAATCTGGGATTGTAATAGCACCACCATCATAATGGCATCATAAAAGAAGTAACAAATGGTCACTGTTTTTTCTTAAATGTTGTGCTGCTTTGTTAGGAAGAATTATCCTAATTCCTTTTCTATCCACTATATATATGTGGTCACATCTGAACCACCTCAGCATGAATAAATATTATTACTTAGAATTACCTGCAAAACTCCTGTATATTTCAAGGATACAATGCAATTTTTTGAGAAAGGAGGTGCGTGACTAAAATAGGTTCACCCTTTCAAGCTTATACTTCCTTAAGGAACCTTTACGTTTTGTGATCATATGAGCCCAAATTTTCCTCATATGAGTTATCTGATTTTCCTCATGAGTTATCTGATATTAGAGATAAAACAACATATTTCAAAGGGAAGTTCCCATCTTCTCAGCAGTAGAAGTTAAAAAAACAGTCATATAGTGGTAGCACCGACCAAAATCTTCCCAGAATCAGCACTGCTGGAACACAAGCTTCAGGACCCTCACATCCAGCACTAATAATCGGTAACCCTCCTTAAATAATTAGATGTCTTGCCATTCTCTTAAAGTGGAATTACACATACAACTTGTTTCTAAATCTCAAAACAACGAAGGAATATAAGTAAGTTTAAACATTCAATTTCTTAGTACCCTTATTTAATGTTGAATTATATGTTTCTAAAATCATACTCACCACATGCAATAGACCAGTAAACTTGAGAATCTGGTGTCTGGTGAAGGATACGAAATGGAGCTACTTTAGCAGTAGAGTCTAAGACTGAATCAAGAGTCCCAACCAGAAGCCCTGTTGTAAAAGAGATTGTAGAAATAAGAATTGCACAAGAGAGAAATAAAAATCAAAATGACCGGGAAACGGACTTTGGCCCAGTGGTTAGGGCGTCCGTCTACCATATGGGAGGTCCACGGTTCAAACCCCGGGCCTCCTTGACCTGTGTGGAACTGGCCCATGCGCAGTGCTGATGCGCGCAAGGAGTGCCGTGCCACACAGGGGTGTCCCCCGCGTGGGGGAGTCCCATGCGCAAGGAGTGCGCCCGTGAGGAAAGCCGCCCAGCGTGAAAAGAAAGTGCAGCCTGCCCAGGAATGGCACCGCCCACACTTCCCATGCCGCTGAGGACAACAGAAGTGGACAAAGAAACAAGACGCAGCAAATAGACACCAAGAACAGACAACCAGGGGAGGGGGAGAAATTAATTAAATAAATAAATCTTTAAAAAAAAATCAAAATGACCTTATATGAAATTGAATTAATAAATTTATTTAAAAGATTTTTTAGCCCAAAGAGTTCTTATGGAGATTTTTCTTCAAGAAAATAAATTCCTGATGAAGAGATTACAGCATGGCTATGTGAATAGTGAGACATTTCTTGAGAAAATTATCTTTCAATTAACATAAGTCAGGTTCAACTGCCCCAATCTCACAATATATTTGCAGCACTTATATACCTGCTTTATAAGGTCATGTATACGGTAGATAAGATGTGGACTCTAGTACCAGAGACTGTCTGGGTTTGAATTCTGAGGTACCAACTTAATGTTTCTTCTTGAGGTACCAACTTAAGCTAGTTAAATCTCTTACACTTTCTGTCTTCATTTGCAAAATAATGGGGTTATAACAGAAACTACCATAGAAGGTTATTGTAAAAATTAAGTAAGCTATTATTGCATGTAAAGCACTTAAGAACAATCCCTTGCACACAATAAGCATTCAATAAATGCTAGTATATATTATTGTAAGAAAAAATAGATATTTAAACAAGATAAAATCTTGATTAACTATAATGCTTAGGTAAAGGGATTTTCTTCTAAACAATCAATTCTTAATACCTCAATTTAGAATTCAAGGCTACTTATCAATTAGTTCCACTTTAATTGCCTGATTATATTTCCTAGTACTCCCTAAAACAATGATTGCTGTTTTCTTAAACAACCAGCTAATTTCTGACTTAGGATCTTTAATATTCTCTCACTCTACCTAGAAATGCTGATCCAAGTATTCCAGCTCAGTCTGGTTAAGCCAAATTCCACATTTTCTTCAAGAACCACTTCTTCCATGAAATCCTTACTGGCAGCCCCAAGTTTTCTCTTTTCTCTGCATATCTATAGCATTTAAAATCTATACTATAAAACCTAGCACAGACTATTTGCTAGTTATTGCATCTATTTTCTAAGTACATCACGTATATTAATCTTGTCTCTTCATCTAGACTGTTAGCTCTCTGAGGACAATATCCATGTCTCTACTGCTGGGTTTGTATCGTTAACTTTATTTATCATTTCTTTTTTTAGGAGGTACCAGAGACTGTTCCCAAGGCTTTGTACATAGCAAGCAGGCGATGAACCACTGAACTACACCTGCTCCCGTACCCTTAACTTTAAACACATTGCTGGGCACAATAGGAGTTTAATTTGCTGACTTAACTATTTTAATAAGAAAGCTGAAATGTATAATTCTACTCTCCTTTTCTGGTATCTTTAATTTGTTGAGTGTTGGTTTTGCTTTATAAGGCACTTTAGTTTAGTATATAGGTTTTTGAGAAAAGATTTATATTAATTACAAATCAGACTTTTGGCTCTTTTCCTATCTTTATCCACTTAAAAGGAGTTAACATTTCAAGCAAGCTCTGAATTAGAATATAGGTAGGCTAGTAGATGTAAGGAAGTTATTACAAGCATAGAGGGAGAAAAAATAGAAGAGTAGGAGAAAGAACCAAGAAAAAAAGAAAAAGTTGGCTTAGCTGGAAGGTTAAGTGTGGGAGAACGGATGTAGGAATAGATAAAAAGTAAAAAGAGTGGTCACAAATACAGCAAAATATCAATTGTTGTATTTGATGGTGGGAGTAAAGTATAAAGAATATTTTAGCGAGGCAACAAGTGCAGATTATAGAGGAAAGAAGCTATCTGATATGAAAAAATGTTAGGGTATGAATAGAAGATTTTGTTTTAGAATTAGAATTTAGCAGACCCAGATAAGTATTATGAAAGTGGAGGTACTGAGGAAAAGAGAATGAGAATGAAGAGGGAGGACAGAGGAAATGATTACAGTTTAATTAAAAATGAGGTAATTACTAGAGGGTTTAGGGAAAAAAGGAAAAATAATACTTTCAACAAGTTCAGCATGAAGTGAAGTAGTAACTGTGAGAAAATGAAGACTTGTCTAAGAGGTCAAAGATAAAGAATGAAAAGTGGGAGATAAAACATATGCAGAAGTTTACATATACATATATATACATATACTTGACAAAAGTGTCAAAACAAAGGAATTATAACTTCACATAAAAGTATTAAGCAGAAGACCATTAAAACAATCTTTACCTTTCAAGAATTTAAATTCTAAAATAGGGTTTCAAAAAGAAACCATTTATTTCAACTTTACCACTTTGTAAATAAAACTATCTCAAATACTATTTTCTTATTTATATACACTAAAAAAAAAGTAATATTAGAAGAATGGGAGGAAGATATGAGGAAGAACAAAGAAATACAGAAAAGTTTGCTCAGCTTAAATATAACAGTGGGAGTGTGGGCATATGAGAAGGCAGAGAGGAAAAGGAAGGCCATAGTTATTATTCTTGAGTGACATAATATCAATTAGTTGTCTGCCAAAAGTTTATTAGGCTGAGGACAAACTGGTGAAAAGTCACTGGCAAGATCACTTTTGGCAGCAGAAATATGTGCAAGGTTATAGGTATTTTACACTATGCAGAAAAGAAATTGTTCTGGTTTTTTAATGCATTAAAAATCAGGTAGTTAGTATAAAACCATGCAACTGGAATTGGAAGCTAGTGACAGAGTACATTTTTAGTCTCTTAGGGAGCTCTTCTGGCTCATTAAGCAATAATCATCAACAAATTTGTGCAAGTCATTCAGGAATTACTGACAATGCCTGTTCTAAAAGTACAAGAAAATTACAAGCAGGTGACTTTGGGTTCCCTTTCCATATATACAAAAGTTTATTATATGACAGCCTGAACATCCAAGGTCAGGAAGCAGCCTACGCATGGGAAATTCTATAGCTATCCTAAATCAGGAAGAGAAGAGATGTCAGCTGCATTATAGAATAAGAAGTTGAAAAATATCAAGAAATTCAAAGAATCCTTTGAATGACTATATCTGAGTAAGGTACTAATGTTCTAGACGTTGGAAGGTCTACAGGGTTTTGGTAGCATCATGCCATGCAAATAACATCCACCTTCTTAAGTAAATTCACTGCCATAATTTATACACAATACTTTTTTTTTCTCTCTGTGTCTATTTGCTGTGTGATCTTCTGTGTTTCTTTTTTGTCTTCTCTTCTCGTTTTTCTCTACGATTCACGGGGATTCGATCTGGGGACCTCTGATAGGGAGAGAGGCTCCCTATCACTTGTGCCACCTCAGTTCCTGGCTTCCATTATGCCTCACCTTGACTCTCCCCTTCATCCTTTTTATAATAATATATATTTTATTTATTTTTAAAATATACATAGATCACACAAAATGTTACATGAAAATTATAGGAGGTACCCATATACCCCACTCCCCACACCCCCATTTTTCCCATATCAACAACTTCTTTGATTAGTGTGGTGCATTCATTGCATTTGATGAATACATTTTAGAGCACTGCTACACAGCATGGATACTAGTTTACATAGTAGTTTACACTCTCTCCCAGTCCATTCAATGGATTATGGCAGGATATATAATGTCCTGCATCTGTCCCTGCAATATCATTCAGGACAATTCCAAGTCTCAAAAATGCCCCCATATCACACCTTCTTTTCCCTCTCCCTGTGTTCAGGAGCTTCCGTGGCCACTGTCTCGACATCAATGATATAATTTCTTCCATTGCTAGAAGTCACAAAAATTCTATAGTAGAATACCACTAAGTCCACTCTAATCTATATTTTATTCCTCCATCCTGAGGATCCTGGGGTGGTGATGCTCACTCCACCTCTCAATTGAGAGGGGGCTTCAACTCCACATGGATGGTGGGTGGGATTCTTGTGCCCATAGCTGTAAGCTTTCTCGGTTCCTAGGTGTGGTGGTTGTCCATCCCCACCTCCCTATCAACTAACCTGGGTAAGTCCAATGAACCAGAGAGTAGGTGCTGCTACACCGCTGAGGCTGAGGACCCAGACGGCACATGGACAACCCAGAGATTCAAGTTTCCTGTGCATTCACCAACCCCAGAGTCAACCACAGGTCCAATATAAGGGACAGAAGAGGCATGTGTAGAGAACTCACATCTGAGTCCAACTCCCTCAAACCCAGGAGCTCAAAGTAGGGCCCACTGGCAAGGCATCTAACTCCAGGGCCATCCACCATGACTGTAGGATCTGGCTGTCTCTGTAACCTTCAGGAGTATGATAACCTGGGGCTATATCAACTTTGGCTGTCTCCAAGACCCTGCTGAGATGTGCATAAGTGCAACCCCTCCAATGAAATCTCAACTCATTTTGAAGTCTTTTAGTCATATAAATTCATTCTTTACCATATTCCCCTTTTATTCAAGGTCTTTTTCTAGTTGCATCACCAGCCAGTGTTTGGTAGTAATCCCTCGGCGCCAGGGAGGCTCATACCTGGGAGTCATGTCCCACACTGGGGGAAGATAATTCATTTATACACTGAGTTTGGCTTAGATTGTGGCCACATCTGACCAACATGGAGGCTCTCAGGAGGTAACTTAGGCACTCTGCAACACTAGGTCAAGTCAAAATCCAAGCTCCGCAGGCCCATAAGCATAGTCATCAGTATCAAGGGCCCATCACTGGACCATCCATCCTTCCTCACTGGTCATTGCCCTTACACTTGGGGGATTGTTACTGTTCAATGGGGGGATGCAGCAGAGCTCCCCAGGATGGGAACCCAGCACTCCCTCAGTTGTCGTGTAGAGACCACTGTGTCAATACCCAACAAACATACAAACATATCTATATACCTTATATGCATGCCCAGGCAAACTCCCTCCCATGCACCCCCCATCAATGACACACCACATCAGTGCTGCTCCTCTGCCATAGTTTAGTCCCATTGTGATCCAAAAGTTCTTAAAAAATGAAGCTTACCATACTGTCAAATTCAATTAATAGGAAAATGAAATAGTAATGATTGGTTTAAACATTAGAAATAGAATACATAATAATTAAGAAAAATTAAAGTAAAAAAAATTGGGGTATTAAAAAATGAAAAACATTATAAAAATTTTTTTTGATGTTTTGCCTTTCACCATTGTAATAGGTGCTGTCCTCTATGTACAGTGGCAAGATAATCTTTTCAATTTCTTCCTCAGTATCTTACCTTTCTTTTTTTTCATTATGTCTTCAAAGAAGTTTTAGGTCACAGTAAAGTCACATACAGAATACTGGGGACACCCATATACCCAACATCCTCCTCCTTTTCCCCCTTCCCCAATAATAATGTTTTTACAGGTATATGTTATATTCACAACAGCTGAGGTACAAATATTGAAACACAACTACTGACCATGGTCAGTAGTTCACATTACAGTTTACATTTTATTTTTTTAAAAGATTTATTTATTTATTTATTTCTCTCCCCTCCCCACCCCCGGCCCAGTTGTCTGTTCTGTGTGTCTATTTGCTGTGTCTTCTTCTTTGTCCATTTCTGTTGTCAGCGGCACTGGGAATCTGTGTTTCTTTTTGTTGCGTCATCTTGTTGTGTCAGCTCTCTGTGTGGGCCGCACCATTCTTAGGCAGGCTGCACTTTCTTTCGTGCTGGGCAGCTCTCCTTACAGGGCGCACTCCTTGTGCACGGGGCTCCACTACGCAGGGGACACCCCTGCGTGGCACAGCACTCCTTGCGCGCATCAGCAGGGCACATGGGCCAGCTGCACACGGGTCAAGGAGGCCTGGGGTATGAACCGCGGACCTCCCATGTGGCAGACAGACGCCCTAACCACAGGACCAAGCCTGCTTCCCACAGTTTACATTTTAGACAGTACACTTTTATAAATTTTTGGTGAAATTTAACATGGCCTGCATCCATCCTTGCACAATCATGCAGAACACTTCCATTGTCCCCCAAATGCCCCATCTTCCATCTATTCTATTTCTTTCTCCCCCTGCCTCGGGGCCCACATTGACCCCTGAAGCTTCACTGCCTGAAGGACAAGATTCACACATACTTGCAACAATACAGAAGGCTTGACACACTAGTCTGTCTTCCCCCATTAGGAGCCACCCAAGCTCTCAGGAAATAGCCTCCTCTCTGAGAGTATCAGGCCTCCCCAGGATGGAGTACAAAACATTCCTGCTTGTTGTATGGGTCCCCACCCACTGATATAACACACTACAATAAGATGAGCACTCACACATTCCCTAGAAGCCTACCCCATGTGCCAAATGTCCCCCCTCCCACACCCCAATACAGCAACCCTTCCTTACTATACTGTCTAAAGAGTTTTCTCAACATAATAGTTTCATCCATTTACCCGCCACTTTCCCGTGTTCACCTGTTCCCCCCTCAACCCTCTACCCAGTTCTATGGAACCAACCGACCCCTCATCCCAACCTTAACCCCTGTCAAGCCTGCACAGCCCAACCCAAGAGTATCCCTATACCCCCATTACATCCCTTCACTGCTCAACTACTTACCTCCACTTTTTATAGATTTCGCCCATGTGGGCATTGGCTCACAACCTTCCTCTCCCCCTATATTTCTGTGAGCTTATCTTCCAACTCTAGCTCTCTGAGATGGCTCAATTAGCTTAATTAATATCAGAGAGGTCATTCAGTATTTGTCCCTCAATGCCTGGATTGCTTCACTCAACATAAGGTCCTCAAGATTCATCCATGCTATCCTGTGTTTTAGTACTGTATTCCTTCTTACAGCTGAGTAGTATTCCATTGTATGTTTATACCACGTTTTGTTTATCCACTCATCTACTGATGGGCATTTGGGTTGATTCCATCTTTGCAACGGTGCATAACTCCACAATGAACATTGGTGTGTATATATCGGTTCGTATCCTTGTTTTCAGTTCTTCTGGATATATATCCAGCAGTGGATTGCTGGGTGATGGGGCAAATCTACAGCTAGTTTTTTGAGGAACCGCCAAACTGTCCTCCACAATGGCTAGAACCTTCTACATTCCCATCTGCAGTGGATGAGGATTCCCATTCCTCCACATCCTCTCCAACACTTGTAGTCCTCTGTTTTTTAAATAGCCACCAGTCTAATGGGTGTAAGATAGCATCTCATTGTAGTTTTGATTTGCATTTCCCTTATAGCTAGGATGTTGACCATTTTTTCATGTGCTTCTTAGCTATTTGTATTTCTTCTTTGGGGAAGTAGCTATTCAGATCTCTTGCCCATTTATTAAAGTCTTTTTATTTTCAAGATATAGGATTTCTTTATATATGCTGGATATTAGTCTCCTATCAGATACATGGTTACCAAATATCTTTTCCCACTGAGTAGACTGTCTTTTCACTTTTGTGACAAACTCCTTTGAGTTGAAAAAGGTTTTAATTTTCAGGAGGTCCCATTTATCTATTTTTTCTTTCACTGCTTGTGCTTTGGGTGTGAAGTTCACGAATCCATTTTCTATTACAAGGTCCTGGAGATGTTTCCCTACACTGTCTTCCAAGGTCTTTTATAATCTTGGCTTTTATATTTAGATCTGTGATCCATCTTCAATTGATTTTTGTGTAAGGTGTGAGATGTTGTTCCTCTCTCATTCTTTTGCATATGGATATCCAGTTCTCCAAGTACCATTTGTTGAAGAGGCCATTCTCTCCCAGTTGAGTGGGCTTGGTGACCTTGTCAAAGGTCAGATGACTATATATGTGAGGATCTATGTCAAAGTTCTCAATTCAGGCTCATTGGTCAGTATGCCTACCCTTGTACCAATACCATGCAGTTTTGACCAATATAGCTTTGTGGTATGTTTTTAAAATGCCTTTTGTTTATTTATTTAATGTTACATTAAAAAAATATGAGGTTCCCATATGGCCACCACCCCCCTCACCCCACTCCTCCCACATCAACAACCTCTTTCATCATCATGGCATTTTCATTGCATTTGGTGAATACATTTTGGAGCAGTGCTGCACCACATGGATAGCGGTTTACATTGTAGTTTACACTCTCACCCAGTTCACCCAGTGGGCCATGGCAGGACCTACAATGTCCAGCAACTGTCCCTGCAGTACCACCCAGGACAACTCCAAGTCCTGAAAATGCCCCACATCATATCTTTTCTTCCCTCTCCCTACCCTCAGCAGTTACCATGGCCGCTTTCTCCACATCAATGCTACATTTTCTTCCATTACTAATCACAATAGTTCCAGAACAGAATATCTATAAGTCCACTTTAGTCCATACTCTATTCCACTGTCCTGAGGACCCTGGGATGGTTATGTCCACTCCACCTCTATATTCAGGGGGGGCTTAGATTCCACATGTGGCATATTTTAAAGTCAGATAGTATGATTCCTCCAATTTCATTTTTCTTTTTCAATATGTCTTTGGCTCTTTGGGGCCTCTTTCCCTTCCAAATAAATTTCATAGTTTTTCCAGTTAAATAAAAAATGCTGTGTTGATTTTTATTGGGATGGCATTAAATCTGTAGATCAGTTTGGGTAGGACAGACATCTTAGTGATATTTAGTCTTCCAATCCCTGAACAGGGAATATTCTTCCATTTATTTGTCTTCTTTGATTTCCTTTAAAGGTGCTCTGTAGTTTCTGTGTATAAGTCATTTACATCTTTAAGTTTATTCCTAGGTATTCAATATTTTTTTACTGTTATAAAAGGTATTTTTTCTTGATTTCCTCCTCAGATTGCTCATTGTTGGTATACAGAAATGCTACTGGTTTTTGTGCATTAATCTTATAACCTGTGACTTTAGTGAACTCATTTATATGTTCTAGAAGCTTTGTTGTAAGTTTCTCAGGACTTTCTAAGTATAGGATCATGTCATCTGCTCTTGGTTTTGTTTATTTTTTCCAGTGCTTTCTTATTTTCTATTTCATTTAGTTCTGCCCTGATCTTTGTTATTTGTCTCTCTTTTTGTTGCATCATCATCTTTCTGTGTGACTCACTTGTGTGGGCACTGGCTCGTTGCATGGGTATGGTTTTTTATTTACCAGGAAGCCCCAGGGATTGAACCAGGTCCTCCCATATGGTAGGCAGAAGCCCAATCACTTGAGCTACATCTGCATCCCAATACTTTTTATTAAATGGTATAAACAGGTAATGAAAAAAGCAAGGATCTACCATAAAATCAGGCAATTTCGGAAAATGATTAATGGTCATATGACCAATTCTTTCTGGCTTGATAGGGATACAGGGTCATCAACTTTAGAGCTGAAAAAGAGCCTAACAGGTCATATAGTCCAATCTCCTGCACATTCATTTCCTCTAAATTATCCCCGATAGAAAATTTAGCTTTTTTCTCAAATAACTCCAGAGAGTTTACTTCTCACAAGGCAGCCCGTTGCATTGGAGGGAACTTCTATTAATTAGGAAGCCCTTTCTAAATATGGAAGATTTTATGCAAATTTTCTACTCAGGGCCAGCTTCATGGGATTGATTACCTGTGCAGAGGATCCTGTGCTCAGAAGTTTCCCATGACTGGTTTAATACTCTACTGCTGCCATCTTGAAATTTGGCTGGGCATTTTCATTTTATACTGGCCTCCAAAACAAGGCAGCCAGTTCGGGTTATAGTGGTTATCTCTGGGCAGTGGGATGATGGCTGATCAATATTTTTCTATACATATACCTATACATATCTTCTGAAAGTTTTATAATGAGTATTTTTTATTCTTATTACTGAAAAGCAAAGCATTTCTTACATATATATATGTAAGAAATGTTTTTCTTGGGAAAAATAAAATACTACCTCCTTGCAGCTTTGTGGCAGTACAAATCATGTACTCTATTCAACATGACAGATTTTCAAATATTTTAATTACAGCTATCCTGTTTTCCCTTACTACTCTTCTCTTAGTTTAAAATATACCTACTTCTTTCAACCATTGTGAGATTCTCTGGGCTTATTATTTTTTTCTCGGTGTTGGGTTTTTGTGTTTGTTTTGGTTTTAGTGGCATTACCATGCAATGTGACACATTCTAACTAATTCTAACTATTGTCTTATACTCAGCACTTAGATAAGCCATTGGGTACCCCTGAACTTCTGACACTGTCTAGCCTCATCTTGGGCTCCTGTCCTCCTCCTCGCTATACTAAGGTATAAAAAATCTACAATTTCCTAATGTTATGATATTCTTGCCATAGATATTTTCCAACAGCAGCCATTTATTCTGCTTAGAACGTTCTTTTCTCTAATTGATTATCATTAGGTCAGCTTAAATATTACTTCTGTAGGGAAGCTTTCCATAATCTCTCAGAACTTTTAAGTATATGAACTAAACAGTTCCATTATACCCTCCTTTGAAACACTTCTCTCTCCTAAAATTTCTTATTCAGTATCTATCTTCCCTGGGTAATAGAATGTTAAAATGAAAGTTTTAGCTGAGGTCCCAGGGCAAGAGAACTATTTCTTATACCATTCTTATAACATACCTTTGTCAAAGTCCCTTTTAAAGTGTGGCATTCAAACCAAACACCAGATATGTTCTGAACAAATGCAGGCTTTTAATATTCTGGGCTCCTTGGTTCTATTTTTTTTTAAAGATTTATTTTGTTTAATTTATTTCTCTCCACTCCCTCCCCCCAGTTGTCTGCTCTCTGTGTCCAGTCACTGTGTGTTCTTCTGTGTCTGCTTCTATCCTTATCAGCGGCACAGGGAATCTGTGTTTCTTTTTATTGCATCATTTTGTTGTGTCAGGTGTCCGTGTGTGTGGCAATGTTCTTGGGCAGGCTGTACTTTCTTTAGCGCTGGGCGGCTCTCCTTTACGGGGCACACTCCTTGCGCATGGGGCTCCCCTATGTGGGGGACACCTCTGCGTGGCACGGCACTCCTTGCGCATCAGCACCGAGCATGGGCCAGCTCCACACGGGTCAAGGAGGCCAGGGGTTTGAACCGTGGACCGCCCATGTGGTAGGCAGACGCCCTATCCATTGGGCCAAGTCCGCTTCCCTCCTTGGTTCTATTAATGCAATCTAAGATGATACTAGATTTTCTAGTCATTATATCATGTAATATTAAAATTATGGTTAACTAGCCACACTGATCTTTTTCACAAATGTACCAACCAAGGTACTGTCCTGTACAGCTTATTTTTTAAAAATCCAAATGAAGTTTAAGTTTACTCTTGCTAAATTTTACCTCATTGATTTCAACTGAGCATTCAAACTTGTCAAGATCTTTCTGAATCTTGATTTTATCGTCCATGATAATGATTCTCAACACAACCTGCAAATCGGAATTATTTGGAGGGGTTTTTGAAACTACCCAAGCTCCACACCCAGAGGTTCTAATTTAATTGCTCTGGGATGGGTCCTGACATCCTATTTCTGTTTTTTACTTAACTTTGTATTATAAAAATTTCCAAACATAAGGAAGAGAAAATACATTGAAATATCCATGTACTCATTACATAGCTTCAATAATTATCAACATTTTGTCAAAATCTTATTTTATTTGTCCCTCCTGAACTATTTTAAAGTAAATAACAGATAGCATACCAAATTTTATCCATAAATACATCAATGTCATCTTGTTTTAAAAGATCCACAGCCGAATCAATTTGCAGCCAGGGTTGAGAACCACTGATCTATGGTATTAATTGTCCCTTCAAATTTTGAGACATCTACAAATTTGATAAACATTTTTTTTTTACATTAGGTCAATGGTAATGATGAACGGCTGAATTTTTGCAGAGACCATAAAAATAGACACAGTTTGAAGATAGCACACACTAAAGTATACTTTAGTTTGACAAGCGGCTCTTTCTGTTGGTAAACAGATTGAGGGCACTGTGAAAGGCAACACTGCTCTAGCTGCAGAATAGTCATTTAAATGAACTTCCTAATTATAAAACAAGATTTCTTTCCATTCCATATAAAACTTTTGATTATAAACTTCATCCATAAAAATGATTGCTAGAAACTTACAATGGATTATGTACCTTGTCATAAGTTGCCATGTTCACAAAGCCAAAGTACACCTTTACTGAATTTTTTATAATCTCAACTTCATTAACTGTTAATGGACAAACTAATCAGTAAACTGCCAATGCCCTACATAGGAAATACATTCAAATAGGAGAAAGTAGTGTGCTCAATAGAGGTTATAGGTTCTCCTAAATCTATTATTTTTGCCAGCAGATCTAAGTCTTTCAAGCAGGACTATAAATGTTTATTTTAGAATAATGCCATAGCCACAGCTGGCATTTTGAAAGCTGCCAACTTTACTCTGAGAGCTTTGGAGAACAGTTAATAAAAATAATTCTTCCTTTGTCCTGTTTTCCCTCTCCCTGGCTTTCTTTTAAATGCATTTACTTAAAAACTGGATATATGTAAGCTTGCATTTCCTTCCCTGACTTAAATCTTTGTTCATTAAAGGATTTAGAATTTTTAGGGAAACAACTAATGCCACAAATGGCAGATTATAATGCCATTTGTGAAATAAGTGTAGATGAATTATCAACCAAATCGAGCTACATTTCTAAAGATATATCTTGAAGCTCTTATTTTCAACACCAAATAAATGAATCTGGAATATGTGCTGTGTCCCTAACTGTAATCTTTTGCTCCCACTTTCAACACCCTCCCCACTTCTTTCTACCAAACCACATCTCAGATATTGTTAGTGCTCATGGATGGCTGATTTAATTCAAAACAATCCAAACTGTTTTTTGGCAAGATGCTCCACAGATGTCACTCTGGAATTCTGCCACTAGTTTACCACGTATTATTAATCATTGCTTTTAGGAAATCTTTGCATCATTTAACAGGACATCTGATAATCATACTTTACACCAGAACTGGCCTTAGAAAACTGCTTTTGGGGTTTCTAATATCCTTTTATTCAAGGAGATTTATAAACCAATAAAACAAAGTTGGTATCATTATCGACTATGCCAGTAAATATATATTTGTTTGCTTACTTGTTTATTATCTATCTGTCCCACCATTTTGTAACTCTGTGAGGGAAACTAGTTCTGTTTTATTTACCACTGTATACCCAACACCCAGGACAGTGGTCAACTACCATCCCATTTCTTTGCTTCCCTTCACAGCAAAATTCCTAGAAAGAATTATCTATATTCATTCAGCCTCCAATTATCAGCTTGACTCATATACTCTAGTCCTTTTGGCCTATGCTAATTGGTCATATTAAAAACGTTTTCCACACACAAATTTATCAATCTTTCCTAACACTATACCTTATTTTTCTTCATAGACTAATCAGCACCAGCCATATGTTGTCTATGTGCCTCCCTCAATTGGAATTTTAACCCCGTGAGAGTAAGGATTTTGTTCTGGTCATGCTCTTACCTCCAACACCTAAAACAGTAATTGGTTATTAGATGGCACCCAGTAAATATGTGTTAAATGCATATATTTTATATCATGTTTAGAATTTATTTCTATCTTTTATCCTTATGTAGCAAAAGAAGAGAAATGGCCAAACTTTCTAACATAAAGACAAGATAAAACCCATGTCATAGCTGCACAGCAGAGAGGCAAACATTATAGTGACTTTTATTTTTATTTTTAGCTTACCTTACATCCATGGTCCATCCACAACTGCTCATAAGCAGCATGAGCTTTCACCAGCCAAAAAGTTATTTCTTCCTCAAGTATTATATTTTGAAAAATACTACTAAGATAACCTAAATTACATATACTCTTCAATACCACTCATCAGTACAAGTGAAGCTTGTATCTCTAGAAGCACTGTTTGAGAATATCTCCGTTTTAAGTAATCATAGATCAAAAAGAAATGCTGACATGATAAATGATTCTAATTTTTGTACATTATTCTGATTATGAACCATAAATACAATAATCACTATCATACTAAAATTCTTGAGTAATTAACTCTAAGCACTTTGCCTTTGCACTGAAATCACTGCAGATTGGGCATACTATTACTACTCCAAATCAATTTTTATATTACAACATGGGAAAAGTAATTACTAGGGAAAAATGGCATAAATATACAGCCCCCTTTGATCTTCAGGAAGAGAAATTGCACTTAACTTCTTACTTCTCCATCAATAGGTAAATCAATATCAAATGTTTGGGTAGCTGCTCACAGGTTTCAAAACTCACGTGAGCCACAGAAGATTCTGTGAGGTAGGGAAGACAAGCTTTATCCCCATTTTGTAGATGAAGGTGCTAAGCCTTTATAAAATAATTAAAGCTGAGCAGAGATATAATATTAAAATCTAAAAAGAGAAAGGAAGCAAGATTAATGTGGTAAGTAGAATCATTCAACTCAGTGGTGTATTCAAATAAATTTTGTATTTGTGTTAGTTTTTCATTAGATTGAAAGCTATTTGAGAGCAGTATTAGTTTTCTATTTACATTATAACTGTCCAATATCATAACAAAAACCCTTTGCACACAATCTATATCATAATGATTTTAACTAAACTACTGGGGATTCAGGGTTCATGGCCCTAAGGCAAAATGGAGTAATGATTCCAGCCTATGCTTAAGGAAGGAAAGGACCCAGCAGTGTGCCAGGGAAGGCAAGGAAGGGCAGTGTAATAACAGGTGTCTAAAAAAAGCCCTGGGGGCTCACAGGTATGCAGTCATTAATCCTTCCATTACTACCAAGGAAAAGTGGTGACAATGACCATCCTTCATGTCTCAAAACCTCCGATAAAACTGTCCATTGCTCATTCAAAGAGATCATTAAAAATAATTTTTCACTTGATTTCAGGGAGATCAAAATGTTCCAGGGAGGGAGGAGAGCACACAGTGTGATTTGTCCTCCCTACAGGTTGCCTTCTGGGATTTTCTTTTAATAAGCCAAAATGAAAATGTATTAATTTACACTGCATGTGTGTGTGTTTACCTTTCCATTTAGGCACTCCTCTGAATAATGAGGTACCTGAGAAGCCACAATTTTTATCAGATGGTTTATTTGTGAGCATGGAATAAAGGATTTTTGCTAAGAAATCCTTAATCCAACTATAGTTAAACTTGCATTCCTTGGCTTGGGAGAGGGCAAAAGGAGAGAAAAGCTTTATATTTTCAAGAGATGGACATTAAGGGGTTTTTAAAAAAGACTGCATTGCTGTTTAATATGTATGTGCTTTATTACGGCAAATCATTTACAAGAGATTTGTTAAATTTATTGAAATATAAAATATTTTCAAGTGAAAACTCTACTTCAAACAGCATATCCCTGTTTTTACAGATGATTTAATTTCAAAGTGATGATGCCAAGATGAAAGAGATGAGGAAACTTATTTCAGAGTTTTGTTCTATACCACCAAAATAAGGTTGGCTGAGGGAGATTATCAATCCATTGCCCAAGAAACTGCTTATACTATTCATATATGGAAAGTTCAAGAGTAAAATATTCCTAACAAACTACCTAAATTAGGCTTCCTGATTGGCAGATCTTCCTAAATTCTATCCATTCGAGTACTTAATAGATTGTAGCCCCATAATTCCACCCATGTTGTAGCTCCTATCTGCCAAGCATGGCAAATTGTTGGTTTTTGCAAAATAAGATAAATATGCATAAATTAGTTTTATTTATATAAAACCAGGTACTAAATTTAGGTGCCATAGAAGGGGGAGGAGCAAGGGATAATGTAAATAACTGCACAAATCCAGAAGGGCGAATTATTTCTCAAATTAAGGAGTTATTATATCTGTAAAACAACCATAAGTACAACAAAAATTTTTAAAAGATATTTCACCTTGCTGTAAGCCAGGACAATTAGTTAAGACAAAGTTAGACAAATAGTAAGTAATCTAGTAGATGTCCACTAGAAGTGTTTAAAAAATTTGGAAAAGAACTTCAGAACTTGAACCTCTAAACTAGTCTCCTGCTATAACCATCCTGGACTTCCCTGTTGCTTTAATTCCATTATTAGAGAAAAAAAAGAAAAAGAAAACTAGCTAACTATTTTTGCCAAATCCACATCTAAAGTAATTACATTGCTGGTAGATATTGCCAATTATTGCAGTGCAAAGAAATGAAATCTTAAGGAAAGAACAGTTATTAACATTTCTTGAGGGTCAATATCTTCTTCATTAAACAAAATATATAAACTAATCTTTTAAAGGGGTAGCACATAACACTGGAGCTTAGCAAGCAAAATAGACAAGTGGTGATTTGTGGTAAAACACAGCAAAGCTCTTGGCTTCACAATTTTAAGTAGAATACTGTGATTGAGCCACCATGAAAATTGGTACACACTTTTCTGTGCACCAGAAAGAACCAAACAAACCGTAAAAACATCTTTTTTGCTCCTTTCTGATCCTTTTAATTTACATGGATTATAGTGGCAGGTCTCATGCGGTAATTAAAAGCATCTTGACAATACCACAGGTAAAACAATCACACAGAGACATAAACTGACCAAGAAGTACAAAAATGGGGTTAGGACTAGTCACAGAATACATGTGTGTTAGAAATCTTGGTTTATCTTTATGCAAAATTTTCTCCTATTCTAGAGCAAGGATTCTTAACCTTTTTTGTCCCACAGGCCCCTTTGGCAGTCAGGTGAAATGAATACTACTGTAATTTATTTATTGTATACATTCATAAGTGAAGGAAATGCTAGATTTCAATTAGAGCTCAGAGAACATAAAGAAACAAGTTGATTTTTTTTTTCAATTCAAGCTCACGGACCCTGTAAAATCTTTCCACAGATCCCTTGTTACATGGACACCTGGTTAAGAACCCATGTTCTAGAGATATAGAGAAGAATAAAGAGGGGGAGGTGGGACAGAGAAAAGAAAATGGTGCAACTGGTCCATGTTTTAAGAAAGGCTATTAAATGAAAAAATCCAACTCCAGAAACAAGGAGTGATTATTTAAAGGAAACCTGCAACAAGTAAAAAAATCATTTTATACTACACCACAGTGATATGATTCTCAGGAATCTGATTTCCCTATTCTTTTTTTTAGGAACACGGTTGTACAAAGTGAAATACACTTCTTTGGCAAATGTGAGCAAGAACACTAAAAAATTATTTGGTCAAGTAAAATTACGGGAAACCAAAATATATTAGACTATTTCTGAAGTTGTAACACAGGACTATATGGTCTATTCTAAATATATTCTGACTTATTCTCATAGACTCAAATGGGTAATTTACATCACTAGGTAATTATGAACATCAATCCTCAAATTCTAATCTGGAAAATATTTGCATCTACGAAACAAAGAATCCTCTGCAAAATAAGATTTCTAATCTTAAAAATCAGAAAAAGAAAAAATGTTGAGTTGAATGAGGCAAATTTTGCTGCCATATTTTCAAGAAGGCCTTTTTAGAAGCTGGATAAGATGGACAAAGCTTGTAAGATTAAAAAAAAAAATGTACTGTAGAACCTGAGGATTCTCTCCACTTGGGAATGGCTTGAAAAAAAAAAAAAAGACATCGCAGCATACATTTATCACCATCTTGACAACATTCATTTGTCACCTATTGTTCATTTTATCCTCACAATTCAAAGACGTAGGAGCCATTTAACAGAAGAGAAAAAACAGTGGCATCTCCAGGAAGATTTACCTAACCCCCTAGGGTCACTTGGTTTTAATTATAATTTTGCCTGGTTTACCAGTCGGTCTCTTCCTCCTCCCACCATCCAAACCCACTCTTCCTTTAACCATGTTATGAACACTTCAAAGGCAGGGAACTGAATCTTAATGGTCTTTCTACCCTAGCATCCCATGTGGCACATAGTATATGCTTAAGGATGAACAAATGAAATAATTTATTGAATGCAATTCAACAACTAAGAGATGAGGATGGAACTACAGTACAGGTTTTGGGGCTCACCCCTCTTCTCCCTACATCACACTGCCTGCTGCACCACCTCAATGCCACAATACCAAATTAAAACTGTCATAGAAAAGATTTGTCTCCCCAATGTCCCAAAACTTGAATATCTCTAATAAAGATGAAAGGTCTCAAAATAAAATTCTCTGGAACCTTTAAACACTTGGCCAAGGAACAGTTCATTTTAAAATCTAAAAATCGGGGGCAGGATATTAAACTTCCCCATTTCATTGGTTTTGCATAGAATCACGGTTTTGAAAGAAGGGGTAGCGTCAAACATTCTAGAGAAAAATGAATACGTTGTAATAGCCTTTTGTGTGTTTGTTGGGGGGGGTGGATTCCAAGGATTGAAAACTTGGAGACTGAGTACACAGGACACTGAACCGGTCGAAGACACCAATTCTGAGCACTATCCTTCGACCTCTACAACCGCCTCCAACCCTTACCCCACTCCCTAATCTCTTTTGAAACCCAGCTCTCAAGATCTGATTAGGACTCCTCCCTTTTTTCCTCACTTCTTCCCCCCCCTCCCCCCCTCCGGCGCACACAGTACACTTTCCAAAAGGGTGGTGATTATTGGTATGCGGATTTGTGAAAAAAGTTAAATCCACAACTGCGAATTGGCCCGTCACCGGCCTAACTGCGATCGGTCTTGGTTTCACATTACTCATTAATCTCCTCACTTCATGGGAAGCGACAGGGAATGTATCCGATTTTTCCTTTACTACAGAAATAGCCCCCTCTCCCTTTCCCCGTCCCACCCAAAGAGCAACTGCTTGTCCAGGGAAGCATTCTCTGGACTCGGTGAGAGCAACGGAAAGGTGGCAGCGGGAGAACCCAGTCCCTCCGCCCAGG
The DNA here is from genome assembly GCF_030445035.2 of Dasypus novemcinctus. Taxonomy (NCBI): domain Eukaryota; kingdom Metazoa; phylum Chordata; class Mammalia; order Cingulata; family Dasypodidae; genus Dasypus; species Dasypus novemcinctus. The sequence goes on along the minus strand of NC_080704.1, from coordinate 113,628,936 downwards.
GTTTAGGGTCGGTTGGCGACGAATAACTATTTCCTCATCACCTTTTAAGTAAAGGGGAGCACAGCCTCGAGGCAAGTGACCACAACTTACCTGTGAGTCCCCCTCCGCCTTCCTCCCCGCAGCCCCGTCGCCTTTGCAACACGAAGTAGTCGTTAGACCTTTCCATCAGCCACAGCTTCAGCGCATTTTTCAGGAGCACTTCCTCAGGCTTCAGCCACATCGTGGAGAACTTTATGCCGCCCGGGAGCAGCAACCTAAATGCACTTCTCACCACACCCTCCACCCGTCTCTTCCCCTCTACTTCTCCCACCTAATCATTCTCGGGCTACAGCGGCTCAAGCTCAGGTTCTCCCCCACTTCCCCCAACCCTCCCGTTTCTCCCACGTAGGCACTGAAATTGCCAATTCCCTCCCACAACGCTATCGCCCGTCAGGGAAATAGTCCTCCTTCTTCACCTCTTGGGAGCTGTAGTTTTCTCCTCGCCTTTCTATGCGCATACTGCTGGAATATAGGACTACAATTCCCACAATACACGGGTGTGAGAACCGGTTGGGGGAGTTTTCAAAAGGGGCCCCGCCACCAATTAAGTGCGTTTTGCCTATCTAAAGTTGAAAGTGATTTTTGTTCTGATCGGTGAGATCCAGATATAAAGCTGTAGCCTCTTCTCAACTTTTTTTTTTTTCCATTTTAAACAGTTGAGGGCATTAAACTGGAGAAAACAAAGTTTCCAAAATTTGGAGTAACGCGTATTTCGGGGAAGCAGTAGCAGTAACAAACATCTAAATGAGTGTACACTTTGTGTCTAAGGCGATTTTTATGTACTTTATTTCATACATGTCTTGGGGAGCATATATTATTTTCCACTTTGCAGATTAAATAACGAAAGCTCATCCAGGTGAGTGACTTAACTAAGGTCACAAAATAAGTGGAGTCCGATTTGGTTACTCGGGTAGCTCTAAGGCTCTTGCCTAGATCTTTCTGCCCTTACCGGAAGAACATAACATCTCCAGAACCTAAGGTTTTGTGTGTATGTGTGTTTTTTCACGCCGTGCGCGCCTCCTTCCTCCCACCGCCAACCAAATATGTTTATTAAGCTACTGTAAAATGAGGAAAATCTCTTGTCCATCTTTCATTTGTCGGGTCTAGAAAATTTTTGAGCGTTTTTTTTTTCTTAAAGCTTTTTAAGGGAGAACAAAAACCATTTTTAGGGCAGCCTTCGCCTCTTAGTATCTTGGCAGGCACGTAGCTACTTAAAACACTAAGGTGAATGAGGTCAGTAATTTGCCTGATACCAATACGAGGAATGATTTGAGGGACCTTGTTACTTATTGTGATAACTAAGCCCACTGGAGTACACTAAAAGGGAAAAGAGGTTGATAGAAGGGAAGGAGTTTGGAGGCAAAGTAGGAGGAGCAAAATGCTCCAGGCGAGTTGCTTTGAGAGAGGCCTTAGGGTCAGATAGCTATAAAATAGGGCGGGGCACCTGCGGATGGAGCCAAGGAACTCTGCCCTGAAGGAACTTCTCTGTTTTAACCCTCCCAAGACGTGAGCCATCTCCAGGAAGGCCTGGGCTTCAGTAGGGATTTTTCTTGAGGGTAGGAAAAGGGGTAATCTGGGATTCTCATCTACAAAAATAGAGGTTTTTAACCTTTTTTGTTCCACGGACCCCTTTGCCAGTCAGGTGAAAACCACAGACCCCTTACTAGGTTCACACTGTACTGTGTAGTATTTAATATATCACATCTGCACCAACACATCCCCACAAGAATAATGTTTTTTCGAATTTCAATTCAAGCTCACAGACCCGTGGTTAAGAAGCCCTGTACTAAAAGGTTCTAAGTTGTCCCAAGGCAACTTTCCTGAGAGGAGGATGGAAAGAAGCAATCTTCCTAGAGCACAGATTATAATGTTTCCCTGGGAAAAGCTGTCCCAACTTGGATATATACTAAGGAAGATACTTTCTTCTCATCTTCCTGATGAAGGATCAGTAAATGTAGAAAATGTAGAGAGATGTGGGGTGCTCTCCTCTCTTTTGACCTTTCCTCCCCCTTTTTTCTTTCCTTCCTCATCAAACCACATTCTTTTCCAATACCCGTAAATGTTAACATTGGGGCAAGTGCTTTCTGGAACTGGATGGTTCCTCTGCCTGTTCACTCTGTAACTCCATCTAGGATATACCTGCATGTTCCCTGTTACAGGATCAGGCCCACTTTCAGCTCAGAAAGGGCATTTAGAGAGCTCTTGTTTAGGTAACAAGGAACATTTCACTGATTATGTAAAAAAAAAACGTTTTTCAAATTAAATTACTTCTGTGATGTCAAATTTTGGCTTAATCATAAACCATCTCTTTCAAGCCTTTGAAGAGAAAAGTATGTTTCTGGAAACAACTTTAAAAATATTAGCAGGCCCCTCTATTCAAAGTTCAATTATATATGTTATTGTAAATCGCTTGAGGAGGGGGTAATGGGATTACAAACTGCCTTGGATAATAATAGCAATTATCATGCCCTGTACTGTTATACTGTTATATATATATATATATATATATATATAGTCATTTAATTTCCATTAAAAAGCTTGAACATTTTTACAGCCATATTTTAAAGATGAGGAAAAGGAGACTCAGAGAAGTAACTTGCCTCAGATGACACAGCTAAATATATGGCAGAGCTAAGAACCTAGATTAGTCGGACTATAAACCATGATACTATGCGACCTATGCATATGATCCATAGACACCTCAAATACAACCAACAGGATCAAAACCAAACTTATTTATCTAATATCACTTGCCCCAGCTGTTTCTTCTGCTAGGTTCTCTTTGTTCATAGCACCAGTGCACACCAAGATGCTCAAGCTAAGCACTCTGGAATAGTCTAAGACCTCTTTCTTTTACCACCCACATCTCCCCACCTCTTGCTCATCACACACACACACAGCTCTATGTTTTTTCTAAAATTTACCCCATTCTCCTGTTACTGCTTTAAATTAGCCTTGTGTCACTTTCCTGCTATACTACCATAATAGTTTCCTGACTCATCTATTTCCATTCTTATTTTCTAATTTTTCCAAGTCACATAGTTACAGTCACAATGTTATATCATACAGATATCAATAATACCTCGTTTATTCTGAGATCAGTCTTCTAGCAGACTCAGCCTTCTAATTCATAGTCTCAAACACCTATGTGAAAAGGCATTAGGAAATTCTACATAGTTTTCTAAATCCTTATTATGGAAAGGCTAAGATTGTCATTCAGGATTTTACTGGCTTCTTATTTGACACTAACTTCTTCATTAGCTTACTTTACGCTGATTTACAGTCTGCAGCAGGTTTAGAAACAGTAAGATTCAAAATAGGTGGTGCACTGATAGAGAAGTTATTTAAAGTTTTCCTATTCAAAGTGTGGATCCAGAACAGCAACATCTACCTTACCCAGGAACTTGCTAAAAATTCAGAATCTCCGATCCCACCCTAGATCTGCCGAATTGGAATGTATTTTTTTACAAGATCCCCAGATTATTTGTAAACACATTAAAGTTTTAGAAGCACTGAATTAAAGCAAATTAGATTTTTGCAAATCCGTCTATACAACAAACAAATTGGGGGTGATTAATCACGTTTCCGTAAGAACCACATAGTCATCTTTTAAAAAATAAGCTCTGTTAATGAATTTTAAATGACTCTTATTACTTTTTATTTCTTATAAAGATTTATTTTATTTATTTCTCTCCCCTTCCTCCCCCCCACCCCCTTTTGCTGGGTGTTCTTCTTTTTGTCCGCTTCTGTTGTTGTCAGTGGCACAGGAATCTGTGTTTCTTTTGTTGTTGTTGTTGTGCCGTCTTGGTGTGTCAGCTCTCCGTGTGCGCGGCGCCATTCCTGGGCAGGCTGCACTTTCTTTTGAGCTGGGCAGCTCTCCTTATGGGGCGCACTCCTTGCGCGTGGGGCTCCCCTAGAGCGGGGGACACCTCTGCGTGGCACAGCACTCCTTGCGCGCAACAGCACTGCGCATGGGCCAGCTCCACAGGGCAAGGAGGCCCGGGGTTTGAACTGCGGACCTCCCATGTGGTAGATGGATGCCTTATCCACTGGGCCAAGTCTGCTTCCCCTCTTATTACTTTTTAAAAAGTTCATATTGGGACATGTCCATTAAACTTCTAAGCCAGTGATTAAGAACTAGGATGTGAATTGAAGTTATAGCTAGCAGTGGAAAGTAACCATCAATGGTTTGCAGTGCCACTAACCACCCATGCTAACCCCTGTATATCTGTATATTACTGACTAACCATCAAAATTCAGGTTTGCCCATTAGAATGTCATGTTCATATTCATGTGATGATTTATTTCTGAAGAAAAAAGAGTGAGAACTAGTGGGTAGTGTTTTTCAAATTTCAACTGAATTAGCTCTAATGGTAAAGGACAATAACATTTATCTCTGGAGGTCATAATCATGAATTCTTTTAAGTCTCATGTACTATGTTAATCTAAATTTTACACTGTTTAATATGTTTAAAAATATAAAAATTCCACTCCAAACAGTAGCGACAAAGAACGAGGTAAATAATTCAAAAATTTTATAGCCTAAAGTGATAAAATTTCTCCAGACATTATAGAATGTAATTATTTCATAAATTAACAGAAACTAAATGGGGGAGGGGAGAATGTTTTTAGAATTTCAATTGTCTCTAAATGTATTTTTACTGATTAACTTTGAAACCATGTATATTCTTATTTATAAAGTAATATAATACATCCTGAGGTTCACTAAATTTACAAATGAACTCTCAGAAAACCCCTTAAGTTGGAGATTGCTTATACATACAAATATATTTATACTGCACTGCTAAAAGAATCAGCTTATATTTTGACTATCATATAAGAGGATAGCATAAAGCCTAATGCACAAGCTAAAGTAAGTAAATTTGTAAGTGGCACGGAATTCCATTCTGAAGAATATACCCAAGAGAAATGAAAAACATATCTACACAAAACCTTTTATTCAAATGTTCATAGCAGCATTATTTATAATGCCTAAAAAGTGGGAACAAAATGTCCATCAACTGATGAATGGATAACCAAATGTAGAATCTCAATATAATGGCATATTATTTGGCAATGAAAAGGAATGAATTACAGATATATACTACAATCTGATGAACCTTGAAAACTTTATGCTAAGTGAAAGAAATCAGTCACAAAAGACCATATATTGTATGATTTTATCTATAGTAAATGTCCAGAGCAGGCAAATCTATACAGACGGAAAGATTGGTGGTTGCCAGGGCTGGGAGTGGGAGCAAGGGTTTATTGTAAATAGATGTGTAAGAAATTTTTGGGGCGATATAATTTTCTAAAACTGGATGTGATGGTGAAAATTGTATAACGCTATAAATTTGCTAAAAATCACCAAAACCTACACCTAAAATGGGTGAAATTTTGTTATGTAAATTATACTTCAATATAGTTGTTAAAAATACCCCTTCAAAACTTGAAATAAAGTTGGCTTTCTTAAAAATAGGCCAAGTTTACTGTGTGGCATCACACATACCCCTGACACAAGGCTATATAGGCGATATGTGTACCCTGGTTTGATAATCATGGTTATAGTGTGTTTCAAGCATCTCTTTATTCTTATTGTTTGACAAAAGAAGGAGATGCACTTAACTCATTAACAACATCCTAATAATCATACTGCAAAGAGAAGGTTGAAGTAAAAGATCATTTTAAAGGAGATAATGAAATGTCCTTATGTCTTAGGTACAATAAAGATTGACTGGAATCAAGGTCTTCCAGCTTTATATTGTTACTGGTCAACTTTATTATTTACCTTTCTTACATTATAAAATAATCCATGATGGGCTCAGTGATACTATAATGGTAGCAGTTCCTCTCTTTGTAATGAAATATGTAAATAGATCATACTAAAATTTTAGTTGAACAAATATATCAATGTTCATTTACGTCCACCATTTTTTCTCCCAAATCCAGGCATACTGTATGTGAAAAGTTAGTATATGACAACTAAAATAAACCCCAGAAACAAAAACTTTTATTGGAATATTTTATTTACATTTTATATTTAAAGAGAATCAATACAAATCAGTATATATTTACAGCACTTCAAATCAGTGTACAAGAATGCAATGGTTTCATCCAGTCTACATTTAGCAGACAAAAATACATGTCTGTTCTGTTTTTGCCTTAAATTCTGCTAGAATTTGTACAGGAAACAAAACTTTAAAATAAAAGATAAGCAACACGGAATACAAATAAAGTACATTTTAAAATAGCTCTATTTAACTTTGGTGGATGAAGCTTCAAACTTTATATTAAGGCACCTGGAATTCTCCCCGCCCCCCATCTCTTTTTCAAACACCAAGAAAATGCATTCACAAAATTTATAGCTACATAGACAGAATTTTAGTTTATCTCATGTAATTTTAGCCCATTTAGGTAAAATGTAAACTCAATTTTTAAAGTCAACATTTTTTGTTAACATTTTCTATAGACTAATTCCTGCAGACTAATTCATACACAAGACCAATGACCAATTTTCATGACTGACTTCTTCTCTCATTATCATTTTCACACAGTAGGGTAATATATATACTGTGCTTTTGAAAATCTCACAAGGAAAGTTTGAGAAATAGTTCTACCACAATTTTGTAAGAAACCTTTTTATCCATAATCTTGTGTCAAATTGGTGTCACTACTATACCAATAGATTCAGTCCATATTCTCTGATAAGCTATGTTCAACACTCACATGAAGTACATTTAGCCTAATTTTAAAAATAAGAAATGTTTAAAATGAATATTTTGCTTTAATCTTGTGCTATCAACTTACTGTAGCTTTAAATAGACATTTCATGAAGTACTAACCTAAGTTTGCATTGCTTTTTACATTACAATTCCAGATCAATATAAGCACCTGGAGAAAAACCCTGACACATATAGCCCAAGCTAAAGTAGTAGTATTTCAATTAAGATACTATCATAAAATAAAGTGATTAGAGCTATTCCACATTTTAAAAGCAACAACTGTTTTTAAAGAAAATTGTTGTAAATGAAATACATGACTACTTGAAGTGACTTTTGAGTGTTTGAAAATGTTTGAGCTATCACCATTGAGAGGCAACTTGCCTATGAAAAACATAACAAGTTTGTGGAAAAAGTTAATAGGTTAAATATTTAAGCCATTTAATTATAGCATAATATTAGTCATCTCAGCACTTTCAGGTTCATTCTTATTGTTTATCCAATTCATTAATAGTAAACTAGGACCTGATTGGCAGTTCTGTTATTACTAAAGATTCAAGTTTTCTATTGACACAGATTTTATGATTTAATTTCTTGAACAGCAGTCTCTTGATGAGGAGTTTCATCTTCTTCAAAGGTTGGGTTGTCAACATGAGGAACTACATCCACTGCCACAGAACTTGCTTCATGGTTTACCAGCTGTAGGTTTTCATCTTTGAAAAGAAATGAAAATTTTAGGATAATTTCACCCCTATCTTCCTTTCAGATATAATTCAACACTCAATTCCAAAAAGGCTTTCATGTCCAATTCTACTCTGATTATTACATTTATTTCCTGTCCCTTCTGTAATTATATAGTTTATGCTATGTCTTACATAAAGCATACATGTTATTATCAATACTGATTTACAACTACTCTTTTGTTGATGAGTCATGTTTGTGGGCTTGCTTCTACCTAATTATAGCCTCCTTAAGAGCAAAAATGAGGTATTTTGTCTCTTCACTATTCTAAATATAACAGCTCTCAAAAACCTGGCGAATCATTACCATCATTGGGGGAACTTTAAAAATCACCTGTGTTTCACATACATAAATAAATAAGTAAATAACCACGAGTGGCGGGATGCCCCCAAATGGAATACCAACAATAACAAATGAAACTCTGTATCACAAAATGAATATCTAACCATCTGAAGAGGGTAGAGAAGAAAATAACTAATCCAAGTAACTTTGGAAAACAGTATTTTGTCCATATCCTATAAAACAAAAGACAAAAGAACTGTACCCAGTTTGGTGATTTTTTTTTTCACAGCAGGAGTGTGGGTTAGCAATGATTAAACTGTTTTATGTGTATTGTGAGAGTAAACAAATAATATATAACAAGAACTAGGTTTCTCACTGTTGGAAAAAGGAATTATAAATAAGGTAAGGAAGAGGGGAGAATAAACCCTGTGGTGTTGGCTTGGAATCATATGTTTAAATATAAGCTCATTGTTTTTCATATATATACAGATAGATAGATATAGAAATAGATGTATAATGTGGGTATACATGTATGTGAGTACATATATTTACTAACTGGCCCTTTATATAAAAAGTTTGCCAATTCCTGACCTAGAATATACTGTGGCACCAGAAAGTAAAAGTGCTCAAAAAAAAAACCAACCAAACAAACCCGATGGGGACATTTTGAAAAGACACAGATGCCAACATGTTCCCAATGGCCAAATCTAACACAATCTGAGCAACGAGTAATCATAACAATAATAGAATAGATAGAAGACACATCTATAAATCCATAATATTATAAATAAATGAATAAATAAATGGGAGATAAGGGACAGTTCTTCATATAGAAACTTATCATACAGCAAACACTAGAGTAATTATTGCAAACAAGAAGCATCAATAGATGGTAAAATTAGTTGATGAAATTATGAAGATAAATAGGATATTTGCATAGTTTCAATGTGTCTCTCTACAATATACTTAATAATCATCAAGTAATCAAAGTTACAATCACCAGTAATAAGAAATGGATATCATGTGTCTCATAATATGAGGCATTGAGAAGGGCATACCACCACTCCCACTGGTATTCTTACCAGAAATGGACAATGGACAATGAACTTAATCACTAGAAAACAGCAGACAAACCTAAATTGAGGAACATTCTACAAAATAACAAACCAGTATTCTACAAGAGTGTCAAGGTCATGAAAGACAAAGACTGAGGAACTGTCACAGATTGGAGACTAAGAAGCATGACAATCAAATGAAATGTAAGATCCTGGGCTGGGAAAAATGACATTAGTGGGTTAAGTAGTAAATTAAGTAAGGTCAGTAGTTTAGTTAATAGCATTGTATCAATGTTAATTTCCTGGTTTTGATAACTGTATATGGTTGTAGAAGATGCTAACATTTATAGAAGATAAGTAAACAGTATACAGGAATTCTTTGTAGTATTTTTAAAACCCTTTTGCCCCATAATGTAAAACATAGGATAACTAAGAATGTAAAAAAATGTGTATCCTAAAGTATGAACCACAATGTAAGCACAGATGTCACCTTGTTAGAAAGCTATTGTCTTAGACGCTGCACATCACGTTAAGTAAATATGATGTGAATAGGGTGTAAGGGTATCGCTGTGGAAGGGAAAAGGTTTTGTGGTGGATGTGTGGGAGTGCTGTATATTGCATACATGAATTACTGTGGTCTAGGGCTCCTGTGAGGAGAAGCTCAATAATTAGGGGGGAAAAAAAAAAAAGATAGGATGTAGAATTTTTTCCAAGTCAACACGTATTCTTTATCTAACCTTTAAACCCATCGCTATATGCCATTCCCTAGTAAGGGACCCTGACATTATATTGGGCTTCAAATTTCGGGGAGTTCTGGATCACAGAGTGTTTCAACAATGGCAATGGATGGATACTTGTATAGGATACCATTGACAGGTGATATATGGCTGACAGGAAGCTGTACAGAACATATGTCCAGGATGCATGGTAATGCTTGGATATACTCATAGTGGCAACAATTAAAAACCACAGCAGGGGGGGTACTGGGTTCCTGGCCAGTGGTGCTCTGTCGTGGTCCCTAGGGGAGCAGCGACAGTCTCCCAGGTGCAGTGGCGGGGACCGGGAGGGAGTGAGGGTTCAACAGTGAGCCCCTGACGCTAATGACTATGCTTGTGAGCTGATAAGCCTAAAATAAGAACAAGGCCTAGAGCAGCACTGTGCCTGGGAATTTCCTCCTGTCGGCCTTCATGTTACTCAAATGTGGCCAGTCTCGAAGCCAAACTCAGCATGTAAATGCAATGCCTTCCCCCCAGCGTGGGACATGACACCCGGGGATGAGCCTCCCTGGCACCGAGGGACCACTATCAACTACCAACTGATGATGCAACTGGAAAATGACCTTATATGGAAGGTTCAATGCAGATCAGCAGAATATCCCTGTCTACATAAAATAACATGACTTTAAAATGCTGTTTGACCTAATGTAAGGGGGAAATGGAAAGGAGAAATGAGTTTATATGGCTACGAGTCTCTAAAAAAGAGTCTGGAGGCTGTCAGAAGGATTGCCCTTATGCACAACTGAGCAGAGTCTGAGAGACAGATAAAGCAGATACAACCCCCAGATATTGGTTCCTTTGAGGGCTAAAGAGACCCATGGGAGTTATGATCATGGCCAATGGGGTTAACTACCAGGTCAGATGGCCCCTCTTTGTGTTTTTTTTCTTTTTTTTTTTCTGGATCTAATCTTTTTTTAAAAAAATTATTTATTTATTTATTTTTTTAAATTACATTAAAAAAAAATATGAGGTCCCATTCAACCCCACCGCCCCTGCCCCCCACTCCCCCCGCAGCAACACTCTCTCCCATCATCATGACACATCCATTGCACCTGGTAAGTTCAAGATGGCCCCTCTTTGGAAATGGTGTTTATATGTGATGAATCTGGACTCAGATGGGATCTCTCTTCATAAGACTTTCATGCTAATGTGCTGGAGGTGCAGTTAGTGTTGGGGTTTAAGATATATTTAGGGGATTTGAATCTCTGGACTGACAATGTGATAGCCAGGTCCTGAGCCTCAACAGACTCCAGCACCTACAATCTGATTTATTGGACTTACCACACTCAGCTAAGATGGAGTTGAAGAAGGACAACCACCACACCATGGAGCCTAGAGTGATTACAACTGAAAGTGGGAGGATTGCATCCAGCATCCATGTGGAATCTGAGCCTCCTATTGACATAGAGGAGCAATGGACACAACCAATCCAATATCCACATAGAAGAGGTGGCATTGGATTGGGAAAAGTGGACATGATGGCTGATGGGTATGGGGAAAGGCAGGAAGAGATGAGAGGTGGAGGCGTCTTTGGGACATGGAGCTGCCCTGGATGGTGCTTCAGGGGCAATCACCGGACATTGTAAATCCTCACAGGGCCCACTGGATGGAATGGAGGAGAGTATGGGCCATGATGTGGACCATTGACCATGAGGTGCAGAGGTGCCCAAAGATGTACTTACCAAATGCAATGGATGTGTCATGATGATAGGAACGAGTGTTGCTGAGGGGGGGGGGGGAGAGAGGTGGGGTGGGGGGGTGGGGTTGAATGGGACCTCATATATATATTTTTAATGTAATATTATTACAAAGTCAATTTTAAAAAAAACCCTTTTGCCAGTCTGAAATTATTTCAAAATTATAATTAAAAATACCTATGCTTGGGCCCTACCTCTCATGGATTCTGACTTAACTGGTGTGGTGGTTTGAAGCATATGTACCCCAGAAAAACATGTTCTTAAATGTTATCCATTCCTGTGGGTATAAACCCATTGTATGTATAACCTTTTGATGAGGCAACTTGAGTTAAGAGGTGACCCACCTCATACAGAATGGGCATTAATCCTATGACTGCAGTCCTTTATAGACAGAATGAATACAGAAAGAGAAAGCCACAGAAGCAAGAAGCTGAACGCAGTTAACCTGTAAGAGAAGACAGAGACCAGCAGACAGTGCCATGCGCAGAGAAGCCAAGGATTGCTGGCAGCCAGTCTTTGGGAAGAAAGCATCGCCTTGGTGGTGCCTTGATTTGGACATTCTCATGGCCTCAAACTGTAAGCTAATAAATTTCCATTGCTGAAGCCAAGCAATTTCATGGTATCTACTTTGAGCAACCTATGAAAATAAAACAACTGATCTAGGGTACAGTCCAGGCATCAGGAATTTTTAAAATCTCCTCAGTGTTTGTAAAATAGAGTCAGGGTTGAAAACTAGTGCTCTCATACACTGGTTCTCAAACTTCAGTCCTTGGACAAACATTGACTGGGGGAACATGTTAGAAATTAAGTTCTCAGGTCCCATCCCAGATCTACTGAGTTAAAAACTCTGGTGATGGGGTTCAACAGCCTGTGTTTCAACAAGCCTTCCTAGTGACGCTGCTGCATGTTTAAATTTAAAAAAAAAACATGCATTGCTCTAATAAAACCTAGTTCAGTAATGTGATGCACAGTAGGCAAATAATTATTCAATATACACGTGAACTTATCAATTATGTGTTTAAAATTTTATGCAAATCAGCTATCGCCAAAATAATAGATGGTTTATATGCAAGATCCCCAAACTAGTAATTCATAATAGCTAAAATGGAATCTATTCTAAGAAATCAGTCATTCAACACATATTTGAGTATTTTCTATGTGGCAAGCTGTGCTAGGTGCTGGGTCATGAATAACCAAAGGAACTAAAAAGCTAAAAAGCTTTAATGTAATTCAGTTCAATCAGTGCAAAGATAGAAGTTCTATGGAAACAGTTAGGAGGTCCACACATGTAAGTGAAGGAAGGCTACTCAAATGAGAGTGAGTCTTAAAAGAGGAATAGGAACTAGACTAGGTTTCCCCAATATCTTGAGAGTGAGAAGAGAAGAGCAGAAGGAATGCACAGAAAGCAGATAATGGCTTGAACTATGTCTGTGATATTAAGGTAGGAAATTAGTTGATGATTTGACTAAAAGGATGTAGAATCAACAGAAAGGGGAAGAAGGAGGAATCAAGAATTTCTCTAGTTTCTAGTTTGGGACAGCTGCGTGAGTGGTACTACATTCATACAGAAAGAGGAATATGCATCATCATTTCAGTTGCTTCTCAAATTTTCTGCAAAATCTGTTCTGCTTACTACCCCTCACAAGAGTAGAACATGCAAAAGGTATAGTTCAGAACTTCTTTTTAGGAGTACAGTACTAAACTGAATTATTCTGTACCCTTTCATTTAACTTAACAATCTTACACAGTTAAGAGAGCAAAATAATGTCTGGGCAAAAAGGAAATGATTCTCATTTATAGGTAGAATAATCCACAGATAACTGAGATTCTTATGACTATTTAATACTCTAAGTCATGCCTGAAGATTAGATTACAAGGAATATGAGGCTTGTTTTAGCATGGTAGTATTTCTTGTGACATCTTCAGAAATGGTACTTAAGGCACTGATAAGCGTACAGAGGGCAACAGTTTAGTCCTATGAACCTGAAACTTCCACAAGTCACTTGAGAATTGGTTTATCGTCTAATTCTATGTTAGATCTAGATTATTGGAACATGAGAACTGAGATAAAAACTTTGAAACCATGGGGAAAAAACATGAGAAAGGCTTGAAGTTTAAGAAAGGGGAAATAATTTTCATAGGGTTTTTCTCTTTCTAGGGAAAAAAGTAACAGAATTCCTTAAAATTCCTCCACTGGTACCAAAGAACTAAGTTCCAATACTAATTCACAAGACATTTTAAAATAATATATTTACTTTTAGTTTCTACAGTTTGTTCATTTCATGGTGAAGAGCCAACAGGTGATAGCACATACCATTCTCAAACACAGTTTCCTACTGTGCAAAGGATGGGTTCTTGAGTTGTGCATAAAAAAAAGCTTTTGTAAATTGAATTCTATGTTATTATTTCAGGGTCCCTTTAATTAATTTCTGATTGATCAGCAATAAACAATGGCTTCTAAAGTTTAAGGTTTTTCCTCATCCTCTGTAAGTAGTAAACCAAAACTTAAACGCACAAGCACTAGAGAGAAGTTTTCCAATAACTCTTTTCCTTTCGTCAATCATCTCCATCCCAGACAAATTTCATCTGTTTTAAGTATATTTGAATATTTGCATATTAAGTTAATGGAAAAGCACACCATGTATTGGATCATTTTAAGTAGGAAAAAACTGGAATGTGTTATTTGGATGAACAGAACATATATAAAAAGCAGTGATATTATGAAGGGCCTATGATCACAATGGACCACTAGAGGATGAGAGGGCATGTTCACTGACCCTCAGTATGGTCCTTACTTGCTGACTGCACATGTTCCTCCAGAGGTGGATCATCTGCTCCCTGTACTGAAGCATATCCAGATGAAGCAGTCTCACTGTGATTATCCTCTTCATGAGGAGAGGTGCTATTGGAAGTTTCATTGGATACAGGGGCCTGTAAAGACACCGATCCATCTTCAACATCCACCTTTGGAAAGCATTTGAACAAATTAAAAGACTTTCAGTAGACATGCTTTTCTGTACTTGATAGATCATTACAAAGTTTCTTGATAGGGGATTCACTACAGTGAGGGTTCTCAGGGGCCATGACCCCCAAGGGGTCCATGGAAAGATTTTAGGGGGTCTGTGAGCTTGAACTGAAAAAATCAAATTATCTTTATTTTCTCTCACCTCAAACTGAAATCTAGCATTTCCTTCACTTATGAATGTATGCAATAAATTACAGTAGTATTCATTTCACCTGACTGGCAAAGGGGTCTGTGGAATAAAAAAGATTAAGAACCCTGCATTAGAGCAATGTATCCTAGTGTTTATATCCTATCATTCCTTTTGATGATCACAAAAATCTCTTGCTGGCCTCAGCCAGAGCAGTTAAGAGTAACTGGGTCCACGAATGGAGGGAACGATGCAATAGGCAGATCACCCTCATATCTGACATGTTCATTTACATAATCCCAGCATTTCCTAACATAATGCCTGCTACAAGGTAGGCACTCAAAGGGAAACAAGTTTCATGCTATTCCCCGAGGAGAATGGAGAATCACTCTCTTCTGTGTATCTCCTTCAGTCAAGAAGATTTTATTGAGCTTGACTTTCTGTTGTGTATACTGTGAAAACAGGTAGTTTTTTCCTTTAACAAATATGGAATAAATAGTTTAATATTTAATATGATTTTTCAAATGTAACATGTTCATTTAACTATAAGTTTTGCCATTATGCAACAATAAGAAAGTAAAAAACAGAAAGGGGTATCAGAGGCCAAGTTGGCAGCTTATATGATCATCACTTCAAATTCTGACCAAATAATAAGTATATTTGCAGAGAGGGAGAAAGAACGAAAATAGAGGCAGTCCAAGATGCCACTTCACTGTGTCTGAGAGGTAAAGATTTCCAATTTTAGGTATAAACTGCTATTCTGGCACATTAAATAGGTAAAAAGATTTCTTTTCCTGTAGGTCCAGGTGCATAAGTAAGATACTGCTTAAGTTCCTTCATTTATAAATAGTGTAGAAATATTTACCTCAATCCCCAAAGCTTTGAGTATGTCACATTTGCACATGGGGCAAGTCCTGTGTTCTAACAGCCATGGATCAACACATGTCTTATGGAAAATATGGCTAATTAAGGGAAAACCACATAATTTAGTTATTAGATGTGAAATAGCAACAACAATTTGCCTAATATACTAATGGGTTACCTGTAATTTTAATCTTTTTTTAAAATAAGATTTCATTGAAGTATATCATTCATATATATAAATAAATGTATAGTAAAATTTGTGAATTTAAAAAACAAACATGCATATCATCGTACAAGGATCCTTTATATCTCCCCACCACCAACACCTTGCATTGTTGTAAACACTGGTTACAAACTATGAAAGAGCACTGTCAAAATATTACTGCTAACTATAGCCCATATCTTACATTTGGTGTATATTTTAAATTGATGTCTTTTTTTCTTTTAAATGCTATTACAGAATTAATACTAGGAAGGAGTTTCAGAAGCCTAAAATTTGCAAATTTCATAATACACTACATTTAAATATAAAATCTCATTAATTGAGCTTCAAAAAACTATTTTCAATACTCATTGCTTGGAAAATGGCTATATGACATCTGACATAAAGACTCTGTTCAGATTTTGGATCTTAAAAAATTGTCTTGTCATTTCCCAAGTATAAAATGGTACAGTCATTTTAATAATATAGTTCAATATAGTGTGTGTGTAAAACATAGTACTAATACCTCAGGCAATATGATATATTTCAAGAAAGCCACTATTTAAGAGCTATAAGAAAGAATGTTAAGAACAACATTCAGAAGAGGGGTGATAATAAAAACTAAAGAGGGAAGACTTTGAAATAGGTGCTCACTAGCAGATTTTGATTTTTTTTTCCTTAACAAGGTTATTAGTCAGAATGAATTTAAAACTAAATGACCCAGTACTATCTTAATATATATGTATATATAATTTTTGTGCTGGCTGGGTTCTCAGTTTTCCAAGGAATTAATCTAAAAATTGTACCTTTTTATGGAAACATTATATAAACAATTAGACATATCAATTTTCAGTATTATTAAAAAACAAGAATTCTTCTATTTGTAAATGAAAATATGTTTAAAAAACTTTCTTTACATGAATTTGTAAACATTCAAAATAGTTTTCTCCTATCACAACTACTATTGTAGGTTAACTATTCTTATTGATGATGTAAAGGAAAATCAAACTTACTTGCAAGTTAATATGCGCACCAAATCATTTGGTTTGTACAGTTCAATGCATACAGCACAACTATCTCCATCAGGACCGATTTCCTGCAAGCAAATAGTTTATTGTTACTATGATAGATAAGAAAATACATGGAACAGAACAAGGTCAGAATCTGTATGTATTTATTTATCAATAGCATAAATTCTTCTATAAGAAGGAACATCATATCACTAAATGACTATGTAACTGTAAAGTTACAATAAGCTATTTAAAATTATTTAGGCTTTAAAAAGGTAAAATAATAATGCCAGGCAAAATAGAAACAGAAAAAAGAGAAGCATGCAGCACAAACTATTTTTCCTGATTTCACAATTCAAAATGCTATTTGCATAAGTTCTATAGCTAGGCTATTATTTTTTAAAGTTATTTTATTAAAAATATTTATTGGAGAAGTAAGCATATAAAACAATCATGGATAATGTGCAGAATTCCCATACATCACCTCCCCCTCCACCATCACCTTACATTGTTGTGAAACATCTGTTACAGATTATGAAAGAACATTATCAGACTATTACTACTAATTGTGGTCCATAACTTATGTTTGGCATATTTTTTCTATATACTCCCATTATTAACACCCTGTATTGTCTATTTGTTATAGATCATGAAAGAACACTCATAATTATACTGTAAACCAAAGTCCATTTTCCACCACATGGCTCACTGTGTTATACAGTCCCATGCCTTGTACAATCCATCCAAAGAATATACTTGGTGGCTCTCACTTTCATCACTGAGTTGTGCAGTCATCACCTCAGTAAATTTTTAAATGTTTTCCTTGTCCAAAAGAAAAAATCCCATACCCCCTATTATTGACCCTAAGCGTTGATATACTACCTTCTTTGATGCTGATAAAAGAATATTACAATATTTCTGTTAACTATATTCCGTAAATTACATTAATTGTATTTTTCCCATCCCATGTATTACCATATTCTTACCACCTTGTAATAGTGTCATATATTTGTTCTAGTTCATACACGAATATTCTTGTATTTGTACTATTTTTCCTAACTATCTATCAATTTATTGTATTTTTACATTCTTATATTTGTACTATTTGTATTTTTACTATTAACCACAATCCTCATCCAACTCTGGGTTCTCTGTTATTCAGTACCTAGATTATTCTCTAGGTTTCTTTGATTTGGGATTTACATGCCTAAATTTCTCTTTTCAATCACAATCCTATTTATAAACTAGTCGTGTTAGCTATACTCACTACAATTTGTTGCAATAAACTCTACCCATTTCCATACTTTTACAGTCAAGCTAGGTAAAAATTCTGCATACGTTAAACATCAATACCCCTTTATCAGCCCTCCTAATATCTCCTAGTAACCTATATTCCATGTGTTTATTCTTTTGTATACTCTAGGTTTTAACTCCTTGTTGTTTGTTCTTCGTATTTAGTTCATATTAGCGAGACCATACAGTATTTGGCCTTTTGTGCCTGGCTTATTTTACTCAGCATAATGTCCTCAAGGTTCATCCATGCTATCATATGTGTCCGAATTTCATTTCTTCTTACAGCAGCCTAGTACTTCAACATGTATATATACCACATTTTGTTTATCTGTTCTTCAGTTGATGGACACATGGGTGTTTCCATCTTTTGGCAACTGTGAATAATGCCACTATGAACATTGGTGGTAAATGTCTGTTCGTGTCACTGTTTTCAGTTCTTCTGGATATATTCCTAGCAGAGGGATTGCTGGATAAGGCAGTTCTATATTTAGCTTCTAAGAAACCAGTAAACTGTCTTCCACAGTGGCTGCACCATTTTACAATCCCACCAACAGCGAAGGAGTGTTTCTATTTATTCACATCCTTTCCAGTACTTGTTTTCTATTTTCTTAAATAATGGCCATTCTAGAGGTATGAGAAGATATCTCATTGTAGTTTTGATTTGCATATGCTATTCTTTTTTTTAAAAACTAAGGTATAATTCACATATAATACACACAGCAAAATTCACAGTGTACAGTTATGCAAGTTTGACAAATATATACAATGATTTAATACACACCACAATCAAGATATAATTTTTTTAAAAATCCACAAAGTGCAAAGTAAATATGTAATTTAATATTTATTCCTCAATTGCTACTTACTTGTCCATTTAATAAATTTTGCATGGCTATTCTTTAAAAAAAAAAAGATATATAACAGTTCTATTATCAAACAAAATCCAACATACCCCTTTGTAGTTATCCTCTCTCATCACCAGCCCCTGGTACCAGTGGTCCATTTATAGTTCCTATAGTTTTGCCTTATTCAGAATGTCATATAAATGGAATATTGTATTATCTTGTCTTTTGAATTTGGCTTCTTTCCCTTGACATAATAGATTTGTGATTAATCCATGTTATATCAGTAGGTTTTCCTCCCTTTTCATTGCTGAAGAGTTTTCCATGATAAGATCTACCACTATTTGTTTATCTATTCACCAGCTGAAGGATATTTTGATCCTTCCTACTTTGGGAATTATGAATACAGCTGCTATGAGAAAAAGTATACAGGCTTTTTGTGAACATAGGGTTTGTGTGGGTTTCCACCCACTGAAATAATACTCTATGACCACATGAACACATTCATATGGTTCCATATAGTTACAGAGAGGCATGCCCCAGGTGCACCTTTCCCCACACATGCCCCAACCACTGACAGCCTGTACCAGTGACCTTCCCATGCTATAGATGCCAAAAGAACACCCTCATAACTGTATTCTCTACTACAGTCCTCTACCTCCCAAGAGTTTACTTGTTCCTTCCTCCAGCCCTCCCCCTAACTCTATGGATAGCCCAAAACATTCCCCAACCCCACTCACACTCATATTCCAGCATCTTTGACCCCACTCATGCTGCTGCACCACCATTATGCCAGTCCACTGTAAACCACCACCCTTATCATAGATTCTGCCTAGATTGAGCATTGGTTCATTACTCTTTACTCCCTTTCTATCTCCTGATAACCTGTCTTCCAGACTCAACCTCAGTGAGACTGTTTAGAATCCTTAGTGCATGTAGCAGTTTGATATTATTGAAGAAATCCAAAAAGAAATACTGTTTGTAAACTGGCCATTTACTCTGGGCATAAAAAACTTAGTTCATAAGTTTTACTTTTGCTTGATTAATAATGATTAAGGGGCTCACTGTTGAACCCTCACTCCCTCCCGGTCCCCGCCACTGTACCTGGGAGACTGTCGCTGCTCCCCTAGGGACCACGACAGAGCACCACTGGCCGGGAACCCAGTACCCCCCCTACTGTGGTTTTTAATTGTTGCCACTATGAGTATATCCAAACATTACCATGCACCCTGGACATATGTTCTGTACAGCTCCCTGTCAGCCATATATCACCTGTCATTGGTACCCCATACCAGTATCCCTCCATTGCCATTGTTGAAACACTCTGTGATCCAGAACTCCCCGAAATTTGAAGCCCAATATAATTTCATGGTCCCTTACTAGGGAATGGCATATAGCGATGAGCTTAAAGGATAGATAAAGAACTTGGATAAAGTTAGATAAAGAACTTAGATAAAGAATGTTGACTTGAAAAAATTCCACATCCTATCTTTTTCTTTTTTTTTTTTCCCCCCCCCCCCTAATTATTCAGCTTTTCTTCACAGGAGTCCTAGACCACAGCAATGTATATATATAATATACAGCACTCCCACACATCCACCAGAAAACCTTTTCCCTTCCACAGTGATACTCTTACGCCCTATTCATATCATATTTACTTAAAGTGATGTACAGAGTCTGAGACATTAGCTTTCTAACAAGGTGACATCTGTGCTTACATTGTGGTGCATACTTTAGGATACACAGTTCTTTACATTTTTAGTTATCCTATCTTTTACATTATGGTTTACATTATCAGTCTGTCATCTCCTATATGTTATAGTGTAATATTACATGTTTTATATCCACCCTTGTGTACTCTCAAGAAACTCCTCTCTTACCCCCCATTTACTTTGGTTCCACACATTTAACGTCCATTTTCCCTTCCACCTTGGTGTCCTCAGTGATAGCCAACCTCCGTTTCCTGAGGAGCCACTTCCAGAGATAGATGGAATAGTGTTCAGGTCCTAACTTACTCAACTGCCCCAATGCCCTGGGAGCCACCCTTTCTCTCGAGGGATACAGTTCCCTCTATTTGATGGCATTAGTCCTCCCCAGGATGTGGGTCCACCCCCACTCTCACTACTTGGGTTTCTACCCCATGGTGTCACCCATTCTGGCAGAATGAGCATTTAGACATTCCCCAGGAGTCCGTCCTGCATCAGACCCTCCCCTCCGAGCATTCTAAACAGGTAACCCTCTTTATTATATTTTGATATGATTTTCTCGGCATTTTACTCTCCACCAACACCTGACCCTCTCCTGGTTCGTATGCTACCCCTCCCTCCGCCCACTTTTGGGCAATGTTACCCATCCGTCCCTCCCCAGCCACCCTCAAACCCGCAAAGCCCCAAGCAAAGGCAACCCCTTGCCCCCCTTTTATCTCTTCTTTGTGTTCATACTTACCACCATCTCGTCTTAAATTCCACCCCTGCAGACATCGGCTCCTATCCTTCCTCCACCCTCCGATTTCCTGTAAGCCTATCGTTCAGTCTCTTGCTATCTAGGGCAGCTTGTTTATCTCATATCATTGAGGTCATGTAGTATTTGTCCTTCAATGTCTGGGTTGCTTCACTCAACATAAGGTTCTCAAGATTCATCCATGTTATCACATGTGTTTGTAGTGTGTTTGTTCTTACAGCCGAGTAGTATTCCATTGTGTGTATATACCACATTTTATTGATCTACTCATCTGTTGATGGGCATTTGGGTTGATTCCAACTTTTGGCAATAGTGAACAATGCTGCTATGAACATTGGTGTACATATATCGGTTTGTGTTCTTGTTTTCAGTTCTGCTGGGTATATACCCAGCAGTGGTATTGCTGGGTCATATGGCAAATCTATGGCTAGTTTTTTGAGAAACCGCCATACTGTCCTCCAGAATGGTTGGATCCTTCTGCATTCCCACCAGCAGTGGATGAGTGTTCCCCTTCCTTCACATCCTCTCCAGCACTTGTATTCTTCTGTTTTTTTCATAGCTGCCAATCTTATGGGTGTAAGATGGTATCTCATTGTAGTTTTGATTTGCATTTCCCTGATAGCTAGAGATTTGGAACATTTTTTCATGTGCTTTCTTGCCATTTGTATTTCTTCTTCGGAGAAGTGTCTGTTTAAGTCTTTTTCCCATTTTTTAAATGGGTTGTTTATCTTTTTATTTTCAAGATATAGGAGTTCTTTATATATGCAAGGTATAAGTTTCTTATCAGATATATGGTTGCCAAATATTTTCTCCCACTGTGTGGGCTCCCTTTTTACTTTCTTGACAAACTCCTTTGAGGTGCAGAAGGCTTTAATTTTGAGGAAGTCCCATTTATCTATTAGTTCTTTTGCTGCTCGTGCTTTTGGTGAGATATTCATAAATCCATTTCCTATTACAAGGTCCTGTAGATGTTTCCCTACACTGCTTTCTAAGGTTTTTATGGTCTTGGCTCTTATATTTAGGTCTTTGATCCATCTTGAGTTGATCTTTGTATAAGGTGTGAGATGGTAATCCTCTTTCATTCTTCTACATATGGCTATCCAGTTCTCCAGACACCATTTGTTGAATAGGCCACTCTCTCCCAGTTGAGAGGGTTTGGTGGCTTTATCGAATATTATGTGGTTGTATATGTGAGGTTCTATATCAGAGCTTTCAATTCGATTCCATTGGTCTATGTGTCTCTCCTTATGCCAATACCATGCTGTTTTCACCACCGTGGCTTTATAGTATGTTTTGAAGTCAGGTAGTGTGATTCCTCCAATTTCGTTTTTCTTTTTCAGTATGTCTTTGGCTATTCGGGGTCTCTTTCCTTTCCAAATAAATTTCATAGTTAGTTTTTCTAGTTCCTTAAAGAAGGCTGCATTGATTTTTATTGGGATTGCATTGAATGTGTAGATCAGTTTTGGTAGGATAGACATCTTAATAATGTTCAGTCTTCCTATCCATGAACAAGGAATAGTCTTCCATTTATTTAGGTCTTCTTTGATTTCCTTGAACAATCTTGTATAGTTCTCGGTGTATAAGTTCTTTACCTCTTTAGTTAAATTTATTCCTAAGTATTTGATTTTTTTATTTACTATTGTGAATGGTATTTGTTTCTTGATTTCCTCCTGATCTTGCTCATTATTGGTGTACAGAAATGCTACTGATTTTTGCGCATTGATCTTATAACCTGCGACTTTACTAAACTCATTTATGAGTTCTAGAATCTTCGTTGTAGATCTCTCAGGGTTTTCTATGTATAGGATCATGTCATCTGCAAATAATGAAATTTTGACTTCTTCCTTTCCAATTTGAATGCCTTTTATTTCTGGTTCTTGCCTCAGTGCTCGAGCAAGTACTTCTAAGACAATGTTAAATAGGAGCGGAGACAGTGGGCATCCTTGTCTTGTTCCTGAGTTTAGAGGGAAGGAGTCTAGGATTTCTCCATTGTAAACAATATTGGCTTTAGGTTTTTCATATATACTCTTTATCATGTTCAGAAAATTCCCTTGTATTCCAACCTTTTGGAGTGTTTTTATCAAGAAAGGGTGCTGTATTTTGTCAAATGCTTTTTCTGCATCAATAGATATAATCATGTGATTTTTTTCCTTCAATCTGTTTATATGGTGTATTACGTTGATTGATTTTCTTATGTTGAACCATCCTTGCATACCTGGGATGAATCCCACTTGGCCGTGGTGTATAATACGTTTAATGTGTTGTTGAATACGATTAGCAAGTATTTTGTTAAGTATTTTTGCGTCTAGGTTCATTAGAGAAATTGGTCTGTAATTTTCCTTTCTTGTGATGTCTTTGTTTGGCTTTGGTACTAGGGTAATGTTGGCATCATAGAAGGAGTTGGGTAACGTTCTTTCTGTTTCGATGTTTTGGAATAGTTTCAGCAGGATTGGTGTCAGTTCTTTCCGGAATGTTTTGTAGAATTCACCTGTGAAGCCATCTGGCCCTGGGCTCTTCTTAGTTGGGAGATTTTTAATAACTGATTCTATCTCTCTGCTTGTGATTGGTTTGTTAAGATCATCAATTTCTTCTTTCGTCAATATGGGCTGTTTATGTGTTTCTAGGAATTGGTCCATTTCCTCTAGATTGTCATTTTTGTTGGAATATAGTTTTTCAAAATATCCTCTTATGATAGTCTTTATTTCTGTGGGGTCAGTGGTGATATCGCCTTTCTCATTTCTTATTTTGTGTATTTGCATCTACTCTCTTTTTTTCTTTGTTAGTGTTGCTAAAGGTTTGTCAATTTTGTTAATCTTCTCAAAAAACCAGCTCTTGGTCTTGTTTATCTGTTCAAGTGCTTTATTATTTTCTATTTCATTTAGTTCTGCTCTTATCTTTGTTATTTCCTTCCTTCTTCTTCCTGTTGGGTTGCTTTGTTGTTGTTTTTCTAATTCCTTCAAATGTGCAGTTAGTTCTTCAATTTTTGCTCTTTCTTCTTTTTTGATATATGAATTTATGGCTATAAACTTCCCTCTCAGTACTGCTTTTGTTGCATCCCATAAATTTTGGTATGTTGTGTTATCATTATCATTTGTTTCAAGGTAGTCATTGATTTCTTTTGAGATTTCCTCTTTGACCCACTGTTTTTCTAAGAGTGTGCTGTTTAATTTCCAAATCGTGGTGTGAAATCTGGGCTTCTGTCCCTTGCAAATCTCCAGCTTGACTCCACTGTGGTCAGAGATAATGTTTTGTATGATTTCAATCTTTCTGAATTCGTTCAGCCTTTCTTTGTGGCCTAGCATATGATCTATCTTGGAGAATGATCCATGTGCGCTTGAGAAAAATGTATATCCTGCTGTGTTTGGGTGTAGCGATCTATATATGTCTATTAGATCGAGCTCCTCTAATATACTATTCAGATGTTTTGTTTCTTTGGTGATTCTCTTTTGAGATGTTCTGTCCAGAGTTGATAGTGGTGTATTAAAATCCCCCACTATAATTGTAGATGTATCTATTCTTTCACTTAGTTTTTCCAGCGTTTGCCTGACGTATTTAGAGGCACCCTTGTTAGGGGCATAGATATTTATGATTGTTCGATCTTCTTGACAGATTTTCCCTTGGACTAAAATGTAGTATCCTTCTTTGTCTCTCACAATTGTTTCACATTTAAAGTCTATTTTGTCTGATATTAATATAGCTACTCCTGCCTTTTTTTGGTTATTGTTAGCTTGTATGATTGTTTTCCAGCCTTTCACTTTCAATCTCCATGCGTCTCTGGGTCTAAGATGTGTCTCTTGTAGACAGCAAATGGATGGGTCATATTTCCTTATCCAATGTCCCAGTCTGAATCTTTTGATAGGTGAGTTTAATCCATTGACATTCAGTGTTATTACTATCAAGGAATTATTTGTGTTAGCCATACTTTGATTGGATTTGTGTTTGTCATATTTTGTTTGTATATTTTTTTTTGTCTTTTTTGTTGTTGTTGTTGGTCTTATACTCTCCTCCAACTTTGCCTTTCCTGTTTTTTCCTTTCTTCCTGCAGCACTCCCTTTAGAATTTCTTGAAGGGGAGGTTTCTTGTTGGTATACTCTTTCAGTTTCTGTTTGTCTGCGAATATTTTGAACTCTCCATCATATTTGAATGCTAGTTTAGCTGGATAAAGTATTCTTGGTTGGAAATTTCTTTCCTTTAGTACCTTGACTATATCATACCACTGTCTTCTTGCCTCCATGGTTTCAGAAGAGAAATCAGCACTTAATCTAATTGAGCTTCCCTTGTATGTGATGGTTTTCTTTTCTCTTGCTGCTTTTAGGATTTTCTCTTTGTCTTGAGCATTGGATAATTTGACAAGTATATGTCTTGGGGTGGGCCTGTTGGGGTTTATGACTTGTGGAGTGCGCTGTGCTTCTTGGATATGTACATCTGTCTCTTTCAGTAGATTTGGGAAGTTTTCAGCCATTATTTCCTGCAACACTCTTTCTGACCCCTTTCCCTTCTCTTCACCTTCTGGAATGCCTATAATACGTATGTTTGAGCGTTTTGCATTGTCATTCAGGTCCCTAAATCCTAATTGGATTTTTTCTATCTTCTTATTGACCCCTTCTACTATCTGTTTGATTTCTGATGTACTGTCTTCCACATCACTAATTCTCTGCTCTGTCTCTTCTAGTCTGCTGATATTTGCTGCAAGTGTATTTTTGATTTCTTGAACTGTGGTGTTCATTCCCATCATATCTGTTATGTTTTTGCGTATGTCTGCAATTTCCCCTCCAAGTGATATCTTCATGTTGTTAACCTCTTTCATTACTGCATCAAATTTGTCGGTGATAAATGTTCTAAGATCTTTCATTGCTTGTGCCAAGTTTTGCTCCCCTTCGTGATTATTGGTTTGTTGATTGGATTCAGCCAGGTTTTCCTGATTATTGGTTTGGTTCGTAGATTTTTGTTGTTTTCTGGTCATCTCTTTATTTTGACGAATTTAATCAGTTCCTTAGCTTCTTTGTCTGCTCTTGGAGGTTAATTAGTTGTTATTTTTGCATAGGTGTTATATCTTCTCTTTGTCAGATTTTTCTTCTTATTCTAGTTACTTGTTGTTGGTTAAGTTCACTTTAGAGGAAAGTATTAGTGTTGGGGAAAGGCAATTGTGTAAGCAAGGGAAAAGTGTAAAGTTGTATTGGTGATGTATGTTAACAAAGCAAGAATATGAGATCTGGAAGGATGGAGGTTAGATTCATGTAGATTGTATAGAGTTATAGCTGTAGGTAGAGTACCTTTTATGAAGTAGATGACTGAATTTGGGAGGAATATGGTATGAACTACAAAGCTATTGTTTTCATGAGAGAGGGAGAAAGAAAGGAGAGGTAATAGTTTCAAGAGTGGATAATAGACAGAAAACAGAACAAAGGTATTAGAAATTAAGAGTTAGACACTTTGTGGATCAAAGAACGGGAGGTTGGGGGTGGAATATAGGAGAGACAGTAGATGATAGTGGATATCAAGATGCAGGGGAAGGGGGATAGTGTAGGTAGCCTAAATCAGTTCACACAGAAATGAGGCAGTGGAGGATCGGAAAACCCAGCAAATGTGAGGTGTTCCCTGTAGCACCTATTGTATACTTGAATTAAAATAAAAATAAGTGGAAGATGAGGGACAAGAGGGAAAGAGAAAACCGAAAAAAAAAAACCTAATTATAATAAAGAAAAAAGAAAGACAAGAAGAAAGGAAGAAAGAAAAAGAGGATGGGCAAACGGTGGGGAACGGATAGGGAGAAGAGAGATACAGGTATGCACGTGTCACAATTGCAACACTATCTAAAACAACAACTTCCCCCCGCTTTGCCCTAAAACCCCCCGTCTGTCTGCCCAAATGGGTCTGCAAGCACCTCCCTTCCCACAAACCCCCAGTAGGCCGCCCAGGGCCCACGAACTCCCCAGTACTGCAGATGCTCCAAAAAAAAAAAAAATAAAATAAAATAAAATAAAGTAAAATAAATTTAAAAAAAAAAAAAAAGAACAGAAACCCCTCCGCAGAGGCTTGGACCGGCTCTGCCCGGCTCCTTACACCGCCTCGGCCTGGCCTGGCTCCGCCCGGCTCCGCTCGCTACAGCGGCCCAGCCGGCTCCCGCGTCCACCTCCCGCCACCGCGGCCTGGACCGGCCCCGCCCGGCTCCGTACCCGCTGCGGCCTGACCCGGCTCCGCCTGGCTCCGCTCGCTACAGCGGCCCGGCCCAGCTCCGGCGTCCGCCTCTTGCCACCGCGGCCTGGACCAGCCCCGCCCGGCTCCGTACCCGCCGCGGCCTGACCCGGCTCCGCCTGGCTCCGCTCGCTACAGCGGCCCACAGTTAACCTTGATTCCATGTATTCAACACCTCTTCCCCCGCCCCCCTCAGGGTTCACCATGACAATCAATCTTCATTACTTGAGGGACCATATTCAGAGATACTTTCAAAAATGTTGAGGGCTTGATGTACTTGAATGCCCTAACCCATTGGGAGCCACTGATTCTCTCAGGAGATATATTTCCCTCTGTCTGAGAACATCAGTCCTTCCCAGGATGTGAGTATACCTTCACTCCCATTGTAGGGGTCTCGACCCAATGATATAATCCACTATGACAAAATGAGCACTCACACACTCCCCAGAAGCTTGCCCTTTGTCAGACGCCCTCCCCCCGTAAGCATCCCAAACATGCAACCTTCCATATTAAATTCTCTAAAGAGTTTTTTCTGCAGCACAATTTCAACCACATACCTGACAATCTCCCACGATCAAATGTTCCCCTCACACACCCCAATTTCATGGGCAATCTGACCCATCCTCCCATCCCTAGTGCCCCTAAAGCCCACACTGCCCCACCCGACGTTATCCCTATGCCGCCATTTTGTCCATTCCCTGTACAAATACTTACCTCCAGCTTATCATAGATTTTACCCAAGTAGCTGTCAGCTCACAACCTTCCTCTACCTGCCAGCTACCTTAAAGATTATCATCCATTCTCTAGCTCTCTGAGACAGCTTGGTTTACTTATTTCAGATCATTGAGTTAATGTAGTATTTGTACTTCAATGCCGGTGTTGCTTCAATCAACATAAGGTTCTCAAGATTCACCCATGTTATCACGTGTGTTTGTACTGTATTTGTACTTAGAGCTGAGTAATATTCCATTGTATGTATATACCACAGTTTATTTATCTATTCATCTGTTGATGGGCATTTGGGTGGATTCCAACTTTTGGCAATAGTGAATAATGCTGCTATGAAAATTGGGGTGCACATATCAGTTTGTGTCCTTGTTTTCAGATCTTCTGGGTATATACCCAGCAGTGGAATTGCTGGGTCATATGGCAAATCTATAGCTAGTTTTTGAGAAAGCGCCAAACTGTCCTCCAGAATGGCTGGATCCTTCTGCATTCCCACCAGCAGTGAATAAGTGTTCCCATTCCTACACATCCTCTCCAGCATTTGTTGTCTTCTGTTTTTTCATAGCTGCCAATCTTATGGAGTAAGATGGTATCTCATTGTAGTTTGGATTTGCATTTCCCTAACAGCTAGGGATTTGGAGCATTTTTTCATGTGCATTTTAGCCATTTGTATTTCTACTTTGGAGAAGTGTCTGTTTAAATCTTTTTCCCATTTTTTAAATGAGTTGTTTGTCTTTTTATTTTTGAGGTATACGAGTACTTTATATATGCAGGTTATATATGCAGATATATGGTTACCAAATATTTTCTCCCATTCTGTAGCCTCTCTTTTAACTTTCTTGACAAACTCCTTTGAGGTGCAGAAGGCTTTAATTCTGAGGAAGTTCCATTTATTTATTTGTTCTTTTGCTGCTCGTGCTTTTGGTGTGAAGTTCATGAAGCCATTTCCTATTACAAGGTCCGTTAGATGCTTCCCTCCTTTGCTTTCCAAGGTCTTTATAGTCTTGGCTCTTATATTTAAGTCTTTGATCCACCTTGAGTTGATTTTTGTATGAGGTGTAAGTTGGTAATCTTCTTTCATTCTTTCACATATGGATATCCAGTTCCCCAGGCACCATTTGTTGAAGAGGCCATTCTCTCCCAGTTGAGAGGGTTTGGTGACCTTGTGAAATATCATATGGCTGTAAATATGAGTATCTATATCAGAACTCTCAATTAGGTTCCATTGGCCAATGTGTCTCTCCTTGTGCCAATACCATGCTGTTTTCACCACTGTAGCTTTGTAGTATGTTTTGAAGTCAGGTAGTGTGATTCCTCCAATTTCATTTTTCTTTTTCAATATGCCTTTGGCTATACGGGGCCTCTTTCCTTTCCAAATAAGTTTCATAGTTAGTAGGAGAGGCGGGGCAAGATGGTGTCTGAGTGAGCACACCTCATAATCTCTCCTGCAAAGAAGCGGCTGAGTAGGGTAGGAGTCATGCTGGACTGGGCTGTTTCGGGTGTTTTCAGGGCAGGAGGTGTCAGGATGTTAATTTCATGGGACGGTGACAGGTAGAATTTTGGATCTCTTTCATGGAGATCAGAGGTTGTGGGGGGGACCCTTCCCCCTGTTGCTGGTGGCCTGGCCGCGGCAATCTCTGGGACCTTTATTGTGCTGTGGTTTTCCCAAACCCTGAGTGGGCTGTTTCAGGGGCTTGCAGGAAGTGTCTGGATGTCGATTTGGTGAGACAGTGACAGGAGAGATCCTTGCAAGAGGTGGAATTTTGGGTTTCTGACATGGAGGTCAGAAGTTATAGGCAGAATCCCTCCCCCTAGGGCTGGCGGCCTGGCCGCGGCGATACCGGAAGGCTTTGTTGTGCTGCGGTGTTCCCAGTCCCCATGTTAACCAGATGCGTGGTTCCCAGGTCTTGTCCCCTAAACGCTGGTGGCCCATGCTCCAGAGACTCACACACCTTGAATCTGCAATATCACGGACTTCCCATCCCTGAATCCACCACTCACTGAGGTCCATCTGAGGTCCTTGATTACCCAAGCCCTTCACGTTTTGTGTTTTTTTTTTTTCTTTTTTCTCTCTCCTTGAGCTTAGAGGAGTGTACCAGCTGACTTGGTGAGAGTCTGGGAAGAAAGGAGAGTTGAATCAACTGAGAAAGCCCAATTTAAGTAAACATCCTGGGATAGGAAACTTGGTCTGGGAGAACATGGAGTCAGAAAATCAATTAGACCTCCCCTAGCATACCTAAGCAGGAGGGACTGTAGGAGGTGCTATCCAAGCTTCCAATAGCATATTTGGGGTTTCTGGTGAGGTGTAGGTGCTCTCATGCTGGAAATAAAGAGTCATAGTCTTCTGTGTTGAGTTAGTTCAACAAGGACCTACTTGAATCTCCTACCGGACCTCTCAGGCAGCTTTCCTGCTGCCATGGGAGAGAGAGAAGTGAGGAAGGGAGAAAGGGGGAAGGTCAGATCCCTAAGATTATTATTTAACTGCAAAGAGGATTTCTAGCTTGAAATGTTGGTTCTTTTTTTTTGTCGTCGTTGCTAATATTGCATTGTCTCCTGGTCTTTTCTCCCATTTTATCCCCTAAGGTTCTTTTTCATTTATTTAGTTTTTTCCTTTTTCTTTTTCTTGCTTGTTCCCCCCATTTCTTTGCCCCCCCTTTCTCTTCTCTCTTTTTTTCTTTTCAATCCTTTTCTTCTTTTTTTTCTTTTCTTTTCTTTATATAATAGGTGCTACAGCAAGTGTTTCATATTTGCTGTGTTTCCTCATCCTCCATTTCATCTTTTCGGTGTGTATTGATTTTGGTCACCTACACTATCCCCTTTCCCTATGTCTATCTATCCTCCATCATCTACTGTTTCTCTTACATTCCACCTCCCTTTCTTTGGCCCCCAACTTGTCTGACTTTTTATTTCTAATACCTTTGTTCTGTTTTCTGTCTTTTAAACACTCTTGATATTATTGTCTTTCTTTTCTCTTTCCCTCTCTCATAAAAACACTGCCCTTTTAATTCATACTATTTTCCTCCCCATATTCACTTGACTGTCTCATTATAGGTACTCTACTTACTGCTATAACTGTACACAACTTACATGAGTCTAATATCCATTCTTCTAGATCTCACATTGTTGGTCTGTTAACATATATTACCAATACTACTTTATACATTTTCTTTTCTTACACATTTTGCTATCCCTGGCCCTAATATTTTCCTTGAAAGTGAACTTAGCCAGCAATAAGAAAAAAGAGTAAGAAGAACAAAGTAACAAAGAGAAGAGATGACACACATGAACAACAACTAATTAATCCCCAAGACTAGACAAAGAAGCTAAGGAACTGATTAAACCCATCAAGATAAAATGATGAACAGACATCAACAAAAAACTACAAACCAAACCAATAATCAGGAAAACATGGCTGAAACCAATGAACAAACTAAAAACCAGGAAGGGGAGCACAACATCAGAGAATTAGTTAAAGATTTCAAAACATATATCAGAGACGAACTTAATGAGATAAAGGAAGAGATCAACATTATGAAGAAAACACTTGGAGAGGAAATTGCATCGGAAATCAAACAAAGAGTAGAACTGATCAATAAAAAGATAGGAAAAATCCTGCTGGGACTTGGGGACCTGAATGACAATGCAAAAGGCACAAACATATGTATTATATGCATCCCAGAAGGAGAAGAGAAGGGAAAGGGGACAGAAGGGGTGTTGGAAAACAATGGCTGAAAACTTCCCAAATCTACTGAGAGAGATGGATGTACATATCCAGGAGGCACAATGCACTCCAAACACCATAAAGCTCAACAGGCCTATCCAAAGACATACACTTATCAAATTATCCAATGCTCGAGACAAAGAGAAAATTATAAAAGCGGCAAAAGAAAAAAGAACCATCACATACAAGGGAGGCACCAAAAGATTAAGTGCTGATTTCTCATCTGAAACCATGGAGGCAAGAAGGCACTGGTATGATATAGTCAAGGTACTAAAAGGAAAAAATTTCCAACCAAGAATACTCTACCCAGCTAAGCTAGCATTCAAAAATGATGGAGAGTTCAAAATATTCACAGATAAACAGAAATTAAAAGAGTATGTGAATAAGAATCCTGCCCTTCAAGAAATACTAAAGGGAGTTCTGCAGGAAGAAAGATAAAAACAAGAGAGGCAGAGTTGGAGGAGAGTGTAAGAGCAACTAAAAAGACAAAAAGAGAAGGAAAAATTAGAAAAAAATGAAAAACACAAGTCCAAACAAAATATGGCTAATATAATTAATTCCTTGAAAGTAATAACACTGAATGTCAGTGGATTAAATTCACATATCAAGAGACTCAGACTGGAAGATTGGATAAAGAAATATAACCCATCTATATGCTGTCTATAAGAAACACATCTTGGACCTAGGGATTCAAGAAGTTTGAAAGTGAATGGCTGGAAAACAATCTTACAAGCAAACAATAACCAAAAATTGGCAGGAGTAGCTATATTAATATCAGACAAAATAGACTTTAAATGCAAAACAATTGTGAGAGACAGAAAAGGACACTAGATATTATTGAAATGGATAATCTTTCAAGAAGAACAAACAATCTTAAATATTTATGCTCCTAACAACGGGACCTCCAAATACATGAGGCAAACACTGGAAAAACTAATTTAAAGAATAGATGCCTCTACAATTATAGTGGGAGACTCTAATATACCACTATCAACTTTGGACAGAACATCTCAAAAGAGAATCAATAAAGAAAAAAAACTTTGAACAGTATATGAAAAGAGCTGGACCTAATAGACATACACAGATCTTTACACCCAAATACAGCAGGATATACATTTTTCCCAAAGGCACATGGATCATTCTCCAAGATAGACCATATGCTGGGCCACAAAGAAAGTCTCAGTGAATTCAGAAAGATGGAAATCATACAAAATAATATCTCTGACCACAGTGGAGGGAAGCTGGAAATTTGCAAAGGCCAGAGGTGCAGATTTCACACCAAGATATGCAAATTAGATGACACACTCTTAGAAAAATAGTAGGTCAAGGAGGAAATCTCAAAAGAAATTAATAACTACCTTGAAACTAATGAAAATGATAACACAACATACCAAAACTTATGGGACACAGCAAAAGCAGTACTGAAAGGGAAATTTATAGCCATAAATTCATGCATCAAAAAAGAAGAAAGAGCAAAACATGAAGTAATAACTGTACATTTGAAGGAAGTAGTAAAAAACAACAACAAATTAACCCCACAGGAAGAAGAAAGAAAGAAAGAACAAAGATAAGAGCAGAACTAAATGAAATAGAAAATAAGAAAGCACTTGAAAAGATAAACAAAACCAAGAGCTGGTTCTTTGAGAAGATCAATAAAATTGACATACCCTTAGCTAGACTAGAAAGAAAAAAAGAGAGAAGATGCAAACACACAAAATAAGAAATGAGAAAGGAGATATCACCACTGACCCCACAGAAATAAAGACTATCATAAGAGGATACTGTGAAAAACTATATTCCAACAAAAATGACAATTCAGAAGAAATGGACAAATTGCTAGAAACACATAAGTAGCCCATATTGATGAAAGAAGAAATTGATGACCTCAACAAATCAATCACAAGTAAAGAGATAGAATCAGTCATTAAAAAGCTCCCAACTAAGGAAAGCCCAGGGCCAGACAGATTCACAGGTGAATTCTACAAAACATTCCGGAAAAAACTACCACCAATCTTGCTGAAACTCTTCTAAAAAATTGAAAGAGAAGGAACATTACGTAACTCATTCTATGATGCCAACATTACCCTAGTACCAAAGCCAAACAAAGACACCACAAGAAAGGAAAATTACAGACCAATTTCTCTAATGAACCTAGATGCAAAAATCCTCAAGAAAATACTTGCTAACTGTATTCAACAACACATTAAACGAATTATACACCATGATCAAGTGGGATTCATTCCGGGTATGCAAGGATGGTTCAACATAAGAAAATCAATCAATGTAATACACCGTATAAACAGATTGAAGGAAGAAAAAAAATCACATGATTATATCTATAGAGGCAGAAAAAGCATTTGAAAAAATACAACATGCTTTCTCGATAAAAACACTGCAAAAGATCGAAATACAAGGAAATTTTCTGAACATGATGAAGAGTATATATGAAAAACCCACAGCCAACATTGTTTGCAATGGTGAAATCCTAAAATCGTTCCCTCTAAGATCAGGAACAAGACAAGGATGCCCACTATCACCTCTTCTATTTAACATTGTCTTAGAAGTACTTGCTCGAGCACTGAGGCAAGAACCAGATATAAAAGGCATTCAAATTGGAAAGGAAGAAGTCAAAATTTTGTTATTTGCAGATGACATGATTCTATATATAGAAAACCCTGAGAGGTCTACAACAAAGCTTCTAGAACTCATAAATGAGTTTAGTAAAGTTGTGGGTTATAAGATCAATGTGCAAAAGTCAGTAGCATTTCTGTACACCATAATGAGCAAGCTCAGGAGGAAATCAAGAAAGAAATACCATTTACAATAGAAAATTAAAAAATCAAATACCTAGGAACAAATTTAAGTAAAAATGTAAAAAACTTATACACAGAGATCTACACAAGACTGTTCAAGGAAATAAAAGAAGACCTAAATAAATGGAAGAATATTCACTGTTCATGGATAGGAAGACTAAATATTTTTAAGATGTCTATCCTACCAAAACTGATTGACAAATTCAATGCAATCCCAATAAAAATCAACACAGCATTCTTTAAGGAATTAGAAAAATTAGCTATGAAATTTATTTGGAAAGGAAAGAGGCCCCGAATAACCAAAGACATATTGAAAAAGAAAAACGAAATTGGAGGAATCACACTACCTGTCTTCAAAACATGCTACAAAGCTACAGTGGTAGAGAAAAGGTGGCATTGGAGTGGGAAATGTGTGCATGGTGGCTGATGGGTACGGGGAATGGCAGGAAGAGATGAGATGTGGAGGTGCCTTTGGGACTTGGAGTTGCCCTGGACGGTGCTTCAGAGGCAATCACCGGACATTGTAAATCCACCCAGGGCCCACTGGATGGAATGGGGAAGAGTATGGGCGATGATGTGGACCATTGACCATGAGGTGCAGAGATGCCCAGAGAAGTACTTACCAAATGCAATGGATGTGTCATGATGATGGGAGTGAATGTTGCTGGGGGGGGGGGGGGGGGAGTGGTGGGGTTGAATGGGACCTCATAGTTTTTTTTAATGTAATATTTTTACAAAATCAATAAACCCCCCCCCAAAAAAAAACAAAGCTACAGTGGTGAAAACAGCATGGTATTGGCACAAGGAGAGACACATTGGCCAATGGAACCTAATTGAGAGTTCTGATATAGATACTCATATATACAGCCATATGGTATTTCACAAGGCGACCAAACCCTCTCAACTGGGAGAGAATGGCTTCTTCAACAAGTGGTGTCTGGAAAACTGGATATCCATATGTTAAAGAATGGAAGAGGATTACCAACTTGCACCTTATACAAAAATCAACTCAAGGTAGATCAAAGACTTAAATATAAGAGCCAAGACCATAAAGACCTTGGAAAGCAAAGGAGGGAAGCATCTAAAGGACCTTGTAATAGGAAATGGCTTCATAAACTTCACACCAAAAGCACGAGCAGCAAAAGAACAAATAGATAAATGGAACTTCTGCAGAATTAAAGCTCCTCAAAGGAGTTTGTCAAGAAAGTGAAAAGAGAGCATACATAATGGGAGAAAATATTTGTAACCATATATCTGATAGGAGACTTATAACCTGCCTATATAAAGAACTCTCATATCTCAAAAATAAAAAGACAAACAACCCATTTAAAAAATGGGAAAAAGATTTAAACAGACACTTCTCCAAAGTAGAAATACAAATGGCTAAAATGCACATGAAAAAATGCTCCAAATCCCTAGCTATTAGGGAAATGCAAATCCAAATTACCGTGAGATACCATCTTACTCCCATAAGATTGGCAGCTATGAAAAAAGCAGAAGACTACAAATGCTGGAAAGGATGTGGAGGAATGGGAACACTCATTCACTGCTGGTGGGAATGCAGAAGGATCCAGCCATTCTGGAGGACAGTTTGGCGCTTTCTCAAAAACTAGCTATAGATTTGTCATATGACCCAGCAATTCCACTGCTTGGTATATACCCGGTAGAACTGAAAACAAGGACACAAACCGATATATGCACACCAATGTTCATAGCAGCATTGTTCACTATCGCCAAAAGTTGGAATCCACCAAAATGCCCATCAACAGATGAATGGATAAATAAAATGTGGTATATACATACAATGGAATACTACTCAGCTCTAAGTACAAATACAGTACAAACACACGTGATAACATGGATGAATTTTGAGAACCTTATGTTGATTGAAGCAACACCGGCATTGAAGTACAAATACTACATGAACTCAGTGATATGAAATAAGTAAACCAGGTGCCTCAGAGAGCAAGAGAATGGATGACAGGCTTAAAGGAAATTGAGGAGGTTGAAGAAGGATGTAAGCTGACACCTACATGGGTAAAATCTATGATAAGCTGGAGGTATTTGTACAAAGAAGGGATAAAATGGGGGAATAGGGTTACTTTTGGGTAGGGCTTTGAGGGCTTGAGGGGGGCTAGGAATGGGGGGATGGGTAATATTGCCCAAGAAATTGGGAGGAGGGTGGGGGAACATACAAACATAAGAGATTGTCAGGTATTTGGTTGAGAGTATAATGCTAAGAAAACTTTTTCAAAAATATAATAAAGAAGGTTACGTGTTTAAGATACTTAAAAGGGATAAGCTGATGCAGGACAGGCTTCTGGGGAGTGTGTGGGTGCTCATTTTTTCATAGTGTGTTATATCATTGGATAGAGACCCATATAATGAGAGTGAAGGTATACACACATCCTGGGGAGGACAGATGTTCTGAAATAGAGGGAAATGTATTTCTTGAGAGAAATGGTGGCTCCCAGTGCATTAGGGCAGGTGAGCATGCCAAGCCCTCAACACTGTTGCAAGTATCTCTGAACATGGCCCTGCAAGCAATGAAGATTGATGTCACTGTGGGCCCTAAGGGCAGGGCGAAAGAGGTATTGAATAGATGGAATCAAAGTAACTGTGTGGGCAATAGAATGTTCCACAAGTTTATGCAAGGCTTGTAAAAAGAGATCACATCTGAGTCCAGCTCCATCTTTTTACAAGCCTTTCCTGTTACTTTACCAGAATTGTAGTTAGTGCTGGGGTTTAAGATATATCTAGGGGATCTGAATCTCTGGACTGACCATATGATAGCCAGGCCCTGAGCCTCAACAGACTTCAGCTCCTACACTCTGGTTTACTGGACTTACCCCACTCAGCTAACATGGAGTTGAAGAATGTCAACCACCACACCATGGAGTCAAGAGTGCCTACAACTGAAAGCAGGAGGATTGCATCCAGCATCCATGTGGAATCTAAGCCCCCTCTTGACATAGATGTGGAATGGACACAACCAATCCAAGGTCCACAGGATGGAGGAATACAGTAAGGATTAGAGTGGACTTACTGATATTCTATTCATGAATTATTGGGGTTAGTAATCGAAGAAAATGTGGCATTGGTGTGTAAAAAGAGGTCATGGTGGCTGCTGGGTGCGGGGAATGGGAGGAAGAGGTGAGATGTGGAGGCATTTTTGGGACTTGGAATTGTCCTGGGTGGTGCTGCAGGGACAATTACCAGACATTGTAGATCCTCCCATAGTCCACTGGATGGAACATGGGAGAGTGTGGGCTATGATGTGGACCATTGACCATGAGGTGCAGCGATGCCCAGAGATGTACTCACCAA
This sequence comes from Dasypus novemcinctus, assembly GCF_030445035.2. NCBI lineage: Eukaryota > Metazoa > Chordata > Mammalia > Cingulata > Dasypodidae > Dasypus > Dasypus novemcinctus. Next base: position 113,591,022 of record NC_080704.1, on the reverse strand, counting down.
ATGCAATGGATGTGTCATGATGATGGGGGAAAGTGTTGTTGTGGGGGGAGTGGTGGGGTGGGGGGGGAGGGGGGTGAATGGGGACCTCATATTTTTTGAATGTAATATTTTAAAAAATGAATTAAAAATATATTTTAAAAAGTGAAAAATAAATCCTGACACACACACACACACAAAAGATTACGCAAGGATGGATATAAGACATATTAAATTACACCAAAAATATATAGGGGCTGATAGGCTAAAATGTAAGTCATAATGTAAAACATAAGATAACGACAAATTTAGAAAATTGTATAGTCTAAAATGTGAGTGTTGCTGGGGGGGGGAGTGGTGGGGTGGGGGTGGTGGGGTTGAATGGGAACTCATATTGTTTTTTTAATGTAATATTTTTACAAAATCAATAAAAAAAATACAAGAAAAAAAATAAAATAAAATATAAACCACAATGTAAACCCAAATGTTACATTTTTTGGAATCTATTGTCTCAATATCTGTACATCAGTTTCAGAAAATATAGTATGAATATGTAAAAAGATTATTGCTGTGGAAGGGAAAAGGGTTTTATGTTGGATATGTGGGAGTACTATATATTATACATATGAATTACTGTGATCTAATACTTTTGTGAAGATAAGCTTAAAAATTAGGAAAAAAAAGTAAGGACATAGACACTGAGGAAAAGACAGAAGAAGTTGCCTTGCGAATTTGCATACAGGGCAAGACTTATTGCAGTGATGGAAGGCAAAATATCAAAACCAAAGCTTTTGCAGTTTTTCATTTTTTTATAGAAGCTTTTTAAAAAAAGACTTATTTATTTATTTCTCTCCCCTTCTCCCCTCCCCACCCCGGTTGTCTGTTCTCTGTTCTCTGTGTATATTTGCTGCGTCTTCTTTGTCCGCTTCTGTTGTTGTCAGAGGCACAGAAATCTGTGTTTCTTTTTGTTGCGTCATCTTGTTGTGTCAGTTCTCCCTGTGTGCAGCACTATTCCTGGGCAGGCTGAACTTTCTTTCATGCTGAGCGGCTCTCCTTATGGGGTGCACTCCTTGCGCATGCGGCTTCCCTACGCAGGGCATCCCTGCATGGCAAGGCACTCCTTGCCTGCATCAGCACTGCACATGGGCCAGCTGCACATGGGTCAAGGAGGCCCGGGGTTTGAACTGCGGACCTCCTATGTGGTAGACGGATGCCCTAACCACTGGGCCAAGTCTGCTTCCCCCCAATATTTTTTTACCGTAATTTTAAAAAATTCATATGTATTCTATATCTAACCTTTAAACTTATCATTATATTCCATTTTACTATTAATGGAACCTGGCAATATATTTGGTTTCACTTTTGAAGAAGTTGTGGATCACAGAGAGGTTCAACAATGGCAGGGGAGGAATACTGGCATGGGATGTTATTGACAGGGGATACATGATTGGCAGGGAATTCTCCAGGGCATATATTAGGGTACATAAAAATGTTTGGATATTTTCATAATGGTTACAATTAAAAACAACAACTGAGGGAGTGCTGAGTTCCTAGCCAGGGGAGCTCTATCACAGTCCCTAAAGGAACAGCGACAATCCCTCAAGCGCAACGGCAAAAACCAAAAAAGATGGAAGGTCCAACAATGAGCCCTTGATACTAATGACTATGCTTATAAGCCTGTGCACCTGAAATAAGAACAAGGCCTAGAGCAGCAGGGTGCCTAAGAGTTACCTCCTAAGAGCCTCCGAGTTGCTCAAATGTGCCCAGTCTCGAAGCAAACTCAGCATGTAAATGCGATGACTCCTGGGGATGAGCTACCCTGGTGCCGAGGGATTACTACCAAGTACCAGCTGATGATGTAACTAGAAAATGACCTTGAATAAAAGGGTCAACTCGGACCAGCAGAATATCTCGTTCTACATATAAAACCAGGAGTTAAAAATGCTTTTTGACCTGAATCAAGGGGGAAATGGAAAGGACAAATGAGTTTATATGGCTATGAGTCTCCAAAAAGAGCCGGGAGGTTATCAGAGGGGTTGCCCTTATGCACACCTCAGCAGAGTCCCAGAGACAGCTAAAGTAGATACAATCCCAGGTATTGGTTCTTCTGAGGGATACAGAGACCCCCAGGTTCTATGGTCATGGCAGATGGAGTTCAGTGCCATGTCAGTTGGCCCTACTTTGGAGTTTGTGTTTCTGTGTGATGGAGCTGGACTCAGATGTGATCTTTGTCCTGTTACTTTTACCAGAACTGTAGTTGGTGCTGGGGTTTAGTGTATACCCAGACGACCTGAATCTCTGGACTGACCATGTGATAACCAGGCCCTGAGCCTCAACAGACTTGCAACTGCTACACTCTGGTTTATTGGACTTACCCCACTCAGCTAACATGGAGGTGAAGAAGGTCAACCACCACACCAGGGAATCGAGTGCGTACAAGTGAAAGCAGGAGAATTGCATACAGCGTCCATGTGGAATCTAAGCCCTCTCTTGATATAGATGTGGAGTGGACACAACCATTCTAAGTTCCACAGGATGGAAGAATAGAGTATGGTAAGAGTGGACTTACTGACATTCTATTCATGAACTACTGTGACTAGTAATCGAAGAAAATGTGGCATTGGTGTGGAGAAAGTGGCCATGGTGGCTGCTGGGGGTCGGGAGTGCGAGTAAAAGACGTGATGTGGGGGCATTTTTGGGAGTTGGCGTTGTCCTGGGTGGTGCTGCAGGGACAGTTATCAGACATTGTATGTCCTCCCATGGCCCACTGGGTGGACTGTGGGAAAGTGTGGGCTATGGTGTGGACCACAGATGTTGAGGTGCAGCGGTGCTCCGAGATGTATTCACCAAGTGCAATGAATGTCTCATGATGATGGAGGAGATTGTTGTTATGGGGGGAGGTGTTTGGTGAGGGGGATGGGGTATATGGGGACCTCATATTTTTTTAATATAACATTAAAAAATAAATAAGGACAAAAAAAGTTTCATAGTTTCTCTAGTTCATTAAAGAATGATGTGTTGATTTTTATTGGGATTGCATTGAATCTGTAGATCAGTTTTGGTAGGATACACATTTTAATAATATTTAGTCTTCCTATCCATGAACAGGGAATATTCTTCCACTTATTTAGGTCTTCTTTGATTTCCTTGAACAGTGTTGTGTAGTTTTCTGTGCATAAATTTTTTACCTCTTTAGTTAAATTTATTCCTAGGTATTTGACATTTTAATTTACTATTGTGAATGTTATTTGATTCCTGATTTCCTCCTCAGATTGCTCATAAATGGTGTACAGAAATCCTACTGATTTTGGGCATTTATCTTGTAACCTGCTACTTTACTGAACTCCTTTGTAAGTTGTAGAAGCTTTCTTGTAGACTTCTCAGGGTTTTCTATATATAGGATCATATCATCGGCAAATAGTGAAATTTTGACTTCTTGTTTTCCAATTTGGATGCCTTTAATGTCTGGTTTTGCCTCAGTGCTCGAGCAAGTACTTCTAAGTCTATGTTAAATAGGAGGGTTGATAGTGGGCATCCTTGTCTTGTGCCTGATCTTAGAGGGAAAGATTTTAGGAGTTCACCTTGTAAATGATGTTAGCTATGGGTTTTTCATAATAGTCTTTATCATGTTCAGAAAGGTTCCTTCTATTCCTATCTTTTGCAGTGCTTTTATCAAGAAAGTGTGCTGTGTTTTGTCAAATCTTTTTCTGCATCTATAGATACGATCATGTGATTTTTTCCTTCAATTTGTTTATATGGTGTACTATATTAATTGATTTTCTTATGTTGAACCATCCTTGCATACCAGGAATAAACCCCACTTGGTCATAGTGTATAATTTGTTTAATGTGTTGTTGAATACGATTAGCAATTATTTCATTGAGGATTTTTACGTCAAGGTTCATTAGAGAGATTGGTCTGTAATTTTCCTTTCTTGTGGTGTCTTTGTTTGGCTTTGGTACTAGAGTGATGTTGGCATCATAGAATGAGTTAGGCAATGTTCCTTCTGTTTCAATTATATGGAAGAGTTTAAGTAAGATTAGTGTTAGTTCTTTCCGTTAAGTTTTGTAGAATTCACCTGTGAAGCCATCTGGCCCAGGGCTCTTTTTATTTGGGAGGCTTTTAATGACTGATTCTATCTCTTTACTTGTCATTGGTTTGTTGAGATCATCAAATTCTTCTTTTGTCAATGTAGGCTGCCTATGTGTTTCAAGGAATTGGTCCATTTCCTCTAATTGTTGTTTTTGTTGGAATATAGTTTTTCAATGTATCATCTTATGCTAGTCTTCATTTCTATGGGGGTCAGTGGTGATATCTCCTTTCTCATTTCTTATTTTGTGTATTTGCATCTTCTCTCTTTTTTTCTTTGTTAGTCTAGTTAAGGGTTTGTCAATTTTATTGATTTTCTCAAAGAAGCAGCTCTTGCTTTTGTTTATTTTTTCAAGTGCTTTCTTATTTTCTATTTCATTTAGTTCTGCTCTGATCTTTGTTATTTCTTTCTTTCTTCTTACTTTGGGGTTTGTTTGTTTTTTAAAACTAATTCCTACAAGTGTGCACTTAGTTCTTCAACTTTAGCTCTTTCTTCTTTTTTGATGTATGAATTTATGGTTATAAATTTCCCTCCTAGGACTGCTTTTGCTGCATCCCATAAATTTGGGTATGTTGTGTTATCATTTTCATTAGTTTCAAGATAGTTATTAATTTCTTTTGAAATTTTCTCCTTGGCCCACTGTTTTTCTGAGATTGTGTTGTTTAACTTCCATATCTTGGTGCCAAATCTGGGTTTCTGGCTCTTGGAGATTTCCAGCTTCATTCCACTGTGGTCAGAGAAATTATTTTGTATGATTTCTATCTTTCCGAATTCATTGAGACTTTTTTGTGGCCTAGCATGTGGTCTATCTTGGAGAATGGTCTGTGTGCACTTGAGAAGAATGTATATCCTGCTGTATTTGGGTGTAACATTCTGTATATGTCTATTAGGTCCAGCTCCTCTAATATATATTGTTCAAAGTCTTTGTTTCTTTATTGATTCTCTTTTGAGATTTTCAGTTCAAAGTTGACAGTGGTGTATTAAAGTCCCCCACTATAATTGTAGAGGCATCTATTCCTTCACATAGTTTTTCCAGTGTTTGCCTCATGTATGTGGAAGCACCGTTGTTAGGAGCATAAATGTTTATGATTGTTCTTTCTTCTTGAAAGATTATCCCTTTCACTAATATGTAGTTTCCATCTTTATCTCTCACAATTGTTTTGCATTCAAAGTCTATTTTGTCGGTTTTTAATATAGCCACTCCAGCCCTTTTTTGGTTATTGTTTGCTTGTAAGATTGTTTTCCAGCCATCCATTTCAACCTCCTTGAATCCCTGTGTCTAAAATGTGTTTCGTGCAGACAGTATATAGGATTCTTGTTGGCACACTCTCTTAGTTTCTGTTTATCTGAGAATATTTTGAACTCTACATCATTTTTGAATGCTAACTTTGCTGGATAGAGTATTCTCAGTTGGAAATTCTTTTCTTTTAGTACCTTGACTATGTCTCCTTGCCTCCATGGTTTCAGATGAGAAATCAGCACATAATATTATGGAGCCTCCTTTGTATGTGATGGTTCTCTTTTCTCTTGCTGCTTTTAATATTTTCTCTTTGTACTGAGCGGTGGATAACTTGACAAGTGTATGTCTTGGGGCAGGCCTGTTGGGATTTATGCTGTTTGGGGTGCGTTGTGCTTCCTGGACATGTACATCCATCTCCCTTAATAGGTTTGGGAAGTTTTCAGCAATTATTCCTCCAACATCCCTTCTGTACCCTTTCCCTTCTCTTCTCCTTCTGGAATGCTTATAATACGTATGTTTGCACGTTTTGCATTGTCATTCAGGTCCCTAAGCCCCTGATAGATTTTTTCTATCTTTTTATTGACCAGTTCTACTATCTGTTTGATTTCAGATGTACTGTCTTCCACATCACTTAATCTCTACTCTGCCTCTTCGAGTCTGCCGTCATTTGCTGAGAGTGTATTTTTGATTTCTTGAATTGTGCTGTTTATCACCAACATAGAGAGGTATAATGTAAGAGAAACAATCAATGATTAAGGAAAGATGTTGAGGAAAGGGAATAGTGTTGGTGGCCAAAATCAGTACACACAGAAAAGAGTAAATGGAGGATGAGGAAATAAAGCAAATGTTAAGCTCTCCCTGCAGCACCTAATGTAAGAATAAGAAGGCAGAGAAAGAAAGAAAGAGAAAAAAAGGGATAAAAAGGAGTTGGAAAGTAAGCAGGAAAAAGAAAAGGTGAAAGAAAGAAAAAAGGGCCTTGGGGGGATAAAGAGGAAGGAAAAACAAGGAAAAAACCAACCAAATACTAGGGAAAGTTTCAAGCAAGGAATTCTTTTTTTTTTTTTAAGATTTATTTACTTATTTCTCTCCTTCTCCCCCCCCCACCTCCCACCCTGTTGTCTGTTCTCTGTGTCTATTTGTTGCATCTTCTACTTTGTCCACTTCTGTTGTTGTCAGCGGCACGGGAATCTGTGTTTCTTTTTTTTGTTGTTGTTGCGTCATCTTGTTGTGTCAGCTCTGTGTGTGTGCGGCGCCATTGATGGGCAGGCTGCACTTTCTTTCACGCTGGGTGGCTCTCCTTACGGGATGCACTCCTTTTGCGTGGGGCTCCCCTACGTGGGGGACACCCCTGTGTGACAGGGTACTCCTTGCGCGCATCAGCACTGTGCATGGGCCAGCTCCACACTGGGTCAAGGAGGCCCGGGATTTGAACTGTGGACCTCACACGTGGTAGGCAGATGCCCTAACCACTGGGCCAAGTCCGCCGCCCCAAGGAATTCTTTTTGTAGTTAAATAAAATGCTTAGGTATCTCTCGTTTCCCCTTTTCTCCCTTCCTCCCTTCCATCTCTCCTAAGCAGCAGGAAAGCTGCCTGAGAGGTCCAGTAGGAGATTCAAGTCGGTCCTTGTTGAATCAGCTCCACACAGAAAACAATGACTCTTAATTTCCAGAGAGAGAGCACCCACACCTCACCAGGAACCCAAAGTATGATATTGGAGTCTTGGAATACAGCTCCTACAGTCCCTCTCCTTTAGGTGAGCTATGAGAGGGCTTGTAGATTTTCTGACTCCACCTTTTCCCAGGCCAAGTTTCCTATCCCAGGGTATTTAGGTAAATCGGACTTTCTCAGATTCGCCACTCTTCTCTTCCCAGACTCCCTAAGCCAGCCCGTATGCTCCTCCAAGTGCAAAAAAAGAAAAAAAAGAAAAGAAAGGGGGGGGGGGAACACCAGAAAATCGAACCCACACTAGCCAGGCCCCCCTACTTTACTCCCCACTGAATCCCTCCCACCCACAGAGTCAGTCCAAATTGGAGGGCTAAGGCAATCCTGGAACTCCAGGAGCACTGGACTTGGGAAAGGAAAGTCCGGGACTCTGCAGACCCAGGGCACATAGGTCCATGGAACACGGGCTATGGGGGCTCAGGGGACATGGACCTGGGGACCACGCATCCGGGGACCACGGGGCCCAGGAATGTCACCACACAAGTGACAGATCTCAGGAAACACCGTGGCCGCCAGCCCCAGGGGGAAAGGTCCCGCCAGCCCACAGCTTCTGACCTCTGTACTTGTAAGCTGCAATTCTACCTTTAGCAAGCACCACCTCTGCCACTCTCTCTCCAAATTGATGTCCACACACCCTCCACCCTGCAAGCCCCCAAGACAGCCCACTCAGGCAAGACTCCAACCCCTCTCGGACGCCTCTTCGCATGAGAGACCATAAGGTGCACTCACTCAGACACCATCTTGCCCCCCCTCCTAAGCTGAACCCTTTCATGGCATCTGATTTAAGCAGCCTAGGAACATAAAACACCATATGAACCAACAACCTCACTTCCAGGAATATAACCAAAAGAACAGAAAGCAGGGACTTGAAGAGATATTTTCACACTGATGTTCATAGCAGCGTTATTCATAATTGCGAAAGGTGGAATGAGTCAAAGTGTCCATCAATTTATCAATGGTTAGATAAAATGTGGTAGATGCACACAATGGAATATTATTCAGCTGTCAAAAGGAAGAAAGTTCTAATACATGCAACTACATGGATAAACCTTAAGGACATCATATTAAGTGAAATAAGCCAGACACAAAAAGACAAAAATTGTATGATATCATGACATGAAAAGATTAAAATAAGCAAACACATAGAGTCGCAATCTAGAAAATAGGCTACCAGGAGCCCGGGTGGGGGTGGTGAATGGGAGTTTAATTTAATTGGTACAGAGTTTCTGTTTAGAGTAATGAAAACATTTTGGTAATGGATGGTGGTGATGGTAACACGACATTGTGAATATAATTAACACCACTGAATTGAATATTTTAAATTGGTTAAAATGGAAATTTTAGGCTGTATATATATCACAAGAATAAACATTTTTAAAAAGCTATAGAACTGTACAACACAAAGAGTGAACCCTAATGAAAACTAGTAATTATATTTAATAGTATAATTCTAATAATTTTATTTCAATCAATTGAAACAAACATAGCACACTAGAGCAAAATACTACTAATAGGGTGGTGGGGGAATAGAAACTCTGTACTCTTTGTATGATTTTTCTTTTTTTTATTTAAGAAAGTTTTATTTCAACTTAATTTTCCATCTATTTTTTAACCTTTCAAACTTTATTTTGCACACTTAATAATTGAAAATCTAATCAATAATTTAAAAATAAAAAGAAAACACAGTTGAATAAAAACACACATTTCTCAATTAAATGTAATGGATACATATAATTTTTTTGGAATCATACAATATGTTACACAATATATTTTGTTCATAGTAACACAATCATACAGTATTTGCCCTTTTGTGCCTGGCTTGCTTCGCTCAACATAACATCCTCCAGGTTCATTGATGTTGACATATGTTTTACAACTTCATTTCTTCTTACAGCTGTATAATATTCCACCTTGTGCATATACCACAGTTCGTTGATCCATTCATTGTTGATGGACACCTGGGTTTCCAACTTTTGGCAATTGTGAATAATGCTGCTACGACTATCAGTGTCCAGATGTCTGTTCATTTCACTGCTCTCAGTTCTTCTGGGTATATACCCAGTAGTGGTATTGCACGGTCACGTGGCAAGTCTATTTTCAGCTTCTTTAGGAACTGCCAAACAGTCCTCCACAGTGGCTGTATCATTCTGCATTCCCACCAACAGTGAATAATTGTTCCAATCTCTCCACCTCCTCTCCAACACTTGTTGTTCTGTCTTTTCTGTCCATTCTGATAGGTGTGAAATGATATCTCATTGTAGTTTTGATTTGCATTTTCCCTAGTCATTAGGGATATTGAGCATTTTTTCATGTGTTTTATTGCCATTTGTATTCTTTGGACAAATGTCTATTCAAGTCTTTTGCCCATTTTTTAATTGAGTCGTTTGTCTTGTTATTGTTTCATTGTAACATCACTTTATATATGCTGGATATTAAACCCTTATCTGACATGTGATTTCCAAATATTTTCTCCCATTGAGTCGGCTGCCTTTTCCCCCTTTTGGTAAAGTCCTGTGAGGGGCAAAAGTGTTTATTTTGAGGAAGTTCCATTTATCTATTTTTCCTTTCGTTGTATGTGCTTTGGGTGTAAGGTCCAAGAAACCCCCGCCTACTACAAGTCTTGAAGTTGTGTCCCTACATTTTCTTCAAGTAGTTTTATGGTCCTGGTTTTTATATTTAGGTCTTTGGTCCATTTTGAGTTGATTCTTGTATAAGGAGTGAGATAGGGGTCCTCTTTTATTTTTTTAGTTACAGATTGGGGTATCCAAGACTTTTTTGACAAGACTATTTTGTCCCGTTAACATGTACTTGGACAGTTTTTCAAAAACCAGTGGACCATATAGGTGAGGGTTTATTTCTGGATTCTCAATTCTATTCCACTGATCAATGTGTCTATCTTTATGACAGTACCATGCTTTTTTTCCCCTTTTTTCAAATTATTCTATTTTTTAAAAGATACTTAGATTATGCAAATATCACATAAAAATATAGGGGATTACCATATGCCCTGCTCCCACCCCACACCTCCCACACCGTCCCATATTAACAACAACTTCCATCAGTGAAGCACATTCACTGAAATTGATGAACACATTTTGGAGCACTGACACCAAGCGTGTACCAAAGTTTACACTGTAGCCCACATTCTCTCCCACCCAGCTCTGTAGGACATGGCAAGATACACAATGACTTGCAGCTGCTGTTGCAATGTCATTCAGGACAATTCCCAAGCCCTGAAAATTCCCCTGTATTTATACTATTTTTCCCTCTCCCTGCCCTCAGAACCCCTAGTGGCTACTTCCTCCATATCAATTATATAATTTCTTCCATTGCTAGAATCACGTTGGTATGTGTATGTCGAAGAGACTTAAATCTTCAGGCTGTCCATGTGCCAGCTGGGCCCTGAATCTCAAAGGAGTTGCAATACCTACTCTCCAGTTCATTGATCTCACCCAGGACAACTAATAAGGAGGTGATGACGGACAGCTACCATACCAAGGAACCAAGAGAGTCTATAACTACAGGAAAGAGAGTCCATCCATTGGCCCCATGGGATCACAGCCCCCGCTCAATTAGTGGTGGAGTGGACATCAGCATCCCTGAGCCCTCAGGATTGGGGAATGAACTATGGACTAAAGTAGACTTACTGGTATTCTACTATAGCACCATGCTGTTTTGACCACTGTAGCTTTGTAATGTTGTTTCAAGGTGAGGCAATGAAATTCTGCCCACGTTGTTCTTCTTTTTTAGAATGCTTTGGCTATTCGGGTGTACTTTTCCTTCCAAATGAATTTGGTAATTGCCTTTTCTAATTCTGTAAAGTAGGCTATTGGAATGTTCGGGTAAGCCTGACATTTTCACAATATTTATTCTTCCAATCCATGAACACAGAATGGCTTTCCATTTGTTTAGGTCTTTATTAATTATTTTAGCATTGTTTTGTAGTTTTCTCCATAAGGGTCCTGTACTTCTTTGGTTAAATTAATTCCTAGGTATTTGAGTCTTTTTATTGCTATTGTAAATGGAATAGTCCCCCTGATTTCCTCCTCATAGTGTTCAGTACAAGTGTACAAAAACATTACTGATTTTTGCGTGTTGGTCATGTAGCTTGCAAATTTGCTGAACTCATTTATTAGCTCTCATGGCTTTGTCATGGATATTTCAGAATTTACTAAATACAGGATCATATCACCTGCAAACAGAGTTTTACTTCCTCTTTTCCTATTTGGAAGCCTTTATTTTTTTTTCTTGTCTAATTGCCCTACCTAGAACTAGTACAATATTGAATAATAATGGTGACAGTGGGCCTCCTTGTCTTGTTCCCAATTTTAGAGGGGAAGCTTTCAGCCTTTCCCATTAGTACAATGTGGGGTTTTTCATATATACCTTTTATCAGATTGAGGAATTTTCCTTCTACTATCTTTTGAAGTGTTTTCATCAAAAAAAGGATGCTGGATTTTGTTAAAAGTCTTTTCTGTGTCGATTGAGATGATCATGTGGGTTTTAAAATTTCTTAATGTGGTCTATTACAATGATTGATTTTCTTATGTTAGAACCAGTCTTGCATATCAGGAATAAATCCCACTTGGTCATGATGTATAAGTCTTAATATGCTGTTGGATTCGATTTGCAAGTATTTTGTGGAGAACTTTTGCATCTAAGTTCATTAGAAAGATTGGTCTGTAGTTTTCTTGTAGTATCTTTATCTGGTTTTGGTATTAGGGTAATGTTGGCTTCATAAAACGTATTGTGTAATGTCCCCTCTTCAATTTTTTGGAAGAGTTTAAACAGGATTGTGTTAATTCTTTTTGAAATGCTTATTGTAATTCATTTGTGATGCTATCTGGTCCTGGGCTTTTCTTTGCTGGGAGATTTTCGATGACAGATTCAATCTCTTTAAATGTGATTTGTTTGTTATAGTTCTTGTATTTCTTGTAGTGTCAGTGTAAGTTGATTGTGTAATTCTAGGAATTTCTCCATTTCATCTAGGTTGTCTAGTTTGTTGGCACACACTTTCTCATAATATCCTCTTATGATGCTTTTTATTTCTGTGGGGTCAGTTGTAACTTCCCCTCTTTCATTTCAGATTCTATTTATTTGCATATTCTCTCTTTTTTTGTTAAGTCTAGCAGGATTTTGTCAATTTTACTGATCTTCTCAAAGAACCAGCTTTTGGTTTTGCTCATTTTCGCTACTGTTTTTATGTTCTTAATTTCATTTATTTCTTCTCTAATCTTTATTATTTCTTACCTTCTGCTTGCTTTGAGATTGGTTTGCTGTTCTTTTTCTAGTTTCTCTAATTGTTCAGTAAAATCTTTCACTTTAGTTCTTTCTTCATTTTTAATATGGGTGTTTTGGGCTATAAATTTACCTCTCAAGACTGCCTTCTTTGTATGCCATAAGTTTTGATAAGTTGTGTTCTCGTTTTCATGTGTATCAATATATTTACTGATTTTACTTGCACTTTCTTCTTTGACCCACTGATTACTTAGGAATCTGTTGTTTAGCTTCCACACATTTGCAAATTTACTTTTTTCCTGTTTCATTCCATTATGATCTGAGAAGGTTCTTTGTATAATTTCTATCTTTTTATACTTACTGAGAGTTACATTGTACCCTAACATGTGGTCTATCCTGGAGAAAGATCCATGGACACTTGAGAAGAATGTATAACCCACTGAGTTTGAATGCAATACTCTGTAATATGTCTATTAGGTCTAACTCATTTATCATATTGTTCAAATTCTCTTTCCTTGTTGATCTTCTGTCTAGTTGTTTTACCTAATGATGTGAGTGTACTGTAAAGTCTCCAACAAATATTATAGAGATGTCTATTTATCCTTTCAGTTTTTGCCAGAGTTTGTTTCATGAATTTTGGGACACCCTGGTTGGATGCATTGATATCTATGACTGTTATACATTCCTGATGGATTGTCCCTTTTATTAATATATAATGTCCTTATATATCTCAAACATTTTTGCATTTAAATTGTGTTATGTCAGATATTAGTATAGCTACCTCTGCTCTTTTTTTATTACTATTTGCACGGAGTATCTTTTTCCAACCTTGCACTTCCAGCCAGGTTGTGTCCCTGGTTCTAAGATAGGTTTCTTGTAAGCAGCATATGGATGGCTCATGTTTTTTCATCCCTTTTGTCAGCCTGTATCTTTTGATTGGGGAGTTTAATCCATTGATGTTCAGTAATATTACTGTAAATGCATTATTTACTTTAACCATTTTATTCTTTGATTTTCATATGTCACATCCTATTTTTGTCTGTCTTTTTACTCTTTTTGTTATCCTTACTTATTCTTCCTTCTATTCTCTCCTCCAGATCTCTCTCTACGGTCTTTTTATGACAGATTCTAGGGCTTCCTTTAATATTTCCTACAAAGGTAGATTATTTTTTTGCAAACTCTCTTAGTTTCTGTTTGTTTGTGAATATTTTATACTCACCTTCATATATGAAGGGCAACTCAGCTAGCAGTTTTTCTCTTTCAGTATCCTAATTGTATCATACCACTCTCTTCTTGCCTCTGTGGCTTCTGAAGTGAAATCTGCACTATGTCTTACTGTACATTCCTTTTTTAATGATGGGTTGCTTCCTTATCTTTGACATTTGACATTCTGAGTAGTATGTATCTTGGAGTAGGTCTACCCTGATTTATTATGATTGGGGTATTGTGCATTTCTTGGACATGAAAGTTCACTCCTTTCATGAGAGTTGGGAAATTTCAGTTATTACTTCCTCAAATACTCTTTGAGTATCTGTGCCTTTACCCTTCTTGTCTCCTTCTGGAACTCCCATGACACATATGCTGTTGTGTTTCATGTTATCCTTCAACTATCTGAGCCCCTGCTTAATTTTTTCCATTCTTTTTTCTCTCTTCAATTTCAACTATTCTGTCTTTGGTATCACTTATTCTATCATTTCGAGTCTGCTGTTGTATGCCTCTAATGTATTTTTGACCTCACCTATTGTGTCTTTCATTCCCATGAGCTCTGTTACTTTTCTGTTCAGGATTTCAAATTCTTCTTCTGTGCACTCGCTTAATGTCTTTTTGATGTCATTTATCTCTTTAGTCATATTGTCTCTTTCAACTCATTAATTTAATTTTGGAAATTTGTGCACATCTTGCTAATTAGTTCTCTCAAATCCTGCCTCTCTTCTGGGGCTTTGATATATTCCTTTTCTTGGGCCATGTCTTCCATTTTGTTAGTATGGTTTGTAATTTTTTTGGCTAATGTCTAAGCATCTGATTAGGATGTAGTTTACTTAGATGCTCAATTTCTTTCTCTTTTATTGGGATTTAGTGGTAGGAACTGTGTGTTATCACCGCTCTTTAATCCTTAGCTCAACCTGGATTGTTAGGATTTTCCTTGCTTGTTGCTAAAACTGGGATGTGGACCCAGTAATTGGTTGCAGACCTGCTTCATAGGGCCTTGGGGAGGGATGCTAAAAAGGTGGGAAAAAGCCTCTCTTATTTATTTTTAATTTTCTCACATGCACTTCCTTGGTCTGCCAGCAAATGGCGCTCTTTGGCAGCTCTCATTTCAGTGACTGGTCAGAGTTTATTTTTTGCAACACAGACAGAATCAAGGTGATAGAGCTTCCTGCCTGGGGCTAAGAGCCTTGTAATTCAAACTTTCTTAGAGATAGTTCTCCAGCCTTCTCTGGCAGCCCACTCCCTTTTCCCAGGTAGGAAATATTTCAACTTCCCTCACAATCAGTCCCAGTTAGTAGAGAAGGAGATTGGGAGGGTTATATATCTTTAGTCCCTTGCCAGCCCCCAAGGCAATCACTAGTGTGATCCCACCTGGCCTGGAAGGACTCCTGGGACACAGCAGACCAAATTTGTGAGTCAAAAGCTGAGTTAGCCTTAGGCTGTGTCCCTCTCTCTGTCCTTTCCTGGGGTGGTGGATCCCAGGATCCCCCTTTGTCTGCAGCCTAGAGGCCTGAGAATTCTAAAGTTTCTTTAGTGTGGCAGAAGGTGCTGGCAGCAGCAGCCACTGGTTTCAGCTCAGAGTTCTGTCATTGTGATTCCCCTCCTTTGTCCCTTTCTCCTCTGGGTGGTGTCCAGCCTTTGCCTGGTGTCCTAAACCTTAGAAGGTCTTTTTCCAGGCTGTTTCAGCCTATCATCAGCTATATTCCTGGAGAAGAAAGTCCCATGTCTTTCTGGTCTGCTAACTTCCCAGAAGTGCATGATTTTTCCATAAAACTATCATTGTTCTAAAAGTTATTTTAAAAATCAATTTATTTCTGGATTTTCTCTTCTGTTTCATTGATCTATAAGGTCTATCATTTCTCCAATTTCACATATCTTGACCACTAAGCTTCATAATTCTACAAATCAGCTAATACAAGTCATCCAATTTTATCAATGTTGTTTTGGTTATTACAGCTGTTTTGCTTTTCCATATAAACTTATAATCAGCTTGTCGGTTTGTACAAAAGTTCCTGCCAGGATTATGATTGAAATTTCATAAATCTACAGATAAGTTTGAAGCAACCTGATATAAAATAACAGTGATTCTTCCAACTCAGGTACTTTTTGATGTCTTTGCAGTTTTCAGCATACACATCCTGAACATATTTTGTAGAAGTTATACCCGAAAAATGAAGATTTTGGTGCTTTTTTAAATGGTATTCTTTATTTCCATAAATGCATGGCTATTTTTGTGATACATGTTTTACCCATCAGTGGTAGGTTTCAGATGTCTGAAAATCTATGTTCAAGCAAAGTTTCACTGAGGCCTTTTACTAGATTTCTATTACTGCTATAACAAATTACCCCAAAAGTAGTGGTTTAAAACTTGGTATTCTCTTAAAGCTCTGGAGGTTGGAAGTCTAAAATCAAGGTGTTGGCAGGGCTGTGTTCTTCCTGGAGGCTTCACGTGAGAAGCCCCTTTCTTGCATTTTCTAGCTACTAGAGAGGTCACTTTCATTCCTTGGCTCATGGCCTATTCTTCATATCATTCCAACTTCTTCCTTCCTTTTTCACATCCCCTAATGTTCTAATGTACCATAGTCAAATCTCCCCTGCCTACCTCTTATAAAGATACTTATGATTATATGTAGGGCCCAGCTGGATAGTCCAAGACCTTTATCACATCTATAAGGTTCCTTTCCCCATATAAGGTAATATTTGTAGGATCCCGGGGTTAGGACCAAGATATCTTTGTGGGCCATTATTCAGCCTATCACTAGCATCAAATAGATAATTGAGTTAATAATATTATAAATGCCAATGAAAAACAGACCTTGGGAGAACATTCAGCTTGAACAATGGCTTGATAATTTTGCTTTAAACCAAACAGTATTTATAAGTCATAGATGTACCTTGTCTCCTTGTTTCAAAGTGCGTAGTTGAAGTCTTCCAATAGCTTTTTTAGCATCTGCCTTTAATTGTCTCTGTAATTAAAAAAAAACAGTTATTAGCAAAACTATTTCTGAAAAGAAGATGGGAAAATGTAGAGGATTAACAAATACTTAGAATAATACCAACTTACAGTGTTATTTGATATTCGGGAGGAAAAAAGTTGTAATTTATGACCATTACTGCCTTATAAGAGGAAAAATTCTGAGACTGTTTTATAGATTTGGGAAAATAACTATTTTAGGTTGGTACAAAAGTAATTACGGCTTTGCATTTTGAAATTTGCCATTTGATACTGGAATACATTCTTAAATAAATGTGTTTATGTTATACATCATTTTAATGTGCATTTCTCACTTTGTTTTTTTTTTTGCTAATGACTTATAACAGGCTGTTTATTTTATATTTATTTTAGACTATTGAAATGATGTCAGACAAAAAGCAAATTTGAGCGATTTTATTTGAGTTCAAATGGGTTGAAAAGTAGTAGAGGGAAACGGACTTGGCCCAGTGGTTAGGGCGTCCGTCTACCACATGGGAGGTCCGCAGTTCAAATTCTGGGCCTCCTTGACCCATGTGGAGCTGGCCCATGCGCAGTGCTGATGAGCACAAGGAGTGCCGTGCCACGCAGGGGTATCCCCCGCGTAGGGGAGCCCCATGCGCAAGGAGTGCGCCTGTAAGGAGAGCCGACCAGCGCAAAAGAAAGTGCAGCCTGCCCAGGAATGGCGCCACCCACACTTCCCCTGCAGCTGATGACAACAGAAGCGGACAAAGAAACAAGACGCAGCAAATAGACACAGAGAACAGACCCGGGGGAGGGAATTAAATAAATAAATAAATCTTTAAAAAGAAAAGCAGTAGAGACAACTTGCAACATCAACACGCATTTGGCCCAGGAACTGCTATTGGATGTACAGTGCAATGATGGTTCAAGAAGGTTTGGAAAGAAGACAAGAGCCTTAAAGATGAGAAGCATAGTGGCCAGCCATCAGAAGTTGACAATGACCAATTGAGAGCAATCATCGAAGTTCATCCTCTTAAACTACATGAGAAGTTGCCAAAGAACTCAACGTTGACCTTTCTACAGTCGTTCAGCATTTGAAGCAAATTGGAAATGTGAAAAAGCTAGATAAGTGGGTGCCTCGTGTGCTGACCAAGAATTTTAAAAATATTGTCATTCTGAAGGGTTATCTTCTCTTATTCTATGCAAAAACAACAAACCATTTCTCAATTGGATTGTGACATGTGACAAAAAGTGGATTTTATGCAACAACTGGTGATGACCAGCTCAGTGGTTAGACCAAGAAGCTCCAAAGCACTTCACAAAGCCAAACTTGTACCAAAAATAAGGTCATAGTCAGTGTTTGGTGGTCTCCTGCCAGTCTGAATCCTGGAAAAACCATTACATCTGAGAAGTATTCACAGCAAATTGATGAGACGCACTAAAAAGTGCAATGCCTACAGCTGCCTTTGGTCAACAGAAAGGGCCCAATTCTTCTTCATGACAACGTCCGACCATACTTCATATAACCAAGGATTCAAAAGTTGAACAATTTGGGCTACGAAGTTTTGCCTCATCCACCATATTCTCTTGACCTCTCGCCAACCAAATACCACTTTTTCAAGGATCTCGACAACTTTTTGCAGAGAAAATGCTTCCACAATCAGCAGGATGTGTAAAATGCTTTCCAAGAGTTCGTCAAATCCCAAAGCACGGAGTTTTACGCTACAGGAATAAGCAAACTTTTTTCTCATTGGCAAATATATATTGATTATAATGGTTCCAATTCTAACTAATAAAGATGTGTTTGATCCTAGTTATAATGATTTAAAATTCATGGCCCAAAAACTGCAATTTGTTTTGCGCCAAACTAAAGTCTGGATATGTAAAGTCAAGCTCAAGCAAACAAAGACCAAATGTTTTACATAATAGAATTAGAAGCGAAGTTGGGGTGTGGGGGGAATTGGGGAGGTAGTGGTGGATGAGAAAGAGGGGATTCTGCCTTTATGTGGGGTTAACTAGCCAGTGGGAAAAAATTCCCAGGTTGCATGAAATATTTGATGCTAATTTGAAGTTATTTGTGATGATGTGAATAAAAATCCTTTCCTCCTTTTCAGTAAAATTTGCCATATACACAAATGTCTAAAGTGAGTACAATATATGTGGAAATTGAAGAAGAGGCTGTGTTTCACAACTAGGTGAAAGTTGTAGGGAATAGATAACATGTACAGTATGGCTAGATGATAAGCTATTTTTCTATTTTGTACTGTAAAATGAACTGACATAGCAGAAGTCCAGGGAAAAATAGGCACTAAGGACCAAATGTGATCATGAGAATATAAGCAGCTTCCTTGTACCTCTTGTACCCTCCCACCCTCAACAGAGAGACCCCCGGTTGACATCTAGGATACATGAAAACTAAAAATAATATATATTTCTACTACAATGTCTTGCACATAGCAGGCAATCACTAAAATTTTATTTAAATAAAATGCAAATTACCATTCATCAAGAAGCATAATGGACACTTCTAACATGTCTATATATATATGTAGGAAATATATTTTGGAAGGGAACAATTCATCCACCTGATCAAGATGGTGGAGTGAGCTGCTTTAGGGCTCTGTTTCCCAAAAGAAGCTTTGAACTTTCAGCAGGGACTGGCAAAAACATCTTTCTAAAAGCTCCAGAAAACAATGAAGGGCCTATAGTAATAAAGTGAATACTAATTCAAGAAAGACTGGGAAAGGTACTTTTATTTCCTTCTTTTCCTCCCCCTTGGTTAGCTCTTGGCAATCAAGAAAAGCTCTCACATAATACTAGCTAGATAGAAGCTTAAGAAACAAATGCCTCAAAGTCTAAACTCTAACAATAAACTATTAAAATATCAAAAAGTCTGGGTTTCAATAAAAGATTAAATAAGAAACAAAAAGAGGACTTTCAGGAAGATGGAGGATTAAAGAGTTACCGGGCTCATTTTTTTCCCCAGAAAAATAGCTAGAGAACAGGCAGAAATTGTCTGGTATAACTGTTCAAGGGCTCTGGAAAGCACAAGAGTGCTGGGCAGCATACAGAAAAGAGCAGGCAAAGAGGGGATTCCATGGTGAGGACCTATGAATAACTCAGACCACTGCTACTGCTACTGCTACTGCTAGTGCCCAACTTCCACTCATAAGACAGACAGCTTTGGGTCACTGGGTCTCTGGCATATGGCTACAGACTGAGAAGGCTGCAGGGGTCCACTTCCCCAGGAACAGAGAGAGGCAAGGACACAGCCCATTCCTGACTCAGCTTTTGTCTGTTGAATCTGGTTTTTTGGGTCTAAAAGTTTCCAGACATCCTGGTCCTGCACAACCATGTCATTGTTTATACCTGGGAGCTGGGAGAGTGCTAGATTCTGCCTTCTCAAACACCCTCCTGACTAATCGGGACTGGCTGCCCCTGACCAGTGGGGAGTGATGATTTGTTTCCTCCTTGGGAAATGGGAAGGTGCATCAGAGGGATGATTATTAACTGTGAACTGCAAGGCTCGGATCTGAATAGCATGCCTGCAGGGGATCACCCTCAGATATTGCTTAGGCACCACCCACATGGGGCTGTTTCAGGTGAACACATCCCTCCTTAGAGTTTGAGCTGAGAGCTTTGCCAGAGAGCTGTATTTGCTGGCAGGTGAGGAAAGCGTACCTCAGGAAAAAAAACATGAGAGGATTTTTGGTGCCTTTACTCTCCCCCTCCCCCAAAGCCTTTGGAAAATGGTCTGCACCCCTTTTAGTGGGACCCTGGTCCTGTTTTTGGCAGTTAAATAGGGAGAATTTTAAAGACCTAGAAAAAGTTGAACCAAGAATCAAGGACCAGCCATAAAACAAACATTGGCAACAACAGGAAAATCCAAGGCAAAAGAAGAAAACTGAACACCAGAGTAAGTACAATAACAAAACTAGATAAGTAGACACCAGAAAAAACACTACAAACCATATTAACAGGAAGATATGGTTCAGGCTAAGGAAGAAATAAAAACACCAGACAAGACACAGGACTTGAAACAACTAATCAATGATGTTCAAACATATCTAAATCAATTCAACTAGTTAAGGGAAAATATGACTAACAAGATAAAGGAAGTTAAGAAGACACTGGGTAAGCACAAAGAATTTGAAAACTTGAATTTAAAAATAACCAAACTTATGGGAATGAAAGACACAATGGATGAAATTAAAAATAAATTGAGACTTGAATGAGTCGGGAGGTCATTAGAGGGGTCCCGCTTATGCATGTATCAGTAGGATCCCAGAGACAGCCAAAGTAGATACAACCCCAGGTACAGGTGCTCCTGAGGGCTATGGAGAAACAAAGGTTTTACAGTCATGGCAGAAGGCTCTGGAGTTCAGTGCCTTGCCAGTGGGCCCTACTTTGGAATTTATGCTCCTGAGTATGATGGAGTTGGACTCAGATGGGACCTTTCAACACATGCCTCTTCTATCACATTTACTGAACCTGTGGTTGGTGCTGGGGTTGGTGTATACTCAAGAGACCTGAATCTCTGGACTGGCCATGTGACAGCTGGGTCGTGAGCCTCAGCAGAGTTGCAACTCCTACTCTCCAGTTCATTGGATGTACCCAGGTCAGCTAACAGGGAGGTGAAGATGGTCAACCACCACACCAGGGAACCGAGAGTGTCTACAAATGCAAGCAGGAGAATCACATTCATCAGCCACGTGGGATCTAAGTTCCCTCTCAATTTAGAGGTGGAGTGGACATCACCATCCCAGGGTCCACAGGATGGAGGAATAAAATATAGATTAGAGTGGACTTACTGGTATTCTACTATAAAACTATCATGACTCTAGCAATGGAAAAAATTGTATCATTGATGTGAAGACAGTGGCCATGGTAGTTGCTGAGGGCAGGGAGAGGGAAAAAGAGGTGTCAAGTGGGGGAATTTTCAGGACCAGGGGTAGTCCTGAACGATATTGTAGTGACAGATGCAGAATATTATATATCCTGCCATAATCCACTGAAAGGACTGAGAGAGAATGTAAACTACAATGTAAACTATAGTCCATGTGGTGTAGCAGTGCTCAAACATTTATTCACCAAATGCAATGAATGTGCCATAATGATAAAAGAGGCTGATGTGGGAGGAGTGGGGTGGGGTGGTGTTTTGGATATATGGGAACCTCTTATATTTCTTAATGTAACTTTTTAAATGATATGTGCATCTGTAAAAAAAGACAATTAAGTAAAAATTTAAAAATTAGGAAAAAACATAAAACAAAAAACAACAAAAATAAATAAACTGATATTGATGATTATGCTTATGAGCTTTTGCTCTTGAAATTGAAACTTAGCTTAGTGCTGTAGGGCGCCTAAGAGTTACCTATTTGGAGCCTCTTTGTTTCGCAAATGTGGCCTCTCTCTATGCCAAACTCAGTACATGAATGCAATAATTTCACCCCAGTGTGGGAAATGACTTCCAGGGATGAGCCTCCCTGGCACCAAAGGTTTGCTACAAGTAATAACAAGGAATTCAACTGGGGAAAAAAAGACCTTGACCAAAAGGGAGAAAAGGTAAGACAAATGAGTTTACATTGCAAAGAGACTTCAAAGGAGTCGGGAGGTCATTCCGGAGGTAATGCTTATGCCCCTCTCAAGGACTGTGGAAACATCCAGACACTATAGTCAGGGCAGATAGCTCAGGAGTTTGGTCTCTAGCCAGTGAGCCCTAGTTTGGAATTTATGCTTCCCAGTGTTACCGAATTAGACTCAGGTGTGGTTTCCCTACACATGGCTCTTCTATCCTATTTGAACTTGTAATTAGTACTAAAGTTGGTAGGTGTAGCTCCAAGAGACTTAAGTCTTTGGATGGTCCATGTGCCAGCTGGGCCCTGAATCTCAAAGGAGTTGCAACACCTACTCTCCAGTTCATTGGACTCACCCAGACAACTAAAAAGGAGGAGATGATGGATAACCAATATATCGAGGCAATGAGAGTGTCTACAACTGCAGTAAAGAGAATCCCATCCATCGGCCATATGGGATCAAAGCCCCCCTCAACTAATGGTAGAGTGGGTATCACCATCACAGAATCCTAAAGGTTGGTGAATGAACTATAGACTAAAGTAGACTCACTAATATTCTACTATAGACTTTTTCTGATTCTAGCAATGGAAGAAATATCATTGATATGAAGCCAGCAGCCAAAGGAGTTTCTGAAGGTAGAGAAAGGGAAAAACAGATGTAATATGGGGGCATTTTCAGAATTGGGAATTATCCTGAATGACATTAAAATAACAGATACAACCCCGGGTATTGGTTCTTCTGAGGGCTACAGAGACCCCCAGGTTCTATGGTCATGGCAGATGGAATTCAGTGCCATGTCAGTTGGCCCTACTTTGGAGTTTGTGTTTCTGTGTGATGGAGCTGGACTCAGATGTGATTTTTGTTCACAAGCCTCTCCTGTTACTTTTACTGGAACTGTAGTTGGTGCTAGGGTTTAATATATACCCAGGGGACCTGAATCTCTGGGCTGACCAGGTGATAGCCAGGCCATGAGCATCAACAGACTTCAGCTCCTACACTCTGGTTTATTGGACTTACCCCACTCAGCTAACATGGAGGTGAAGAAGGTCAACCACCACACCATGGAGTCAAGAGTGCCTACAACTGAAAGCAGGAGGATTGCCTCCAGCATCCATGTGGAATCTAAGCCCCCTCTTGTTATAGATGTGGAGTGGACACAACCATTCCAACGTCCACAGGATGGAGGAATAGAGTATGGATTAGAGTGGACTCACTGATAATCTATTCATGAACTACTGTGATTAGTAATCGAAGAAAATGTGGCATTGGTGTGGAGAAAGTGGTCATGATGGCTGCTGGGGTATGGAATGGGAGGAAGAGATGAGATGTGGAGGCATTTTCAGGACTCGGAGATGTCCTGGGTGATGCTGCAGGGACAGTTACCGGACATTATATGTCCTCCCATGGCCCACTGGATGGAACATGGGAGAGTATGGGCTATGATGTGGACCATTGACCATGAGGTGCAGCGGTGCTCAGAGATGTATTCACCAAATGCAATGAATGTCTCATGATGATGGAGGATATTGTTGTTATGGGGGGAGGAGAGGGGTCAGGGGGGTGGGGGTTATATGGGGACTTCATATTTTTTTAATGTAATATTAAAAAAATAAATAAAGACCAAAAAAACACTACATGAAAAGAAAATTACAGACCAATCTCTCTAATGAACATAGATGTAAAAATTTTCAACAAAATAGTTGCAAATACAATCTAAAAGCATATCAAAAGACTTACATACCATAAGCAAGTGGAATTTATTCCTGGTATGCAAGGGTGGTTCAACGTAAGAAAAGCAATTAATGTAATACACTATTCAACCAACTGAAGGGAAGAGCCCACATGATCATCTCAATCAATGAAGAAAAGACATTTGACAAAGTCCAGCATCCTTTTTTTTTAATATTTATTTATTATTATTATTTTTAATTACATTAAAAAAAATATATGAGGTCCCATTCAACCCCACCGCCCCCGCCCCCCACTCCCCCCACAGCAACACTCTCTCCCATCATCGTGATACATCCATCCAGCATCCTTTTTTTGGTGAAAAACACTGAAAGATAGGAATAGAAGGAAATGGGTATATATGAAAAAATCCATGGCCAACGCTGTACTCAATGGGGAAATGTTGAAAGCTTTCCCTCTAAGATCGGGAACAAGACAAGGATGCCCACTGTCACCATTTTTATTCAACACTGTACTATAAGTTCCAACTAGAGCAATCAGACAAGAAAAAAGGCATCCAAATAGGAAAAGAGGAAGCAAAATGATCACTATTTGAGGAAGACATGATCATATATTTAGAGAATTCTGAAGTGTCTATGACAAAGTTACTTGAGTTAATGAAAAATGTTCAGCAATTAGGCAGGATATAAGATCAACTTGCAAAAATCAGTAACGTTTCTTCACACTAATAATGAACAACCTGAGGAGGAAATTGTGAAAAATTCCATTTCCAATAGCAACAAAAAGACACAAAAACCTAGGAATCAATTTAATCAAAGAAGTACAGGACCTATATATAGGAAATGACAAAAACAATGCTAAAAGAAATTAATGAAGGCTTAAACAAATGGAAAGACATTCCATGTTCATGGTTTGGAAGACTAAATATCATGAAGATGTCAATCGTACCTAAACTGATTTATAGAATCAATGCAACTCCAATCAAATTCTAACAGCTTACTTTACAAAAACAGAAAAGGCATTTACAAAGGAAAGTGTGCCCAAATAGCCAAACACATTCTAAAAAACAAGAGCAGTTGTAGGCACTCTTGGTTCCCTGGTGTGGTGGTTGACCTTCTTCACCTCCCTGTTAGCTGGCCAGGGTAAGTCCAATAAACCAGATGGTAGGAGTTGTAAGTCTGCTGAGGCTCAGGGCCTAGCTGTCACATGGACAGTCCAGAGATTCAGGTCTCCTGAGTATACACCAACCCAAATGCCAACCACAGGTCTGGTAAAAGTAACAGAAGAGCCAAGAGTGCCTAAAAACTGCATGCAGGAGAATTGTATCCATCATCCATGTGGAATCTAAGCCCCCTCCTGATGTAGAGGGGGACTGGGCATAACCATCCCAGGGTCCACAGTACGGAGGATTAGAGTATGGATTAGAGTGGACTTACTGGTATTCTGCTGGGGAACTATTGTGTTTAGTAAGGGAAGATTGTAGCACTGATGTGGAGAAAGTGGCCATGGTAGCTTCTGAGGGTAGGGAGAGGGAAGAAGAGATATGATGTGGGGGAATTTTCAGAATTTGGAGTTGTCCTGAGTAGTACTGTAGGGACAGATGCTGGACATTGTGTGTCCTGCTGTGCCCCCTGGGTGGACTGGGGGAGAGTGTAGACTACAATGTAGACCACTGTCCATGTGGTGCAGAGTGCTCCAAAATGTATTCACCAGGTGCAGTGAATGTGCCATGATGATGGAAGAGGTTGTTGATGTGGGTGGAGTGAGGTAGGGGGGTGGGGGGTATATGGGGACCTCATATTTTTTTAATGTAACATTTAAAAGAAAATAAAGATAAAAAAGAGTAATGTTGGGGGAATTTCACTGTCTGACCTTGAAACATATTATTAAGCTACAGTGGTCAAAACAGCATGGTATTAGCATACAGATAGACACATCAATTGGTGGAATAGAATTGAGAGTCAAGAAATAAACCCTCACTTCTAAGGCCAAATGGATTTCAACAAATCTATGAAAACCATGTTAACTGGACAAACATAGTCTCCTCAAGAATTGGTTATAGGAAACTGGATATACATAATGAAAAGAATGAAAGAGGACCCCATCTCACTCTTTATAGAAGAATCAACTCAAAATGGATCAATGATAGAAATATAAAAGTCAGAACCCTAAAACTTCTAGAAGAAAATGTACAGAAACATCTTAAAGACCCTGTGGTAGGAGGTGGTTTCTTGGACCTTATACCCAAAGCACAAGCAACAACAAAAACAAAAATAGATAAATGAGACCTCCTAAAAATTAAACACTTTTGCCCCTTAAGGACTTTGTTAAAAGGATGAAAAGTAAGCCAACTCAATGGGAGAAAATATTTGGCAATCACATATCCAATAAGGGTTTAATATCCATGATATATAAAAAGATGCTACAATTCAACAATAAAAAGTCAAACTACACAATTAAAAAATGGGCAAAAGACTTGATAGACCTTTGTCCAAAGAAGATACATGAAAGGTGAAGAAACACATGAAAAAATATTCAACATTTCTAGTGATTAAGGAAATGCAAATCAAAACTACAGTGAGATAACATTTCATACCTATTAGAATGACCACTATTAAAAAGACAGAGAGGGAAGCAGATGTGGCTCAACTGATAGAGCATCTGCCTACCATATGGAGGGTCCAGGGTTCGATACTCAGGGCCTCCTGACCCATGTGGTTTGCTAGCCCATGCACAGGGCTGCCATGTGCAAGGAATGCCATGCCATGCAGGGGCACCCCCACGTAGGGGAGCCCCCTGCGCAAGGAGTGTGCCCTGTAAATAGAGTTGCCCTGAGTGAAAGAAAGTGCAGTCTGCCCAAGAATGGTGCCACACACACGGAGAACTGACATAACAAGATGAAGCAACAAAAAGAAACACAGATTCCCGGTGAAGCTGATAAGGATAGAAGCAGTCACAGCAGAACACGCAGCGAATGGACACAGAAAGCAGACAACTGGGGGAGGGGTGGAAGAGGAGAGAAATAAATAAAAAAATAAATCTTTAAAACAAACAAACAAAACAAAAAAAGACAGAGAACTACAAGTGTTGGAGAGGATGTGGAGAGATAGGAACACTTATCCTTTGTTGGTGGGAATGTAGAATGGTACAGACCCTGTGGAGGACTGTTTAGTATTCCTAAAGAAGTTGAATATAGATTTGCCACTTGAACCAGCAATAACACCCCGGGGTATATATCCAGAAGAACTGAGAGCAGTGACATGAACAGACATCTGCACACCCATGCTCTTAGTGGGATTATTCAGGATTGCCAAAAGATGGACACAACCCAGGTGTTCATCAAGCGATGAATGGATAAAAAAACTGTGGTGTATACACACAGTGGAATATTACACAGCTGTAAGAAGAAATAAATTCGTAAAATATATAACATGGATGAGCCTGGAAGACATTATGTTTATAAAAAAAATACATTGTGTAATCCTATGAAATTAATAACTTGAATATGGGTCACCAGGAAATAGGATGAGGTTACAGAATGGAAATCTGAGGGTCAACTTGGGCAGAATTGGTAAAAAAGGATGTGTACTAATCTTTGAAAATGAATAGAAAAGGTGAAAGCACAACATAATGTTTTTAACTAGCAGTACTATTATGAGTATGACAGTGGTTTAAAGGGAAATTCTAAGATCATATAAATTACTAAAAGGAAAGCTAAAAAACAGGACTGAATACCATAGTAAAACCACATGTGAACTATGAATATGAGTAAAATGACACATATAAGTCCATTTTTCTTTGAAACTGAACAAATATACGTTAATACTACAAGATCTTACTACCATACAAAATCATTATGCTAATTTAAAGAAACCAGACACAAATGACTACATACCGTATGATTCCATTTATATAAAATGTAAATATAAATCGATTTATAAAGACGAAATTAGATTAATGGCTATGTAGGGCTGGGGAAGAATAGAGAGATTGAGAGGTGACTGCTAAGGAATGTGGAGGTTTTCTTTATGGAGTAACTAAATTTTTCTAAAATTTTTTGTATTGACGAATGTGCAACCTTGTGATTACACTAAAGGCCATTGATTATACACTTTGGACAGATAATATGGTATGTGACTATATCTCAAAAAAACCTGCTTAAAATAAATAAATAAGTGTGCTCTTGCACATTTATCAGAAATAGCAGCTATGTATGGCAGGGGAAGCATAGAGAGACTGAGCTGAAAATTTTTCTTGCGTGTTTGTTTGTTGTTTATTATTACTATTGGAATAATGAAAATGCTCTAAAAATGATGGAAGTGATTCATGCACAACTATGTGATTATACCAAATACAACTGATTGAACAGTTTGGATGAATTATATGCTTTATTAATATGTACCAACAAAATTGATTTGTTAAAAAATAATAGGGGCATACAAAAATAGATTTGAAATGTCAGAAGAAAGAATTAGCAATGTTAGAAAACAGAAAAGCTGAAATTGAAAGTACAGAAGAACAGAAAGAGAAAAGAATGGAAAAAATTAAGCAGTGGAGGGGATCAGGGAATTGAATGATAGCATGAAGCACACCAACATTCATGTCAAGGGAGCTCCAGAAGGAGACGAGGAGGGAAAAAAGACAGAAGGAATATTTCAAGAAATAATGGCTGAAATTTTCCCAACTCTTACGAAACATATAAATATATATATATTAAAGAGGCACACAACATACTCCAATTAGAATAAATCCAAATAGGCCTACTCCAAGACACTACTCAGAATGTCAAAGCAGCAAGAGAAAATTGATTGCTCACACACAAGAGATATTTGATAAGACTTAGTGTAGATTTCTCATCAGAAATCATCAAGGCAAGTAGTATTTAAGATAGTGAAAGCAAAACACTGCCAGCCAAGAATCCTTTATTTGACAAAACTGTCCTTCAAAAATGATAGGAGGAATAAAACATGGTTTATAGTGACCTTACTGATATTCTACTATAGAACTATTTTGACTAGTAATGGAAGAAACTGTAGCATTGATGGGAGAAAAGGGCCACAGTAGTTGCTGAGGGCAGGGAGAGGGAAGAAGAGATGAGATGTGGGGGCATTTTTGGGACTTGGAGTTGCCCTAAATGTCATTGCAGTGACAGATGATGGATATTATATATCCTGCCATAACCCACTGAATGGACTGGGGGAGAGTGTAAACTACTATGTAAACTATAATCCATGCTGTGTAGCAATGCTCCAGAATGTATTCATCCAATGCAATGAATGTACCACATTAATTAAAGAAGTTGTCGATGTGGGAGGAGTGGGGGGTGTGGGGAATGGGGTATA
Source organism: Dasypus novemcinctus (assembly GCF_030445035.2). Lineage (NCBI taxonomy): Eukaryota > Metazoa > Chordata > Mammalia > Cingulata > Dasypodidae > Dasypus > Dasypus novemcinctus. The sequence continues at coordinate 113,562,004 of NC_080704.1, read as the reverse complement.
TGGGAACTTCTTATGTTTTTTAATGTAAGATTTTGTGTGATCTATGTATCTTAAAAAAAGATAATAAAAGAAAACTGTAAAAAAAAAAAAAAAGAAATAGTAAATGGAGTTCTGCAACCTGAAAGGAAAAGACAGGAGAGAGGCTTGTAGGAGAGTCTAGAAATGAAGATGATCGGAGAGAGTAACCAAAAGGATAAATCAACAGACAAAAATAAGATGTGACAACTGAAAGTCAAATGATAAAATGGTTGAAGTAAGTAAAGCCTTTATACTAATAACATTGAATGCTAATGGATTAAATTCCCCAGTAAAAAGACAGAGGGTGACAGAATGGGTTTTTAAAAATTAGCCATCCATATGCTGTCAACAAAAGACTCACCTTAGACCCAAAGTTACAAATAGGTTCAAAGTGAAATGTTGGAAAAAGATATTTCACACAAACACTATGCAAAAAAGATCAGGGACAGCTATGTTAATATTGAGCAAAACAGACTTTTATTGCAAAAAATTAAAAGGGATACAGAAGATATTATACATTAATAAAAAAGGACTATCAACCAGGATGAAATAATAGTCATAAATGTCTATGTACCTAACCAGGGTTCCCTAAAATACATGAGGCAAACTCTCGCATAACTGAAGGGAGAAATAGGCATCTCTACAATAATAGTTGGAGATTTCAACACACCACTCACATCATTAGAAGAACAACTAGACAGAAGACCAACAAAGATACAGAGAACTTGAACAATCTGATAAACAAGGTAGACATAACAGGCATATACAGAATGCTGCATCCCAAATCAGTGGGTTATACAGTTTTCTCAAGTACTCATGGATCTTCCTCCAGGATAGACCACATGTTAGGTCACAATTTAGTTCTCAATAAATATAAAACGTTGGAAGTTATACAAAGCACCTTCTCAGATTATAATGGAATGAAACTGGAAGTCAATAAGGCAAGAAAGAGGAAAATTCACAAATGTGTGGAGGCTAAACAATATACTTCTAAACAATCAGTGGGTCAAACAGAGATTATATAAGTGAAATTAATAAATATATTGAGATGAATGAAAACAAGACAGAACATATCAAAATTTATGGTATACAGTGAAGTCAGTGCTGAGAGGGGAATTGCTAGCCCTAAACGCCTATATTAAAAAAGAAGAGCTTTTCTGCAGGTGTGAGTTTGGGAAGTCCCTGCTGGTTTGCTGAAGTCAGACTTTGTCCCCACCCCTTCCCAGACCCCCTAGAAGACCCTCAATAAAATGGCTTGGCCCTAAATTTAAATAAATAGAAAAAGAAGAAAGAGCTAAAATCAAAGATCTAACTGAACAACTGGAGATTCTAGGAAAGGAACAGTATACCATTCCCAAAGCAAGTGGATGGAAAGAAATAATAAAGATTTGAGCAGAAATAAGTGAAATTGAGAACAATAAAAGAGAAAATCAACAAAAGCAAAAGCTCATTCTTTGAGATCAATAAAATTGACAAACCTATAGCTAGACTAAGAAAAAAAGAAGTTGAAAATAAATAAAATCATAAATGAAGGGGCCAAGTCATGACTGATTAAAAAGAAATTAAAAGGATCATAAGAGAATGTTATAAGGAACTGTATACCAACAAACTTGACAACATAGATGAAATGGAAAAATTCCTAGAAATGTACAAACAATGTACACTGACTGTAGAAGAAATACAAAACCTCAACAAACCAATCACAAGTAAGGAGATTAAATCAGTCACCAAAAATCTCCCAATATATAAAAGTACAGTAAAGTACAGATGGCTTCACAGATGAATTCTACCAATCATTTTGAGAATAATTTATACCAATCCTGCTCAAACTCTTCTAAAAAATTGAAGACGGAAAATTACCCAACTCATTTTATTTATTTATTTTTTAAAAGATTTATTTATTTATTTAACCCCCCACCCCCACCCCCAGTTGTCTGTTCTCTGTGTCTATTTGCTGCATCTTGTTTCTTTGTCTGCTTCTGTTGTCGTCAGCCGCAGGGGAAGTGTGGGCAGTGCCATTCCTGGGCAGGCTGCACTTTCTTTCGCGCTGGGCGGCTCTCCTTACGGGGTGCACTCCTTGCGCGTGGGGCTCCCCTACGCGGGAGACACCTCTGCGTGGCAGGGCACTCCTTGCGCGCAGCGCATCAGCACTGCGCATGGGCCAGCTCCACATGGGTCAAGGAGGCCTGGGGTTTGAACCGTGGACCTCCCATGTGGTAGACGGACGTCCTGACCACTGGGCCAAGTCCGTTTCCCCCAACTCATTTTATGAAGGCAACATCACCCTCATACCAAAGCCAGTTAAAGATACTACAAGAATAAAAAAATTATAGACTTATCTCGAATCGATATAGATGCAAAAATTCTCAATAAAATACTTGCAAATAGAATTCAAGAACATATTAAAAGAATTATACACCACAACCCAGAAGGTTTTATTTCTGATAGCAAAGGTGTTTCAACACAAGAAAATCAATTAATGTAATACAGAACATTAACATAATGAAGAAAACCTACATTATCATCTTTTTTTTTTATTTTTTTTTTGATTTTGTAAAAATATTACATTAAAAAATATGAGGTCCCATTCGATTGATGCAGAAAAGGTATTTGACAAAACCAGCACCCTTTCTTGATAAAAACACTTTGAAAGATAGTAATAAAAGGAAATTTCCTCAATATGATAATATGATACATGGCATATATAAAAAACCCACAACTAACATCAAACTCAATGGAACAAGGTTGAAAATGTTTCCTCTAAGTTTGGGAACAAGACAAGGACACCCACTGTCACCACTTTTATTCAACATTGTGCTAGAAGTTCTAGCTAGAGCAATTAGGCAACAACAAAAAAATGCATCTAAATTTGAAAGGAAGTAGTAAAATGTTCCCTATTTGCGGGTGACATGATCCTATATTTAGAAAATTCCTGACATATCTATGGCAAAGCTACCTAGAGCTGATTAATGAGTTCAGCAAAGTTGCAGGATATAAGATTAACACACCAATATCAACAGTGTTTCTATACACTAGTAATGAACTATCTCAGGAGATATCAAGAAAAAATTCCATTTATAATAGCAATTAAAGGAATCAAGTATCTGGGAATTAATTTTATCAGAGATGTAAAAGACCTGTACTCAGAAAACATCAAAACAGTGCTAAAAGAAATCAAAGAAGATCTCAACAAATGGAAGGACATTCTGGGTTCAACGATTGGAAGAATGAATATTGTTAAGATGTCAGTTCTGCCCAAATTGATTTACAGGTTCAATGCAATACCAACCAAAATTCCAACAGCCTACTTTACAGAATTAGAAAAGCCAATTACCAAATTTATTTGCAACAGAAAGGGGCGCTGAATAGCCAAGACTTCCTTAAAAAGGAGTGAATTTGGAAGAGTCATGTTTCTTGACCTTAAAGCATATTACAAAGCTACAGTGTTCAAAACAGCATGATATTATCATAAAGATAGGCACATTGATCAATGGAATTAACATGAGAGCTCAGAAACAGACCTTCACCTCTACTCTACAGTCAACTAATTTTTGACATGTTTACCAAGTCCACTTTACTGGGACAGAACAATTTCTTCAACAAATGATGCTGGAAGAACTGGATATCCATAATCAAAATAATGAAAGAGGAAGCCTGTCTCGCTCCACACACAAAAAACAACTCAAAATGGATTAAAACATCTAAACATAAGAGCCAGGACCATAAAAATCCTAGAAGACAATGTAGGAAAGCATTTTCTAGATTTGGGAGTAGGAGGTGTGTTCTTAGACTTCACACCCAAAACACAAACAATGAAAGAAAAAAATAGATAAATGGGACCTCCTCAAAATTAAAAAACACTTTTTTTACTTCAAAGGACTTTATCAAAAGGATGAAAAGGCAGTCTACTCAATGGGAGAACATATTTGGAAATTGCATATCCAATAAGGAGTTAATATCCATGATATGTAAAGATACCCTACAACTTGACAATAAAAAGTCAAATGACCTGCTTAAAAATAAATATGAAAAAAACTTAAATAGACAGTTTTCCAAAGAGCAAATACAAATGGTGAAAAAATACATGAAAAGATATGCAACATCACTTGCTACTAGGGAAATGCAAATCAAAACTACAATGATATATTTCATACCTATTAGAATGGCTGCTATTAAAAAGTATAAAACTACAAGTGTTGGTAAGGATGTGGAGAAGTACAAACATTTTTTTGCTGCTGGTGAGAATGTAGAATGGTACAGCCATTTCAAAAAAAATGTTTGGCAGTTCCTAAGGAAGCTGAATATAGATTTTCCATGTAACCCGTCAATAATACTACTAGGTATAAATCCAGAAGATCTGAAAGCAGGGACACGAACAGACATCTGCACACCAATGCTCACAGCAGCATTAGTCATAGCTGCCAAAAGATGAAAACAACCCAGGGGTCCATCAACTGACAAATGAGTAAACAAATCGTGGTGTATATATATATATGATAGGATATTATTCAGCTATAAGAAGAAATAAAGTCATGAGGCATATGAAAACCTGGATGACCTTGAGGACATTATATGGAGTGAAGCAAGCAAGACACAAAAGGAAAAATACTGTATGATTTCACTAAAATGATCTAAACATAATGAAGCTGAGATTTGATTTGTGCAGAATTAGTAAACAGTTGTTTGTAAATGTTTGTAAATGGACTAAAAAGATGAAAGCACATTATAGTATTCGTAACTAGCAGTGTTACATGGTAATAGTTGAGAGGGAAAAGTTAAGGTTGTGTATATCACTAGAAGGATGACCATACAACCCTGAAGCACCCAATCTGGTCTGAGATCAGAAGCTAAAAGATGAAACATGGGAATGTATAGATAGCAAAGGCTCTGGCGAAAAATGAGTATGGTTACTGTGGTTGGTAATGGAAGATATTGTGAAATGGATGTGGAGAAAGTGGCCACAGTGGCTGCTGAGGGTAGGGAGAGGGAGGAAGAGATATGATGTGGGGGCATTTTCAGGACTTGGAGTTGTCGTGGGTGGTACTGTGGGGACAGATGCTGGACATTGTATATCCTGCCATGGCCCACTGGATGGACTGGAGGAGAGTGGTGTGGACCGTTACCCATGTGGTACAGCAGTGTTCCAGGGTACATTCACCAAATGCAATGAATGTCCCACGATGATGAGGAAAGTTGTTGATGTGGGAGGGAGGAGTGGGGTGAGAAGGGTGGGGGGGTATATGGGAACCTCATATTTTTTAAATGTAACATTAAAAAAAGAGAGGGAGAAAAAAAAGAAAAGCTTTTCTTTGTAATAGAACAGATGCACATTAATGTTACAAAATGTTTATAATAGGGTGATATAGAGGCAAAAAAACAAACAATGCAAACTATGGTCTGTAGGGAATAATAATACATTAATATTCTATCAGTGGTGAAAAAGGTAGCATGCTAAGGAAAGAAACCAGACACAAAGTACTAAATATTGTTTAATTCCATCTATTGAAAATGTAAATACAAATAAATTTATAGGGATGGAAATAGTTGAGCAGTTATGTGAGGCAGGGAGATAATATAGTGATTGAGAGGTGACTACTAAGGGGCAGGGGCTTTTTCTCTTTGGAGTAATGAAAATGCTTTTTTTTTTTTCCATTTGAGGATCAGTTTATTATCAAAGTTTGCCAAAAGAAAGAAATGTTTCCTTGAAGAAAAGTGCACTAAACAATTCAACTTGACATCTTCTGCTTAAAACTTGTCTTCCAAAACTTCAACCAAACCATGATGCCTATATTCTTAGTGCCAATTTTTCAAACTCATCCTTAGTACTTTTAAATAACTTTAAAATCATCTAGATTGTTCCCCTTTGAAAAAAAGATAATCCTAATACAAAAAAATATATATATATGGTTTAGGATCTTGGGTTCTGGGCAGCTCCAAAATGGCGCTTATGATGAGAAGGGCTGAGCACAAGGAATGCCCAGCCTCGCAGTGGAACCCTGCTCCCACCTTCACTCTGCAGGAGGGAGTCAGGAACAGAACACTTTCTGGGCTCCACCTGGCCCTTCAGCCTCCTGGGTGTGCCCACCAACTGCTGCACAGCAGACAGCCACATTTGTCATGGAAGTGGGTGGAAGTTGCTGGGGAGGGACCCCTGGTGTTGACTTGCTTTTCCCCTAAGCACAGAATGCAGCTCCCTTTCTGCAAACTTATTGTCCTATCAAAGTTGATGTGGGGGCTCTCCAACTACTTCTATTCCTTTCATGCTACTTTCTGTCATTTTTTAGTATCCTTAGGTTTTTTGGATGCCAAATAGGATTTGCTAGTATTTCTTTATCAACAAGAGCAAATGTTACTCAGCCTTGCTGGTTCCAACCTGTGGATCCACCTGACATGGGTGAGGTCTGCTGGCTGAGAGTAAGTAGGATTGTTTATCTATGTGCCAACATTCTGCACAAAATTATCTTCTAAACCTTCATGTTCCTTCCCATCAGAAGACATTTCTGAAAGCATGTCCTGAGGCCACATTTTTTTCCAAGCTCTCCTCAATGTTTCCACTTGTCCAGAATGCCAGGCACAAGCAACATTCAACCTGCAGCTTCTGTTACAACGTGACTGAGACCTCCTGACTTGCAAGCCCTCTCAGGAACTCACTCCTGGAGGAGTTTCCCCTTGCAGATAGCACCTGGGTCCAGCCTTGACATACAGATAGGGAAACTGTTCTAACCCGATCCAAATCAGTTTTGTAAGAAGGAGGAGGCTCCCCAGTGGTTGAGCAAGACACAAGTGCTGCTGTTTCCTAGAAAGTGTGTTTTTTAAAATGTTTTCTCCCAGCAGCTACCAAAACAAAGTGAAACCAATCATGAAAATGAGCCCCCCCCCCCCCCCCCCCCGCCCAGGGCTGCAATCTTCAGTAAGCCTGTGAAGTGCCATCCCCAGAGGGTGCATCTTCAGCAAGCCTGTGGCACAAAGACATGCCACAACCCCAGCCTGTCTTTATTCTTTCCAGGCAGCAGTGCTGGGTCCTCCCCTCACTTGCACACACCTCCAACAAGGCCCTATGGTCAGTATTATAAATTCACTCAGGGACAGACAGGAGCTCAGCTATCAGACATTTGAAGAATCCACAGTGTTCCATTCTACTACTGCCTCAAGGCTGGCCTTTGTTCGCTGACCCACTTTGCTTTCTAGCAAAGTGACAGAAGCTCAGAACATGTAAGTACCTATGCAGGACAGGCAACTGCACTGTCGGACACAATTCTTATAACTCTGTAGTGAGCATGGGCCAAGATGGGGCCCCGCACACACAAGATGTTGTGTGGCTGCTCCCACTTAGGGTTTGCAGAGCCTGTTGCCCCTTAGCCACATTGTTTGGCCCAGAACCAGAAAAGACTGTGGCAGTGGTGCTCCCCATAATTTGACTTCTCAGACTGTCGACAAGCCAGTGCCACACTCTTGTACCCACCAAGACATCTCTGTCCTCTGAAGGCAGGCACAACAGTGCCTTCCTCCTGGTCCAGCCCATGACCAGGCACAGCCAAACTGCTTCGGCTCCTTGAGGCCAATGGAGGTAAAGTCTTCAGGATGGATGGTATTTGATAGTCAGTGATCAGCAGGCCCCAGAGATGGCTAGCCCGCAGGGTCTGAGGGCTTCTAGGGTAGGCACTTCCCCTTCCCAGTGGCATCTCCATCTTGGTCTGCTGCTGGGACAGCCCTCATGTCCAGGTTCATAATGGCTGGTCATCATGGCCAGTGCCAACTCTGGGAGGTGAGTATGACAAGTTAAGTTGGCTGCCTTCTTTTTCCACTCCTCCCAGTGCCACTGGCCCACTTCTGCCTCTTCTTGTCACAGTTCATGGTGATCAAATGATTGGAGGCTAGGAATTTTTTTTACAGAGATATTGCCAATAAGCACACACCCAGACCACAGCACTCTGCCAAATATCAGACAATTAATCATTCAAATGTTCATGGGGCAGAACATAGACATAGTCCTTCTTCTCTATGCCACTTAATGACACAAATATGACACAGCATCCATATCTGCAATATCTCTGGGGATAGTAAATATTCTGATATTGATTATGGTAATGAATGAATGCACAACTCTCTGATTATACTAAAAGCCAGTAATAGTACATTGTAGATGGATTGTATTGTTTATGATTACATTTCAATAAAGTTGATTAAAAACAAACCAACAGAAAGAGGAGGAAATGGTCCAGGCAAAGGAGAAGACTAAAGCATTAGAATTTGTCAGTGAAGTGGATCAGACATGGGACATTACAGAAAAGATTTTAAAAAATGGTCCTTGATATGCTCAAATAGCTAAAGGAAAACATGGACAAAGAACTAAGGGAAATCAGGTAAATGACCAATGAACATGAAGAGAATATCAACAGAGAGATGGAAATTATGAAAAGGAATCAATCAGAGCTTAAGACCACAGTAACAGAAATTTTAAAAATTCTGAAAAGGAGTTCAACAGCAGATTAAAGCTGGCAGAAGAAAGAATCAGAGAATCTAAAGGTAAGACAATTGAAATAATATAGCCTGAGATGCAGAAGGAAGAAAGAATAAAGAAAAGTGAACTGAGCCTGAGGAACCTGTGGGAAACCATCAAACATACAATTATATGCCTTGTAGGAGTCCCAGGAGAAGAATGAGAGAATGGGGCAGAGAAAATATTCAAAGAAATAATGGCTGAAAACTTCCCCAAATTTAATGAAAGGCATGAATATATCCATTCAAGATGCTCAAAAAACTCTAAACAGAATAAACCCAAATAGACCCACACCAAGTCAGGTTATAATCAATCGGTCCAATGCCAAAGAGGGAATTCTGAAAGCTACAAGAGAAAAACAACATGACACATAAAAGGGAGTCTCAATAAGATAAAGTACAAATTTCTCATCAGATATGATGGAGGCAAAAAGGCAATGGGAACATATTTAAAGTACAGAAAGCAGAAAACTACCAAGCAAGAATTCTCCAACTAGCAAAACTGTCTTTCAAAAATGAGTGAAGAATTAAAACATTTCCAGATAAACAAAACTGGAGGGAATTCAACTCCACTAGACTGGCCTATAATAGATTCTAAAGGGAGTTCTACAGGTTGAAAGGAAAGGACAATAAATCTCAGATTGAAGCCAAATGAAGAAATAAAGATATCTGGTGAGGGTATTGACAAAGGTAAATATAAATACGAGTACTATAGTATCTTTGTTTGTAATTCCACTTTTTTTTTAAGATTTATTTTTTATTTATTTCTCTTCCCTTCCCCTCCCCCCAGTTGTCTGCTCTCTGTGTCCATTTGCTGCGTGTTCTTCTGTGACTGCTTCTATCCTTATCAGTGGCACGGGAATCTGTGTTTCTTTTTGTTGCGTCGTCTTGTTGTGTCAGCTCTCCATGTTGGCAGCACCATTCCTGGGCAGGCTGAACTTTCTGTCGCGCTGGGCAGCTCTCCTTACGGGGCGCACTCCTTGCGCGTGGGGCTCCCCTATGCAGGGACACCCCTGGGTGGCATGGCACTCCTTGTGCGCATTAGCACTGTGCATGGGCCAGCTCCACATGGATCAAGGAGGCCCGGGGTTTGAACCACGGACCTCCCATGTGGTAGGCGGACACCCTATCCATTGGGCCAAGTCCGCTTCCCTCCACTTTTTAAATTACACAAGATCTAAAAGGAAAATGCATAAAATGTAATTATATATCAGTGGTTTTGGATTAATATATAAGCACGTAATTTGTGACAAGAGCTACATAAAGGTGGGGGGATGGAGAGTTACAGGAATATAGTTTGTGTATACTATTGAAGTTAAGTTGGTATCAAAATAAATGAGACATAGAATGTTAAATTTAAGCCCCATGGTAACTACAAATAAATATTGGTTAATATGCAAATGCACAGACACAGAAATTATAGTATAGGTTGCTAGGGGTAAGGAGCAGTGGGGAATGATGAGTTAATGCATAATAAGTGAAGCGTTTCTCTTTGGTGAGATGAAAAATTTAGTAATGGAAGGTGGTAAAAGTAACACAATATTGTGATTGTGATTAATCCCATTGAATAGTATGCATGGGAGTGGTTGAGATAGGAAAGGGAAATTTCATATTGTATAAATGTTGAAAGGGGGGGAGGGAGAGAGAGAGGGAAAGAGAGAAGGAGAAAGAAAGAGTAACTAAAGAGACACTGACAATTAAATGCAATACATGATCCTGGATGGGAACTAGCAAAAGGAGAAAAGGCTCAGAAGGACATAACTGGGACTTGTGAAAAAATTAGAATAGAGTGTAATCTTTATATCAATGTTAAATTTCTTGAACTTGATAAATGCACTTATGGTGGTTATATAAGTGAGTATTCTTCTTTTAAGTAAATGTAAATGACAGTATTAAGTATTCAAAGAATATGAAACATACAGCCTACACTGAAGTGTTCAGAAAATGGAATGATAAATAGCAAACCAACAGATAGATATATATGGCAAATGTGGCAAAATATTAAAATTGGTGGATTTGGATACCTGGGGGAGCAGGAGTATACCAGAGTTCACTGTATAAGGTTTGTATTATTTTTGTAATTGTTCTGTCAGTTTGAAATCATTTCCAAAAAAAAGTAAAATTAAAAGATAATTGAAACAAAGTGATAGCGACACAGTTGGATGTTACTGATTAATTTCTTGCAACAAACTAGCAATATTTGGGACTGCTGCATACTACAGTGTTGTTACTTTAATTTATGACAAGAGATTGTTTCTGTGATGCGGCGGCTTGCTCGGTCGGTAGAGGTGGGGTCTGGCTGCGGACGAGGGGTCGGTCCAGCTTTGGACGAGGGGTCGGTCCTGCTTGGGACGAGGGGTCGGTCCCACTTGGGAGGAGGGGTCGGTCCGGCAGCAGACAAGGGGTCGGTCTCACAGGGGTTGCGCGGTTCGGCTGACGGGGTCGCCCGGCAAAGCCGCGATGAAGGGGTCGCCCGGAGAGGCAGGCGACGAACTGGGGACAAGGGAGGCCAGGCCCTTGTCGGGGGCTCTCAGGACTGGAGGGCGCACGGCAGAAGAACTACCGCGGAGACAAGGTAAACACGCAAGTCCACTTTATTGAGGGAGAGGCAACAGTTTTATAGGGGCTGGGGAAGGCTGATTGGTCGAAGCCACGCCCTGTTCTGATTGGTTGCCGGCGAAAGGTCAGTGGGCGGTACTGGATGGGGGAGGGGTGGTGATTAGGGATTGGCTGTTGCTGTTGCTGGGGGAAGTGGCAGGGTTTAGTGATTGGCGGCTGCTGTTGCTGGGGTAGAGGGCAGACTGGATTTTTCCGCCCACGCCTGGCTGTTGCTGCTGTCGGGGGAGGGAAAAGGGCAGACTGGATTTTTCCGCCCACGCCTGGCTGTTGCTGCTGTCGGGGGAGGGGAAAAGGGCAGACTGGAATTTTCCGCCCTGCGCCTGCGCAGGGAGAAAGAAGAAGAAGGGTGCCGCCCCACAAGGCATCGTGTGGTGCCATCCGGGAGGAGGGGCGGCCGCGGAAGCATGGCTGCCGAGAAGGGGAGACCCGAGGGCACTCTGCACCCATGCCGAGCTTCCTTCAGGGGTGGCGGTGGGCCCGACCAACCACCCTATTATGGGGGCAGCGGAATTAGGCCTACCGTGGCGCTCCCCTGCCAGGCCAGCAAACCACACTTCAGCCCGAGGGGTGACCGCACTGTGACACATACTTTTTTATAATAATTAAAACCATAATTAACCATATTGTATTTTTGTACAATATGAAATATTGGTAAATTTATACTCGTTTTAAAGAAAATTTTTCTCTCTTTATTTTTTAAAAATGTTACATTCAAAAAATATAAGAGGTCCCCATATACCACCCAACCCCTCACCACACTCCTCCCACGTCAACAACCTCTTTCATCATTGTGTGACATTCATTGCATTTAGTGAATAAATTTTGGAGCACTGCTGCACCATATAGATAATGGTTTACATTGTAGTTTACACTCTTCCCCAGTCCACCCAGTGTTTTGTCCATGGCAGGAGACCTTGCTAAGACTTTCTTTAGTATCTTCTTAAACAAGTCAAGCCAGCCTGCATTCCCAAGTCTGTGGAAAACCGAACAATGGACTTTTGCAGTACTTCCCTGAGGCTGTGTGCATAGCCCAACCATCTGTCCTGGAATAGTGATAAATCTGGCTGCGTAGAAAAAATCTGTAGCTGAAACCCTACTGATTACATTAAGTTAACCAGTAATCCTTTCTCCAAAATTAAAAGAAACATCAGAAATAATAGTATCTTATATTAAAAGCCTAAAATAGGCAAACAATTAGAACGGGCTGCAAAGTCCCTGCTGCTCTATCACACTCTTAAATGTTTGGTTGGGTAAAACAAAACTATACTCTCTGCTGTAATTAATAAAGTGCAATGCTTTCTCATGTTAAAAAAAAAACGATAATTGAAAAGAGAAGCTTGACTGAAGTCCAGAGACGTAGTTTGTTGCAGAGCTGAGATTCATTTCAACCCCAGGTCCAATCTGGCTTTAAAGCCTGTGATCTCTTCACAACAGTACACAGCTTCCATTGTGTTATAGCAAACAAGTCTTTTAAAAATCCTCTCATTCCTTGTGAAGAAAATAAATAAAAGATACATGAAAAAATAACTGAAAGTCAAGTATTATTTCATCTTAGAATTCTTACTGAATTGGTTACTTACTGTGATTTGGGGAAATTTTTAAAACAGTATTTTATACCAAGAATATCTCCCTCCTCCTTCTCAATTCTAAGAGATACCTGGTCTAAGGCTATTTGGCAGTAGAGCTAAAGATCTCATTCAAAGAAACTGGTGGTTGTCCAATTTTCTTAACAGTAGCTTAATGTCACTACTCTGACTGGTCAAAAGCTGTGATCCCTCTCACTACTGAAGAGTCTCAGCTGTAACAATTTTTGTTCTTACTGGATCTTTATTAGGATGTAAAATGAAAAATCAGGCCAATTCTTATCTTATATTACAATGTTGAATTTTAAAATTATAGTGAACTCAAAGATATTCTATCTAGTTCATTTATGTATTAAATCCAATTAGCCAAAATAAATTTTTTGGTCTGGTGAAATGTCAGCCTGGTTTTTGGTCCCCAAGCTTCAGTGTTGAGCTTAACTGAAATTCACACAAATAAAACTAGGCATATAGTCAAACCTAATTACTTGATGGGGCGGGGCATGGTGTGCAAAAGCAAGAAAGGAGGGCATATATAAGCAAACTAGATTTTCCTATACTTAAATCACCACTACTTTAAAATAAAATTTTTCATAAAATTTGGCTCAAAACTTTATATTAATGAAACAGAACACTTAAAATCAAGAATTGTAGTAAGAGGGCTCTTTTCCTCTGATAAATTCCTGTGAGCAAAATCCATGTCTGAGTTATGTGACTGTTTTGTTATATGAAAACTGAAAGAAATCTAAGAAATCTAAGTTTTCAATAAAAAATCTCTGCATAACATTTGAAAGTATTACTAAAGGGAAGAGGAAGCAAAGACTATAAAATAGTTTCCCCGAAGTTTATGGAACTATAGTGATGGTAATAAAAAGGAGAGCAGCCCACTCTCATGGAAATGATTATCATGAGCAGTATAAGGAAATGAAGCAAAGGGAAAAGCGATGAGGAAAAGGAGAATTTGACTCAGTTTATGGTTCAAAGTATAGCATTTTTTGAAGAAAAACAATACCTTTGGTGGTTTGAAGCTATATGTACCTCAGAAAAGTACGTTCTTAAAGATAATTCATTCCTGTGAGTATGGACCCACAGTGAGTAGGATCTTTGGGCAAGTAGTATCTTAAGTTAAAATATGACCCACCTCATTCAGGGTTGGTCTTAATCCTCTCACTGGAGATGTTTATAGATGGGATGAATAGAGAGAGAAAAAGAGAATGCCACGAAAAGAAGAAGCTGAAAGCAACAAAACACAGAAAAGAAGTAAGAGACCAGATGATGTTGCCATGTGCCTTGCCATGTGAAAAAGAGTCCAGGGTCCTCTGCAGCCAGTTTTCTGGGAAAAAAAAGCATCATTTTAATGATGCCTAGATTTGGACATTTTCACACCTTCAAAACTGTGAGCTTGTAAGCTAATAAGTTCCCATAGTTAAAGCCAGTGCATTTTACAGTATAGGCTTTCAGCAGCAAAGCAAACTGGTTTTAGTTCTGAGAGTGGGGTGCTACTATTGCAAATACCAGAAATATTTAAATGGATTTATATTTGGGTAATGAGTAGAGGCAGGAACAACTGTGAGGTACTTGGAAGAAAAGGTCTGGATTGCTTTGAAGAGACTGTTGGTAGATATATGGCTGCTAAAGGTATTTCTGATGAGGCCTTAGACAGAAATGACGAATGTGTTATTGAAAATTGGAATAAAGGTGACCCTTGTTTTAAAGTGGCAGAGAACTTGGCAAAATTGAGTTCTGACACGAGATGGAAGGCAGAATTAGAAAGTGATGAGCTTGGATATTTAGCTGAAGAGATTTCTGAACTAAGTGAGGAAAATGTGGCCTGACTTCTCTTTGCAGCTTATAGTAAAATATGACATGAAAGGCTAAGCTAAGAACGAACTCCTGGGCACAGAGGGACCAGAAATTGATGGTTTCGAAAATCCTGAGCTCCCAGAAAGCAAGTTCCCCAGAGAACAGTATACGATGTGAGAGTTTAACTGAACTTGGGTCTAGTCAGTCATTTCAGTGCAAGTCAGAATTGGAGATGCAGTTATCCAGAAAGGAGTTTTGGAAAGTTCTATTGTCTGGTGATTTGGACCCCTATGTACTACATGCGAAACTGACAAGTTTTTTTTTGTGATATCTGTATGAACAAAATCACTGTGAGCCTGAACTAAAATGTACAGAAAAGGGACACATTGAAAGAAACAATGACTTCAAAGGCCAAATCATGGGAGCTGAGATACAGACTGAACACATCTTCTCGAGCCAAGAGAGTAGGTCCATCCACATAAGTGGAAAAGGTGAATATGCCTCAGAGCACCGAGCGGGTGGACCTTCTACCCCACTGTTCAGGAAGAGTGTTATTACTACAGGTTTCTCAGATGTCTGGGGGACTGCAGAGACTCTGGCCGCCATCCTGATGCTTTAAGAGGGTGGAGCCTAAAGTCTGGCACCCCAGTATTCAGGGAGAGCATGGCTGCTGTGAAAGCACTTGCGAAAAAAAACATCATTCCACAGATGACTCTCTGCCCTTGAAATCTAATAGAGTATGCTCTGCAGGGTTTTAGAATTGTTTAGGACCCATGACTTCTGTTTTCTTTCCAATTTCTCCATATGGGAATAGGAGTCTATCCTATGAATGCCCTTTCTTTGTATACTGGAATCAGATAATTTGCTCTCTATGTTTCACAGGTACACAGATAAGGGAATTGTGTCCCAGGAGAGATCATACCTATAAGCGATTTTAATGAGACTTTGTACTTGATATTGTTACTAAAATGATTTAAGGCTTTTTGGATATTGTGATGGAATGTGTGTATTTGCATATGGAAAGAACATGTCTTTTTGGAGTCCAGAGGGTGGAATGTGGTGGTTTGGAGCTGTATGTACTCCAGAAAAGTATGTTCTTACAGTAAATCCATTCCTGTGGGTGTGGACCTATTGTAAGTAGAATCTTTTGCAAGTAGTATCTTAACTTAAGATGTGATGCACCTCATTCACGGTGGGTCTTAACCCTCTTCCTAGAGTCCTTTATAAATGGGATGAATGCAGAGAGAAAAAGAGAAAACCACAAAAGCAAGAAGACAAAAGCAACAAAACCCAGAAGAGAAGGGAAGAACCAACAGATGCTACTATGTGCCCTGCTATGGGACAAAGGAGTCCAGGATCATCAGTCACCAGTATTCAGGAAGAAGATCCTGTCTCAGTGATGCCTTGATTTGAACATTTTCACAGACTCAAAACTGTAAACTTATAAGCTAATAAATTCTCATCGTTAAAAACCAAAGCATTTTGTGGTGCCTGCTTTTGGTAGCAAAGCAAACAAGAACATAAATGTAAAATCACAACAAGTGAATATATGAAAAAACCATGACCCATTAGCAGAGATTCTTTGGAAGAGAAAGAATATAAAACTAAGTACCACCTAGATAAGAATGTGTTTAATCTATTCTTACATAAAATTTTAATGATTTTGAAAAAGGTTCTCAATAATTCTCAAATTTATATGGGAAAAGACACATATATACAATCACACCCATCACAAATATGTATATGTTTAAAGTAGTACAGTATGTAGATAACTGATGATTGTTTTCAGGTACTAGTCAAGTAGCAATAACAAGTATTTCATATATTTTTAATCATGCTTTAAGTTTGAGGAAAATTCATATTAATGCATGCTATTCTTTCCTCATCTGAGGCCACACAGGAACTCTTTCTTTCTAGCAGAGAACTGAAAAAACATATGCGAAATATCTCTACCCAGAGAACCCATTCAAGTCTCAGGGTTCACGATTCATTTGAGGGCTGATCACTTAAGTACATCCTGCTAGGAACCATGTTGCCTGAAACTCAAGGCCCCAACAGTGAAACCAGATGCACATCATCAATCTTGATTTTTTTTTTTAACATGAAACCCTGACAAGCTAATACAATATGGTTCATTGTTCCAGGGGTATATAACAAAATCATCAATCACTGACATAAAGAACACTTTTAGGGCCACATCTCCAAGGTTGGCCAAGAGTTAATCGTGGTTATTTTGGATATATTCAAGGATTAAGCAACTAGACCTACTGTGTTATCTCTTTCCTCACAATCAATCCCTTCGTCCCTTGGTCAAAGTCTTTATAGAGCAAAACAGTCATAATTATTTAGAGATCTACATTTGGTACAATAGTTAATATAAATTGCAGTAACAACAACAAGAATAGGTTCAAAGAAACAATTCATCCAGTCTATAAGGCCCATATAAACATCTTTATATTGTTGTACCAAGTTAACCATAAGTTTATTTTTCTGATCACAGTCACCTGAACTTAATCATAAACTTGTGCAGAGCTACTTAATTTAGTAATAAATTAAATCTAATTTTCCTTAGGCCAATCACTCTTCATTGGTATCACATCCCAAGGAAGTTTTACTTTTATTTCCCATTACATTGGATCATCGATATCTGTATTATCATAAAATTTATTTATATAAGAGGGAAGCAGATGTGGCTCAAGCGAATGAGCTCCTGCCTACCACATGGTAGGTCTGGATTCGGTTCCTAGTGCCTCCTAAAGAAGACGAGCAAGACAGTGAGCTGATGCAACAGGCTGGCATAGTGAGCTGACGCAACAAGGTGATGGAACAAGAAACACATGGAGGAAAACATAATGAGAGACACAAAAAAGCAGGGAGCAGAAGTGGCTCAAACGATTAAGAGTCTCCCTCCCACATGGGAGGTCAGGTTCAGTTCCTGGTGTCTCCTAAAAAAAGACCAAAGGAAAGATGGCATTGGGTTTAAGTGTGCACTCACCATCTTTCTTGCAAAAAACAGCTGAGTGGGGGCAAAATCCTGCCTGAGTGAGCTGTTTTGGGAACCCACAGAGCAGGAGGCTTCAGAGCATAGATCTGGAGAGAGCTTGACAAAAAGAAAAATTGCTCAAGGTAAAAACCATGAGTTTCTAGCCCTTGAGGCTGGAACTGTGGGATGGATAAGCTCCACCCTCAAAGCAAAAAGCCTCAGCATGACCCAACTTCCACCAGTCACCCAGCCAAGCATACTTTGAGAGTGGGAGGGTTCTGGCAAAGGGTGGAGAGGGATTTCCTTTCTGTGGGTTTGGTTGCCTGGAACACCTTTTGAGCTTTGAGAAGCATATAACAGCTGGCTGGAGGTGGCACCAGGAAGAGGGGAGAGGTGAATCTGCTGAGGCAGCCTTATTTACCTAAATGCCCAAGGATAGAGACATGTGACCTGGGAGAAGGTGGAGTCAGAAAATTGACTAGTCCAGTGCTGAAAACTATCAAAATTTCAACTCCCCTAAGGGAGGTGGGCAGTAGGAAGCACTTAATAACCTTCCAGGAGCCAATTTAGGGCCCCCTGGGAAGACAGGGTGGTCTGGAGGAGGGTTGAGAATCATTTTTTTTTCCTGCTGTGAGTTAAGTCACCGGGATTCCATTTGAATTTCAAAAGAGCTCACTCAGGCTTTTGTTTCCTGCTGCCCTGAGAAAGAAAGCAATAAAAATAGGAAGGGGGCAGGGACAGACTCCTAATCAGCAGGAATTTATCCAACTGTAGAGTCAAACCTGCCGGAAGGAAAGTGACTAGATAGCTTTCAGAAGAGCAAACTTACCCAAAGAGAAAGCTTAGCTTTAGTGAAGGAGTTTCCACCTTGAATATACAAAATACAAGGTCCCTAGTTTGATTCCGGACTCCTCTTAGAGTAGTGATCCACCGGGATACAAAATATCCTACTGATACTTTAGGAGAGGGAAAACAGAGACATTCTTCTATCAGCCTCACATGGTCTCATACATTTCCTAAGAAAAAAAGGTTACTTTTGTTTTAAAATTTAATTTAATTTACTTGCTAAAACCCGCTTCAAAACATGCAGATGGAAGGATGCAGGGTAATTGTTTGATATATACCTGCAGCCTGAGAAGCTCCACAGGGGCTTAAGAGGGAAGGCTGTTTTTCCTTTGTTTTTGTTTGACTGCTTGCTTCTGAATTTGTTTTTTGTTTGTTTGTTTGTTTCCTTGTCTTTCTTTGATTTTTAATTGTATTTTTTTGAAGATACATAAATCACAAAAAAATGTTACATTAAAAAATATAGGAGGTTCCCACATACTCCACACTCCTTCCACACCAACAGCTTCCTTCATCATTGCTGCACATACATTGCATTTGGTGAATACATCCTGAAGCAGTGCTACATCACGTGGATGATAATTCACATTGTAGTTTACACTCTCCCCAGTCCTTTCAGAGGGTTATGGCAGGATATATAATATCCAGCATCTGTCCCTGCAATATCATTTAGGACAACTCCAAGTCTTGAAAATGCCCCCAATTCTCATCTCTTCTTCCCTCTTCCTGCCCTCAGCAACTAGCGTGGTCACTGTCTCCACATTAATGCTATAGTTTCTTCCATTACTAGTCACAATAGTTGGATAGTAGAATACCAGTAAAGTCCACTCTAATCCATATTTTATTCCTCCATCCTGTGGACCCTGGGATGGTGATATCCACTCCATCTCTATATCGAGATGGGGCTTAGAGCCCACATGGTTGATGGATGCAGTTCTCCTGCTTGGAGTTGTAGGTTCCCTGGTTTGGTGGTTGACCATCTTCATCCCCCTGTTAGCTGACCTGTGTAAGTCCAACAAACTGGAGAGTAGGAGTTGCAACTCTATTGAGGCTCAGGGCCCAGCTGGTACATGGCCAGTCCAGAGATTCGAGTCTCCTGGGTACACACCAATCCCAGAGCCAGCAAAGGTTCAGTAAAAGTGACAGAAGAGGATTGTGTAGAAAGGTCACATCTGAGCCCAACTCCATCACATTCAGGAACACAAATTCCAAAGTAGGGCCCACTGACAAGGCACTGAACTCCAGAGCCATCTGCTATGACCATAGAACCTGTAGGTCTCAGTAGCCCTCAGAAGCACCAGTACCTGGGGTTGTATTTACTTTAGCTGTCTCTAGGATCCTGCTGAGGCATGTCTTTCTTCTTTCTCTCCCCTCCCCTTTGTAAAAATTAGGTGCTGATGGTTTGTTTCTTGTTGGCTGTTTCCTCTTCCTTGATTTCCTATTTTCTATGTATACTGACTTACTCTACCAAGACTACCTTTTTCCCTTCCTACATCTTCTTATTTTCCAATTTCAACTGTTGTTCTTATATTCTACCTCTCTTTTAGTCCTTAATTTTTCTGGTTTTTTATTTTTAACTCTTCTATTCTTTTTTCTTTCTTTTATTAACTTTTTTTTCTTTTTGTTCTTTCTTTTCTCTTTCCCTCTCTCCTCACAACTCTGGCCTTTTAATTCATTCTATATACTTTTCTATATTTGGTTTCCCATTTCATTGAAGGTACTCCACTTTTCTATTCCTACTACTCTACACTGCATATATGAATTAAGCATTTATTTTCCTATGTCTTATATGGTTCCTCTTCCAAATTTTACTCCTATTATTACTATTATCTTTTTTATTTTCCTACCTGTTTTGCTTTCTCTGGCCCTAATCTTTTTCCTTCAAGGGAAAATAGACAACAGCAAGGAAAGAGAATAAGAACAAAGTGTCAAAGAAAAAATTAACACACACACAAAAACAGTAACTAAATAAAACCCTAGAGTAGAGAGGGAAGCTAATCAATTGAATTAACCCATCAAGAAAGAAAGATAACCAGACAACAACAAAAAATTACAAACCATACCAAGAAACAGGAAGGCATGAACCAGTCGAATGAACAATAAAAACCAGGAAGAGATGCAGAACATAGAACAACTAATCAAAGCAGTCCAAACAAAGATCATGGATCAACTTAATGATGTGAATGAAGAGATTAAGGATATTAAGAAAACAATGGGAGAACATACAGAGGAAATTGTAAACATATGTAATAGATAACAAATATGATGGTAATGAATGGCACAATCCAAGAAATAAAAAATGCACTGGAAACACTTAACAGCAGATTTGAACAGGCAGAGGAAAAATTAGCACCGTAGTAGATAGTACATCTGAAATTAAACAAAGAGTAGAACAGATAGATAAAAAAGGTAGAAAAAATCCAGGAGGAACTTAGAGATTTGAATGACAACACAAAACTTACTAATATATATATTATAGGCATCCCAAAGGGAGAATAGAAGGGCAAGGTGACAGAAGGAGTGTTTGAGGAAATAATGGCAAGGGAGATGGATGTACATGTCCAGGAAGCACAGTGCACCCCAAAGAATATAATTCCTAACAGGCCTACTCCAAGACATACACTTGTCAAATACTCAAAAGCTCAAGACATAAAATACTGAAGGCAGCAAGAGAAAAGAGAATCGTAACATACAAGGGAAGCTCAATAAGATTAAGGGTTGATTTCTCATCTGAAACCATGGAGGCAAGAAGGCAGTGGTATGATATAGTCAAGGTACTGAAAGAAAAAAAAATTCCATCCAAGAATTCTCTATCCAACAAAGCTGGCATTTAAAAATGAGGGAGAATTCAAAATATTCACAGATAAACAGAAACTAAGAGAGTATGCCAATAAGAAACCTGCCCTTCAAGAAATATTAAAGAGGGAAGCAGACTTGGCCCAGTGGTTAGGGCGTCCGTCTACCACATGGGAGGTCCGCGGTTCAAACTGGGGGCCTCCTTGACCCGTGTGGAGCTGGCCCATGCACAGTGCTGATGCTCGCAAGGAGTGCTGTGCCACGCAGGGGTGTCCCCGTATAGGGGAGCCTCATGTGCAAGGAGTGCGCCCCATAAGGAGAGCCGCCCAGCGGGAAAGAAAGTGCAGCCTGCCCAGGAATGGCGCCGCACACACGAAGAGCTGACACAACAAGGTGATGCAACAAAAAGAAACACAGATTCCCGTGCCGCTGCCAACAACAGAAGCAGACAAAGAAGAACATGCAGCAAATAGACACAGAGAACAGACAACTGGGTGGGGCGGAAGGGGAATGAAATAAAATAAATAAATCTTTAAAAAAAAAAAGAAATATTAAACGGAGTTCTTCAGATTGAAAGAGAAAAAAACAGGAGAGTGAGAGTTGAAGGAGCTTGAAGGAACAACTAAAAAGACAAAAAAGGACAGAACATATGTCCAGGGTGCATGGTAATGTTTGGATATACTCATAGTGGCAACAATTAAAAACCACAGTAGGGGGGGTACTGGGTTCCTGGCCAGTGGTGCTCTGTCGTGGTCCCTAGGGGAGCAGCGACAGTCTCCCAGGTACAGTGGTGGGGACCGGGAGGGAGTGAGGGTTCAACAGTGAGCCCCTGATACTAATGACTATGCTTGTGAGCTGATAAACCCAAAATAAGAACAAGGCCTAGAGCAACTTTGTGCCTGGGAATTTCCTTCTGTCAGCCTTCATGTTACTCAAATGTGGCCAGTCTCGAAGCCAAACTCAGCATGTAAATGCAATGCCTTCCCCCCAGCGTGGGACATGACACCCGGGGATGAGCCTCCCTGGCAACGAGGGACCACTATCAACTACCAACTGATGATGCAACTGGAAAATGACCTTATACGGAAGGTTCAATGCGGATCAGCAGAATATCCATGTCTACATAAAATACCATGACTTTAAAATGCTGTTTGACCTAAAGTAAGGGGGAAATGGAAAGGAGAAATGAGTTTATATGGCTACGAGTTTCTAAAAAAGAGTCTGGAGGCTGGCAGAAGGTTTGCCCTCATGCACAACTGAGCAGAGTCAGAGAGACAGATAAAGCAGATACAACCCCCAGATATTGGTTCCTTTGAGGGTTAAAGAGACCCATGGGAGTTATGGTCATGGCCGATGGGGTTAACTACCAGGGCAGATGGCCCCTCTTTGGAAATGGTGTTTATGTGTGATGAATCTGGACTCAGATGGGATCTCCCTTCATAAGACTTTCATGCTAATGTGCTGGAGGTGCAGTTAATGTTGGGGTTTAAGATATATTTAGGGGATTTGAATCTCTGGACTGACAATGTGATAGCCAGATCCTGAACCTCAACAGACTCCAGCACCTACAATCTGATTTATTGGACTTACCACACTCAGCTAAGATGGAGGTGAAGAAGGACAACCACCACACCATGGAGCCTAGAGTGATTACAACTGAAAATGGGAGGATTGCATCCAGCATCCAGGTGGAATCTGAGCCTCCTCTTGACATAAAGGTGCAATGGACACAACCAATCCAGTGTCCACATAGAAGAGGTGGCATTGGATTGGGAAAAGTGGACATAATGGACAAAGGGTATGGGGAAAGGCAGGAAGAGATGAGAGGTGGAGGCGTCTTCGGGACATGGAGCTGCCCTGGATGGTGCTTCAGAGGTAATCACCGGACATTGTAAATCCTCACAGGGCCTACATGATGGAATAGAGGAGAGTATGGGCCATGATGTGAACCAATGTATATGAGGTGCAGAGGTGCCCAAAGATGTACTTACCAAATCCAATGGATGTGTCATGATGATGGGAACGAGTGTTGTTGGGGGGGGGGGGGAGAGGGGGGGTGGGGGGGTGGGGTTGAATGGGACCTCACATATATATTTTTAATGTAATATTATTACAAAGTCAATAAAAAATAAAAAAATTTAAAAAAAAATAAAAATAAAAAGACAAAAAAGGGAAATAAAAACAATATATGACACACATAAAACCAAAGAAAATATGGCTAATGTAAGTAATTCCTTGAGAGTAATAAAAATGAATATTAATGGCTTAAACCACCAGTCAAGACACACAGACTGGCAGAAAGGATAAGGTAATATGACCCATCTGTATGCTGTCTACAAGAAACCCACTTTGGACCCAAGGATTCAAGGAGGCTGAAAGTGAATGGATGGAGAACAATCTTACAAGCAAACAATAACCAAAAAAAGGTGGGAGTAGTTACACTAATATCAGATAAAATAGACTTTAAATGCAAAACTATTCTAAGAGGCAAAGACGGACAACATACATTAGTAAAACTGGTAATCTTTCAAGAGGAAAGAACAATCATAAACATTGATGCATTGATGCACCTAACCAGGGCACCTCGAAATACATGAGACAAACACTGGAAAAACTAAGTGGAGAAACAGATGCCTATACAATATTAGTGGGGGACTTTAATATACCATTATCACCATTAGAATATCTCGACAGAGAATCAATAAAGAAACAAAGACTTTGAATAATACATTACAGGATCTGGATCTAGTAGGCATATACAGAACATTACACCCAACTACAGCGGAATACATACTCTTCTCGAGCATACATGGATCATTCTCCGAGATAGACCACATGCTAGGCCACAGAAACATTCTCAATGAACTCAGAAAGACTGAAATTATACAAAGAATTTCTTTGAACACAGTGAAATGAAGCTGGGTATCTGTAAGGGCCAGAGAACCAGAATAGGCACAAAGATATGGAAGTTAAACAACACATTCTTAGACAAACAATGAGTCAAGGAAGAAATTTCAAAAGAAATCAGTAACAACCTTGAAATGAATGAAAATGAAAACACTACATATTAAAACCTATGGGATGCAGTGAAAGTTGTACTGAGGGGAAAGTTCATAGCCAGAAATTCATATATCAAAAGAGAAGAGTAAAATCAAAGACATAGCTACACAGATAGAGGAATTAGAAAACAAACAACAAACTAACCACACAGGAAGCAGAAAGGAGGAAATAACAAAGATTAGAGAAGAACTAAATGGAATAGAAAATAAGAAAGCACTAGAAAAAATAAACAAAACCAAAAGCTGGTTCTTCAATAAGTTCTATAAAATTGACAAAGCCTTAGCTAGACTAACAAAGAAAAAAAAAAGAAATGCAAACAAACAAAACAAGAAATGAGGTAGGCGATATGACCACTGACACCACAGAAATAGAGTATCGTAAGAGGATACTTTGAAAAATTATATGCCAATAAGAAGGACAATTTAGAGGAAACAAATTCCAAGAAACATATAAGCACACTACATTGAAAGAAGAAACTGATGAACTCAACAAAACATTCACAAGTAAAGAGATAGAATCAGTCGTTTAAAACCTCCCAACTAAGAAGAGCCCAGCACCAGATGGCTTCACAGGTGAATTCTAAGAAACATTTCAGAAAGAACTAACAGAAATCCTGCTTAAACTCTTCCAAAAAACAGAAGTAGGAGGAACATTGCCAACTCATTCTATGATGCCAATATTACCCTAATAACAAACTCAAACAAAGATGCCACAAGAAAGGAAAATTACAGACCAATCTCTCTAATGAACTGGGATGCTAAAATCCTCAATAAAATACTTGCTAATCACATTCAACAGCACATCAAACGAATTATATACCATAACCAAGTGGGTTTCATTCCGGGTATGCAAAGATGGTTCAACACAAGAAAATCAATCAATGTAATACACCACATAAACAGATCAAAAGGGAAAAAAATCACATCATATCTAAAGATGCAGAAAAAGCATTTGACAAAATACAGCACCCTTCATTGATAAAAACACTGCAAAAGAAAAGAATAGAAGGATAATTTATGAACATGATAAAGGGTATAAATGAAAAAACCCACAGCTTACACCATATACAATTGTGAAATCCTAAAAGCTTTCCCTCTAAGACCGGGAACAAGAAAAGTATGTCCACTATCACAGCTCCTATTTAACATTGTGTTAGAAGTACTTTCTCGAGCAATGAGGCAAGAAAAAGATATAAAATGCATCCAAACTGGAAAGGAAGAAATCAAAATTTTACTATTTGCAGATGACATGAGCCCATACATAGAAAGCCCTGAGAAATATAAAACAGCTTCTAGAACTTATAAATGAGTTCAGTAAAGTCACAATAAGATCAATGCACAAAAATCAGTAGCATTTCTATATACCAATAATGAGCAAATTGAGGAGGAAATCAAGAAAAAAAATACCGCTTACAACAGTAACTAAAAAAATCAAATGCCTAGAAATAAATTTAACTAAAGTTGTAAATGACTTATACACAGAAAACAACACAACACAATTAAATGAAATCTTAGAAGATGTAAATAAATGGAAGAATATTCCCTATTCATGGATAGGAAGAATATCATTAAGATATCTATCCTACCCAAAGTAATCTACAGATTTAAAGCAATCCCAATAAATTCAACACAGCATTTTTTACTCAGTTATAAAAGCTAACTAGGAAATTTATGTGGATGGGCAAGAGGTTCCAAATAGCCAAAGACATATTGAAAAAGAAAATCAAAACGGAAGAATCACACTCCCTGACTTCAAAACATACCACAAAGCTACAACGGCCAAAACTGCATGGTGTTGGCACTAGGATAGGCATACTGACCAATGGAACTCAACTGAGAGTTCTGATAGATCCTCGCACATACAGTATCTGATATTTGAAAAGGCCACAAGTGTACTTGACTGGGAGAGAATGGCCTCTTCAACAAATGGTGCTTGGAGAGCTGTATGTTTACAGGCAAAAGAATGAGAGAGGAACACCATCTAATACCTTATAAAAAAATCAACTCAAGGTGGATCAAAGATCTAAATATTAGAGCCAAGAACGACCTTAGAAGATGATGTAGGGAAGGATCTACAGTTACTTGTAATGGGAAATGGCTTCATGAATTTCATATCCAAAGTATAAGCAGTGAAAGAAAAACCAGATAAATGGGACCTCCTAAAAATTAAAACATTTAGCACCTCAAAGGAGTTTGTCAAGAAAGTGAAAAGACAGCTTAACCAATGGGAGAAAATATTTTGTAAACATATATCTGATAGAAGCCTAATATCCAGCATATATAAAGAAATCCTTTATCTCGAAAATAAAAAGACAACCCATTTAAAAAATGGGCAAATGATTTGAACAGACACTTTTCCCAAGAAGAAATAAAAATGTTTAAAAAGCACATGAAAACATGCTCAGCATCACTAGCTATTAGGGAAATGCAAATCAAAACTACATCTTATACCCATTAGCCTGGTAGCCATTAAAAAACAGAGGACTACAAGTGTTGGAGAGGATGTGGAGGAATGGGAACACTCATCCATTGCAGGTGGGAATGTAGAACGGTCCAGCCATTGTGGAGTACAGTTTGGCGGTTCCTTGAAAAACTAACTATAAAATTCCCATATGATCCAGCAATTCCACTGCTGGGTATATATCCAGAAGAATGGAAAACAAGGACACGAACAGACATATGCACAACAATGTTCATAGCGACATTATTCACTATTGCCAGAAAAGATCAGTATCTCTAATGAATAATGATTCAAAAATCCTCAAGAAAATACTTGGAAACTAAATCCAAAATCACTAAAGGAATTATACATCACGATCATATCCCATGTATAACAGTGCTTCAAAACATGAAAATCAATTAGTGTAAAAAATCACATTGGTAAATTAAAGAAGAAAAACCACATGATCCTTTCAATTGATGTAGACAAGGCATGTGAGAAAATACAACACCTTCTTTGATAAAAAAAAAAGTCCAAAAGATAAGAATTTGGATAAAAGGGGAAATGGAAAGGATGAGTGAGTTTATATGGCTATGAGTCCCCAAAAAAGTGTCGGGAGGTCATCAGAGGGGTGATGCTTATGCATGCCTCAGCAGGGTACCAGAGACAGCCAAGGTAGATGGAAACTCATGTGCTGGTTCTCCTGAGGGCTCCAGAGACCCACAGGTTCTATGGTCATGGCAGATGGCTCTGGAGTTCAGGGCCATGTCAGTTGGCCCTACTTTGGAGTTTGTGTTCCTGAGTGTGATGGAGTTGGACTCAGATATGACCTTTCTACACATGCCTCTTCTGTTCCTTTTGCTGGACCTGTGGTTGGCATTTGGGTTGGTGTATATTCAGGAGACCTGAATCTCTGAACTGTCCATGTGACAGCCAGGCCCTGGGCCTCAGCAGACTTGCAGCTCCTACCCTCTGGATTTCTTGGACTTACACTGGCCAGCTGACAGGGAGATGAAGATGGTCAACCACCACACCAGGGAAACAAGAGTGCCTACAGCTGCAAGCAGGAAAATTCAATCCGTCATCCATGTGGAATCTATGCCCCTCTTGATGTAGAGGGGGACTGGACATAACCATCCCAGGTTCCACAGGATGGAGGAATAGAGTATGGATTAGAGTGGACTTACTGGTCTTCTGCTGGGGAACTATTGTGATTAGTAAGGGAAGAAATTGTAATAGTGATGTGGGAAGGGTGGCCATGGTGGCTGCTGATGGTCGGGAGAGGGAAGAAGAGAGATGGTGTGGGGGCATTTTCAGGATTTGGAGTTGTTCTAGGTGGTTCTGCAGGGACTGATGCTGGACGTTGTGTGTCCTGCAGTGGCCCACTGGGTGGACAGGGGGAGAGTGTGGACTACAATGTGGACCACAGCCCATGTGGTGCAGCAGTGCTCCAGAATGTATTCGTCAGGTGCAGTCGATGAGCCGCACTGATGGAAGAGGTTGTTGATGTGGGAAGGGTGGGGTGGGAAAGGTGGGGATATGGGGCCCTCATATTTTTTGAATGTAACATTTAAAAGAAAATAAAGAAGGAAAAAAATGGGGCTAATAAAAGAACTTACAGGGTTGTTGTGAAAATTAAATGAGTTAATGCATGTAAAATAGCTTTACCATATTAAGTGCTCAATGCATTTGTTATTATCATTGTTATAATTACCATACAACTTTGCTGTATCTCATATAAAAATGTATTATAGATTCTTTTCCACATTGGATAGTTATTCTTGTCTCCACCAGGTGATGTTTTTCTATGGTTTATTTTACTTATCCTAATATGTTAGTGCATAGTAGGTGCTTGATAAATATTTGATGAACTAAACTGAATGCTTTAATCAATAAGCCAAATAATGAAAAAAAATTTAATTGATTTCCCCTCATGAAGCACCAAATTGTTTTATTGAACTAAGTATTTTGGTAATTGATAGATGTCTTTTCACTCCAATTTCTGTTTTAATTGTGCTAATATAAACATGAGGATTAAATGATTTACTAAAATGAAAGACAATCAAATTATTTACACTTGTTGGTAAATGTTAATGATCACCAATAAAAATATTATATTCTTTTTTTTGCAGAGAAAAAAATAAAAAAAGACAGAAAGAAGCTCTCTCATTATGGTAAAGTGCATAAATGAAAAATATATAACTAGTATTGTACTCAATGGTGAAAGAATAAAGCATTCTTACGGAGATCAGGAAAAAGATAAGGATGTCTACTCTCACCACTGTTATATTCAATATTGTGCTAGAAGTTCTAGCTAGAACAATTGGGCTAAAGAAATAAAAGGCACCCAGACAGGAAAATAAGAAGTAAAACTTTCAGTATTTGCTGATGGTATGATCCTCTATCTATAAAATCCTGAAAACCACAACAAAGCTACTACAACTAACAGATGAGTTCAGCAAAGTGGCAGGAAACAAAATTAATATGCAAAAATCAATACCATTTTATACTCTACTGATGAGTAATCTGAGGAGGAAATCAGGGAAAAAATTCCATTCAAAATGGCGACTTAAGGAATCAAATATTTAGGAATAAACTTAACCAAGGACATAAAGGACCTTTATTCAGAAAACTACAAAACACTGCTAAAAGAAACAGAAGAATATTTAAAGAAATGGAAGGACATTCCTTGTTCATGGATTGGAAGACTAAATATTGTAAAGCTGGCAATTCTACAGATTCAATGCAATCCAAATAAAAATCCCAACACCCTTTTTGCAGAAATGGAAAAACCAATGATCAAATTTATTTGGAAGGGTAAAGGGCCCCAAATAGCCAAAAATGTCTTTAAAAAGAAGAATGAAGTTTTAGGATTCTCACTTCCTGAGGTTAAAGCATATTACTTGGCTACAACAATATGGTCCTGGCATTGAAAAAAAAAGACAGATGGACTAATGGAAAGAAATTGAGATCTCAGAAATGGTTCCTCACAGCTACAGTGCAGTTTGTTTTGACAAGGCCATCAAGTCTTCCCAGCTTTATGAGAACAGTCTATTCAACAGATGGTGCTGGAAGAACTGGAGAGTCATATCTAAAAGAAAAAAAAAAGGGGACCTCTATCTCACCCCTTATGCAAGAATTTACTCAAAAAGGATCACGGACATAAATGTAAAAGTGACAACCATAAAACTCCTAGGGAAAAATGTAGGAAAACATCTTCAAGACCTTGTGGCAGTTGGGAATTTCTTAAACCTCACACCCAAAGCATGGGAAACAAAAGAAAAAATAGATAAATGGGACCCCCTCAAAATTCAACACTTTTGCACCTCAAAGGTCTTTGTCAAAATGGTGAAAAGGCAGTGAACACGATGGAGAAAGCATTTAGAAATCATGTATCTGATAAGGGTTTAATATCCATGATATAGAAAGAGAACATATACCTAAACAATAAAAAGACTTACTACCCAATTAAAAAACAGGCAAAAGACTTGAAAAGACAACTGTCCAAAGAAGAAATACAATTGGCAAAGAAACACATGAAAAAATATTCAACATCACCAGTGATTAGGGAAATGCAAATCAAAACTACAATGAGATATCATTTCACACCTGTCAGAATGGTCACTATTAAAAAGTGTAAATGTTGGAGAGGATGTGGAGAGATAGGAACACATATTCATTGTTCGTGGTAATGTAGAATGGTATAGCCACTGTGGAGGACTGTTTGGCAGTTACTAAGGAAATTGAATATGGACTTGCCATGGGACCTGGCAATACTGCTACTAGGTATATACCCAGGAGAACTTAGAGCAGTGACACGAATAGACATTTGCACACTGATGTTCATAGCTGCATTATTCACAATTGCCAAAAATTGGAAACAACTCAGGAAACAACCCATCAACTGAAGAATGGATAAATAAATTGTGTTCTGTATACATGAAGCTACATTATTAAGCTGTAAGAAGAAATGAAGTCGTGATGCATATGACAACATGGATGAACCTGGAGGACATTATGTTGAATGATGCAAGACAGACACAAAAGGAAAATAAATATATGGCTGTGCTACTGTGAACAAAATATATTCTGAAAACTCATGGAGTTAGTAATTAGAATGTAAGTTGCCAGAATATAGAATGAACATAGAGAATGGATAGCTGAATTGTTAAACTATTGTCTATGTATGATAGTGGTTTAAATGTAAGTCTGAAGTCATGTAAGTTAATAGCAGGAAAACTAAAAAAACTAACATGGGAATGGACAAAATAGTGAAATCTCATGTAAAATACAAATATGATAATATTGCATATATAAAGACTTTTCACAAACTATAAACACAAATATACTAGAGAGAAGGAAACAATAGCGGATATGTACAGCAGTGGAAGCACAGAGAGACTGAGAGCTGATGAGTTTTGTTTGCTTTTTGTTTTCTTTTAATTATTATTATTGGAATAATGAAAATGTTACAAAAACATTTTTTTTCAGATGTATAGATTGTTGAAATGATTATTGCACAACTATGTGATTATACCAAATACCACTGATTGCACACTCTGGATAGGTCTATTAATATGTATCAATAAAATTGTTTAAAAAAAGAAAGTAGATAACTTCTGTAGATAATATAATTTTTATTTCCAACATCATGGAGACCAGTCTTTCAACTTATAAATATTTCAGGTAATTAAGTTAATTTACATCACATGACTCTCTCTTCAGGTCTCATTCTCTACTTACCTCAGTCTATAACCCTAAATAAGACAATATTTGAAATAAACTACACAGAGGTTCTAAAAATTTCATGAATAAAAAAGAAGCAAGGAGAGAAAGAAGGAGCAGATCATCAAAGCAAACAATAGATATTTCATTTCATGTGAAACTTTGAAACCATAAAATATTCTCAAACAAGAAATATTGAATGAACACACAATTTTATACCAATGAACTGTATACTTGAAATTAGCTAAAATAGGAAGTTTTGAGTTGTATCTATCTTACTACAATAGATTTTAAAAGTAAAATTTATTTTAAATACTTTGAAAAAATAAAAGACTTAAAATCAGAGACTTAATCTCAAAACCAGAAGAACTAGAAAAAAATACAGCAAACTAAACATAAAGTGAACAGAAGAAGGGAAATAATAAGAATTAGAGTTGAGATCATTGAAAAAAAGAACAAAAATAACAACAGAGAGAATCAACAATACCAAATGTTCATTCTTTGAAAAGATCAATAAAATCAACAAACCATTAGTTAGACAAACAAAGAAAAAAAGAGAAAAGAGGCAAGTAAAGAAAATCAGAAAAGCATGATATTACTACTGATCCTGCTGAAATGAAAAGGAATGTAGTGGGGGCAGGGCAAGATGGTGTCTGAATGAGTGCACATCATAATCTCTTCTGCAAAGAAGAGGCTGGGTGGGGTGTGAGTCCTGCCAGAGTGGGTTGTTTTGGGGGCTTGCAGGGCAGGAGGTGTCTGGATATGGATTTGGAGAGACAATGACAGAAGCGGTGTTTGCTAGAGTGGACTTTGCCAGCAACAAGAAAATAGAATAAGAAGAACAAAGTGACAAAGAGAAGATATAACACATATGCAAAAACAACAATTAAAACACAAGACTAGACAAAGAAGCTGAGGAACTGATTAAACCTGTCAAGATAAAAAGATGACCAGAAGCAACAAAAAACTACAAATCAAACCAATAATCAGGAAAACATTGCCCAATCCAATGAACAAACAAAAAACTAGGAGGAAAAGAACATCGAACAAGTAATTAAAGCTCTAAAAACATATATTAGTGACCAATTTGATGAAGTGAAGGAAGAGATTAAGAATATGAAGAAAACACTTGGAGAGAATACAGAAGAAATTGCAATCATACACAAATAGATAACGAATATGATGGTGATAAACAGCATAATTCAAGAAATAAAAAATATATTCAGCAAATAACAGCATTTTAGAAGAGGCAGAAGAGAGAATTAGTGATGGAGAAGACAGTACATTTGAAATCAAACAGATAGTAGAATTGATTGATAAAAAGATAGAAAAAATCCAGCGAGGTCTTAGGGGCCTGAATGACAAGGCAAAATGTACAAACATACACATTATAGGCATCCCAGAAGGAGAAGAGAAGGGAAAGGGGACAGAAGGAGTGTTGGAGGAAATAATGGCTGAAAACTTCCCAAATCTCCAGAGGGAGATGGAGGTACATGTCAAGGAAGCACAATGCACCCTGAACAGCATAAATTCCAACAGGCCTACCACAAGACATATACTTGTCAAGTTATCCAACACTCAAGACAAAGAGAAAATACTAAAAGCAGCAGGAGAAAAGACAACCATCACATACAAAGTAGACTCCATAAGATTAAGTGCTGATTTCTCATATGAAACAGTGGAGGCAAGAAGACTGTGGTATGACATAGTCAAGGTACTAAAAGAAAAAATTTCCAACCAAGAATACTCTACCCAGAAAAGTTAGCATTCAAAAATGATGGAGAGTTCAAAATATTCACAGATAAACAGAAACTGAAAGAGTATGCCAACAAGAAACCTCCCCTTCAAGAAATTCTAAAGGGAGTTCTGCAGGAAGAAAGGAAAAAACAAGACAGGGTTGGAGGAGAGTGTAAGAGCAACTAAAAAGACAAAAACAGAAAAAAGAAAATCAAACAGAATATGACAAACAGAAATCCAAAGAAAATATGGCTAATATAAGTAATTCCTTGAAAGTAATAACACTGAATGTCAATGGATTAAATTCACCTGTCAAGAGACTCAGACTGGAAGACTGGATAGGGAAATATGATCCATCTATATGCTGTCTACAAAAAACACATCTTAGACCCAGGGATTCAAGGAGGTTGAAAGCAAATGGCTGGAAAACAATCTTATAAGCAAACAATAAAAAAGGGGAGGAGTAGCTATATTAATATCAGACAAAAAAGACATTAAATGCAAAACATTGTGAGAGACAAAGATGGACTACATATGACTGAAAGGCATAATCTTTCAAGAAGAACAAACAATCATAGACATTTATGCTCCTAACAAGGGCGCCTCCAAATATGTGAGGCAAACACTGGAAAAACTAAGTGCAAGAATAGAAGCCTCTACAATTATAGCGGGGGACTTTAATACACCACTATCAACTTTGGACAGAACATCTCAAAAGAGGATCAATAAAGAAACAAAGACTTTGAACAGTATTATTAGAGGAGCTGGACCTAATAGACATATACAGAACAATACACACAAATACAGCAGGATATACATTTTTCTCAAGTGCACATGGATCATTATCCAAGATAGACCATATGATAGGCCACAAAGAAAGTCTCAATGAATTCAGAAATATTGAAATCATACAAAATAATTTCGCTGTCCACAGTGGAATGAAGCTGGAAATCTTCAAGGGCCAGAGGCCCAGATTCCACACCAAGATATGGAAATTAAACAACACACTCTTAAACAAACAGTGGAGGAAATCTCAAAAGAAATCGATAATAACCTTGAAACTAATGAAAATGATCACAACATATCCAAACTTATGGGATGCAGCAAAAGCGGTACTGAGAGGGAAATTTATAGCCATAAATTCATATGTCAAAAAAGAAGAAAGAGCTAAAATTGAAGAACTAACTGCACACTTGGAGGAATTAGCAAAAAAAAAACAACAAAGTAACCACAAAGGAAGAAGATAGAAAGAAATAACAAAGATAAGAGCAGAACTAAATGAAATAAAAAATAAGAAAGCACTAGAAAAAATAAACAAAACCAAGAACTGGTTCTGTGAGAAGATCAATAAAATTGACAAACCCTTAGCTAGACTAACTAAGAAAAAAAGAGAGAAGATGCAAATACACAAAATAGAAATGAGAAAGGAGATATCACCACTGATCCCACAGAAATAAAGACTATCATAAGAGGATACTTTGAAAAAGTATACACAGAAAACTACATGACGTTGTTCAAGGAAATCAAAGAAGACTTAAATAAATGGAAGAATATTCCCTGTTCATTGCTAGGAAGTCTAGATATTAAGATGTTTATCCTACCAAAATTGATCAACACATTTAATGCATTCCCAATAAAAATCAACACAGCATTCTTTAGTGAAGTAGAAAAACTAGCTATGAAATTTATTTGGAAAGGAAAGCAGTCCTGAATAGCTAAAGACATATTGAAAAAGAAAAATGAAATTGTAGGAACCAGACTACCTGACTTCAAATATACTACAAAACTACAGTAGTGAAAACAGCATGGTATTGGCACAAGGATAGACACACACCAATGGAAATGAATTGAGAGCCCTGATATAGATCTTCATATATACAGTCATAATATTCGACAAGGCCACCAAACCCTCTCAACTGGGAGAGAACGGCCTCTTCAACAAATGGTGCCTGGAGAACTGGATATTCATATGTAAAAGAATGAAAGAGGATTACCAACTCACACCTTATACAAAAACCAACTCAAGATGGATGAAAGATCTAAATACAAGAGCCAAGATCATAAAGACCTTGGAAAGCAATGGGGAAGCATCTATAAGACCTTGTAATAGGAAATGCCTTCATGAACTTCATACCTAAAGCATGAGCAGCAGAAGAACAAATAGATAAATGGAACTTCCTCAAAATTAAAGCCTTCTGCACCTCAAAGGAGCTTGCCAAGAAAGTGAAAAGAGACTCTTCACAATGCGAGACAATATTTGGTAACCAGATATCTGATAGGAAACTTATATCCTGCATATAAAAAGAACTCCTATATCTCAAAAATAAAAAGACAAACAATCCATTTAAAAAATGGGAAAAAGATTTGAACAGACACTTATCCAAAGAAGAAATTCAGAGGGGCAGCAGACTTGGCCCAGTGGTTAGGGCGTCTGTCTACCACATGAAAGGTCCGTGGTTCGAACTCCGGGCCTCCTTGACCCGTATGGAGCTGGCTCATGCGCAGTGCTGATGTGCACAAGGAGTGCCCTGCCACACAGGGGTGTCCCCTGCATAGGGGAGCCCCACACGCAAGGAGCGCGCCACATAAGGGGAGCCGCCCAGTGCGAAAGAAAGTGCAGTCTGCCCAGGATTGGTGCTGTACACATGGAGAGCTGATACAACAAGATGATGCAACAAATTAAAAAATCACAGATTCCCATGCTGCTGACAACAACAGAAGCGGACAAAGAAGAAGACACAGCAAACAGATACAGAGAACAGACAACTGGGGTGGGAGGGGGGGCGAAGGGGAGAGAAATTTTTAAAAAATTCAAATGGCTAAAAAGCACATGAAAAAATACTGAAAATCACTAGTTATTAGGGAAATGAAAATCAAAACTACATTGTGATACCATCTTACTTCCATAAGATTGGCAGCTATGAAAAAAACAGAAGACTAAATGTGCTGGAGAGGATGTGGAGGAATGGGAACACTCATCCACTGCTGGTAGGAATGCTAAAGGATACAGTCATTCTGGAGAACAGTTTGGCAGTTTCTCAAAAAACCAGCTACAGATTTGCCATATGACCTAGTAATTTCACTGCTGGGCATATACCCAGTAGAACTGAAAACAAGGACACAAAGGGATGTATGCACACCAATGTTCATAGCAACACTATTCACTATTGCCAAAAGTTGGAATCAACCCAAATGCCCAACAAGAGATGAATGGATAAATGAAATGTGGTATATACATACAATGGAATACTACTCAGCCATAAGGACGAATACAGTACAAACACATGTGATAATATGGATGAAACTTGAGAACCTTATGTTGAGTGCAGCAACCCAGGCATTGAAGGACAAATACTACATGACCTCACTGATATGAAATAAGTGAACCAAGCTGTTTCAGAGAGCTAGAGTCCGGATGATAGGCTTAAAGGGACTGGGGGGTAGAGGAAGGTTGCAGGCTGACAGCTACTTGGGTGAAATCTATGATAAGCTGGAGGTAAGTATTTGTACAGGGAATGGATAAACTGGGGGCACAGGGATACCTTTGGGTGGGGCTTTGCTGACTTGAGGGGGGATAGCAATGGGAGGATGGGTAAGATGGCTCAAGAAATAGGGGGAGAGTGGGGGGAACATTTGAACATAGGATACAGTAAAATATAATAAGGAAGGTTACCTGTTTAAGATACTTAAAGGGGAGAATTTGACATAGGGCAGGCTTCTAGGGAGTATGTGAGTGCTCATTTTGTCATAGTGGGTTATATCATTGGAGAGGGACCCATAGAATGAGAGTGAAGGTATACCCACATTCTGGGGAGGACTGATGTTCTCAAATAGAGGAAATCATGTCTCTCAAGAGAATTAGTGGCTCTCATTGGAAGTCGAGCATGTTAAAGCCCTCAGCATTGTTGCAAGTATCTCTGAATATGGTCCTTCAAGTAATGAAGACTGATTGTCACTGTGGGCTTAGAGGGGAGGGGGAAAGAGGTATTGAATAGATGGAATCAGTTTAACTGTGGGGCAGTGGTGTTCCACAAGATTATGCAATGATGGATATAGGACATGTTAAAGTACACCAAAAATGTATAAAAGCCTATGGGCTAAAATGTAAACCATAATGTAAACCCACATGTAACCATGTTTGAAATCTATTGTCTCAATATCTATACATCAGTTGCAGCAAATATAATATGAAAATGTAAAAAGATCATGGCTGGGGAAGGGACAAAGTATTCGATCCTGGATATGTGGGAGTACCGTATATTGTATGTATGAATTACTGTGATCTAAAACTATTCTGAAGACAAACTTAATAATCAGAAAAAAAATGAAGAAAAGAAATGATGTACAATGAGGAAGAAATTTCCTTGCCACTGCACATGCAAGGCAATACTTATAGCAGTGATAAAAGGCAAAACATCAAAAACAAAGCTTTTTCATTTCTAAATTTTTGATACCCCAATTTAATATTACTTTAATTTTTCTAAATTAGTATGTATTCTATATCTAACCTTTAAACCCATCACTATATTCCATTTTACTATTAATGGAACCTTGCAATATATTAGGTTTCATTTTCAAAGAAGTTTTGTATCACAGAGAGTTGCAACTATGGCAGTGGAAGAATACTGGTGTAGGATGTTATTGATAGGGGGCACATGATTGGAAGGGAGTTCTCCAAGACATGTATATAGAGTACATAAAAATGTTTGGATATTTTCATAGTGGTTACAGTTAAAAACAACAACTGAGGGAGTGCTGAGTTCCTAGCCAGGGGGAGGAGGGTTTTATCACATTCCCCAATGGAATAGCAACAATCCACCAAGTGCAATGGCTAAGACCAATAAAGAAAGATGGTCCAACAGTGAGCCCTTGATACCAATGACTATGCTTGTAAGCCTGTACACCTGAAATAAGAACTAGGCCTAGAGCTACAGGGTGCCTAAGAATTACCTCCTTACAGCCTCCATGTTGCTCAAATGTGGCCAGTCTCAAAGCCAAAATCAGCATGTAAATGCATTATGTTCCCCCCAGTGTGGGATATGACTCCCAGGGATGAGCCTCCATGGCACCAAAGGATTACTACCAAGTACCAGCTGATGATGTCACTAGAAAATGACCTTGAATAAAAGGGTCAACTCAGACCAGCAGAACATCTCAGCCTACATGTAGTATCAGGTATCAAAAATGCTTTTTGACCTTGAATAAAAGGGGGCAATGGAAAGGACAAAAGAGTTTATACGGCTATGAGTCTCCAAAAAATAGCCAGGAGTTCATCAGAGGGGTTGCTCTTATGCATGCTTCAGCAGGGTCCCAGAGACAGCCAGAGTAGATACAAGCCCAGCTGTTGGTTCTTCTGAGGGCTACAGAGACCTGCAGTTTTATGGTCATGGCAAATGGAGTTCAGTGCCATGTCAGTCGGCCCTACTTTGGAGTTTGTGTTCCTGAGTGTGATGGAGTTGAACTCAGATATGATCTTTGTTCACAAGCCTCTCCTGTTACTTTTACCATATGGGTGGTTGGTGCTGGTGTTTGGTGTATGCTCAGGGGGCCTGAATCTCTGGACTGTCCATGTGATAGCCAGGCCCTGCGCCTCAACAGACCTGTAGATCCTACTCTTTGGTTTAATGAACTTACTCCAGCCAACTAACAGGAAGGTGAAGGAGGTCAACCACCACACCAGGGAGCCAAGAGTGCCTACAACTGCAAGCAGGAGGACTGCAGCCATCATCCACTGGAATCTAAGTCCCCTCTCAAGATAGAGGTGGAGTGGACATAACCATCTCATGGTCCACAGAATGGAGGAATAGAGTATGGATTTGAGTGGACTTACTGATATTCTATTCTGAAACAATTGTGATTAGTAATGGAAGAAAATGTAGCATTAATGTGGAGAAAGTGGCCATAGTAGCTGCTGAGGGTAGGGAGAGGGAAGAAGAGATATGATGTGGGGGCATTTTCAGGACTTGGGAGTTGTCCTGGTTGGTACTGCAGGGACAGTTGCTGGATATTGTAGGTCCTGCCGTGGCCCACTGGGTGGACTGGGTGAGAGTGTAAACTACAATGTAAACCACTATCCATATGGTGCCACAGTACTCCAAAATGTATTCACCAAATGCAATGAATGTGCCATGATGATAAAAGAGTTTGTTGATGTGGGAGGAGTGCGGTGAGGGGGGTGGTGGCTATATGGGGACCTCATATTTCATAATGTAACATTAAAAAAATAAAGGAAAATGAATGTAAGAGGGTTCTATGAACAACTGTATGGCAATAAATTAGACAACCTAAATGAAAAGGACAAATTTTTAGAAATCCACAAATTACCTACGTTGACTCAAGAAGAAATAGATATCAATAATCCAATTATTAATAATTATTAATAATTGAAAAACCTTCCAACAGGGAAGCAAATGTGGCTCAAGTGACTGAGCTCCTGCCTACCACATGGGAGGTCCCTGATTCAGTTCCCAGTGCCTCCTAAAGAAGAGAGCGTCCTGGCGCAATGGGCAAGCATGACAAGCTGATGCAACAAGAGAAGCAAGAAGCAAAACATAATGAGAGACGCAACAAAGCAGGAAGTAGAGGCTCCCGGTGCCTCGTAAAGAGGACAAGCAAGACAGTGAGCTGATGCAACAAGCAGGTGCGACAAGCTGATGCAACAAGAGATACAAGAAGGAAAGCACAATGAAAGACACAACAAAGCAGGGAACAGAGGTGGCTCAAGTGATTAGGCACCTCCCTACCATACTGGAGGTCCCAGGTTCTGTTCCTGGTGCCTTCTAACAGAAAAAGGAAGCTGAACAGACACAGCAAGTGCAAACACTGAGGGAGTGGGGAGAAATAAATAAATAGAATAAAATCTTTTTAAAAAACCCACAAAAAACACACACAACCTTCCAACAAGACAAGCCTAGGACCCACTGATTTCACATGGGAATTCTACCAAATATTCCAAGAAAACTCAACTACAATTCTGCTACCACACAGGTCAGGAGGAGGGACCATGCCCTGATTCATTCCATGAGTTAAGCATCACCCTTATACCCAAGTCAAATAAAAATACCTCAAGAAAGGGAAACTACAGACCAATACCATTTATGAATATAGAAGCCAAAAACCCTTAACAAAATACTAGCAAATAGAATCCAACAGCATATTAAATGAATTACACACCATTATCAAGTGGGATTTATCCCTGGAATGCCATGTGGTTCAACATAAGAAACCCAATAAATGTAATAAACCACATTAATAAATAGAAAAAAAAAGATGAAAACCCCATGATTATCTCAATTAATGAAGAAAAAGACATTTGACAAAATCCAATACCCCTTCTTCTTAAAAGGAAACTTCCTTAACATAATAAAGGGCATATATAAGAAAAGCGCACAGTTAATATCCTACTTAATAGTGAAAGACTTAAAGCTTTCCTTCTAAAATCAGGAACAAGACAAGGATGCCCACAGTCACTACTGTTATTCAACGTGTTACTGGAAACTCTTGCTAGAGCATTTAGGCAAGAAAAATACAAGGTATCGAAACTGGAAAAGAAGTAAAACTTCACTATTTGCAGATGACATGATCCTACATATGGAAAATCCTAAAAAAAAATCCACAGCAAGGCTCCAGAGCTAATAAATGAATTCAGCAAGATGGTAGAATAAAAGATCAACACCATCAAATCAGTAGTATCTATATACTCAAGCAATGAACAATTGCAAGAAGAAATCAAGAAAAATAATTCTATTCACAATAGCAGCTAAAATAATTAAATATCTATGATTAAATCTAACCAAGGATGTAAAGGATTTGCATGCAGAAAAATACAAGACATTGCTAAAAGAAGTCAAAGAACAGCTAGGGAAGCGGACATGGCTCAACTGACTGAGCGTCCATCTACCATATGCAGGGTCCAGGGTTCGATCCTCAGGGCGTCCTGACCCATGTGGTAAGCTGGCCCACATGCAGTGCTGCAGTACGCAAGGAGGGCCGTGCCACGCAGGGGCGTCCCCGTGTAGGGGTGCTCCATGTGTAAGGAGTGCACCTCGCAAAGAGAGCCGCCCCACCTAAGAAAAGCGCAGCTCCCCCAGGAGTGGTGCTGCACACACGGAGAGCTGATGCAGCAAGATGAAGCAACAAAAAAAGAGATGCAGTTTCCCAGTGCTGCCAGATAATGCAAGCGGATGCAGAAGAACACACAGCAAATGGACATAAAGAGCAGACAATGGGGGGGAAGGGGAAAGAAAGAAATAAAAAATAAATCTTTAAAAAAAAAGAATAATACTATTAAAAAAATAAAAACACCTAAATAAATGGGAGGACATTTTGTGTTAATGGTTCGTGTATTAGTCAGCCATAGGGGTGCTGATGCAAAATACCAGAAATCTGTTGGCTTTTATAAAGGGTATTTATTTGAGGTAGAAGCTTACAGTAACCAGACCATAAAGCAAAAGTTACTTCCCTCACCAAAGTGAGTTGCCATGTGTTGGTGCAAGATGGCTGTCGATGTCTGTGAGGGTTCAGCCTTCCTTCTTCTTCCCAGGCTCTCTGGTCCCAGCTTTTTCAAATCTTAGCTGCAGGCTGGGACAAGTCTCATTTCTCTCCCGGGGCTCATTTCTCTCTGGGCTCAACAGCATTGTTTTCTCCACAAGGTCAACTACAGACTATGAGGCTCTCTAGGGTTTGCCTCTCTCCCTGGGGCTCAATTCTCTCTGGGCTTTGCTGCTCTGCTCCTTCCACAAGGTTAGATGTGATCTATGAAGCAAAAGGCTCGACTCTCTTCCCAGGGACTCTGCTGTGTCTAATGGGGCCTTCTCTCTTTCCTCATGACCAAGCTCCTCTGTGTGTTTGCTTTTCATGCTCCAGGATCAAAACTCCAAACTCCATTCTCTGCAGTGCAGTTTCTCTGTGAGTCCCTGGCCACCAAAGGGGCAGAGACTCAATATACTACTGCTGTGGCCCAATCAAAGCCTCAATCATTATTTAAGCAAGTAAAAGTGAAACCTCAGAATCCAAAAAATCTAATATGCCCTGAGGGACAGACCAGTTTACAAATATGATCCAATATTTTTTTTAGGAATTCATCAATAATATCAAACTGCTACAGTTTGGAAGTCTAAATTTTATTAAGATATGAATCCATCCCAAGGTGATTTAAAAATTCAATGCCATCTCAATAAAAATTCCAACAGCCTTCTTTGCAGAAATAAATCCAATGATCAAATTTATATGGAATGGTAAGGGGTCACTAATAGCTGAAGCCATTTTGGAAAAGAAGAATGAAGTTGGAGGACTCACACTTCATTATCTTAAAACTTATTACAGAACCACAGTAATGAAAACAGCATTACTTCTGGGAATATGACATCAAAGTAGGTATACAGAGCTCAATTCTCTCACAAAAACAATGGAGAAGGGGCAAAAAGCTATTCAAGGGAGCTGCTCTGGGGATCTTCAGACCAGGAGAGTGCTGTGCATCATCCAGAAGGGCGAGACAGAGACAAAGAGGCCAAATGAAACCATGAGTTACTTGCCCCTATGGCTGGGAAAGACACATATCCCAACACCCATGGCAAAAAGCATCAGTAAAGTCCCATGGGAAAGAACATTCTCCTTCCTGGAAGGAAGCAGGGTCTAATGGAGGGTGGAGAGTTGCTTCCTTTCAGTGAGTTTGACTGGATGAGCCACCTTCCACACTCAAAAAATAAAAAAGGCCCCAGGCAGCACTGAAGTGGAGAAAGATGAACCTGGTCAGTGAGCGGGTAAAGACAGGCGCCTAAGAAGCCCAGCCTTGGCTCTGGCAAATTGTTAGAAGACCAACTAGCCTTAGGGAAAGAGGGCAGGGAGAGCCAGATAAGATTTCAGAAGCCTACAGAAGTTGTGGAGTGGGTGTAGCTCAATGGATAAATGTCTCCTTCGCATATACTGTGTCCCTGGTTTAATTCCCAGGGCCTACTAAGAAAACAGTTCCAGAGAGGGACCCACCAGGTTGTCAGGCACCCAGCTGGTAACCTGTGACAGGGAACTTATACACTGAGGGTTACTTTTGTTTTCTTTTAGGTTTTTTGATCTGCTATTTTTTATTTTTTTAAATCATTTTGATTATATTTTTTATTCTGTGTTTTATTCACTAAAACTGGGTACCTTACCTATGGGGGGCAAGCTGCAAGGTGATAGACTGATGAGGAAAGGCATCCAGATATGGTTCCTAGGAGCTTAAAAGGGAATCTGTTCTTCATGGACTGTCTTCTTATTTTTTGTTTTGTTTTTTGTCTTTTCTCTTTCTTGTTTTCTTTCCTTATTTTTCTTCTTAGTTTATTTCATTTCTTTCTTTCATCTTTCCCTTTTCCATTACTTTCCTCCTGTAATTTCACCTTTTTTTGCTTACTCTTCTATATTTTTTCCTTTCTCCTGTTCGCATCTTTCTGGTCTTTTCTTCTATTTTTTTTTCTTGTTTCATTTTCTCATTCCACCTTTTAAATTCTTATTCCTTTGTATTTTTTAATGATTTTTAACTCTTATTATTTATCTTCCTGGCTCTTTTATGGTTCCTTTTCTATCATTTCATTATTATTACTATCATTCCATTTCTCTTCTATCTTTCCATTTCTATGGACTTAATATTTTTAAAGGGAACACAGGCAACTATAAGGATATAGAATAAAAGGAACCAAGTGTCAAAAAGGAACCTTAAGAAAAATTTAAAAAAAGTAAAATCCTAGAGTAGGAAGAGAAACTGAACATCTGAAAAAAACCATCAAGATAAACAGATGCCTAGACATCAAGAAAAAATTACAAGCCATACTAAGAAAAAGGAAGTCATGGCACAATCTAATGAACAAACTAAAAAAAATAGGAGGAGATGCAGAATGTGGAACAACTAATCAAGGATGTCCAAACAAATATCATGAATCAACTTAATTAAGTGAAGGAAGATATAAAGGATATTAAGAAGACACTGGGGGAACATTCAGAAGAAATCGTAAACATACAAAAAAGATAACAGATCTGATAGTGATGAATGGCACAATGCAAAAAATTAAAAATACACTGGAAACACATAACAGCAGATCTGAACAGGCTGAGGAAAGAATTATCAGCATTGAAGATAATACATGTGAAAACAGACAGAGAGTAGAACGGATAGATAAAACAACAGAAAAAATTCAGCAAGGACTCAGGGGACTGACTAACAACACGAAATGCCCAAACATACATATTATGGGCATCCCAGAGGGAGAAGTAAAGGGAAGGGCAGAAGGAGTGCTAGAGGAAATAATGGCTTAAAATTCCGAACTCTTTTGAGGGATCTGGATGCATGTGTCCAGGAAGCTCAGCACACTCCAAACAGTATAAATCCTAATGGGTCTATCCAGAGACATATACTTGTCAAATAGTCAAATGCTCAAGATAAACAGAGAATACTGAAAGAGAAAAGAAATCCATCACATATAGGGAAAGCTCTGTCAGACTAAGGGATTTCTCTTCTGAAACCACGGAGGTGAGAAGGCAGTGATATGACATAGTTAAGGTGAAAAAAAAAATCATCAGTGAAGGATTCTGTATCCAGTTGAGCTGGCATTCAAAAATTAGGGAAAGTTCAAAATATTCGCAGATAAACAAACTAAAAGAGTTTGTCAACAAGAAGCCTAAACTTTAAGAAATACTAAAAGGAGTTCTGTGGGTTGAAAGGGAAAAAAATAGGAGAGAGAGGGTTAAAGGAGA
Source organism: Dasypus novemcinctus (assembly GCF_030445035.2). Classification (NCBI taxonomy): domain Eukaryota; kingdom Metazoa; phylum Chordata; class Mammalia; order Cingulata; family Dasypodidae; genus Dasypus; species Dasypus novemcinctus. Next base: position 113,517,178 of record NC_080704.1, on the reverse strand, counting down.
GTGCAGAAAAGAATATTTTAGAAAGAATAACTAAAAAGATAAAAAGAGAAATAAAAAACAAAATGTGACACTATAAACCTAAAGAAAATATGCCTAGTAATGCCTTGACACTAAAAACATTGAATATTAATGGATTAAACTCTAATTCCCCTCTCAATTAGAGGTGGAGTAAGCATCACCATTCCAGAATCCTCAGGATTAGGGGAATGAACAATTAACTAGAGTAGACTTACTGTTATTCTACTATAGGCTTATTGTTATTCTAGCAATGGAAGAAATTTTATCATTGATATGGAGGCAGTGGCCACTAGAGATTTTGAGGGGAGAGCGGGAAGAAATAGGTGTAATATGGGGACATTTTTGGGACATTGGAACTGTCCTGAATGACTGTGCAATGACAGATAAAGGTCATTATATATCTTGTAATAACTAAAAAAATGTATAGGAGAAAGTTTACACTTAATGTAAATTATAATCCACACTTAGTGGCAATATTCCAATATGTGTTCTTCATTTGTAACAAATGTACCACACTAATGAAGGATGAAGTTAATGTGGAAAAGTGTGGGAGGGGTAGGGAGAGGGGCATATGGAATTCCACTATATTTTTATGTATCATTTATGTAATCTAAGTATCTTTTAAAAATAAAAGAAATATTTTAAAAAGGCAAAAAATAGGAGACACAGATTGGCAGAATGGATAAAGAAATATGAGCCATCTATAAGCTGTCTTGAATCCAGGGACACAAGGAGGTTGCAAGTGCACCGTTGGAAAATTATTTTAAGTGCAAACAATATTCCAAAAAGGGCAGGAGTAGCTATACTAATATCAAACAATATAGATTTTAAATGCAAAACTATTGGAAGAGGCAAAGAAGGACAGTATATATTAGTAAAAGTGGTAATCTATAAGGAAAAAAGAAAAATCATTAATATTTATGCACCTAACGATGGTGCCCCAAAATACATGAGGCAAGCATAGGAAAAACTAAATGGAGAAACAGATGCTTCTAAAATTATACTGAGGGACATTCATACACCATTATCACCATTCGTCAGAACATCTCAACAGAGGTTCATTAAAGAAACAGAGACCTTGATTAATACATTAGAGAATCTAGACCTAATGAACATATACAGAACATCACGCCAAAATACAGTGAGATATGCATTCTTCTCAAGTGCAAATGGATCGCTCTCAAGAAAAGACAGGGAAGTGGACTTGGCCCAGTGGTTAGGGCATCTGTCTACCACATGGGAGGTCCGCAGTTCAAACCCCAGGCCTCCTTGACCCGTGTGGAGCTGGCCCATGTGCAGTGCTGATGCGCACAAGGAGTGCCCTGCCACGCAGGGGTGTCCCCCGTGTCCGGGAGCCCCGCGCGCAAGGAGTGCGCCCCATAAGGAGAGCCGCCCAGCGCGAAAGAAAGTGCAGCCTGCCCAGGCATGGTGCCGCACACACGGAGAGCTGACACAACAAGATAACACAACAAAAAGAAACACAGATTCCCGTGCTGCTGACAACAACAGAAGCAGACAAAGAAGACAATGCAGCAAATAAACACAGAGAACAGACAACCGGGGCAGGGGGGAGGGAGGGAGGGAAGAGAAATAAATTAATTAATCTTTTTTAAAATAAGGAAGAACAGACAAAATTCTAGCTCAAAAAGCAACTCTCGAGGTGGGAAAAGATGGCATCTGAATGAGTGCACCCTTGTCATCTCTCCAGCAAAAAAAAAAACAGCTGAGTGGGGACAGATTCCTGCCTGAGTGAGCAGTTTTGGGAACCCATAAAGCAGGAGGTTCCTGGACATCGATCTGGAGAGAGTGTGACAAAAGGAGTGCTTGCTCAAGTTAAAACCATGGGTTTCTGGCACTTGAGCCAGAAGCTGTGGGAAGGCTAAACCCTCCTCCTAGGGCTGATAGCAGGCAGCATTCCCTGAACACTGCTGTTTGCACGGTGGCATTCCCCAGCCCCTTGTTCCCCAAACCCGAGATCCCCAAACCCACGTTCCCTGGTCGCATTCCCTGAGCCTGCATTGCCTGAACCCAGTGCTCCCAGATCCCTGGCATTCCCCTAGCCCGCCGGTCTCAGACAAACTCCGAGAGCGGGAGGGTTCTGGTGATGGGTGCAGAGGGGCCTGAGGAGTACAGGTACAATGGTCTGGTCCCCCCTTTTTTTGAGCTTGGAGGAGCCTACCAGCTAGCTTGGAGAGAGGCTAGGAAGAGAGGAGAGGTGAATCTCCTGAGGCAGACCGATTTACATAAATGCCCTGGGATAGGGAAAATTGGTCTGGGAGAAGGTGGCATCATGCAATTAACTAGCCCTATGCAACACAGCTAAGGGAGGGGGACAGTAGGATGTGCTTAGTAGGCTTCCAAGAGCATATTTAGGATTTCTGACAAGGTGTGGGTGCTAGCTCTCAAAGAGACTGAGAGTCATTATTTTCTGTGGTGAGCTGATTCACCAGGGTCCCATTTGAATCTTGTAGGGGAGATCTTACACAGGCTTCCTGCTGCCCAGGGAGAAGGGAAGTGAGGAAAGGAGAAAAGAGGAAAACAGACTCTTAGCAGTTTATTCAATTGCAAACAGGACTACTTGCTTGAGGCCTTGTCTGGTTATTGTTTGTTTGTCTGTTTTCATGTCTTCCCTTCCTCTCTATCCCCCCACTGCCATTTTTTGTTCTTTTCCTTTTTTTAAAATATTAGGTGCTGCAGGCAGTGTTTCTTGTTTGCTGTGCTTGCTCATCCTCTATTTCCTCTTTTCTGTGTTTACTGATTTTGGCTACCAATGCTATCCACTTTCCTTTACATCTTTCTATCTTCCACCTTCTGTTATTGGTCTTACATTTCACCTCTCTTTGCTTAGCCCCCAATTTCTCTGGCTTTTTATTTCTAATATCTCTATTCTGTTTTCTATCTTTTATTCTCTGTTCATGTTATTGTCCTTTTTTTCTCTTTCCCTCTGTCCTGGTCAAACTGGTCTTTTAATTCATACTATAAACTTCTCCATATTCAGTTTCCCACCTCATTGTAGGTACTCCACTTTTTTATGGTTATAACTCTACACAACTTACATGACTTTAATAGACATTCTCCTAAGTCTCAAATGGTTCCTCTGCCAACACTAACTATCAAGATTACTATTATACTTTTTCTTTTCTTACCTCTTTTTCTTTCCCTGGCCCTGATATTTTCCTTCAAGGGAACTTAGACAACAAGGAAATAGAATAAGAAGAACAAAGTGTCAAAGAGGAAACTTAACACACACAGAAAAACAGCACCTACATAAACCCCAAGACTAGAAGGAAAAGCTAATCAACTGAACAAACCCATCAAGATAAAATGATGACCAAAAAGCAACAAAAATTAAAAACCATAGCAATAATCAGGAAGACATGGCACAATCCAATGAACAAGCTAAAAACTAGGAAAAGGAGCTGAATATTGAGAAACTTATCAAAGCTCTCCAAACAAATATCATGGGCCAATTTAATAAAGTGAAAGAAGAGATTAAGGATATTAAAAAGACACTTGGAGAGCATACTGAAGAAATCGTAAACATATACAAAAAGGTAACAGATATGATGATGATGAATTAGAGAATTCAATATATCAAAAATACACTCTCAGCAAATAACAGCAGATTTGAAGAGACGGAGGAAAGAACTAGTGATGTGGAAGACAGTATATCTGAAATTAAACAGATAGTAGAATTGATTGAAAAAAATACAGAAAAAAATCCAGCAGGGACTTAGGGACCTGAATTACAACACAAAATGCACAAACATATGCATTATAGGAATCCCAGAAGGAGAAGAGAAGGGAAAAGGGACAGAAGGACTGTTGGAGGAAATAATGGCTGAAAACTTCCAAAACCTATTGAGGGAGACCAAAGTCCAGGAAGCACAATGCACTCCAACCAGCTTAATTCCCAATAGGCCTACCCCAAGACATATACTTGTGAAATGATCCAATGCTTAAGTCAAAGAGAAAATATACTGAAAATGACAATACAGCATATCAAAACTTAGGGGATGCAGCAAAAACTGTGGAGAGAGGGAAATTCATAGCCATAAATTCACACATTGAAGAAGATGAAAGAGCTAAAATTGAGGACCTTACTGCATGCTTGGAGGAATTATAAAAAACAAAACAAACTTATACCAAAGGAAGAAGAAAGAAAGAAGTAACAAAGATCAGAGCAGAACTAAATGAAATAGAAAATAAGATAGCACTTGAAAAAATAAACAAAACCAAGAGCTGGTTCTGTGAGAAGATCAATAAAATTGAAAAACCCTTAGCTAGACTAACAAAAAAAAAGAGAGAAAGAGAGAAGATTCAAATACACAAAATAAGGAATGAGAAAGGGGATATCACCACTGACCCCACAGAAATAGACTATCATAAGAGGATACTTTGAAAAATTATATGCCAACAAGAAGGAGAATTTAGAGTAAATGGACAAATTCCTAGAAACACATAAGCAGCCTACATTGATGAAAGGAGAAATTGATGATGTTAACAAACTAATCACAAGTAAAGAGATAGAATCAGTCATTAAAAACCTCCCAACTAGGTCCGCAGTTCAAACCCTGGGCCTCCTTGACCTGTGTGGAGTTGGCCCATGTGCAGTGCTGATGCATGCAAGGAGTGCCGTGCCATGCAGGGGTGTCCACGTGTAGGGGAGCCCCATGCACAAAAAGTGCACCCCATAAGGAGAGCCGCGCAGCGTGAAAGAAAGTGCAGCCTGCCTAAGAATGGCACCGCCCACACGGAGAGCTGACACAACAAGATGATGCAACAAAAAGAAACACAGATTCCAGTGCCACTGACAACAACAGAAGTGGACAAAGAAGACGCCGCAGCAAACAGACACAGAGAACAGACAACCGGGGCAGGGGGAAGGGGAGAGAAATAAATAAATAAAATCTTTGAAAAAATAAAAATAAAAAAATAAACCTCCCAACTAAGAAGAGCCCTGAGCTCGGTGGCTTCACAGGTGAACTCTAACAAACATTCCACTAAGAACTAACACCAATATAGCTTAAACTCTTCCCAAAAATCAAAATAGAAAGGACATTGCCTATCTCATTCTATGATGACAACATTATCCTAATACCAAAGCCAAACAAAGACACCAGAAGAAAGGAAAATTACAGACCAATCTCTCTAATGAACCGAGATGCTAAAATCCTCACTAAATACTTGCTAAACATATTCAACAACACATCAAATGAATTATACACCATGACCAAGTGGATTTCATTCTTGGTATGCAAGGATGGTTCAACATAAGAAAATCAATCAGGGAAATGGACTTGGCCCAGTGGTTAGGGCATCCGTCTACCACATGGGAGGTCCGCGGTTCAAACCCCGGGCCTCCTTGACCCGTGTGGAGCTGGCCCATGCGCAGTGCTGATGTGCGCAAGGAGTGCCGCGTCATGCAGGGGTGTCCCCCGCATAGGGGAACCCCACGCGCAAGGAGTGCACCCATAGGGAGAGCCGCCCAGCACAAAAGAAAGTGCAGCCTGCCCAGGAATGGCACCGCCCACACTTCCCGTGCCACTGATGACAACAGAAGCGGACAAAGAAACAAGATGCAGCAAATAGACACAGAGAACAGACAACGGGGGTGGGGGGGGGGGTGGGGATTAAATAAATAAATAAATCTTTAAAAAAAGAAAATCAATCAATGGAATACACCACATAAACAGACTGAAGGAAAAAATCACATGATCATATCTATAGATGCAGAAAAAGCATTTGACAAAATACAGCACCTTTTCCTGATAAAAATACTGCAAAAGATAGGAATAGAATGAAACTTTCTGAACATGATAAAGGGTATATATGAAAACTGCAGAGCTAACATCATTTACAATGGTGAAATCCTACAATCTTTCCCTCTAAGATCAGGAACAATACAAGGATGCCCACTATCACACCTCCTATTTAACATTATGTTAGAAGTACATTCTCAAGCACTGAGGCAAGAACCAGATATAAAAGGGATTCGAATACAAAAGGAAGAAGTCAAAATTTCACTATTTGAAAATGACACGATCCTATATATAGAAAGCCCTGAGATTCTACAACAAAACTTCTAGAACTTATGAGTTCAATAAATTTGCATGTTATAAGATCAACACACAAAAAACAAAAGCATTTCTGTATACCAATAATGAGCAATCTCAGGAGAAAATAAAGAAACTAATACCATTTACAATAGTAAATTAAAAAATCAAATACCTAGGAATAAATTTAACCAAAGATGTAAAAGATTTATACACAGAATACTACACAAGACTGTTAAAGGAAATCAAAATGGACTTAAATAAATAGAAGAATATTCCCTGTTCATGGATAGGAAGACTAAATATCATTAAGTTGTCTATCCTACCCAAACTGATCTACAGATTTAATGCAATCCCAATAAAAATCAAGACAGAATTTTTTAAGGAACTAGAAAAACTAACTGTGAAATTTATTTGGAAAGGAAAGAGGCCCCGAATGGCCAAAGACATATTGAAAAAGAAAAATGAAATTGGAGGAATCACACTACCTGACTTTATTTATTTTTTTTAATTGACTTTGTAATAATATTACATTAAAAATATATATGTGAGGTCCCATTCAACCCTACCCCCCCACCCCCTTCTCCCCCCCCCCAACAACACTCGTTCCCATCATCATGACACATCCATTACACTACCTGACTTTAAAACAAACTACAAAGCTACAGTGGTTAAAACAGCATGGTATTGGCACAAGGAAAGACATACTAACCAATAAAACGAAATTGAGAGTTCTGATACAGATCCTCACATATACAGTCATCTGATATTTACATTGTAGTTTACACTCTCCCCAAGTCCATTCAGTGGGTTATGGCTGGATATACAATGTCCTGCATCAGTCCCTGCAATATCAGTCAGGACAACTCCAAGTCCCAAAAATGCCCCCATATCACACCTCTTCTTCCTTCTCCCTGCCCTCAGAAACTCCTATGGCCACTGTCTCCAAATCAATGATACAATTTCTTCCATTGCTAGAGTCACAATAGTTCTATAGTAGAGTATTAGTAAGTCCACTCTAATCCATATTTTATTACTCCATCCTGTGGACCCTGGGATGGTGATGTCCACTCCATCTCTATATCGAAAAGGGACTTAGATCCCACATGGCTGATGGATGTGATTCTCCTCCTTGGAGTTGTAGGCTTCCTTGGTGTGATGGTTGACCATCTTCACCTCCCTGTTACCTGACCTGGATAAGTCCAATGAATCAGAGAGTAGGAGTTGCAACTCTGATGAGGCTCAGGGTGCAGCTGGCACAAGGCCAGTCCAGAGATTCAAGTCTCCTGAGTATATACCAAACCCAGCGCCAACCACAGTTCAGTAGAACTGTGTAGAAAGGTCACACCTGAGTTCAACTCCATCACACTCAGGAGCACAAATTCCAAAATAGGGCCCAGTGACAAGGCACTGAACTCCAGGGCCATCTGCCATGACCGTAGAACCTGTATGTCTCCATAGCACTCAGGAGCACCAGTACCTGGGGTTCAATTTATCTTTTTCATTTTTTATCATTACCTTTGTTTTTTTATTTTCTTATTCTTTTTAGTTTTGTATTTTATTTGTTATTAGAATTTTATTATTATTTTTGTTTATTTTTTAGCTTTGTTTTTTGGGAGATTTTCAATTGCAGAAGGGCCACAACTATGGCAGGGGACAATCTCTGGTTTGGAGTGTTGATGATGGGGGATATGTGGGGTGGGGAGCGATGCACCTGGGGCATGGCTCTGTAGAACATGAATATGTTCAAGTGGTCATGTGACATTGTCTCAGTGGGTAGAGACCCACACAGTAACCAAAGTATACTGAATTCCCATCCTGGAAGTTCCCCTGCACTCTCTAATAGAGTAGCAAGAATCCTTCAAGTACATGGGCAGTGACTAGCAGAGGAGTACATACCATTATGCTAGGCCCTTGATATTGAGATCTGTACTTATGAATGTTTTCTCGAGAAATTTAAACTTAACCCAGTATTATATTGCCTAAGATTTACTTCCTGAAATCCTCCTTCTTGCTGAAATTTGGCCTCTAACTAAGCCAAACTCAGCATATAGATGCACTACTACCTCACCACCCCACCCCTGGCCAGGCATGGGACATGATTCCTGGGGTTGAGCGTCCCTGGCACTGAGGGATTATCATCAAGCACCAACTAGTAATGTATTTGGTAAAAGACCTTGACCAAAAGGGTAAAGAGTAAATACAAATGAGTTTTTATGGCTTAGAGATTTCAAAGGGAGATGTGCTTATACGCATCTCAGCAGGATCTCACTGACTACCAGAGTAAACAGTGCCCCAAACAGTGGGTCTCTTGAGGGCTCTAGAGACATCTAGATGGTATAGGTAGGGCAGACAATCTCAGGAACTTGGCACCCTGTCAGTGAGCCTTACTTTGGAATATATGCTCCCCAATGTAACAGAGTTAGACTCACAATTTCCCTACACATGAATCTTCTGCCCCTTTTATTTGAACCTATACTTAGTACTATATCCATTAAATATATGTCTCAGAGACTTAAATCTTTGGTCTGTTCATATGCTGGTTGAGCCCTGAATATCAGCAAGAGTTGCAGCAACTACTGTCCAGTTAATTGGATTCACCCAGGAAAACTAACAAAAGGATGATGATGGACAATGCCCATGCCAAGAAACAGAGAATGTCTACAACAGCAAGCAAGACAGTTCCATCCATCTGCCCCATGGGATCTGGACCCCTTCTCAGTCAGAGGGAGAGTGGGCATCACCATATCAAAATCCTCAAGACCGAGGAGTGTATGGACATAAGGCGGAATGCAACCATGGACTTAAGTAGACTTATTATTGTTTATTTTAGCAGTGGAAGAACTTGTATCACTGATATAAAAGCAGTGGCCACCAGGGGTTCAGAGGGAGCAGAGGGAAGTGTGGTTTTAACATGGGGTACTTGGGGGATGTTCGAATTGTCCTGCATGACATTGCAGCAACAGATACAGACCATTGTATATTTTATTAAAAGCTATGAGACCGTGTGGTGCAAAGTGTGAACTACAGTTCATGTTTGGTAGCAATGCTTCAATATGTGTTCTTCAGTTTTAGCAAATGTACCACAGCAATGAAAGATGTTGTTAATGGGGTAAAGTGTGGATGGGGGAATAGTGAGGTATATGAAAATCCCCTATATTTTTGATGTAACATTTAAGTAATCTAAAGCATCTTTAAAAATAAAAAAAATTAAAAAGATTAAACTAAAATGTCATGTCACATCTTTATTAAAAAACAAACAAGAATGGTACTGGCATGAGGACTGATATATGGAACAAAGAAATATAACTGACAGCTCAGAAATCAATCCTCACTTATGGCAAACCGAATTTTGGCAAGGTGGCAAAGATCACTCAATTGGGAAAGAACAGTCTCTTCAACAAATGACGTTGGGAAAACTGGATCTTGATAACTATTTGTAAAAAAAACCCACAAAAAATAATAAAAACACAGAAGGAGGATACTACCTCATACCATATAGAAAAATCAACTCAAAATGTATCAAAGACCTAAATACAAGAGCCAGAACTATGAAACCCCAAGAAGAAAATATAGGGAAGCATCTTCAGGACCTTTTCTTAGGCAATGTTTTCTTAGATTTTTTCACCCAAAGCACAAGCTATATAAGAAAAAATAGATAAATGAGACCTCATCAAAATTTAAAAAAATAAAAACTTTTGCGTCTCAAATGATTTTGTCATGAAAGGAAAACAACAATCTCCACAGTAGGGGAAAACGCTTGGAAACCACATATCTGTAAATGTATAATATCCAGAATACATATAGAAATCCTTCAATTTAACAACAAAAAGATAAAACCTAATTTAAAAATGGGCAAAATATGTGAATAGACATCTCTGCAAAGAAGATATACAAATGGCCAGAAAGCACATGAAAAGATGCTCAATATCATTAGCCATCAGGGAAATGCAAATCAAAACCACAATGAGATCCCATTTAATATGCATTAGAATGTCTGCTATTAAAAAAAAAAGGAAAATAACAAGTGTTGGAGAGGATGCAAATAACTAGAACGCTCATTCATTGTTGGTGGCAGTGGAAAAGGGTGGAGCTGCTGTTGCTGTAGAAGGCAGTTTGGCTGTTCCTCAGAAAGCTAGGGATGGGCCTACCATATGACCTGGCAATTACATTCCTAGGTATATACCCAAAGTACTAAAAGCAGGGATTCGAACATATTTTCAAACTGATAGTCATAGTGGCATTATTCACTATTGCCAAAAGATGGAAGGAACCAAAGTGTCCATCAACCAATTAATGGGTAAATAAAATGTAGTATATACACACAATGGTATATTATTCAGCCATAAAAACTAATGAAGTCCTGATACATGCAAAAAAACAAATGAACCTTGAAGACATCACATTGAGTGAAATAAGGCAGACACAAAAGGACAAATGTTATATGATCTCAGTGATTTGAATTAGAATAAGCAAATTCATAATTGAATAATACCTTTAAAGAATCTGTCCTAGTTTTGGTGGGAATATAATGGTACAGGCCCTCAGGAAAACAGCAAATTTCTAGTTACAATAAAATCCAGCCATTGCATTCCAGGACATTTATCCCAAGAAAATAAATGTCCAAACAAAATCTGTCTATAGCTGACAATAGCTTTATCTGTAATAACAAATAAATTGTACACAACTCAATGTCCTTCCATGAATGGATGTTTAAACATTGCTACATTCATGCCATGGAATACCATTCAGAAGTAAAAAGGAGGAAACTATTGATCCATGCAACAAATTGAATATATCTCAAGGTTATTATGCTGAATGGGTTAAAAGGTTATATGCTCTATGACTCCATTTATATAGTATTCTTGTAATGTCAAAATTGTAAGATGTTGAACATATTAAATGTTTCCAAGGATCAGGGGTGGGGAGAAAGATGGATGTGAATGTAAGGGGGTCACATGCAGGAGGTCTTTGTGATGAAGGAACAGTCCTGTAACTTGATTGTGGTGGTAGTTATATGAATTTACATGTGTGATAACATGTCATAGAAATAAACATACATACCTACAAAAAAAAAAGAATAAGCAAATTCATATTCAGAATCTAGAATATAGGATTTCCTGAGGTCAGAGTGGGCATAGGGAATGGTAGATTAAGGATTACAATGTACAGGGTTCCTGTCTGGAGTGAAGGAAATGTTTTTGTAATGGGTGGTGGTTCTGGTAGCACAGCATTGTGAATATAATTAACAGCACTGAAGTATATATCTGAATGTGATTAAAAGGGGTAATATTAGATAGCATACATATTAACAGAAATAAAACTTTTAAAAGTCCATGGAAGTACTCTTTCCAGTGAACCCTAAGTTAAAGCATGCAGTATAGTTTTAGTACAATTATGAAAATGTGCTATCAATTGTAACAAATGTTCCATACCAATGTAAGGTGTTAATAGTAGTGTGGTATATGGGAATCCCATATTTTCTGCATGCTTGCTTGTCTGTAAACCCACAACTTCTCTAATAAAGAAAAAAATGTGAGTTTGGCTTGTTCCATTACACCTAGACCATTTCGTATTTCATCTAGCACATTATTTTGTTTGACTGGCCAATGTTCAATCCACCACATGAGGTGATGTCAGTAAGTACTGACTGCTTGAGTTCAGTTGGAATACATATACTATACCTCCATATATTGGGTTCCTCATGCTAGAGTGAAGCCTTGAGTGATCACCCCCAAATGTAATGTATTTTGAGTATGTTATGAGGTTCCCCATAATCTTCTCTCAGACTAGGTTATTTGCAGGAATGCTAGTCCACCATGTGTTATTTTCATCCTGTTTCAAAACTTTCCCCCTGACATCACACTATGTCATGTCAGACATGCAGCCACTATGTGCTGCCTATTATATCTGGGGACCTATCTGAGCATTTCACATCAATATTTACAGTTACACAGTTATCATTTTGACTAACATTATTTGCTATGTTTCATAATGGTCAAGAGGGAAGAAATTCTTGAATATATTTAATTTTTCTATACTATTCCAATGAAAGGAAAGCCTCCAATAACTCAGTTTCCTCACAATTCCTTAATATAGGGATATATGTAATTAAATGTTTAGAGACAGTTATTAAAAATAAATAGATGATCACAGAAAATGAAAATTAAATTAACATGTAGATGACATTTTAGCATGCTCAAATATTTACCAGTAAAAGTGATTATAAAGTGATTATAAGCCATATATTTAATCCTTTAGTCTTCAAAGTATATGCCATTCTCAACCATTTGTACACAGGTTAATTTTCATAAAATACATAATAAACTGTGAAAAATATTTAAATGAATGATGAAACCAGAGTTAAATGCCCAATGAATCTTGAGCAACACCAGGCAAAGTTCTTTATAAACCTTTTTATTTGCTGACGTGGCTTAACACCATGTTAATAGATTTATTACAGCACTTACAATACAGAAACACATATCCACCACAAACATACACAAACAAAACACACCTGTCACTGTAACTATAACCTTTGAATAGTCAGTCATACTGGATACCAATTTCTTTCCAAACCCAGATGTAAAACCAACACAATATAAAATATCAAATATTAATACAGTGTGAAATCACTGTATGGCTCAGCACAGGAATTTTAAACATTCTTTTGTCTACAGTCAGTATCAGGCTGAACCTACCACCCATGTGATAAGCTGCTTCTTTGAGGATTAGGACAGAAGTCGATTAACTTTTAAAATTGAGAAATTCATTACCATATAACGATGTCTACTTTATTCTATAAGGAGGTTTTACAATAAAATTTTAATTTCTCTTCTATCCCTAAATTCAGTGAACTTTCTTGCTATATAGAAATCCTCCCTACTCCCTCCCTCCTGAAAACATAAATTCGGTTCTTCTTTGTTTTTTTTGGAGAAAGAGTGCTTGAAATGGCCAGAATTTCACTGCCTTTGGAGGGACTTCTCAACGCAAACAAAAATGTATTCTGTTTTTCCTACTATATGATTGGCTGAAAGCATTAAATAACTACTGAGAATTCTAGAGAAGTGGCACACTACACTGTTGTTGTGTTGCAAATAGACTTAAGGGAGTAATAGTTGATGGTAGCTTAGACCAGGGTGGAAGCAAAGGAAGTGGTGAGAAGGAGTTCAGAATATCTCCAAAGTGTTTGGCCTGAGCAACTGGTAGAATGAGACTGCCATTAACTGAGATGAGGAAGACTGGAGAAGTACAGGTTTGGAGAAGAAGATCAGCAGTTCAGTTTTGAACATGTTAAGTTTGAGACACCTATTAGACATTTAAGTGGAGATGTCAAGAAAGCAGTTGGATAGTCAAGGTCAGGGAAGAGATATAATTCTAGAGTTCTGCATATATAGATGAAAATGGTTGAGCTCACCACAAGAATTTATTCTTTAATTTTAATTTTTTACTAAATTGTGCTTTTTTAAAAAAGATACATAGGTCACAAAAAATGTTACATTAAAAAATACAAGAGGTTCCCACATCTCCCACACCCCATTCCCTCACTCCTCCCACATCAACAACATCTTTCATCATTGTGGCACATTCATTGCATTTGGTGAATACATTTTGGAGCACCACATGGATAATAGTTTATATTGTAGTTTACCCTCTCTCCCAGTCCACCCAGTAGGCCATGGCAGGACATACAATGTCTAGCATCTGTCCCTGCAGTACCACCCAGGACAATTCCAAGTCCTGAAAATGCCCCCACATCATAGATTTTCTTCCCTCTCCTACCCTCAGCAACTACCATGGCCACTTTTGCCACATCAATGCTACAGTTTCTTCCATTACTAGTCACAATAGTTCTATAGTAGAATATCAGTAAGTTCACTCTAATCCATATTTTATTCCTCCATTCTGTGGACCCTGGAGTGGTGATGGCCACTCCACCTCTATATCAAGAGGGGGCTTAGATCCCACATGGTTAATGGATGTGATTCTCCTGCTTGGAGTTGTAGGCACTCTCAGTTCCCTGGTGTGATGGTTGACCATCTTTACCTCCCTGTTAGCTGACCTGTGTAAGTCCAATGAACCAGAGATTCAAGTCTCCTAGGTATACAACAACCCCAATGCCAACCACAGGTCCAGTAGAAGTGATAGAAGAGGCATATGTAGAAAGTGCACATCTGAGTTAAACTCCATCACACTCAGGAACACAGATTCCAAAGTAGAGCCCACTGAAAAGGCACTGAACTCCAGAGCGAACAAGAATTTAGATAGATAAAGATCCAAAGGATTGAACCACAGGGCGCTCCAATGTTAAGAGGAGAATCCAGCAAAAAGGCTGACAAAGAGTGGCTGGAAAGACAGAAGGAAGAGCTGGAGAGTATGCTGTCTTGAACGTCAAGAGAAGAAAGAGTTTCATAAAGAAATAAGTGATCAGCTCTATCAAATACTAAGTCAAGTAAGATTAGAATTGAGAAAAGATCATTGACTTAATAAAGTGCAGGTTTCTGGTGACCTTAACAAGCGTAGTTTTCAGTGGAATGTTGGAGGCTCAAAGTCTAATTAGTGGTAGTAGTCTGATGATGTTCTCTCATCATCTGTAACAAATGTTCCATAACAATGTAAGATGTTGGTAGAGGAGTGTTGTATGGGAATTCTGCACATTATGCATGATTGCCTTGTAAGTTCACAACTTCACTAATAAAAATATATATAAATATATAAGAGAATGGAAGGCGTAAGGATAGATCCATAGATCAAAGGAATAGAACTGAGAGTCTGGAAATAAACCTATACATCAATGGCCAATTGATTTTTGACCAGGGTGCCAAGTCAAGGAGATGGGGAAAAAATAGTCTCTTCAACAAATGGTGCTTGGAAACCTCGATTTCCACATGCAAAACAATAAAGTTGAACCCCTACCTCACACCATATACAAAATTCAACTCAATCTGGATCAAGGACATAAACATAAAAGCTAAAATCATACAACTCTTAGAAGAAAATATAGGGGTAAATCTGCATGATCTTGGATTTGCAAATGGATTCTTAGATATGACACCAAAAGCATGAGAAACAAAATAAGAAGCATATACATTGTACTTCATCAAAATTTAAAACTTTTATGTTTCTAAGGATAATTATCAGGAAAGTGAAAAGAAAACCTACAGAATGGGAGGAAATAGTTGCAAATCATGTGTCTAATATTCAGAGTATATAAACAATTCCTACAACTCAATGATAAAAAGATCAACACACAATTTAAAAATGGGCAAAAGATTTGAAGAATCATTTCTCCAAAGAAGAAATAAAAATAGCTAATAGTGCATAAAAAGATGCTCAAAATTGGTGGCGGACTTGGCCCAGGGTTAGGCCATCTGTCTACCACATAGGAGGTCTGCGGTTCAAACCCCAGGCCTCCTTGACCCGTGTGGAGCTGGCCCTTGCGCAGTGCTGATGTGCGCAAGGAGTGCCCTGCCACGCAGGGGTGTCCCTGAGCTGCGGAGCCCCATGCGTAAGGGGTGCGCCCGGTAAAGAGAGCCGTCCAGCGCAAAAGAAAGTGCAGTCTGCCTAAGAATGGTGCCGCCCACACTGAGAGCTGACACAACAAGATGACACAACTAAAAGAAACACAGATTCCCGTGCCGCTGACAACAAAAAGTTACTCAAAATTACCATATGACCTGGCAATTCCACTAAGTATATACACAAAAGAATGGAAAAAAGGGACTCAAACAGATACTTCTACATCAATTTATATAGCAACATTATTCACAATAGCCAAAAGGTAGAAGAAGCAACCCAAATGTCTATGAAGAGACGAATGTAAAAATAAAATCTGGCATATACATACAATGGGATATTATTTAGCCGCAAAAAGAATGAATTTCTGATATATGCTATGGATGAACCTTGGAAACATTAATGCTAAATGAAATAAGCCAGGCACAAAATGAGACATACTGTATGATTATACTTTTATGAAATATCTAGGATAAGGAAATTCATAGGCAGAAAGAAGGTTAGGGGTTACCAGGGGCTGAGAGGGAGGGAAGAATGGTGAATTTCTGCTTAATTGTATAGAGTTTCTGTTTGGGAAGATGAAAGAGTTTGGGTAATCAATGGTGGTGATGGTTCCACAACACTGTGAATTTAATTAATTCCACTGAATTGTACACTTAAAAATGGCAAATATAAATATGTTACAACAAAAAATATTTTAATGTTGGTCATTCAAAAAGAGAATGAAAGGAGAGAAATTAGTGAGTTTTATGTAAAGGAAAAAAAAGTAATTGGGCAAGTAACTGGAGGGAATAGTGGGGTCAAAAGAAGTTTTTCTGAAGATGAGAGAATAATCGCGTGTTTGTGTGTTGACAGGAAAGTTTCAGAGGAGAGGGAGGAAATGTTAAGGTAGGAAAGTGAGGTGAACAATTGCTGGAGTAAGGTTCTTGAGTAGACAAGAGAAGATAAGCTTCCTGTACAAAAGCAAAGGGATTGACCTTTGTAAAAGGGACTGTTCATCCATACTAACAGAGAACAAGGCAGAGGATATAGACAAAGATGGACATATATGGGTAGATAGGTTGGGAGCCTCTAGAAATACTCTTGATTTCTTCAATCAAGAAATCTGTAAGCTACAGGGTTGTAAATGCAAAATACAAGCTGAGAGTATGGTTGGAGTACTGGGTGGAGTTTTAAGGAGAAAGGAACAGGCATGATTAGAAACCTATGAAAGGCAGGATAGTAAATGGCTAAGAAAACACAGTATGTTTGCTGAGCAGCATTAAGGGCCCACTCTGAGTTTGTGCTCATGAACTTAAAATGAATTCAGTCGGTATAGATATTAATGTTTCTCCACTACTCTAGCTGCACAAGGTACAGTTATAGAGTAGGGGGCAAGTAGGATTTACCACGGTTGGATTTTACCAACGAGTAAAGAGAGAGAAAGGGCAAGGGAACTGAAGATGTATATAAGGGAGTGACCATGGAATTTAAGCTGGGTAAGGAGAGAAGTAAGTATGTCAGGGGGATGATGGACAAGTTTAAAGGTAATGGAATCAATGCCACAGAATCATAAGTACTTCTTTGTTCAATAATTCTTTGATTTTTTTTCTCTATTGCTTCTATGCTTGATACCTGTTTATATTCCAGTGTTGTAATAGGGTTGGAATTATGAATATGTGATGCTGTTTGGTGCCTAGCACTATATCATCAACAATTAGATCTTTAACCCTGCCTTCTCATGATGTCTCCCTCCCACCCACTTCCATCCCCCAGCAAATACACACAGGTTCAGGCAAACACATACATGCAAAAGAGAAACCAAAAGGATACACCCGAAAATAATAGTAATAACAATTGGGTGGTGACTCCAGTTATTTTGTTATGTGGTTTTTTTTTGGTGTAGACTCCTTACCCTTCTACATTCTAATTTTTAAATTTTCTATATTGAGTCTATTCTGGTTTTACAATTTGGAAAAAATGTTTATTTAAAACCAACATATGATTTATACCAATATATAATTAAAAGCTGACTTTTCAACCAAATGAGGTATTAGATGACTTGATCAAGTAGGATTAAGTTTCTAGACAAGTTATAGAAATAGAAGATTTGAGAGGATGGAAACTGATAACTCTTTTTAAAACCGCCAGTTTGCATAAAACACATGCATGATCATTGTCTAGCAAGTGAAGTATATTAAAATGCATGACATTGAAACTACAATTAAAACAATAATAATATTTTAAAAGTGGAACAAAGGACCATTACAAACCTGCTTCCTGCTTTGAGCTCTTGCATTCCGTAATCTTCGAGCAGAATAAAAGATAAAATAGCCCACAGTTGCTGCTGTAATAATAAAAAAGGACACGGAAACAAAGAAAATTGAATAGTGATTCACCCAAGGGCCATGCTTTTTTCCTACTTCGATGACCATTGTTACTTGTATGCCTCTTTGAATAGATTGTAGAATTTTTGTTCCTTTCAGATTGCCAATCATAATTGCAACAATATCTCCAGCACCTGTAAAAGAAAAGGAATTCAATTTTAGTTTGGTAAAGCATTCTGAGTATAAAATTCCAATTGCTAAGGGGAATTTAAATGAGTCTTAATGAGACAAAGGAATGGACACTCATAAATTTAGCTAATGTTTATTGAGCAGCTACTATGTATATAAAATTTGTAGGGAATATAGATATGCATGACACTTGGTTTCTGATCTTATGGGACTCATAGTCTAATAAGGAAGCTATGATACATAACATAAATACCTCTTCCCCCACCTCAATTAATTTACCTAGAATTCAAAAGTATCGGGGCCAAATTTGAGACTTTTTTTCAAACTTTATTTCAAATTCAAAAAAAAATAAAGTAACAGAAAAAGGCATTTGAACAAGTTATGGAAGCATTACTCCTTTTTAGAACTTTTTAGCTCTGTTCAGACACTTTTATCTCACCTAATTCCAACTATTAACTCAGTTGTTCCTCCAGTGTTCAGAAAGATACACAGATGAACACAGATTAGTTAAATGACATAGTCAAGGTCTCCTTATTAATGAAAAAAAATGGAGAGAAAAAATGCTTCATCATATTCCTATCTCACAAAAACAAATCCCATATTCTTTACTTTTGCTACAGAAACATTACAATGTTGTTAAATATAGTCTATAAATTAGTTATATTTTCCTCTGTATCACCACATTCTTTTTTTTTAAGATTTATTTATTTCTGTCCCCTTCTCCCACCCACCCTAGTTGTCTGTTCTCTGTGTCTATTTGCTGCATCTTCTTTGTCCCCTTCTGTTGTCAGAGGCATAGGAATCTGTGTTTATTTCAGGTGTGTCATCTTGTGTCAGCTCTCCGTGTGTGCCCATTCCTGGGCAGGCTGAACTTTCTTTTGCGCTGGGCGGCGCTGCTTGTGGGACGCACTCCTTGTGCGTGCGGGCTCCCCTACGTGGCAGGGCACTCCTTGCGCGCATCAGCACTGCGCATCAGCACTGCGCATGGGCTAGCTCCACACGTGTCAGGGAGGCCCCGGGTTTGAACCGCGGACCTCCCATGTGGTAGATGGACGCCCCAACCACTGGGCCAAGTCCGCCGCCACCACATTCTTAATACCATATAGTGGAAGAATATTCCCGTATTTATATCATTAACCACAGCCCTCATCTACTACCAAAATCAGCTGCCCTCCAGCTAACATTAATCTCCCTAAACTACTTATTTCAGCCTTACATTCAAAAGGAATATAAAATTTCTTCAAGGTGGTCTAAGGTTTCATACGGACCTGAAATAAATAAGTAGAATTGACAAAAATACGTTTATATTCAATGCCAATTAAAAACCAGCCTGAAAGTAGACTGAGCTGATTATTGAAGGCCCTGTATTTGTAACATCTAACTCCCTATCCCCAACTATTACCTTCTTGTGAAAAGAATAAAAGACAAACATTACCTTTCCCAATGTTGTAAGAATGTCAGATTACTCATGCCATTCCAATGCTTATCATGGTTTATATTCCTTCTACTTTATATGACCTGGGACTAATAATCTTAAGCAACAGAACAGAGTTCTTTGAATGTTAAGAGAATCACAACCAGGGAAATCTCTGACTGATACTAGGTAAAGGTACTAATCTAGGTTAATGATCAAACTGCAATCTGGAATAAACACAACCACACACACACACACACACACACACACACAGAGGACTCTAAAAAGACCTTTAGACCAGAATTTAAATACAAAAATACAATATTAAAATAGTACTCCCACTTTCACTTATCAAATTAAGAGCATAAATCTTAAATGGCAATGTACGTAGTAGAATTATTACTCAAGTAAACTCTTTAAAAATTTTAATAATATATTTTATTTTACCCAATATATCCAAATTATTATCAGATCAACATGTAATCCATATAAAACTTATAGAGAGATAATTTCCAGTCTTTTTCTGTTTTTTTAAAATTTTATTTTAAAAGAATATTTAGATTATATAAATGATACATCAAAAATTAAGGGGGATTCCCACATACCTGAACCCCTCCTCTTCCTCCACTTTTCCCCATTAGCAATATCCTTCATTAGTGTGGTACATTTGTTACAATTGATGAACACATATTAAAGCATTACTTCAAGTAATCTCTTAAATTTTCAGTACCCAGTGGCCAGTCTTCCAAAAACCATGCCAAACAAATACCTCACAATATGCTATCTGGGATCCTCCTTCTTATTTGAAGTTCTCAATTCAAAAAACATATTCATAGGGTATTATCTCAGAACTTTAAAGTTCTAAAAGGCACTATTTTTACATATGCATGATAGTCATTTAAACGCTTTTATAACTTTACTGACTCATTTGAGATCACTCAGTTTGTTAGAGATTAATGAATCACTCTGTTCTAGTTTACATGGGGAAAAATATCACAAGCAATGGGGAGTGGGGAGTTAAGGAGGCTGAAATGCAAATACCTTCTGTTGATTCTTTCTTCTTTATCATTATAACATGACCCAAATATCCCTTCTGGGTCTGGAGATTTGGCTATTTTGAAAAAGAGCGGTTCTTTTTTCTACTTGTTTGGGGGGCTTTAAATTTCTAACTATGGTACTAAAAGTACAGACATTATTTCAATAATGTTTTGTCACTATTCGCTTTTTTCCTACAAGCCATCTGTCAAGAAAATTTCTGGTTATAGAGTCTTGATTAATTATATCACCTAGCCTTCATTTCCGATATTGTAATCTGTATAATCTTTGAATGTATAGATTATAAAAGAATACATTATATACAGAAAATACTTCTAAAGTTTTCTTTGTAAATCACAGATGTGTCCTATTATATGTTTTAACTGATAAAAGTAAGCTTTCATTCTTTTAGAATAAAAGAGGTGGGTGGCAGGGGT
Source organism: Dasypus novemcinctus (assembly GCF_030445035.2). Taxonomy (NCBI): domain Eukaryota; kingdom Metazoa; phylum Chordata; class Mammalia; order Cingulata; family Dasypodidae; genus Dasypus; species Dasypus novemcinctus. Next base: position 113,496,207 of record NC_080704.1, on the reverse strand, counting down.
GGATGCTCAGGAACATACAGGACACTGTGGTCAGATGGAGATTAAAAAGCAGGGATAATCAAAAAATGTACATTGTCTACACATTAGGAAAAATACTGTGTTTCAGTCCCCCCAATCCATATTCATACATGCTATATATAGTCCAACTATAAAACATTATTGAATTAGCTTTTTATAAAAAGACGTATTTCTAAGGATTATATGTTGTCTTCGCCATACCCTTGCAACCATCTAAAAGCTGTCCCACTTCCATTTGTCTCAGTCAGTTAATGGCATCACAACTCTTCTGGTCACCTGGGTTTAGTAATTTCAGAAGTATATGTGAATCCTCACTGCCCACTTAGACAATCAAGTAGATAATACTTTCTTGGTATCCCCCATCATCAGACCTCTTTTTTTTTTTCATTCCTGCCGCCTTATTCCAGGCCCTCATAGTTTCCTTGCTTGTTTCAGTAGCCCTCTCACTGGTCTTCTTACACAAAATTTTTTTTCTCTCCCCTTCCCAACCTCCCCTTCCCCCACAGCTGTCTGCTCTCTGTGTCCATTCACTGTGTGTTCTTCCGTGTCCGCTTGCATTCTTGTCAGCAGCACTGGGAATCTGTGTTTCTTTTTGTTGCATCATCTTGCTGCATCAGCTCTCCGTGTGTGGGCACCACTCCTGGGCAGGCAGCACTTTTTTTCACATGGGGTGGCTCTCCTTATGGGGCGCACTCCTTTTGCACTTGGGGCTCCCCTACACAGGGGACACCCCTGCATGGCACGGCGTTTCTTGCACACATCAGCACTGCACGTGGGCCAGTTCATCACTTGGGTCAGGAGGCCCTGGGTTTGAACCCTGGACCTCCCATGTGGTAGGTGGACACTCTATCAGTTGAGCTAAATCCACTTCCCCCATACACAATTTTACCCCTCCCCTTAAAGTTTCTGCAGAGTTTACCTTTCTGGTTGACTTTTGCCATCAGTTGGTTGGATCATGCTTCTTCCCTGCTCTAAAGCCTTTAGTGGCTCCTTAGTATTAAAGTGGACTCGTTCTAGCATTTAAACTCTTCTGTGATCTAGCCCCAAATGACCTTTCCAGTTTGATATATCTCTACCACATCCCCATCTCATGAACACTCAGATTCCACCACGTGGAACTATCTATTATTAATCACTTCTCATAACTCTTCTTTTGCTCATTCTGTTTCCTCAGCCTAAAATACCCTACATCCTTTCTGAGACCCCCCCGCTCCTTCTCTGCCTGTACTTATTACTCAAGTGCCAGCTCAAATATTGGACCCTATATAAAAGTTCCCTCAAATTCCAAGTGACAATGTAAATGTTCTCCCTTAGTTACCCTAGCACTTTATTTTGTAGTTAGCAAAGCTAATACTTTATTTGCTTTGCATTTCAGCAGGCATGGTTCACTCCCTCTCTAGATTAAGAACATTGTATGGGCAAAGGCAGTCTCTCATTTAACTGTAATAATGCCTTCCTTTATCTGGTATTGTGAGGTCTTCCTTATAAGTAATTTTTTGAGTTAATAACAGCTTGCCACTTCATACCAATACTTAATTTTAAGAATTCTAAATGAACATTTTAATAAGTAATCTATACTCCCATACTTTCTTAACTAGAATATACTGATTATGATTTACAAGCTATTATTTAATATAGTAGTAAGGCTATTTGTCTACAAATTGCTGGTTTTTTAAAGAAGTCATAGATTTTTGGTTCTAGACTGGGTCTTAGAGACCATTCAGTCTGACTCACTTTTGAGTTCTCACTTTGAGTAATTTTCTTTGTGGGTGAGAGATTCTCACTTAACTTGTTGCTTCTAGCAGCACTTCTCCCCTCTTTCTGATGTGATGTTTCTAATACTCCTAACTTTAAAAGACAATCAAGCTTGGGTCTAAAGAGTTAACCAACTTCCAGAAAGAGACTGAGGGCTTCTATTCAAGTTGGCTGCTCCTTGACATTTCTGTTTACTTCCCGAATCCTGGCTATGCTCTGTATAATTGAGGTTGCCAGGTAAGTGATTGATTTTACCTACAAACTAGGCCCTATTCTTAGTGCTTTACATGCATTGATGTATTTAATCTTTCCATCAACACTGAAAGGTAGGCATTGCTATTATCCTCATTAAAGATGAAATTGACTAAATTGCCTAGGTTAGCATGAGCTAGTAAGGTACAGAACTGGTATTTGAACTCAGGCAGTTTGGCTCTAGTGCCTCTATGCTTCACCACCATTCTACACTAGTTCTTGATCTCCATATGAAACTTAAAGCTATTATTTGACCATAAAAATGAAAATTAAATAGGTACATTCAGGGATACCACTGAAAATGTTAAACAACTGATTCTGGGGCTCTGGGGGGGGGGTGGAATATTTGTATTGTGTGCCAGTTTCCATGGTGAAAATACTCCCACCATGGCCTCCCACCATAGCCACATCAATGAAGAGTTGGGAAGATGTGGTATAATTACCTGCATGAGGCAGCTCCAGCACACTGCTGGACATTACTGAGTCAGAATTGAAGTACAAGTAGCATATAATACAAAACTTGTAATAAATTTACTTGCTCACTCATTTCACTTATTCATATTACTTTTAAAAAGCAAAATCCCAGGCTAAATTTGTTTTTCTACTTACTACTCTGTTGAAAGTGACACAATAAGAAATGTACTCTGAAACTCCAAAGAACAATTAAACTTTTTTGAAACATAAACAAATAAATAAATTATTCTGACGTGTGTGTGTGTGTGTGTGTGTCTGTGTGTGTGTGTGTGATGCTAGATCAGGTCTTGCTGAGTCATTTATTCCCTTAAGCTTTTCTCTGTCCTTAAAATATTAGAGACTCAATGGGCAGTTACGCTTCAGGTGATTCCATACTCCTCAAATTGAATTTAGCATTTTGTAAGTGATCTTTTTCAAGTGATCTTTTTGTAAGTGATCTTTTACATACATACTTACATTATGTATGTAAAGTTAAGCGTTTATTATAAGAAATAGAGATGTGGTCCTATTCAGAATTTATTCTCAGCATTTCATCCTACTGCTTTCTAGTATGTTCAGGAACAGAAAATGAAGGGAGCATTTAAAATACACACATAAAGGCTAGAAGCTTTTCTCATCTTAACCAAGATTTGGAAAATGTGGAAAATGATATTTTTTCAAAGGAATGATTAAAATATAATTTTTTGCTTACTTGAAAGGGTAAAGTACTGTTATTCCCTTCCTAGAGAAGCTGAAAGTCCCTCTTCAGTGCTTAGGAGAATTGATTTTTCCTTGAACACAAGAGTTCAGACCCTCAAAAAACAAGTTTAATTAACAGATAAATAAACTATATCATTGAACGAATGTTGTTTATTTTGCAGAAGTTTGCTTATTAGTTTATTCTCTTGCAGATCATTGCTATTTCCTCAAAATATTCCTACAGTTGATCTTTAGAAGAATGTAGTGTACAATACATAAATTCTTATGGAGGTTCTATAGCTGTCTATTTTTCTATCCAAAAGTTCACTATAACAACTATCTCCTTTGTGAAGTACCACGCTTAAGTCAAATATGGATTACTCAGCTCAGCTGATTAAAATATAATGCTAATTGTATTCCAATGTTCATAGAAGCAATTATTCACAAGAGCTAAAAGGTGGAAGCAACCCAGATGTTCATTAACAAATGAAAGGATAGACAAAATGTGTTATATACATACAATGGAATATTATTCAGCCATAAAAAGAATGAAGTCCTAATACATGGGAAGACATGGATGAACCTTGAAGACATCATATAGAGTAAAATGTCAGAACAAAAGAGCAGGTATTGCATGATTCCAATTATATGAAATTAATAGAATATGCAAATTCACAGAGACAGAAAATAGACTGCAGGTTACCAGAAGCTGGGAAGGGGAAGGGGGATGGAGAGTTAATGTAAAATTGGTACAGGGTTTCTTTTTGGGTGATGGAAAAGTTTTGGCAATGGATGATAGTGAGGGCAGTACAACATTGGGAATATGATTAACCTCACTGAAGTGTATGTTTGGGAGTGACTGAGATGAGAAATTTTGTTACATGTTACCACAATTAAAGAAAAAAGACTAAAGAGAATGACAATTAAATGCAATACATGTTCCTGGACTGGATCTAATAATGGAGACAATGCCCAGAAGGACATTACTGAGGCATTTTTAAAAAGTGGAATATAGACTGTATGTTTATATTAATGTTAAATTTCTTAAACTTGATAACTGCACTTAATGATGTTACATAAGAAAATATCATTGTTCTTAGGAAACATAAATGGAACATTAGGTGTTCAAGAAACATGATATATGCATACTACTCTCAAATGCTTAGACAATAGACAGATGATCTATAGATGACAGATGGGAGGGAGGGAGTGAGAGAGGAAGGAAGGAAGGAAGGAAAATGTTATAAGTAGGTAAATCTGGGTATCTTGGTAGTGGGTTTATCAAAGTTCTCTGTGTTGGTTTTGTATTAGTTTTACAACTGCCCTGTAAATGAAATTATTTAAAAATTAAAGGTTTTTTAAAAAGCAAAAAAAGTGTTAATAAGATTAAGGCTATGATTCATTGACCTTCCTGTGGACCAGTTATCGAGAAGGCAGACAGAATTCCTCATTCCTAACCTCATTAAATATTTTTTATGTAACTGCATACTTGTCAGGAACTGTGCTAGGTTTTGGTACCACAGAAAGGAATAAAGTATAGTTTTTGGTGCTCTCTCTATCTAGAAGGGCCTGCACCAAATCTTGGTGTGTATTTTTTTCCTCCCCCATTTCTCAGCAAGCTTTGTTCTTTCCTCCGTTTCCCAAATAATTCTTTTTACTGGCCTAAGTAAATTGGTGTGTTCTTAAATTCATTTATGCAACATAGCCAAGAACCTAGAGTCATCCAATGCTTCTCCATCTTCATTTGGCTAACCATTGCCTAGAGAAAAATAAGTGAGTAGTGCTCCCTGGCCCACATCAGAGACTGCTATTAAAGTTAAAGGAATTCCCGGCTGCATGCAATTATCCTGAGTGAAGCCAACTGCCCAAGGAAGTACCAGCTCACCAGAAGCACCTGGTGGGATATACAAGTACCAGTCATTGAATGGCCTAAAATACCTCTTCAAGATACAAAGCTAAGTAATGTCTGTCAAAGCCAGCTGTTCCTTTTAACTATAGCCCAAATACCTATTGCTAGGGGGAAGGCAAGCCAGACACCCCTTAAGAAATCTTGTCTGTTTTCATTTCCTATATTCTCTCCCTATACAATATCTAAAAGGGCAATGCCTCTTCTCATTCCCCTCTTAGCTAGCTTAGACATAACGACGACCATAGAAAACTGGGATTGGCAATTTACACCAAACCCCATTATCTGTTACAATCTCTTCCTAAAGCTAACTAAAAGCATAGAAAAAACTAGCTGTGCCTTAGAAGTCCCAAAACAGCAAACAAACTCTCTTGCTGCTGTAGTACTGCAAAGTCGTATAGCCTTAACAATGCTAACAACAGCACGGTGGGGGGACATTGCCGATTTCTCACGAAAAATACTGTTTCTGTATAAATTGCTCTGAAATAGTCCTAACCAGCCTTTGAAACCTCCAAGATGAAGCCCACCAACCTCAGGGGGATGCAGCCTCTGGAGAAACCTGGCCTTTCTCACTCTTGTGGTCCAGTATGTCATACATGACCCCCCTTTTTGGCACATTTACCACCATTTACTTTATCCTTTAGTGGGGCCATGTATCTTCAAAATTTTAAGTCTATTTCTTCCAGAATCAACGCCTTCCAAAACAAGATATTAGTCATGCAGTTCCAACCACAGTGTCAGACCTGTCTTCCCTCAACCTCAATAAACTAGTCAAAGAGGTTCACGCCCTGTCAGGCAGGACTACTGCCCTAACCAGCAGGAATTAGCTACAGAAGAAGGATCATCACCCCTCAGCACCCCCTTGAATAAGGGTGTGACTCTCTGAGGGGGGAGTTAAGGCAGGTTAGTACAGGGTAATGGAGAAGATGAGCCACAACATGGCCAATAGACAACATGGCTGCAAGATCTCACTGGGACCTTGAGTTTAACCTTAAGGTCCCAGTTTCTTTTTCCAGGACCTTCCCTTGGCCCTGGATATTCCAAAGAGCCTCACCATTGGGAAGCAAATTTGGCTCAATTGATAGAGTGTCTGCCTACCACATGGGAGGCCCAGGGTTCAAACCCAGAGCCTCCTAGCCCGTGTGGTGAGCTGGCCCACACACAGTGCTGATGCTCGCAAGGAGTGCTGTACAACACAGGGGTGTCCCCCGCATAGGGGAGCCCCACGCGCAAGGAGCATGCCCCATAAAGAGAGCCGCCCTGCATGAAAAAAGTGTAGCCTGCCCAGGAGTGGTGCTGCACACTTGGAGAACTGATGCAGCAACATGATGCAACAAAAAGAGACACAGATTCCTGGTGCCACTGACAAGAATACAAGTGGACACAGAAGAACACACAGCGAATGCACACAGAGAGCAGACAACTGGGGGGGGGGGCGAGGAAGGGGAGAGAAATTTAAAAATAAAAAATAACCCTTAAAAAAAAAGCCTCACCATTGGCCCTCACCATTGACCCCCACCATAGATGGGGTAACCAATAACAGCTGGGGCCCATCCCTTTATTATTAGCAAAGGGATGGAATAATTAACAGTTTAAAAGGTAATCACATGAGGCAGAGTGAGTGAGCTCTGCCTAGAGGGGCCCACACCGAATCTTGGTATATATTTGTCTTTCTCTTCCATTTCTCAGCAAGCTTCGTACTTTCCTCCATTTCCCAAATAAATTCTTTTTACCAGCCTAAGTAAAAAAAAATATATATATATATATATATAAATACAGGTTTTGCCTTTAAGGTACTTGCAAATACGTTATGTATTATCCATTCATCACTAGGAAGACCATGATCTAAGCCAGTGAACTGAATTGTCACTTCCATTATCACAATCAGATATAGAAAAAAATTATTTTCAAATCAGGTTTCAAACTGATTCTAGGTAGTCTAACTTCTTATATAAAAAAGAAAACTTACTTTTACTTCAATGTACAATAATTTATAAAATAAACTGTACCTGTTTCATATTTCTCAACTTGGCAGTGCAATATTTATAAATTGGCAACTAGAAACAGACTAGAGTTTGAGTGAGAGAAGCAGTACAATGTAGAGAAAACAACACGAGTGGAAATCACAAGATTGGGTTTCAGCTTCTGCCTGAAGGAGGTAAAGCTGTACTACAGGTTTCTAAGGTTTTATAAGTAAGTCTATCAAAGGAATATGACTACATTTCTTCTTCTATCTTTATGGAATCTCCAAATCAACTACTAATTCCATCCTGTTTCTGTAAACAACATAGTACTCCTCCCCAAGATAAGAGAAGAAAAAACAACCTTTAATCTGCTAAAAGGATCTGATGAGGAAAATTGATACTTAATTGATCAAACCACTATGGTCTAGCTCCCAATAACAGGACAATTGTCATTTTTGGATTTGAATCTCTCTTAATCTGCATATTGTTCCAAAGGTGATTATGGGCCCATTTACACACTTTTCTTCCCAGGACTGTTTGGCAAAATCATTAAAGCAAACTATAAAACTTATTAAATACCTATTTGACTTGTATACATAAATCAAGGATTTATTTATGAATGGTAATTCATTGTACCTAATGAATAAATTTTCATAGTTGAATAGCAGAAAGAGCTGCCATTTTATAATTCCTGTTTATTAATGTCACTTTATATTTGACAATTTATGAAGTGCTTTTATATATATATATAATTTAACCTTAACCATCCTGCGAGAGATGTTTTATCTCCATTTTACAATGGGAAAAATGGTTAAAAATTGCTAATCTGGACCTTCATTGCTTAAACAGAAATTCCTGGGTCCAGCAGAATTTAAAAGAACACTTATCTTGATACCACAAATGTTTTAATGTCACTCAATTCTATAAGGAATCCTTGAACTTCCTGCTTAAAGGTCATCAGTAGTAAACACAATATGGCTCAAGTTTTTTTACATTTTTACTGTGCTATCTAAAGTGTTTTAGGAGAAGGGAGAGATAAGGAGTAGGTAAGAATTAAGCAGCAGAAATACAGACTCCAATTTCAAACGTTCAACAATGAATCAAGGTTTTGGTATGTGCTATCTTGGGAACAAAGGTAATGAGACAGACTATAGAAATGCTTACTACTCTTAGTGAAAATCATGTAACTAAAATGTTAAGAAAAAGGGTGTCTATTCTTGGTACTTCTAGGGGAAAAAAAGCACTTTGTAGTTACCATTTACAATATATATATACAGTTGAACCAGGATCCTGCTGCTGGCCATCCTCTCATTTCTTTCAAAAAGTTAATGATATTATGGTTTTGGCCTAATCTTTATTTTACTGTGAACATGGAACAAATACTTATCAAATACCAACTACATAGCAAGTGCTATGTTTCTGGACCTTGGTTTCACATTTAATATTGAAGTATCTCAAATGTAAAATAAATTCTAAAAATTTTTTGGCAATATATGAACTATTCTAAGCATAATGACAGCATACATACTGCACCTTGGCATTCAAAAACAAAATACAAGGAAGGGAGGAAAGCTATTCTCATGTCTCTTTCAACCAGTATTCTACTTTTGACATTGGAAAAGAGAGGGGATTCACAATGAGTAACTTACAAGTAATAAGGATGCTTGAAGGCTTTTCTAAAAATAAAGTTCACATTTAATATCGCACATCATCCTGATAATACAATGGGTTCAGACTTCTGAATTCACCGATATCTATAATGAACAAGATGTGCAGAGTTCCAATATAATCCCTTAACAAACATTTCCTCCATTAAAAAATCTGGAACCAGTTCAAGAGAACTTCTGAATATTCATTCTGTTAACAGTAGCTTTCAAAGGCCTGGTTTCCCACCTATAGCCCAAACTAGTCAGGCAATTGGGGAAGATCAATCTTATTTCAAAGAGGAATGTCAAAACTCATCAGACTAATCAGTCCTAGGTAGCACTATTTTAAACTAGTAAAAATAAAATTCATAAAAATTTAAGCCAGACTAGCTTCTTTCTTCAAACTCCTGTTTTATGGCAACTTTTTTTCTTTGCCTCATTTTGATTACTGCCAGCCACAAAAGAAGCAATATTTCTACAAATCGAAAACTGCTCTAAGAATAAAGTTTATTTTTTAAAGTACCTAGAAATATGGAAATATATGCCTGTGTTTCAGAACAAATCAATACTACACACCCCTTTAATGTGTCATTATGTCCCTGCTAGCTTTTAGTTAAATTCTAGTTTGCTGCAGAATAGGAAAAAAGCATTAGTCCTGGTTAGATGTTGGTTAATGCAGTGGTTCTTAATATTCTGTATCATCACAAATCATCTTTTGGGGGAAGATAGGTGATGGTAGAAAAGGTGACCATTATCACCTAATTATTATTATCATTCTCTTAAACCCATAAATGAGATTGAGACACACAGCCGTGGTCAGTACAGCAAGTTGGCTCTTTTTTTCTGTCCTGCACCCTTAGAATGCTTTGGCTATGGTTTCTGAAGGCAAATCTACATTAGGGAACAGGTCACTGACTATATACAGTACAATAACATTCTTTGGCAGATGGAGTCCTTAGGAAAACAGCATATTAAAGACACTAGGGAATTATAAGCAACACTGCCCAAAAGGTCACAGATGAATAATTTGTGGATGACATGACACACTTGCAAGTAAACAATTATTAGAATTGTTATAAAAATACAGAGTCCCACTTGAATTATTCTGATTTCCACTAGTGGTATGTTTCACATATTGTTAAGAATTCTTCACCTAGATCAAAATTACTCCAACTTTTTAGACACAGGACCCCTTTATACTCTTTAAAGTTATCGAGGACCCCAAATAACTTTTGTTTATATAGATTATTTCTATTGATATTTACCATATTAGAAATTAACACTGGGAAAGCTTTAAAATGTATATTAATTTAAATTAGCAATCATAAATATATGTTAATATATTTTTCATTAAAAATAACTATATTTCCCCCAAAATGCAGTTAAGAAGTGTGGCATTGTCATTTGTGCAAACTCCTTTTCTGTCAGACAACTGAAGACAGCTGGATCCTTATATCTACTTCTGCATTAGATCTATTATGATATGTAGTTTTGGATAAAGTATATGAAGGAAATCTGTCCTCACACAGCTATGTGGTTGGAACTGTGAGAAATATTTTAGCAGCATTTTCAGATAATTGTGGATAGCCTTTTTCAATACTTTACCAAAACTCAACAAGTAATATTTTAAAAAAATATTTAGGTGCAAGGCAGAATTTTAAACCACAAATAATTTACTTGGTTAAATGAAATCCATCGACTGAGCTTGCACTTAGAATGGATTCTTTATCAATGGATGCTTTTGTAATATCATGCATTGGTCATAAGAAAAATATGATTCACTGAGTTATGCAGATCTTGCAAATGGTGACTAATTTAAGATTAAACAATACATGTTTTTTAAAATCACATTAATAGCACCAGGCTTGGAGCAGTTGGAACAGGTTGAACCTCTACACAAACCTTGAATTTGTGCTGATAACAAGGAAGAGAGAAATAATATAATACCTTATTGGAGCACCATGCAAAAGTTGTAACACATACATTATTTAATTAATAGGGTATTCTGTCATTGTATTAAAGTTTTTATGCTAATTTTTCTATTATCATAATTTTTGTTTTAGGGTGGTAAAATTTCTAGAGAATCAATCAAACATTTGCCTTTTCTATTTATTAATGTTTTCTGGAGAAACGCTAGTAAACTCCACAGCATCAATATATTCAATCCCTTGTGAAATAAATTGTGCAATATCCAGAGTGGTTCACAATCTGATAAGATAAGATTCACGGGTAAAAGGTGAAGCAAACTACTGACTATCAAGATACACACAACAGGCTAAAAATAATCAGAGAATGTTTGTTGGGGAGTAAAAATAACAGGTAAACAGTATATTTAGGGATTTCAGGGAAAGAAAACTTGTACAAATGAACATTAGAAATTTTGGTAATCCTCTTGTCCTTGTATTCATTAGTTCTATTTTCCGGTACTGTGTGACCTTGGGAAGGAGACATTCACTGAATAAATTTTACTCTATCCAGGGGAAAAATGTGGACAAAAGACAAAATCATGCAGCCTAGACTTACAGTGAACTGAGACATGGTCTCCACTTCTTGGACTTTACCCTCAACTTTTCATACTATATGAACTAACACAAGAACGCATGGAAAGGACATGTACTTGGTACCTTAGAGTCTGTCAAACTCTAGACTGTAATATTTTTGTATAGATCTGAAAGCCCTAAGTTGATATTTAATGCTAGACTTAAATATCATTAGAAGCAACAAACAAACAAAAAACAAACAATGAAGGCTGAAATTGTGAGCTCTCTGGAAGGAAAGAATCATGTCATTATTTATCTTTTGATCTACTCCCTGCACACTCCTCATCCATCATAGTGCTGGTCACAAAGGGAATTCAAACTTTTGCTGAAACTGGAACATCTTTTTGTAAACAGTCTCCTTAGGTATAGTGTATAATGGGGGATTACTTGGAAATTTCGTTTATTAGAGTTGGGAAGTGCATTATGGTGAGATATAGCATCTTAATTTTAAATTGACCATAGGAGCCCAAGGATAAAAGTTCCAATAGCCCAACTAGTTAGTAGTCTATTAGGTGTCTTAATTACAGAAAAAGAGAATTTGGTACGCTTCTGTATGAATTTTTGTATCATATAGTATATAAAATTCATTAATAAGAACACTCTGAGTATGTTCAATTTCCTCCTATCTGAAATATTACAAAAGCTAGCTTCTGTACTAAAGCCTACACACTGATTATAAAAACAAACATTAAACTGTCTCACATCACATGTACTTTTATTCTTTCACAAGGCATTGTTTCTGAAAATCAATAAAAAGAATATACCTAGCCTGTGGAACTACACTTTGAAGTCACATTAGCCTTATATAAAAGGTACCATATTAAGTACAAAGAAATATAACTAAAAGTTTGTCATGATGGTTGAAAACATTATGTTCTGTTCAGTGACGTACCTTTATTGGTTATTCACTCCTTGACATTGACAACGCCTTGATGCAGTAAAATATGAGGTCAGCCGAAAGAAGAGGGTAGAGAGTAAAGGGAGGAGGGGAGAGGGGAGAAGGGAGAGGGGAAAGGGGAAACAGAGTCTATAGATAAGTTTAGAAAATACTTCACTGAGCAAAGTTAATCAGGGTTTCTTCAGCACATCAGGGGCTCTGAGAGGCCCTGCAGTAATATGCATTGCCAATCTCTAAGACATGACTGTACACAGGGGAGGGGAGGTAGTTAAGCTATCCTTCAAGAACCAGACTTTGTACTAAGTGCTTTACATTTATTATCTAATTTATCCCTCACAATATTATCATCCCTCATTCTACAGATGAAGAAACTGCATCTTAAAGAGGTTAACTTGCCAGGGTCACAAAGCTAGTTCATGAGAGTATTGGTGTGTAGTTTGAGTGCATGTACCCCAGAGAATCATGTTCTTAAAGCTGGACCCTTCCTGTGGGTGTGAACCTATTGTGGGTGGGACCTTTTGATTAGGTTACTTCAGTTAAGGGCTTTTTGACCAGGTTACTTCAATTAAGGCATGGCCCAAGGTGGGTCTTAATCCACTTAATCCTCTTATTGGATTCCTTTATAAACTAGATGAACATAGAGACAAAGCCACAGGAGCTAAGAGAAAGCCAACGAAGCAGGAAACTGAAGGCAAGGAAGCCTGAAGGAGAAGGGAGAACCCAGAAGACGAGGCCATGTGCCTTGCCATGTCACAAAGGAGTCCTGGATTGCCAGAAGCCAGTCTTCAGGGACAAAGTACTTCCTGATGATGCCTTGATTTGTACATGTCTCTCAACTTAGGCCTGTAAGCTTGTAAGCCAATAAATCCCCATTGTATAAGCCAACCCATTTTTGGTATATTGGTTTCGGAAGCCTAGCAGAATGAAACAGTTGGGATTCAAAACTGATTCCTCAATCCCTTCTTTTAACCACTGTGCTACCAAATGGTTCATAGTTGTTTCCATTATTAAAGCTTAATATCCTGATTTTAAGCTTTTGTTACTGCTTAAATTGCAAATAAAAAGAGGTGAAGAAAGACAATATAGTTCAGTTTCTTAACTATGTGATTTCTCCCTGCATTTCTAAGGGACTGCCCAGAAAAACAGCAGTAAAGATATAGTATTTTTCTGTTTCTATATCTAAAATAATTACATATTTCAAAAAGTAGTAGTGACGACAAGAAATAAAAAGTGGTAATAAACAGCTGTATAACCAAAGGAAATATGTTAGCTAGAAATAAAATTCTTAGCAAAATGTTCAAGGGAATGAATGTTTACCAAGTGCACGATACGTGCCAAATGCTTTATTTATTTCATCATAGGAAGTGGGCTTATTGTCTCATTTTTTTATAAATTAGATATATGAGGTCCAGGTTAATAACTTGCCCCAAATCACAAATTTAGTAATTGGTATAACTGGGAGTCAAACCAAGCAATCAGATTAAGGATACCTGCTCTTCCTTTATAATATGCTGTCTACCAATTTTATTTTATTTTTAAATTTTATTTAGTTATTTATTTTTGTCAAGTCAGATGGTTAATGTACCGATGTTGTAACAAGGTTGGAGGGAGGCACACCTCATGCAAGCACGTGAACACCCATTCATCATGCTATGAACCACAAAAGAATCGACTACCAATTTTAAATGGAAATTTACCTTTGGTTTAATAGATTGAAATAAAAGGCATCTGTCAAATAAAAGCAGCAAACAAGAGTTGGGACAAAGGAGGTGACTGGTACTTTTGAATTGGCCAGTTTCAGTCTTTCTTACATATCCTGCTATTGTCAAAATGAAATGACAGTGGTAGAAAACAAGAATTTGACTGAAGCACACTTTCAATTCAAAGTATTTTGGAACTGTGTTAAAATATAGATTACTCGTGGTTCTATGACTGAATACCTCACGCAATATAATCACTCCTTTCTAGCTTTGATCCAAATGACTCTCTAAATCTTCTAAAATGAGAAAAGATATACTTACTTGAAAATCTATTGACAGTTAACTATGCTGCAAATCAAAGTTGAGATATGTAGTGGTTTTAAGCTGTTCTCAAATCTAATCCATTCCTGTGCATGTGAATCCATGGTAACTGGGATCTTTGAATGAGGTTATTCATTTAAGATGTGACCCACCTCATTCAGGAAGGGTTTGAATGAAATTCAGAGAAAGAGGAAGCCAAAGGAAGCAAGAAGCTTAACATCAGAGGAATCCAGAAGAGAAGGCAGAGATCAGGAGAGGCTGTCATGTGCCTTGCCATGTAGACAGACTAAGGACCAAGAATGGCCAGTACCCAGCCAAGAATGCAACAGTCTTCAGAAAGAAAGCATCACCTTGATGACACTTTGAGAAAATGCATATTTAACCAGGAAGATTACATGGTTGATAGAAGATTTTGCGGAAATTACAGGAGTGAGTTAGGGACAATTTCAAATTCATGATAAGTCGAAAGCAAGGGCTTGTTATGATGTTTAATTTCACTTCAAAAGAAGTGGAATAACATTGAAGGAAGCATAAACATATTTTTTTAGAATTTTAAAAAAATTAATTGAAGTATATCACTCACACATAAACATACACAATAAGTGTATAGTAATAGTTGTGAACTTATAAAACAAATCTATATAACAGCATATAGGGCTCTCATATCCCACCTCAACCTACCACCAATACTTTCATTATTGTGAAACATTTTTAGCTAATTATTAAAGAGCATCTTCAAAATACTGCTCCTAACCAAAGAATCTTACATTTGGTATATATGCCCTCCAACCCAGCCTATTATCATTATCATTATTATTATTATTATCATTTACAGATGAATATACATAAACAAAAAATGTATAGTAAAAGTTGTGAACTTACAAAACAAACACGCATAACATCATACAGGGGTCCCATACATCAAACCACTTGCATTGTTGTAAGACATTTGTTACAAATTATGAAAAAATATTGTCAAAATCTTAATACTAACCATAATCATTATCTTACATTTGGTGTATTTTCCCCCAACCCATCCTATTATTTTTTAAAATATATTTTTATGACAGAAATTAGAAATTTACAAAACGATCACCCACATGTGCAGAATTGCAGAATTCCCATACAACACCCCTCTAACAACATACCACACAGTGGTAGAACATTTTTACAGATTATGAGGTAATATCATCTGACTAGCATACATTTAGCAAACTTTTTCCATACTCCTCCATTATCAACACAGTACATTTTTGGTATAGATGCATGAATATTACATTATTACATTATTACTGCTAACCACAGTCACTCCAGTTGTGTTTTCCCCATGCTTTTCAACATTCACATCACCCTGCAATAGTGATGTACACTCACAAAGGAATCTCTTGCATCTGTACCATCAACTACAATTCTCATCCACCTCTGGGTTTACTGTGTTATTTAACCCCTAGATTATGCTCTAGTTTTCTTTCAGTTGGCATTTACATCCCTAGTCTACCCTTTTCAGCCACATTCCCATTTATAAACTAGCTGTTACTATAATGTGTTACCATCAACTCTGTACATTTCCACACTTTTACAGTAAAGTTAATTAAAATTTCTACATACATTAAACACCAGTAGTCCATCTCAGTCCTCCTCATATCTCCTTTAAAAATCTACCACCTACCACCAGGTCTTGAAGATATTTTCCTATATTTCCTTCTAGAAGCTTTATGGTTCTTGCTTTTATATTTAGGTTTTTGATCCATTTTTAGTTAATTTTTGTATAAGGTGTGAGATAGAGCTCCTTTTCCCTTCATTTGGCTATGTATATTCAGTTCTCTTGGCAACATTTGTAGAATGGACCTTTCTGCCCAAACTGGGCGGATTTGACAGGCTTGCCAAAAATCACTTGACCATAGATGTGAGGGTCTGTTTCTGAACCATCAGTTTGGTTCCATTGAACTGTATATCTGTCTTTATGCCAGTACCATGCTGTTTTTACCACTGTAGCTAGGTAATTTGATTTTTTTAAAAGACTTATTTATTTATTTCTCCCCTGTCCCCCCATGTCTGCTCTCTGTGTCCATTTGACGTGCATTCTTCTGTGTCTGCTTGTCTTCCCTTTAGGAAGCACTGGGAACCTATCCTGGGACCATCAGGAGTGGGAGAGAGGTGCTCAGTCTCTCGCGCCACCTCAGCTCCCTGTTCTATTGTGGCTCTCAATGTCTCTCCTCTGTGTCTCCTTTTCTTGTATCATCTTGCTGTACCAACTCTCCATGTGGGCCAGCACTCTGTGTGGGCCAGCCCTCCATGTGGGCCAGCTCTCTGCTTGGGCCAACTTGCCTTCACCAGGAAGCCCCAGGAATCAAACTCTGGACCTCCCAGCATCCAGGTAGACAGGAACCCAATTGTTTGAGCCACATCTGCTTCCTGGCAATAGGATTTAAAGTCCAGAATTGGGGAGGTGGATTTGGCCCAATAGATAGGGCATCTGCCTACCACATGGGAGGTCCGCCGTTCAAAACCCAGGCCTCCTTGACCCGTGTAGAGCTGGCCCATGCGTAGTGCTGATGCACGCAAGGAGTGCCCTGCCACAAAGGGGTGTCCCCTGCGTAGGGGAGCCCCACGCACAAGGAGTGCGCCCCGTAAGGAGAGCAGCCCAGTGCAAAAGAAAGTGCAACCTTCCCAAGAATGGCACCACACACACAGAGACCTGACACAGCAAGATGATGCAACAAAAAGAAACACGGTTTCCCAGTGCCACTGATAAGGATAGAAGCGGTCACAGCAGAACACACAGAGAATGGACACAGAGAGCAGACAACTGCGGGGAAGGGGGGGGGGGGAAGGGGAGAGAAATAAATAAAAAATAAATCTTAAAAAAAAATGTGTCCTAAGAAGAAAAGCAACCCAAGTCTGATAATTTCTTGTGCAAACCAGCAAGTGATGGAGTTTTATACTGCAGACCATAATTTTAAGAGAAATGCTAATTCAAAACATAAGTAATTCAATTTTAATGATGTCTTAAATAAAAGTTTGATTGGGCTTATATATTCTGCATATCATTGATGAAGTGTGAAATAAGAACACCATGATTCCCCTCTCCCCTTGCTAATAAGTCCTCCTCCTTTTTTCTAGAATGTCAAAAGTTATTGTCATCTCTTTGGTGAAAATTGCCAATATAATAAATTCTTCTTACTAAATTGCATTGAATTGATCAGATACTGAATGGGGCTCCTGAGAGTAAAGAGGCTCCTTGTGGGAAATACAAAGAGATACAAAGAAAGGGGAGGGGGATATATATTGGGAAAGGGATGGGAGATAAAAGGAAAAACTACAAATAGTAATGCAAAGGGTAAAGAAAAGGAGAAACATTCCATTCTTTTAGGGTCTATTCTTTTTTTATTATTTGTCTTTATTTGTTTTTTTAATGTTACATTAAAAAATATGAGGTCCCCATATACCCCCCAACTCCCCTTCACCCCACTCCTCCCCCCATAACAACAACCTCCTCAATCATCACGAGACATTCATTGCATTTGGTGAATACATCTCTGAGCGCTGCTGCACCTCATGGTCAATGGTCCACATCATAGCCCACGTTCTCTCCCACGTTCCACACAGTGGGCCATGGGAGGACATACAATGTCCGGAAACTGCCCCTGCAGCACCACCCAGGACAACTCCAACCCCCGAAAATGCCCCCACATCACACCTCTTCCTCCCACCCCCTACCCCCAGCAGCCACCATGGCCACTTTCTCCACACCAATGCCACATTTTCTTCGATTACTAATCACAATAGTTCATGAATAGAATATCAGTAAGTCCACTCTAATCCATACTCTATTCCTCCATCCTGTGGACCCTAGAATGGCCGTGTCCACTCCACATCTATATCAAGATGGGGCTTAGATTCCACATGGATGCTGGATGCAATTCTCCTGCTTTCAGTTGTAGGCACTCTTGGCTCCCTGGTGTGGTGGTTGACCTTCTTCACCTCCATGTTAGCTGACTGGGGTAAGTCCAATAAATCAGAGTGTAGGCAGAAACACTTTTAAATGAAGACGTAAATTGAATACTAGTATAGACAGTTTTTTAAAACACACACACACACACAAACAACAACCATAGCACAGGGAAAGTTGAATGTAAAAACCCATTTGTCACTATTTTCTTACTACCTAGTTCATTTTACCATTAAAATCATTAAGAGAGTTCAACCCATAAACTGGTCCATGATGGTGATCATCATAGAAATTAGGGAGTTTGTAATCTTAAAGTAGCTGTGTGCTCTTATTTCTCCTACTAGACTCTATATTCCTTAAGAAGGCAGGACTCTATCTTAATTACTTTATACCTTCTGTCACCAAACACAGTACCTTGCATACAGCAGACCCTCCATAAATGCTTAATGAACTGAATTCTAATTTGCTTCCATTAGATATTTTTCTGATGAATTTTATGATTCTCTGGCATTAGAGTTCTTAGGTGTTCAAAGCAGTTCAACAAGCACTTCTACAGCACAAACAGTACAAAGGTTCCTATGGCAAATAGAAATATTAACAAAACATTAAAATAATTACAATCTAGTAGGAAGGAGAAATATATGAACTACCAAAAATTACAAAAAGTGCTACAGAGATGGAGTGCTATGGCAGCAAAGAGAAGATTACTTTTTTGTGGGTGTGGGCTATGCTAGGAAGAGAAAAATCAAGTTAAATAAGGTTTCAAAGATGATGAGACGTCTGTGTTGGATTTTGAAGGATGATGGGTATTTAACCAGCTGGGAAGAAAAAACTATGTAAACAAAAGCAAAAAAAATAAGCAAAGCAATGACAATGGGAAAAGATAGAGTATGTTTAAGTAGCAGTTACAGGTTTGGCTGAAGCATAGGGTACTTATGACAGAAGAGGGATAAAGCTTTAAAAGTAGGTTGGGACTAGATTATTATTGAGTCTCGTATGCCATGCTAAAAAATGTAGTCTAAATTTCATAAGTAATGGGCTTTTCAGCGATGGCATATATATGACAGAGCTCTGCTCTGTGGCAATGTGGAAGAAGAACTGGAGGGAGGGAAAACCTAGAACCACAAGACCAATCCGGAAGCTAAGATATTTTTTCCCAAGAGAAGACACAGGAATTGAAAGCATGGTAATAACTGTCGCAAGGGAGAAAGGAACATATGTGGAAAGTTTTAAAAGCCGTAGTATCAAGTGGATATGACAGCTATTTATTGGAGCGGGAGTACTGGGGGATCTGGGTGCAGATGCAAGGAAAACGAGGTGTTAGATGAATGAATTACTGAAATAACAGAAATGGAAAAAAAAGAGAGGCAATAGGAGTAGCAAGAGACTGCAAGGAGATGGAGTTTCAAAGAAGTGGTGTTCAACAGTATCAAATATAGTACTGCAGAGCTATCAAGAAGAATGCATTTGGAAATAGATTTTGAATGGTACTTTACACTGGTTTACTGCCACCCAATCCCTTCTCATCCTTTTTTGTACCTATCACACTACTAAAAATGATTCTTTTCAAGGGCAACTTCCTAGAAAAAACTAGAATAAAAACTCAATGTTAAAGAGTTGAAGAAGGATTGGGTGGTAAAACTAGGGCAAAATACTATTCCAAAAATTTTTTTTGAATGGAAAGAGATTGATATCTTGATGGGGAAGCAGTTACTTGAGAAGTGAAAAGAATGACAAATACAAAAGGGTGAAAAGATAATTTTTTGTAAAGAATTCAGTCTACCCACCTTATATCTACGGTGTTAAAGTTAGAAGTTCAGGTAATGTGAACTTTAAAGTACTCATTTTCATTTTCAAATTATGCTCTGCAAACAAGATTCAATTTCCATTACCTAAAATACATCTGTCTTAAAACTGTGGCAAAAATTAAGAGCGGCTCCCTATATGGCAGGCACTGTGTTAAATACTTTATCTGCATTATCTTGTCTAATCCAAGCAACATTATGAGGCAAGTTTATTATTATACCCATCTCACATAGGAGAAAACTGACTTAGAGAAGTAAAATGACTAGCCTGAGATTTAAAAAATAGTAATTAGTAGAGCCCAACCTCTTAGCTAATGTGCTTTACTGTCTTTCAACATTGGAGACAAGCAACCCTGCTACACATCAAGCTATTTGCCATTGGAGACCACCAAATAATTAACTTGACCTGCTTGGTCACTTTCTTTGCAGCCTTCAAAAGTAATGCTCTCTTTCCATCTCTTCGCCTATGTTTGAAGTTCTTGTAAATGTGTCATGGATAACGAAGATTATAGCTCCGCATGGGTCTTTCAATAAATTCATGCCTGTGCATGTCCACTCAAAGAAAATTGTACAAGCAAGTCCACACACCAATTCACCCTGTAGGCTGTGCTCAATTAGACAACAAGGCTAGTTCAGGCCTATGTGCTTGGCAAAAGCAGAAAAGTTAGCTATGCAATAATGAGAACCTGCATAACGTGTCTCACCATGACAATCCTACATTTTAGATGGCTTTATTGCTTATTCCAGATTTGGGTTGCTTCTTATTTGGTTTTCATATATAAGATAAAGAATTTGAACATTAATTCAACTTTGAATTTCCTCCTAATTTTCTTCCAGGTCTCTGGATCAATTTGATTGAAAAAATCCCAAGATTGCAAGGCAAGCTGTTAATAAACATCTATCATTTACAATTAGTTATCTGTGTAAAAGGGATTTTCTGGATCCTTTGCAACCAAAATAAAATGCATAAATCAATTGCACGGGCTGATACAAGGCTAAATTTGTCAAATTTTAGTATACATCAAAACAGCCTCATTTTCCTAAATAATTGTTCTTATACAGTTGAGTTGCTCTCCTCTAAACAGAAGGTTTAAAGCAACTGCTCTAAACCAGTTAGTTATTTTGCTTTAAATAAATGGGTCTTCATGATCACAGAACTATGATAGGTGGGAGTGTGGATGCCTTAGCACAAACTAAAAAGGACAAACAATTCAAGTCCAAACCCCTGATAGAATGGGTGACAGATTTTATAAACAAAGAAGACAGTAATGGCTTTTCCTTATTTGGTGGCCCTTGTATAATTTATGGCAATTTATATTGAATTAATCAACACTCAAACCCCAATCCTACATCTCAGCCACTAAGATCCAAGATAACTCGTTTCTGACCAGAAATCACAATGAATCTTGGGCTTACTCTCAATAAGTAAAGCAAAAATAACGTACTTTGCAAACAAATATTCAACAACACACTTGAATGAAATGTAAAGTGATTTTTTCCAGTGTTGAAAAGAAGTTTCTCTGTGAGTCCAAGTGAGAAATGTGATTCCATACTTCAAGTAATTTGCTACCTTTTTTTTTAACCAGTTTGCCTAGTGGCAAACTTTACTACAATCATCATCTCAGACAATAATACATTTTTACATCATCGACATACCTTTCTGAGTGTAGCTTAATTAAGTGATAAGATATTTAGGGCTTTATTCATACATAGTGTCCTGAAACAAGACAGCCATGATTAGATTCCCAGTGTATTTATGCCTTCAAATTGACACTTGCATAGTCATATATTTTACATGAAAATTCTGCATCATTTTAGGATTAATCTATCATAATTAGTTAACATTCACTGAGTGTTTATTATGTACTAGGTAGTTTATATACATTATCTGTCATAATCACAACAATGTAATTACTATCGCAATCTTACAGATGTAGAAACAGAGACTCAGCAAAGTTAGATAATCTGACCAAGGACACAAAGCTATGATTTGGTAAATCTAGAATTTGATTCCCAATCTTGATGACAATGCCTACACTTTTTGGAGCATACCATATTGTCTGTGAAAGTGTAAGTGCAATGTATGTAGAGTTCCTGGCACACAGTGGGAGCTCAAAAAATTAATATCATTGTCCCGTAAAACTATAAATTAAATATAAGTCTACGTTCTTAACAGAACTAGAATGAAAACAGCCCAAGTAGGGACTCTAATTAAAGAATATTCTACAATTTCAAATCATTTATGCGAATGAATCTCATTTGAAGGAAATAAAACCCTTGCAATTAGGTAATCAACTGGAATTTTTAAACTTTAACAATTACCATGTCCTTATTCTTTATTTTTATTAGCCTTTAAAAATTAATTTTATTTTAATCAGTGAATTACCAATCAAGAATGATACAGGGTTCCTTTAATCAATATAAAATCTATTAATCATAGAATTTTAGAGCTGGAAGGGATCATAGAGTTCATTTACTTCACTTTCATCTCTACACACTCTTGGCCTCCACTCCCCACTGCTACACTACCATTTGACCTACAAGTAACTTGTACAAGATCACAAAGCCGGTAAAAGTAAAGAAGGGGCTAGAAGAACTAAAATCTTCCTACTTCCAGTTCAATGCTCTTTCTATTACTCTACCTAGCCACTCAATACAAGTGTTCTCTATGCAGGGCCAGTCATACCGTTTTAAGCAAAACAAAACTTCTAGCAGTTAAATGAAGAGATGCATCTCTCCAATGACTCCTAAGAGGCTAATCCTCCAGGTAAACTTTACTGAGAGAAGATAATGTCTTGGGCTCTATGCTAAAGTATTTACTGGGCCTAATTTAATTTCATCCCCACAGCCAACCTATATGGTGATTTTGTCTTATTACTGATTCCCATTTGCCTGAGGGAACCCAAACTTAAAGAATTAACATCTTAAAATAAATTGCCCAAGTTCACAGGACTAGTAAGCATTGTGCTGGAATTTGAACCAAAGTCTGACCTGAAGCCCAGCTATTAATAACCACTGCAATATACTGTTATTGCACATGTCTCTTCCTTTATCTCAAAAAAACCTGAGGCCTAGGATCAGTGTGTGTGTGTGTGCAAGCGCGTGCGTGTGCAAGCGCGTGCGTGTGTGCAAGCGCGTGCGCGCGCACAAGCACGCACGCTTGTATACCTAATCTCACAATGATGGAGGTTTCTGGAAAGGAATGGGAGGGGGATAGTAACCCACACTACCTCCACAAATTTAAGAACTACCTGGACTACTTTTTCCCAAGTCTAGGACTTTGCTATCCTCAGGCATCAACCTTTTATTTTTCAATAATTTTAATCACCTGTTTTACAACTCAATAACTTAAATCAGATTTTTCAGGGGAAAACGAAAGCACTGATACCAACAAACACTTGGAACCCGAGACCTCTGGACAGAGGCAAGCCCAAGAGGTAAAGCAAAGTTTCCACCAAAGCTGCAACGAGGTTAACAGGGCACAGTAACATAATCTTGTTCCTAATATCTAGGAAATATGGAAAGAAAAACAGGGAGAAAAAGGGAAAAAGTGCTGCCGGCTTGAGGCCGTGGAACAGGAAAGAGGAAGGGATTTCCAGGCAGTCTTTTCTCCAGTTATTTCAAAGTCAATGCCCATCACCACTTAATTAGAGGCCAGGCATCCATGTGAAAGGGCAGGGAAAGGGGACGCAAAGAGCCTAAACGTTCTCTTCCTGATCTGTCAGCCCCCGCACCCCGTTTGTCCTACCCTTTCCACTAGAACAGCTAATTCTGAAGGATTTTTCCTCCCAACCCCCACGCGTTATGAATCTCGGGGACGGGAGGATTCTGCTCCACTTGGTGGGGGACAGAAAGGGCACCGTTTTCTTTTCGAGCAAGGGGTTGGGGGATGGAGGAAGACAGTGACGAACATAAAGGAAACTGGCCACTGGTGGGGTGTGGAGGGGTGCAATTTAGCAGATGCACTCACCCGGGTGAGACATGGGGATGACCTCATTGCGGGTCCCGGGGAAGTTAAAGATGACGGCCCCAGACGCCCCTCTCTCATAAGCCAGATGGATCTTGTCTGCGAAAGTGCAGCCCCCGCCGCGCTGGATGAGAGCCAACCAAGAGACTTGCACGGTGCTTCCCAAGTCTCCTGGGACCGTGGGCACCGTGAAATTCGTGTGCGGGTTACAGGCGTTGAGCGCCCCAGGCCCGTCGGGCGGTACCAGGACTCCAGCCACTGGCTCAAGCGGCGAGTCTTGGCCATACACGCCCTCCTCACTTAGCTCCCACACGGTGCGATTCACTCCGGTGTGCGGAACCCGCCAGGACACGTTGAGGTACGCGGTCCACACTGCCTCGGCCCCCCGGGAGCCCGGAGCATACGGACATAGAGCCAGCAAGAAGCACCACGCCAGCAATCGCGAAGAGCCGCAGCCACGGCTGCAGGAGACCCCGGTCCCGGGCGGCGGCCCCATGGCGCGCGCTCCGCCGTTCCCAAGGGCCCCTTGTAGGCGTCCTCCTTGCACTCGGCAGGACACGGCCTCAACCAGGTGTGCGCCAGGTGGGGAGGAAGTAGAGAAGCTGGCGCGCACCGCGACCTAGGTCGGAGCCCAGAAGCACGTAGCGTCAGATGTTGCCGCAGATGCAGATAGCCGCAGCTCCAGTCCTTTTCTCTACAGCTAAGGCAGCGATCGCGTCGGGCTCTAGGGCTTTAGCTTGAAGCTCCGCCCAGCCGACTGGGGGTAGAGGTGGCTGGGAGGGAGGAAAGGACACTGCGGGATCCGCCTCTTAAAAGGGTAACAGGATGGAAAGGATTTGAGTGGGATCTGTAGCTCTGTAGCCAGGTGTGTTGCGTCGTTTTATTAAAAAATGGACAGGCGAGGAACTATAGAAACCGCGAACATAAGTGCTGTCTGGTAGGATTCTATTATGTTTTGAATCACAAGAATATATTTTCTCTCCTAACATTTATCTAAAATGGACTTTCAGGTTCAAGATACTTCTGAAAATGAAAATCAGAAGGTTCTGAGTTGCAGTCCAGAGAATTTGGGTAGGTGGGTAGTGGAGGGGGCAGGCTGTTTACTGATTCTCCAAGGAGAGACGGGAGGGGGGGCGTTGCGGTAAAAGCGAGTTGTTAACCTTTCTTGCTTGCCTCAAATTGCACCTTTTTCTTTTCCTGCTCCAAACAAGCGCCATACATGCGTATTGCTTTCTTACACTTACCCCAGGCTAAATATACTGCATCAGATTCCTCTTATAAAAATAATCTTGTCCTCAAAAAAGAATTACCTTTTTCACACACCTCAAAGTAAGCCTCTTTCCTTCAACTTCCACAAACTAAGTTTACCCAAATGGATTTGCCCACACCATTCCTGACCTTTTTTTCCCATTTCCTACTAACTCTAAGGATCCTGTCCCACCTGAGTAATGCATACTCAAGGGCATTATTTCATTATGACTTGTCTTTACTTGAAGTGTACAATTTGTGTCTACTCTGGCAACTCTTGCATTCTAGGTAATCAATAAATGTGCACTGGACTAAATTAGATGAATTTACCTGGTGTCTGGCAGCTATGAATAGTTTTTTACTTTAGGGAACTTACTTTTTCTGTGCCTTTAGTTTCCTAAAAAGACTTACCTGCCTCATAGAGTTTTCAGACGATTAAATGAGTTCATAAATGTATAACACTTAGAACAGTGTTTAGCAGAGTTTAAAAATTATATGCTAACTATGATAATAATGATGATGAAGAAACAGATTCAAGGGTCCAATAATTTTTAAATAATCTTAAAGTTGCTAATATAGGGTAATAATCAGAGGAAATGATATTCAGAATGTTCACTCAGACACTTTTTCAACTCAAGGAACTATAATCTACTTTATCCAGCCTAATGTTTGTTAAATTCCTCACCAGTCACTCCTATCAGTCCCTGGCCCAACATTTGCTTAAGCAATAGTGTTATTCCAAAGATTAAGCATGGGACAGTTCTGTACTTGATACTCTCATGTAGGAGAAATCTAGAGGAAAATTAACACTATGTACCAAGCAGCACCTGGAATCCAAATAAATGGGCAGTTTTGTGAAACCTGAGCCCTAGGGTTTTGAAAGGGACCTTAGAGGTCAAGGGGATATATGGGGCCAATAGCATGGTGCCCCCAACTACTTATTATGTTAATCTCTGAGATCAAAATTACCTGGGGGAAAATATGTGGGTAAGTTCAGCCATCTTTAAGAAATGGTACAATTCAAGAAATAGTTTGAATTTGTTGGTGAAGAACACTCAAAATTACCTGCGTGACAACCACGTATATTGTACTTGTGTATAATGTGTTCAAAAGAAAGGAGATGTTTTTTAAGGTATCTACCAGAATGAAGTTCAGAGTGACATTTGATTGTTTATTCATTCATTCTTTTCTTAAAGCATATATTAAAGACATGTTGCACCGTCACTGAGTTTTGAAAACATTATTCTGAGTGAAATAAGCAAGGCACATAAAGACATATACTGTATAGTTTCACTTATATGAAATATCTAGAAATAATTTTTAGAGACAGAAAGTAGATTAGCAGTTACCAGGGGATGAGGGAGGGAGGAGGAATTGTTGCTTGGTGGGTATAAAATGTTTGGAAATTTTGGAAATTTTAAAATAAAATTAAAAAGCAATATTTATTGTACATCTACTATGTACCAAATGTGGGGCAAGCACAGGGGTACAAAATCAATTTAAAACATCAATTTTGCTCTCAGAAAGCTCATAAATTAGGTTTTTTATTTCTAAAAAAATTTTTATTATAGATCTTATGGGTTTATAGAACAATCCAGCAAAAAATAGAGGATTCCTATTCAAAACCCTACCAACAACATCTTGCACTGATGTGGAACATTTGTTGGAACTGATGATAGCACTTTTTAAATTGTACTATTTTATTAACAGTAGTTACCTTTGATGTAATTGGTGAAAGATTATTAAAATAGTGCCATTATCTATCATCCATAGTTTATATTATGTATATTTTCCCCATATACCACCCTATTATTAGCACCTTGTGTTAGTGTGGTACATTTGTTATAATTCATGAAAGAACATTCTTATACTTGTACTATTATCTATAGTCCATGGTCTAATAGGGCTCACTGTGTTGTACAGTCCTATGTTTTATCTTTTAATTATTATTCTAGTTACATATGTGACTTAAAGTTTCCCCTTCTAACCACATTCAAGTGTATAATTCATTGCTGTTAATTATATTTGCTATAATGTGCTATCATTATTATTTTGTCTAATATTAGTACAGGTACCCCAACTCTTTTTTGGTTATTATTTCCATGGAATATCATTTTCCAACCTTTCACCATAACCTATTTGTGTCTTTGGGTCTTAGGAGAGTCTCTTGTAAACAACATATATTTGGATCATACTTTTTTATCCATTCTGCCTGTATGTGTGCTTTGATTGGGGAGTTTAATCAATTAACATTCAGTGTTATTATTGTAAAGTTAGTATATATTTTAGCTATTTTGTCCTTTACTTTTTATGTTATATCTTTTTTTATCTCTTTTCCTTTATTGCAAACTCCTATTTATATAGTTGATCTTTTTTTGATGTATCTGACTATTCCTTTTCTCATTCCTGTTTCTGCATATTTTTAAAATATTTTCCTTGTGGTTACCTTGGGGATTATATCACAAAACCTACATCTAATAACCTACTAATTTGAAAAGATAATTTAGATTCAATAGCATACACATTCTCTGTGTTCCCATATCCCTCCATTTCCCCTCTATTTTGTTTTTGTCCCATTTTACCACTTTACACTTTGCATGTCCATTGTCAGGAAATATGCCTTTTCCTTGTTCAATTGTGTTCTGACTTTCATAGAATTAAAGAGTAGAATTGTATATTGAGGATACAGTATTACTGCATATACAGTATTATTGCATATACAGTATCTTTGTATATACCTTTTAGTTACCTTTACTGGAGATTTTCTTTTTTTTACACTACTCCAAGCAATTCTCTTTTATCTTTTCCTTTTAACCTGCAGAACTCTCTTTAGTAATACTTATAGAGCAGGTCTTTTGTTGACAAACTCTAGATGAAATATCTGAAATATGTTATTTTCTGCTGCACTTGAGAGAATGTAGAGAACTGTGAAGGATAAGCTTCTGCAAGGTGTTCCACAGCCACCATTGTCACACAGTCTGTGATAGCTTATGGATGTGGTGGTATCATCTGGCTCACTCAGGGCAGTGGGATCAAGAACTGGTTCTGATAGAACAACTCATGACTTATTCCATTCTGGGCTTTTCCACACTTGCTATGAAGCCCTGCTGAGGAGTCTCTGGACAGAAAGGCTGTTCTTTCAGGTGGGATGCCTGTCTGTGGTGCTCAGTTCTTCCTGCTTCCTAAGAACTGGTATGTTCCAGAGAACCTGGGACCTAGGCCTGTGTGGCTCCTGTTTAGAAATCCTTCCTCTAATAACCATGAGTTTTCTCCTTGTTCCAACGTGAAAATCAGATGTGGCTTTGTAAAGCAGCACCCCACTGAGAAAGGTAGCTGTAGTTCTCCAGCATCACATCATCTCTGTACAGGACCCTCTGAGCAGGGTGTAGGTGCTGCCACTCCTCCTGGGTGAACTCCACAGCCATTTCCTTGAATGACACTGTTGCCTGCGATTTTTTTCATTTTCTGTGGCTCTTAGGAGGATGCCACAGTTCATCCCCATGTGACAATTCAGCCCCATGGAGTTTGTGATTGGGATTGCTGTGAAGAGTCCATGAGTCAGGGCCGCCATGAGAAACAGGTACCCATCAATTGGGATAATTGATTAAAATCTAATAAAAAGGGCTTCTTGGCTGTTTTGGAAATCCACCCCCTTCCAAGTTCTGTGCTGGTCCTGCACACAAGGTGGGCCATGGGGGAGGGGCACGGGGGGCACAAAAAGGGCAGCAACCAAGGAGTGTGGAAGATAAGGAGAGGAGAGGGGAGAAGAGGATGGAATGAGAGAGGGGAAAGAAAGGAGGGGTCAGTTGCGGCCACCAGCTCTCCCAGTAGCTCAGAGGACCCAGGGCTGTGTGAGGATTATGGGCAGGGCTGGGGGAACTGAAAGGCTCATAAGGTAGTTTTGATGAGACAGACAAGTAAACTGATAATTGCAATAGAGTTCTGATACATAGATAGTGTAAGTGCTATGATAGGATTATGTGCAAGGCAATAGAGCAGGGGCTCTTAACCTTTTTGGTTCCATGGACCCCTAAGGGGTCCTTGGAAAGATTTCAGGGGGTCCATGTGCTTGAATTGAAAAAAATAACTTATTATCTTTATTTTCACAGACAGCTAACTGAAATCTAGCATTTCCTTCACTTATGAATGTATGCTATAAGTAGTATTCATTTCACCTGACTGGCAAAGGGGTTCGTGGAACAAAAAAGGTTAAGAACCCCTGCAGTAGAAGGTAATAGCCAAGAGGTAAACAACCCAGAGTGGGAAGTAAGGGCAAGCTTCCCCCGGGGAGTTAACATCTATGCTGAGATGGACAAGGTTATCCTTTCTAGGCAGAGAACAATATAAGGCAAGGCATTGAGGCATGATGCAGAAATGTTGGGAAACTACAAGCCTATAGGCCTATATTCCAAAAGGGCTAGAACCTGGAGTATAAGAGGGAAAGTGGTAAAAGGTAAAGCTAGAGAGGTTCACAGAAACTTGTTCTTGAGAGTCATTTTTGGTGCAGTTAGGGAGTCTGGATTTTATCCAAAAGCAAGGAGTAATATAATCTGGTTTTAAGTATGGAGTGATATAATCATATCTGGGTTTTTGAAATCATTATGGCTTTTCTGTGGATAATAGATTGGAGGGACAAGAGTAGAAGCAGGGAGTTCATATAGAAGGTTACTGGCAGTGCTCCACAGAAGAGATGAAAGTGGCCTGGACTAGAGTGGTTGCAGAACTAGAAAGAAGTGGACAAATTGGATTATAATTTGGAGGTAGATTCAACAGAACTTGGTTTGGAGGATGAAAGAGAGGGAGGAGTTAGTAAGTACTCTGAAGCAGGGGTTCTTAACCTTTTTTGTTCCATGTCTTCTTTGCCAG
The DNA here is from genome assembly GCF_030445035.2 of Dasypus novemcinctus. Taxonomy (NCBI): domain Eukaryota; kingdom Metazoa; phylum Chordata; class Mammalia; order Cingulata; family Dasypodidae; genus Dasypus; species Dasypus novemcinctus. Next base: position 113,466,217 of record NC_080704.1, on the reverse strand, counting down.
TCAGATGAAATGAATACTACTGTAATTTATTTATTGGATACATTTACAAATGAAGGAAATGCTAGATTTCAGTTAGTGGTCAGAGAAAATAAAGATAATAAGTTATTTTTTTCAATTGAAGCTCACAGACCCCTTGAAATCTGGACTCCAGGTTAAGAACCCCTGCTCTGAACTTTTTAGTTTGGAAGACCAGATGGTATTATTAGGGAATATAAGAGGAGGTGTAGAGCTTTAAATGTGTAGAAGGTATAGGAAAGGAGATGAGTTCCGTTTAGATGTGTTGATTTTCAGGTGCCTAGGATATAACCAGTTAGAACTGTTTGGTAGGCAGTCAGATTTTCTGATTACCTATTAAACTGGGCACTGGAGAAGTCAGTCAGGGTATACAGAAACAAAAGAAATGGTCCCTGCTCTCAATGAGTTCACAGTATTAGTGGGACACTCAGAGAGGCAAACAGAAAATAATAGCTCAGTATGGATAAATGTTATGACTGAGGGATGCATAGTGTGCTATGGGAACATAGGTGGTGCTGAGTCTTTAAAAACAAGTAGTTACTCAAGCAAAGAAGAGAGTAAAGATGTTCGAGAGACAAGAGAGCACCAGGGAGCATTTGGAGAACTAAACATCAGTAGTTAGTTATTGTTGGGGTATAGTATGCAAAGGGGAAGCCGGGGAAGAGAAGATAATCAAGTGGGCTGCACCAGGACATGAAGAGTTTAGAAAAGAGTTTAGAAAAGAAAGTGTGGACTCAGTACACTTGCATGGACAGTACACACAAACACATGTAAAGAAAATATAGCAAATTGGTAACAATCGTTGAATCTAGATGGTGAATATCTGGGTGCCCATTCTATTTTTTCATTTTTTCTGTATGTTTTAAACTTTTGTTATAACAAACTTAAAATAATGAACTTTATATAGAAGTCAGTGGAGCAAGTGAGTGATATGCTCAGTTGTGCATTTGAAATAGATTGTTCTGGTACATTGCCAAGAAAGATTGCATGAGGGTATGGTGACTTGAAGCTGATGTACCCCAGAAAAACATGTTCTTAAATCTAATCCATTCTTGTGGGTATAAACCCATGTAAGCATGGTAAGGTGTGACTCACCTCTTTCAGGATGGGTCTTAGTCCTCTTACTGGAGTCCTTTATGAATGGAATGAATACAGAGAAAGAGGGAGAAAAAGCCATGGAAGCAAGAAGTTGAAATCAATGAAATCTGGAAGAGAAGGGAGAGACTAACAGATTCCACCATATGCATTGCCATGTGGCAGAGGAGCCAAGGCTTGCTTGTAGCTGGTCTTCAGGAAGAAGGCATCGCCTTGATGATGCCTTGATTTGGACATTTTCACAGCCTCCAAATGTAAGTTAATAAATTCCCATTGTTTAAGTCTACTCATTTCATGGTATCTGCTTTAAACAGCCTAGGAAACTAAAACAGAGGGCAAGACCAGAGGTAGAGAGGCTGGTGAGAAGGCTAATGTCCCCAGCACTATTCTGGAGGTGGAGATGGAGGCATCAGACTATCATAGTTTGAACTATTTAATAGTAAGCCATTAAAATCATCCTATGAACTCCCCTTGCTCTGAGTCCATCTTCACCAAACAACCTTCTTATTATCATTTAGTTGTCCATGTAAATATGCCTATAGGGACATAATGCACTGATGAGCAAACACTAGTATCTGGTCCACTTGGAGGTTATACTTCTCATTATAAATTAATCATCTGGCATTCTGGTTTATATATTGGTCTCTTATGAATTTGGTTAAGTGTGAATCAGTCCCCAGGAGCCTAGTCTCTGAATATACTACCAATCAACTTTCAAAGCTAAGAACCAGACTGTAGATTGTGACTGCATCAAAGTCCTTCCACTCTATAGAGATTTGACTGGGTAATCTGGTTTTTCGCAAACATATAGTTCTGTTTGCTGTTAGCTATTTTCAAACTGCACCAGAGCCTTGCTGCTCAAAGTGATGGGAGCTTTGGCATCACTGGGGAGCTTGTTGAAAATGTGGAATCTCAGGCCCTACCCCAGACCTAGTGAATCAGAACCTGCATTTTTAAAAAAGATTTATGTATTTATTTAATTCTCTCCCCTCTCCCCCCACCCCAGTTGTCTGTTCTCTGTGTCTATTTGCTGTGTCTTGTTTCTTTGTCTGTTCCTGTTGTCGTCAGCAGCACGGGAATCTGTGTCTCTTTTTGTTGTGTCAGCTCTCCGTGTGTGCGGCACCATTCCTGGGCAAGCTGTACTTTCTTTCGCGCTGGGCGTCTCTCCTTACGGGGCGCACTCCTTGCGCGTGGGGCAGCCCTACGTGGGGGACACCCCTGAGTGGCAGGGCACTCCTTGCGCTCATCAGCACTGTGCATGGGCCAGCTCCACACGGGTCAAGGAGGCCCAGGGCTTGAACCGCGGACCTCCCATGTGGTAGATGGACGCCCTAACCCCTGGGCCAAATCAGTTTCCCAGAAACTGCATTTTAACAAGCTCTCCTGGTGATTCATTTGCACATGAAAGTTCGAGAAGCACTGGGATAGAATAAATTACTCTTGACAGGTAGCCAGCACGCAGCCTGGGCTTGAACACTCCCAGTATCAGACTAACAGCCCCACAAAGTATCACATCTTAGGTAGGACTACACTTTTATTGTTGGAAAATTAATGCTAGTGTAGTTTGACTTTGTTTCAATCCTTCCTCTTTCCTCCAGATTCCTCATCCCTGAGTTTCTGTGCTACTCCCTAGCTGTGTCACCACCCTACAAGGGCTTTTGCTATGAGCAGTGCCCCTATACCAAACCTCACCTTATTCTTGACTCTTAAACCAAATTTACTACTCTTCATCGTTATTCCCTCAGGGTCCCACTCACTTTAAAGCAAATAACAGCTATTGTTCTTTGAGTATTTACTATGTGCTTTACATGTGTTATCTCATTGAATCCTCACAAATGTCTATTGTTATCTCCATTTTACAGCAAAGGTATCTGACTCAAAGAAAATTAGCAATCTTTCTAAGGTCATATAGCTAGTGACAGATCCAGGATTCTAACACAGGTCTAACTCTGAGTATTAATGGCTGATAATTACTCAATATCTCTCCGCTGCAAAGTATCATTTGCATTTTAACATTGCCTTATCCCAAAGAAGGAAATTGCAAGTGAAATGTTTCTTATATGCATTTCAGGAACTGTGACCAGTGAGGGAGATATATTTGGGCCAGGAGCCTTTTTGAATACCTCAAATCCTACCAAAAAGGCTAGGCCTGCCAAATACTCATATCAGCCATACAAAACTGAAAGTTGCCCTGAGAAGTGCACTATCTAATGATGCACTGATAAACAAAGCAGCATTCTGCAGGAACAACAGAAGTGTACCATTGTGGCAGATTAAGTTTCTGATCACACTGAGCTTCTGCAGAGGCCTGGAAATGAATGATATTGCTGAGCCTTTAGTATGTCTGCAAGAAATGAGACATCACATCTGGCATCTTGCTATTAAATGAATAGCAAGACATCATCTGGAACAAGTGCCCTGGTATCTAAGCAATGCTATGCCAACACAGCTCACAATTGTAAATTTAGAGAATGTGTAGAGAAGGTATGACAGCAATTTCCACTTTAGGCAGCTGCTTTATGGGTAACAAGAAGAAAATGGTGAAGGTGAGAGAGGGAACAGACAAACCAAACCAAACCAAAAGCCAAAATTTTATGCTTCAGCATTCTTCCAAATAATATAACATTGCAGGAAGTGGATGTGGCTCAAGTGATAAGGCCTTTGCCTACCACCATGTGAGAGGATCCAGGTTCAATCCCTGGGGCATCCTGGTGAAAAAGAAAGAGAGAAAGCATGCCTGCGTGGTGAGCCAGTGCCCACGTGGTGAGCCAGTGCCTGCACAAGTGAGTCATGCAGCAAGATGATGACACAACAAAAGAGAGATGAAAGGGTAGAGTCAAGGTGAAGTACAGCAGAGACCAGGAACTGAGGTGGCACAATTGACAGGGAACCTCTCTCCATATCAGAGGTCTCCAGGATCGAATCCCAGTGAATCCTAGAGGAGGAGGAAGAGATGAGAAGACAAAAAGAGAAATAGGCACAGACTGCAAAGACAGCAGGGCAGAGGAGGGGGAAATAAATAAATCTTTAAAAAAATATGGGAAACGGACTTTGGCCAGGTGGTTAGGGCGTCCGTCTACTACATGGGAGGTCGGCGGTTCAAGCCCCAGGCCTCCTTGACCCGCGTGGAGCTGGCCCATGCGCAGTGCTGATGCGTGCAAGGAGTGCCCTGCCACACAGGGGTGTCCCCCGCGTAGGGGAGCCCCACGCGCAAGGAGTACACCCATAAGGAGAGCCGCCCAGCGCGAAGGAGGGAGCAGCCTGCCGAGGAATGGCGCCGCCCACACTTCCCGTGCCGCTGACGACAACAGAAGCGCGGACAGAGAAACAAGACGCAGCAAAAAGACACAGAAAACAGACAACCGGGGGAGGGGAGGGGAATTAAATAAATAAAAATAAATAAATCTTTAAAAAAATATATATATATATATAAAACATTGCCTGCAAATGCAAATAAATCTCAGTCAGTTCAAGTTGATACACAACCATTAGAAAAGAGGTGATTTTAACAAAGCTTTCAAATAAAGGACTGGATTTCAGGGAAGGGCTTTACAAATAGTAGATGTGCAATGTGCTATATCTGAAAGTGTGAACAGTCTTTTCATATCCATAACACTATTAGCTACCACAGAGAGCCTACTATGGGCCAGGTACTTTGCATCTATGACATATGTATTATATGCCATAATATATCTTACGAAAGAAGAAGCTGAGGCTCAGACTAACAAATGGTAGAATTGGAATCTGACCTCACATTTAAGTACAAAACTATGCTCTGTTCATTATACTACTTCTATTCTGTACAAGAAGTAGGAAGGAAATGTACATTTACTGAGAACCTACTATATGCCAGGCACTTTACATGCATTATATAATTTCTCAAAACAGTCCTATGAAGTAATAATATCCTATTATAATATCTATTTTCAGATAAGGAAATAAGACTCAGAAGTATCTTGTTGAAGGTCACACAGTATATAAGTGGCAGACTCAGAATTCACATCACCAGAAACATAATGAAGATATTATTTATTGTAAGGTGGAAAGAATAGCTGTTTCTCAACCACATCTAGAACCACACTTTAGCATATGAAGAACACCCTTATCAGAGTACCCTAATATCCTGATGAGCAGCTTCAGAAATCCTAGATAACAGAGATTATGGGATTACATCTTGTTAAGTGCTTCATAATCATTTATAAATGTCGATTTCTTCAGTTGTACATGTTCACTGACATGAGTATATGGAGTACAGTGCTTGAATATGCGCTGTGTGTGGAAAGGGTGTTTTATGTCCACTAATAAAAACTTGTGCAGAGAAGAATTGTATTGGTGGAGGACATTATGGAGAACTCAGCCACAGGGTGCACTTGATAGTTACCCGGGAATCAGATTAGCTATTTTAGGGACGTTATTGAGAGGACCAAATACTGCTGCAGAGGAATAAGAGCAGGAAAGGGCCCAAGGCATGGGGGCAGAAATGGCCTTGGCAGAAAGTTTGGAGGTGCTGGAGGGACCTATGTAGATGAGTGGTCTTTATCCTCCATTGTCATATCAGGACAACTTAGTCGGGAAACTTATCTGGTCTCATGCAATCTGTTATCTTTCCTTTACAGGTTTCTAGCATGATGACAATTCCAAAAATAATTAAATCTGTGACCAAAAGAGGATTTAAGTATATGTCATTAAAAGAATAAAAAGAATTAACTGCAGAAGATGGGAGAGCAACTGTTTTTAGTGGATTGTGCCCTGCAAATGTGACTACATATTTGAGGTTTATTTCTATTCTGTTCATCTGATCCAGTATGCTACTCAGTAGTCTATATCCACAGAACTCCCCCATTTCTATCTTTTATTTTTAACTTTGCTGTTGACAGGCTATGTGTCACTGAGGAATTCTCTATTTTTTCTTTCTCATCTACAAAATAAGGATAATGAAATCTTGAAATTGTCTATATAGATACATTTTGAACCACTTTCTGTTTTGTTAGACTCAATCCTAACAAATCAGATAGTATATCTAAAATAAATATCTAGGGAAATGGATGTGGCTCAAATAATTGGGCTCCCCTCTGCCATATAGGAGACCCAGGGTTCAATGCCCAGGGCCTCCTGGTGAAAGCAAGTTGGCTCATGGGGTGAGCTGGCCTATGCTGAGTGCTGACCCACTTGGGAATGCGACCCTGCACAGGAGTGCAGCCCTGCGTGGGAATGTCTCCCTGCACAGGAATGTCGCCCTGTGCGGGAAAGCCGCCTGGCGCAGGAGTGCCAGCCAATACAGAGAGCTGGCATGGCAAGATGACACAACAAGAGACACAGAGGAGTTGTAGGCACTCTTGGCTCCCTGGTGTGGTGGTTGAACTGGCCGGGGTAAGTCCAATAAACCAGAGGGTAGGAATTGCAAGTCAGATGAGGCTCAGGGCTTGGTTGTCACATGGACAGTCCAGAGATTCAGGTCTCCTGAGTATACACCAACCCCAGTGCCAACCACAGGTCCAGTAAAAGTGACAGAAGAGGCATGTGTAGAAAGGTCACATCTGAGTCCAACTCCATCACACTCAGGAACACAAACTCCAAAGTAGGGCCAACTGACATGGCACTGAACTCCAGAGCCATCTGCCATGACCATAGAACCTGTAGGTCTCTGTAGCCCTCAGGAGAACCAGTACTTGGGGTTGTATATACTTTGGCTGTCCCATGGGACCCTTCTGAGACATGCATAAGTGCAACCCCTCTAATGACCTCCCAACTCTTTTTTGGAGACTCATAGCTATATAAACTTTTTTGTCCTTTCCATTTACCCCTTTTATTCAAGATCAAAAAGCAGTTTTTAACACCTGATATAACATGTAGGCTGAGATATTCTGCTGGTCTGAGTTGACCCTTTTATTCAAGGTCTTTTTCTAGTTACATCATCAGCTGGTGCTTGGTAGTAAGCAGGAGAATTGCATCATCATCAATGAGGAATCTAAGACCCCTCTTGATATAGAGGTGGAGTGGATATAACCATCCCAGGGTCCACAGGATGGAGGAATAGAGTATGGATTAGAGTGAATTTTCTGATATTTTACTAAGGAACTATTGTGATTAGTAATGGAAGAAATTGTAGCATTGATGTGGAGAAAGTGGCCATGGTAGCTGCTGATGGTAGGGAGAGGGTAGAAGAGATATGATGTGGGGGCATTTTCAAGACTTGGAGTGGTCCTCGGTGGTACTACAGGGACAGATTCTGGACATTGTGTGTCCTGCCATGGCCCACTGGGTGGACTGGGGGGGGAGCGTCAACTACAATATAAACCACTATCCATGTGGTGCAGCAGTGCTCCAAAATGTATTCACTAAATGCATTGAATGTGCCACGACGATCAAAGAGGTTGTTGATGTGGGAAGAGTGGGGTGAGGGGGGTGGGGGTATATGGGGACCTCATATTTTTTTAATGTAACATTTAAAAAAAATAAATAAAAATTAAAAAAAAGAAATACAAAAAGGGATAAAAAAGAGACACAGAGGAGAGAAAATAAGAAGACTTAGCAGAACAGGGGAGCTGAGGTGACTCAAGAGATTATTCACCTCTCTCCCACTCTGGAAGGTCCCAGGATAGGTACCCGGAGCCACCTAATGAGAATACAGGCCAACACAGAAGAACACATAGTGAATGGACACAGAGAACAGACAATAGGGGGAATAAGGGGAAGAAATAAATTTTAAAAATAAAAGCAGCTGTGCCATAATATATATATATATATGTATACCATTATATATATATATATATATGTATATATGTATGTATGTATGTATGTATGATCTTCCCACTATCTAGGACAAATGACAGAACTGTAGAAGGGAAAGCATGGCAGACATGGGGAGGATCAGTTTAGCAAATTGAGGAGTTAAGATCTTAGAAAAGCTCATGTGCAATAAATTTTTAACGTATTTACAGAATAGGATTCCTTTTAAATAGGAGCCTAATTTAATAATTCCTAGTAAATCTGGGGCTTCTGAGAAAGAAATTTAAGAATAAGCATACTTCTAGTACATAATCACAATCATCTATTGAGGCTAAGACTTGCCTTTTAGAAGATAAAATCTCCATGAGTGTGGGCAAAGGCAGCCTTTGTATTCCAAGGGGCAAAGTCACAAATTCACAGCTGCAAACTATATGCATTAGGATTAGCTGCAATTGCCCAGGGCTCAAAATTGATCAATAACTTGGAGTAAACAAGAATCTGGCAATAAGTGACCAGGTGCTAGTACATACTTGAGACAACTCAAATTGGCTGGCTTGCCACTCATGATTCACACAGTAATTAAGTTCTGTCACATCAGAATTAGATAAGTGTTATGGTTATGTTGGTAGCAGGAAACATGCAAGGAACAAGCAAGCCTTCAACAAAAGGGTATTTTATGGCTACAAAATTTACTTTGGTTTGATGTCACCACAAATCACCCAGTATAAACTATAGGAACTTTAACAGGGAAAATTCAAATGGAACAGCAAAAGGAAAAAATACCCAGGTACATTGAACCACAGCACACTCTGGCATGCATAAAATTTCCTCTCCCTTGGCTGATTAACTTTTAATTAGGAAGCTAATAAGTACTAGGTACACTTTTTCTATGTTGTTTCTGTGAAACTTTGAGTGCAGATAGCATTGGTATACTTAAGTTCTTCATAACAAACTATTTCAGACACAGAAGTCAATGACCGCTTAATATTCAGGAACTTGTCTTCATGTCAGCTTTAGAGACACAGAAGGCCCTTTACCAGAGGCAATGAAGTGTCTCAGCAATGTTTGCTTTTCATGGAAAAAAAAGGAAGGTAGAAAATGAAAGCCTGCAAATCTTGTTTGTTTGAAGAAGCTCATCAAGTTTACCTTCAATGATCTCACTAGTTCCTTTAATGTCTTAGTTTTTCTTAGGTGATGGTTGAGGTGTTTAGAGATTCAATGACAGGATGTTTTGGATTTACATGGTGTATAGGGCACATGGCTCTTCTGAGTTTAGGGCGTCTATTTCCTTGGTTTCAAGGCAAAATAAGCACTTTTCAGCATATACTTCCCAGGAAGAGAACTAACATTGATATTTTTAACATGTCCTGCATAAGGCATAAGGATTTCAAGTTCTAAAGCCATAGCAATAATCAATTGCTTAGAAGTAGTAGATGGGAGGGTAAATTCATACTTCACGGTGTTGTTTCTTTTCAACAGAATCTTACACTTGTTATTGCAAGTTGTGTTAGGTATCAGTGAACAAGAAAAAACAACCAGAGTTTCAATAAAACAATACTTTATTGCTGGGGAAAATGTGCTAATCTGCCTTATCATTGCAGTCTGTATACATATCTAGGAATAAAACATTTTTACTAACCTTGACCCTCTGGGCTGTCTGACATACAAAATAGTAAGCAATAACCATGATTGAAAATATAGGTATTGTAATTTTCTATTTTGGAGTTCCAGTAATTTGAAAGGAAAATTCTTCCATTTTCTAATGCATTAATTAGAATAGTAAACATAATTTTAGAGTTTCTGCTGTCTAGAAAGTTGGACAAGAAAAAAAAAGAATGTAATAATGTCTTTACCCTTAAAGAGCTCAGTCTAGTGGGGGTAAATTGTGTCAAGAAAAATTTTATGAGACCTCTTTTTTTTCCCTACATGTTTCTAGATTAGTTGAAAGTGCAGTCTAATCTCAAATGCCTACCAGCAGAGAAGTGATATTAATTTTCTTAGAATACTGTAAATAGCCTTCTGCTTGGTCTCCCTGCCTTTAGCCTCTCCCCCACTCCAAGTTATACATATATTGCAAAATATACTTTCTAAAATACAGCTATGATCATATCACTTCCTACTGCATATTGAATAAAACATAAATTTCTTAACTTGGAATTCTAGGCCCTCAGCATTCTAGGCCCTCAGCAATCTAGTTCCATGTTACCACTGCTTCCTTTGCATCTCTACTGTATCTTATTCATACCTGTACTATACTTAGCGTCTTTCACACTATGCTGCATTTATTTGCATGTAAGCAATGTCTTCTCTGTAAGAGACTGAGTTCTTCGAGTAGAGGTACTGTGTCTTTTTCTTCTTGTAGCCCCACCTCCTAGTCTGGCACATCAAAGTACATTTGAAGAACAAATAAATGGATGGCAATAACTGGAGGGCAGGCTGACTAGATTGTTGGATCGCTGGTATGGGTTTTTTCCTCACTAGTTTTGTTAAGGTATAGTTTAAATACAGTAAAATTCAGTCTCTTTAGTGTACAGCTCTGTTACCACTCCAAAAACTCCCTCATGCTATATCTTTATAGTCAAACCCTCCCTCCCAATGAACCCCTAGCAACCACTGTACATCAGAAAATACAGATGTATTTTCTGTCCCTATAGTTTTTCCTTTTTCAGAACGTCACATAAATGGGAATCATTCAGTATATAATCTTTTTTCCTGTTTTTTTTTTCACGTAGCAAAATGCACTTGAGATTCATCAGTATTACTGTGTTTGCAAAACATTTAAACTAAGGTGGATGCCTGAGGGGGTACAAAGTTCTGTGTGAGAATAGGCAGGAATGGCTGCTTCTGACTCAAGGAATTAATGGAGTTTCATTGAGAGAGTAATATTTGAGCAGGGTCTTGAGGAATAGGTGGGATTTTGATAGGCACGGATTGTGAGGGAAGACATTTAAGCAGAGGATACAGCAGGAGCAAGAGCTAAGAGTCAGGGAGGAACAGAGTGGATTTAGGGAACAGTATTATAATTTGCCTAGAACCCAAGTGGCAAATAGTACAGAAAAGGTATATTAGGGCATTGTTGACCTCAGATCACATATTTAGTTTGGTCTTGATTCATTTGACAGTGGACAGGCATTGCAGGTTTGTGAAAAAATTTACTGTAGTAACATATATATCACAGAATTTCATATCCATTTTAACTGAATAATTTAGTGCTATTAATTGCATTTACAATGCTGTGTTAACTTGACCACCATCGAATAGCAAAACTTTTTCATCACTCCAAACAGAAACTCTGTACCTATTAAGCATTGATTCACCACTCCCTTGCCTCACCCAAGGCCCCATAATCTGTAATCTAATTTCTGACTCTATATTTTAGATATTTCATATAAGTGGAATCATACAATATTTGTAATTTTGTGTCTACCTCATTTCACTCCGCATAATGTTTTCTAGGTTCGATCATGTTGTATAGTGTTTCAGAACTTTAATCCTTTTTATGGATGAGTAATATTCCATTTATGTATATACCACATTTTGTTTATCCATTCAACATTTGGGTTGTTTCCATCTTTTGGCTATTGTGAATAATGCTACTCTTAACATTCAGGTAAAAGTTTTCATTGGAGTGCCGTTTATCAGTTCTTTGGGGTATATACCTAGAAGTGCAATTGCCAGATCTTATGGAAATTCTATATTTAACTTATTGAGAAGCCATCAAACTTTTTTGCAAAGCAGCTGCGCCTTTTTACGTTCCCACCAACAATGTACAAAAGTTCCAATTTTTCCACATCCTCACGAACACTTGCTATTTTACCTTTTTTTTTTCAAATAGCCATCCTAGTGGGTATGAATTGGTATCTCACTATGGTTTTTATTTGTATTTCCCTAATAAATAATGATGTTGAACATCTTTATATGTGCTTATTGGTCATTTATATATCTTCTTTGGAGAAATGTGAATTGTTTGTCTTTTTGTTATTAAGTTTTAAGTGTTCTTTTTATGTCCTGGGTATTAGACACATGATTTTCTCCCATTCTGTTGGTTGTCTTTTCACCTTTTTGATAATGCCCTCTGATTCACAAAAGTTTTAAGTTTTGATGAAGTCCAGTTTCTCTTTTTTATTTTATTGCTCATGATTTTGATGTCATACCTAAGAATCCATTGCCAAATCCAAGGTCAGGAAAAATGTTCCCTATGTTTTCCTCTGTGTTTTATGGTTTTAGCTCTTGTGTTTAAGTTGTTGATCCATTTTGAGTTAATTTTTGTATATGATGTGAGGTAGGGGTTCATCTTCAATATTTTGTAGGTGGATGGTCAGTTTACCAATCATCATTTGGTGAAAAACTATTGAATAGAATTGGCACCCTTGTTGAAAATCAATTGGCCATAAATATATGTTTTTATTTCTAGACTCTCAAGTCTATGCATTGGTCTATATGCCTCTCCGTGTGCCATTACCACACTGTTTTCATTACTGTAGCTTTGTAGTAAGTTTTGAAATCAGGAAGTATGAGACCTCCAACTTTGTTCTTCTTGTTTTGGCTATTTGGGGCCCCTCATGAATCTACAGGAATTTGAGGACTGACTTTTTCATTTCTGCCAAAAGGTTGCTGGAATTTTGATAGAGAATATATTTAATCTGTAGATTGTTTTGGGTTGTGTTGACATCTTAACACTGTTAAGTCTTCCAATCTATGAGCATAAGATGTTTTGCCATTTATTGAGGTCTTCTTTAACTTCTTTTCAGAAGTATTTGTAGTCTTCAGTGCCATTGCAGATTTTTGATTCAAACTTTTTCTAAGGATTGTGATAGTTCTCTAGTGAGTAATTCTGTTCCTCTGCCTGAGCTGAAGTAAACTGCTCTGTTTGGGTAAGTCTACAATTGTTATTCTTAAAACAAGACAAAATACTTGATATCTACATCTGATATCTAAAGCATACCAAGGTCATGAAATATCTGCACTATGGAAACTTGCTAGAAAAGTCATTCATGAAAAGACTGAATCCAATATTTATCAAAAGCTCTCTTATCCCTTCATTTATATACATCCTCTCAATACTCTCTATGATCAATGTATCAGAAGTCAAGCATTGTTTCTGGATCCTATTCTCCTAATCTTCTACAGGAACATCTTCACTGGGTAAGAGTTAATGTTAGGGTTCTGCCTTAACAGATAGCCAATAAAAAAAGAATCTCACCTGAACAACATTTCTGTCCTTAATAAAGCCATATTATTCTCTGATATTACTCAAATTCCTATAAAAAGAACACATTTGTATTCTGGAAGCTTTTTATTCCTGATTATAACAACATGAACATACATCAACAGATGAAAGGATAAGCAAAATGCAGTATATCCATACAATGGAATATTATTCTGCTGTAAAAAGAAGTGAAGTGCTGGTACATGGTACAACCTATATGAACCTTGAGGACACCATGTCAGTAAAGTAAGCCAGGCGTGAAAGAACAAATATTGTATGATTTCTCTTATAGGCAATACTTAAAATAAGCAAATTCATTGATACAAAAAGCTGCCAGGGGTGAGGAGAGGGGGATACGGATAATTATTGCTAAATGAGTATGAGTTTCATTTGGGATGATGAAAATAGTCTGGAAATAGATAATGGTGAAAGTTACATGGTGTTGTCAATGTACTTTATGTCAAAGAATTGTCCACTTAAATGGTTAAAATGATTCTTATGTTATGTGTATTTTACCACAAGTAAAAATAAATAAACTATTGAAGAAAAGGCATGAACAGACATTTCACTGAAGAGGATGTGCAGATGGCAAATAAGCACTTGATAAATATGTTTAACATAATTAGACATTAGAGAAATATAAATTAAAACCATAATGACATATCACTACACAGCTGTCAGAATGGCTAAAATGAAAAAGAGTGACAACACCAAATGATGGCAAGTCTGTGGAGAAACTGAATCACACATGCATTACTGATAGGAATATAAAATGTTTTGGCCACTCTCAAAAAGTGTCTAGCAGTTTCTTATAAAACTAAGCATGCGACTACCATATGATCCAAAAATAGCACTCTTGAGCATTTATCCCAGATAAATGAAAACTTACGCTCACAGAAAAACCTGTAGGCAAATGTTCATAGCAAATTAAAGACCACTATCAACTACCAACTGATGATGCAACTGGAAAATGACCTTATACGGAAGGTTCAATGCGGATCAGCAGAATATCCATGTCTACATAAAATACCATGACTTTAAAATGCTGTTTGACCTAAAGTAAGGGGGAAATGGAAAGGAGAAATGAGTTTATATGGCTACGAGTTTCTAAAAAAGAGTCTGGAGGCTGGCAGAAGGTTTGCCCTCATGCACAACTGAGCAGAGTCAGAGAGACAGATAAAGCAGATACAACCCCCAGATATTGGTTCCTTTGAGGGCTAAAGAGACCCATGGGAGTTATGGTCATGGCCGATGGGGTTAACTACCAGGGCAGATGGCCCCTCTTTGGAAATGGTGTTTATGTGTGATGAATCTGGACTCAGATGGGATCTCCCTTCATAAGACTTTCATGCTAATGTGCTGGAGGTGCAGTTAATGTTGGGGTTTAAGATATATTTAGGGGATTTGAATCTCTGGACTGACAATGTGATAGCCAGATCCTGAGCCTCAACAGACTCCAGCACCTACAATCTGATTTATTGGACTTACCATACTCAGCTAAGATGGAGTTGAAGAAGGACAACCACCACACCATGGAGCCTAGAGTGATTACAACTGAAAATGGGAGGATTGCATCCAGCATCCAGGTGGAATCTGAGCCTCCTCTTGACATAGAGGTGCAATGGACACAACCAATCCAATGTCCACATAGAAGAGGTGGCATTGGATTGGGAAAAGTGGACATAATGGACAAAGGGTATGGGGAAAGGCAGGAAGAGATGAGAGGTGGAGGCGTCTTCGGGACATGGAGCTGCCCTGGATGGTGCTTCAGAGGTAATCACCGGACATTGTAAATCCTCACAGGGCCTACATGATGGAATAGAGGAGAGTATGGGCCATGATGTGAACCAATGTATATGAGGTGCAGAGGAGCCCAAAGATGTACTTACCAAATCCAATGGATGTGTCATGATGATGGGAACGAGTGTTGTTGGGGGGGGGGGAGAGGGGGGGTGGGGGGGTGGGGTTGAATGGGACCTCACATATATATTTTTAATGTAATATTATTACAAAGTCAATAAAAAATAAAAAAATTAAAAAAAAAAATTTAAAAGTTAAAAAAGAAGAAATACATGCTAATTTTAGAAATGTATAATGTATTACCTGAATTTCAATTTTAGGAAATTATTATTATTATTTTTTTGCTCAACAGTTTGAATGTCATCTTATTGCATAAAATAAAACTAAATGATGCATTTCAGCATGTTCCTTGTTTTAACTTTGTTGCCAGGAAACATAGAGCCCAAACTGGGGCAACTACTTCCACTTTTCTTATTGTGGTTCTTAAACTATTGGAAGGTCAGGGTTCCTTCTGAAAATCTGATAAACCTCTGTAAGAATAAATGAACACACATACAATTTTGTGCACAGTTTTAAGGGGTTTAATGGACCTCATGAAGCTTATTTAATACCCCCTGTTAATGTTCATATACTGCTACGTTCTTTAATGTGTTAGCTACTAACTACATGGGGCTATTAAACTTAAATTAATTAAATTAAATTAAAAATTCAGCCCCATAATTACACTAGTCACAATTCAAGCATTCAATAGCACACAGGTGCTTTATGATCATATATTGTACAGTGCAAAGATAGACCCTCTTATCCTTAAAGAACGTTCTATTGGACACTTATGGCTTGAGAGCATTTAGGATAAGATTTGTTTTACTGAAAAAAATAACTCCATCTACTAATAACTTCAAGAATACTTCAACTACATAAAAGCCCCCCTGTGGCCATTAATGACTTCAGCCTAAGAACCCCCTATTTAGATGTATTAGGCTTTTATTTCGATATTTTGTCTTATCCATAAATATCTTAATTTGTATTGGGTTTAGCCAAGGGACGAACTTAAATCCTCCTTACATTAGATGGGCTATAAATTCCAAATTTTCATCATTTCAATTATTATATATAATGACAGAAGAAGACAGGGTTGGAAATTGCCAAGTAGGGAGAAGTATTTCAAATGCATGAAGTGTTTTTGGAGAACATACATACAAATGAATGGAGATATTAGAAGATAGTTAAGAATCAGGCTTTAGGAGTTCCCTCCTGACAGCCTCCATGTTACTCAAATGTGGCCAGTCTCAAAGCCAAACTCAGCATATAAAGGCAATGCCTTCCCCCCAGCATGGGACATGACACCCAGGGATGAGCCTCCCTGGCACTGAGGGATCACTGCCAATTACCAGCTGACGACGTAACTAGAAAATGACCTTGAATTAAAGGTTCAGTGCGGACCAGCAGAATATCCCTGTCTACATATAATAACAGGAGTTAAAAATGCTGTTTGACCTAAAGTAAGGGGGAAATGGAAAGGACAAATGAGTTTATATGGCTATGAGTCTTTAAAAAAGAGTCTGGAGGTTGTCAGAAGGATTGCCCGTATGCAAACCTGAGCAGAGTCTCAGAGACAGATAAAGTAGATACAACCCCAGGTATTGGTTCTCTTGAGGGCTAAAGAGACCCACAGGTTCTACGGTCATGGCAGATGGCGTTCACTGCCATGTCAGTTGACCCTTCTTTGGAGTTGGTGTTTCTGCGTGATGGAGCTGGACTCAGATGTGATCTCTTTTCACAAGCCTTTCATGCTACTTTACTGGAATTGTAGTTGGTGCTGGGGTTTAAGATATATCTAGGGGATTTGAATCTCTGGACTGATAATATGATAGCCAGGCCCTGAGCTTCAACAGACTTCAGCTCCTACATTCTGATTTATTGGACCTACCCCACTCAGCTAACATGGAGTTGAAGAATGTCAACCACCATACCATGGAGCCTAGAGTGCCTACAACTGAAAGCAGGAGGATTGCATCCAGTATCCATGTGGAATCTAAGCCCCCTCTTGACATAGATGTGGAATGGACACAACCAAGCCAAGGTCCACAGGAAGGAGGAATACAGTAAGGATTAGAGTGGAGTTAATGATATTCTATTCATGAACTATTGTGGTTAATAATCGAGAAAATGTGGTATTGTTGTGGAAAAAGTGGCCATGGTGGCTGCTGGGTGCGGGGAATGGGAGGAAGAGATGAGATGTGGAGGCATTATTGGGACTCGGAGTTGTCCTGGGTGGTGCTGCAGGGACAATTGCCAGACACTGTATGTCCTCCCATGGCCCACTGGATGGAACGTGGGAGAGTGTGAGCTATGGTGTGGACCACTGGCCATGGGGTGCAGCGATGCCCAGAGATGTACTCACCAGATGCAGTGGATGTGTCATGATGATGGGGGAGAGTGTTACTGTGGGGGGAGTGGTGGGGTGGGGGTGAATGGGGACCTCATATTTTTTGAATGTAATATTTTTTTAAAAATGAATAAAAAAAAATCAGGCTTACCTACAGAACACCAAAACAATTGTTTTAAAAAGTGAAACCATCTGTTGCTTTGTCAACTAATATCTTTTGGTTATTTTAGTGTCATGTAAATATGTATGATCCTAACTGTGGCAAGGCATTATTAAAATAGAAAAAGGAGGAAGAGCAACATTTTAAATGCTGTGAGGGGAAAATAAATAGCTAACTTGAACATTTTAGAGGTACAGGCAGAAAATGGTGGAGAAAATATAAGGGAACTTGTGTCATAATTATATGACAATGGCTTTCTGGTACTTTAAACTTTGTCAACTATCTAGGAATATAAGGCATTTGTGCTTAAGTTGATAGTCATTTACACAGGTTCTAATGAGCCTTCTCTTATTAGAAAAATTATACTATTAAAATGTAGATGATATCTTTCCTTTCCTAACTTTCTTCTTCAGATATGGAAATCAACTTTCTTCTTTTTTGAATTGAATTTCATTTTCTGCCTAAAGCTAGGTAAACACCAGAATTATTGCATTGAAATGTAGTTTCCTTAGGGTCACTGGTGTTTTTTTCCCCTTAAAAATGAATTGATTCAGCGCTCAATGATAGATACCAGTAAATGAGAAGCAGTGATGTAGATAATACAAAAGAACAGATAATTTCAAAAGAATCTTGGAGTTGGCTTAGAAAAGCATTTTTCAGCAAATATTTCATTTTATGTTTTACTCAAGCATTCCCTTTAAATACCTAAGAGGTGACTCTAAGGTATACTGGGTGATCAAAGAAAAATTAGTCTGAGATTTAAACACTGCCAGTGAACTAGCCACATGCAGATAATTAAATTAAGAGCCTAACAGCATATTTATGTTCAGTATACTCCACAAGCATGATACCACTAAAGAGTATGTATGTACTCATTGGCCTCATTCATTCTGGGAATTTATTCATATCTTCAAGGTACTTGGTTTTAAAGTAGTCACTTAGATTCATTTTTGTTTTATTCAAAACTATTTGGCTGACCTTGGCTGCGTATCCTGGTGTTTTCTTAATTGAATGAGTTGCCGTATGGTGTCAGAAGACATTGGAAGTTTGAATTCAGAGGCCAATATAGTAATTTACTGTTTAAATATGTTTGAAACAAGTACTGAAGTTTTTGGATTAGCCATAAAAATGCTCAACATGCCCTCTGCTGGGCCTTTCTTTCATAAGGTTGGAAACAAATCACTTTGTCATCCAATTTTAGGATGGGTTGAGAACAGGAATTCCACAGTAACTATGATTTCATGTAATGAATAAACCCTAAACACAAATTCACAAGTCTTGCTGGCTTACTTAGGTAATTTCAAAGGGAAGGTTTAAAATACTAACTAAGCCCAATGAAAAAAAAATTTATTAAGTGCTTAGGAACTTTCCTGTATTTTGTGAAACAAGATGATCTTATGGTCAGATAATCTTTCCATAAATATGTAAGCCATCTAAATAATTCAACTATACACCAGAGAATATCTTGTGAAGAAGAGGATGTAAATTGTAGATCATTGCAGTGAATACAAAGATGCATTTCGCCCCCACCCCCTATGCTGGGATTTTATCTGAGGCCTAATACTATATAGTTAAACACATATTCCTATAAATTAGGTGGGTGTTTTGCTTAAGGAGAAGCATGGGAAATTAGATTCAGTGTCTTCTTTAGCAAAAAAAAAATCTATAATTTATCATGGATCAGAATATTGTCAACATTATGTGTAATAAATTTTAACAAATATCTAGCAACTATCTTTCCTATAATGTCACAGTCAAATAGGATTGTTCACAGTTCACTTGTATAAATTATACACATAGCAACCACATTTCAGTTGACCACCTATTCATGCTTATAACTCTTGAAGAGGAAAATCATGAAACTTGGTGGAATTTAGAGAGACTATTGTCTATGCTCCCCAGCACCAACTGGTACTCAAAAAATAAAATGAGCCAGAATATAGCTGTTTTCTCATTATTTTCTTCCCCAGTCATCCTGTTCAGCTTTTCACACCCCTGAGAATCAACAAGGTTTTCATTTCATCAAACTGAAAATTCTCCTGGGGTCACTTAAGTTAACACCCTCAATTAAAAAAAGTTTGTTCTCTGAGTTTTCTAAAACATACTCTTCAATTGCTTATACCATTTTAACAATACAAATAGTAACATGTGCAAAAGCAGTTATTGAAGCACTGGGTGCTTGCCTTTTGGTCTGTCACTTTTCATCGCTTTCCTTTTCTATGAATGTTAGTGATATGTCAAAGACAATGGAGAAACTAACTCAAGGGCAGGAAAACAACATTAAAGGAATTAGGATTATCCATTATTTTGTATTTCAGCACAACATAGTACTTTACTGTTTAGCTTCTCAGAAAACAGAATACCACTTATGTAGTAATTATATTGCTCTAAAATTAAATTTAGGACAGTGAGATTTTGCTTTTAGTTTTTACCATTTTGTTTTGCTGAAGGTAAAAAGTCTTGAATTGTTCTTCTACTCTGTGTAATATTTTCTTTCTCTAAAGTGCAAATAGGGTATGTAATTTGGGAAGACATTTTTAAGGTAAGATCTCTACGATCTTACTATAGGGAAAAAGAAATATTACATAAGAATTTATAGTAGAAAAATATCCCAAATGAATATCAAATACTCTTTATTATTACTGTAACTTCTTATTTTTAAAATGCAGTTACAGGTTGAGGTCACATTTCAGTTAAACAGAAGTTTAAAGCACCAGGTTTATAAGGTATTGAAAGAGACAAGTTTTATAGGCATTTATCACTTTACTAACATTTTAAGCATTCACAGTGCGGGTTAATGGATTGTGGAAATCTACTTCCTCAGAGAAGTATTAATAGCATACTCAACAATTTGAACAATTTCTACGAATAAACAATGGGTATATTATTTTAGATTTAACTTTTTCCATTGCCAGATGTACAATTCAAACATACAGAACAAAGAAAATAGAAATCTACTTTCATTATGCAGTTATTTGTAGTTAAACTTTACTGAATCAGATTAGTCAGAAATTGTTAAAAACTGGAATTAGAAAATATAGTCATATTTTGGAGAAATGATAAGACTCATTCTATGATGAATGGAAATTCATAGTATATATAAGTTCTGCACAGTACAGTCATCCTGTATAAGAAAATCAATTTTTCTAGTGCTTAATAGCAATCGGACTATTAATTCAAATCATTTACATTGTTCTCTGAAGCAGGTTTGTGTATTTCATTGGTTTTGATTACATTCCTGTATAGGTCAGAAAATAGTAATTATATATATATTTTTGAAAAGCTTCCATAGTTCAGAGATTATGCTGTAAGATAGACCTTCTTTTGAAAGTTTTAACAAAGTACAAAGTGCAACTTTATTATTTTCAAGTAATACAATAACACAAACTAATTGCTATTTAAATGATGCCAAGAGAACCACTGCTGGAGCTGTTTTAATGAATAGGCAACGATTGTTTGCAGGTAAACAGTTGATTCTATGTACTGTTTGAAAAGAATTTCTGTTCTCTGAAGGCAGTTAATCATCTTCCCACTCCTCTATGTGCCAACTCCCCCATTTTTTAACTTAAACACTGGTGAGAATTAATGAGTTTTTTATACACTATTCAAATTCACCCAGTGTAGATCACAGCAACTACTATAGCTTATATTGATAAGCAGAAGAGTAAAGTTAATTCCTCAATATTGTGCAGCAAAACAAGACTGGAACTAGAATCTGATTCCTTCATTCCCTGATTGTGTGTGGGTATAAGCACATTGTGTCTCTTTTCTTGTTTCTCCCTTTTGATCAAGATCTTTCTCTGAAAGCATTGTTGATCAACATTTGGTATTAATCCTTTGATACCAAGGAGGCTCATCCTCGGGAATCATGTCCCAGGTAGGGGGTATGTTTGCAGGTTTATCTGCAGTTTGGCTTAGAGAGTGGCCATATTTGAACATCATGGGAGTTCTCAGTGAGTAATTCTTAGGCATTAGTTGTAGTTAAGCTTAGCTTCATTATAAATTTCATAAGTATGAACTTTAAGATTAAGG
Source organism: Dasypus novemcinctus (assembly GCF_030445035.2). Lineage (NCBI taxonomy): Eukaryota > Metazoa > Chordata > Mammalia > Cingulata > Dasypodidae > Dasypus > Dasypus novemcinctus. Next base: position 113,444,788 of record NC_080704.1, on the reverse strand, counting down.
GTGTGGTACATTAGCATGGCTTGGGGGATAGTTGCGGCCGTAGTTCTAGAGATGAGACAACAAATATGAGACACTGTAATAATAAGAAAAAAGATTATCAAGGTTTGAAATACGCTATGAATTTGGTAACCTTAAGATATAAGATTCAGACAGCATTATTTTCAATTATGATATTCTAGTTAAAGTTTAGTTATGTAATCTGTATCTCTAATTATTTGCTGTTAAGGAGACTTTTTTATTGAACGTATGCAGTAATTATATTTTTATGAAATAGGGATATTAAATAATAGTTTTCAAATTCTAGGGAATCAGGTAGGGAAAAAAATTTAAATGTTTTATTATTTATAGACTGTTTAAGAGAAAGGCAGAAGGAATTTCTTGTACCTAAAAAGTAAAACATTAAAACAGCAATATTTTAAACAAAATTTATAATTATTTTTGTCAATTCAGTCATTTCTAAGTAATTAGTTCTTATTCCACTCGATCTTTTGTTAGCAATTTTATGCATCCATCATCTTCCCATCAGATTTTTCAAATCTTTAGTTCCTTCCATGGTATGGTCCTCAAGTTCTTTAAAGTATGTCATTATAGAAATTAGTACCCAGAGTACCTGGCACAGTCCTTTTCACAGTTTTGGAGACAGTGCTTTTTGTTGTTGTTGAAGATGAAACACTTTGATCTGTAGCTGATCATAAGAGTTTTCAAGAAAAAATAAAATTATTTGTGGATTACAAAAGACTTAAATCATAAAAAACAAAGAATGTTTATGGTTAACTTATTGCAGTTTTATAAAAGTGAAAGATTTAATGAGAGTTTATTATAAAATAATGGAAGTTTTGGTAGTATGTAACATATTTCTAAGGATAGCTGAAATCATGCCTGATAATATTATATTGTTGTTTAACATCAGGTAGACTAGTCCCAGGATATTTCATGGACAGTGAGGACATTAACAAATCATTAGAAACTTTATATAATTTTTGGAATATATATCAATAACATTTTATTTATATGCATTATATTAATAAATTTAGAAAATCTTTTTAATTTGACAACACTTCTTATACAATTTATAATATATCAGATGAACCTATTTTTAGCACCTTTCTTTTTAATAAGGTGAAAAAGTAAATTCTTTGTGATTTTCTGGACGCCCTCTGGAAAATAGCAAAGACAGTTTGAAATAAAAAAGGTAGCATTTTACATTTGATTTGAGAAGGGGAAATATTAAAAATTGTCAGGAGAGTCATTATGAAACACTTTTTTTAAAAAAAGTAAATTGAAAAAAGATTTTAGAAATATAGGGCATAACATGATGGAATAAAACTTTTTTTCATAAATGTGAGGAGATTTGTTTCTTTTATACAATTAAGGACATGATGAAGTTAACATAAAGTACAAGAACTTATTTTGATATAATATAGACTCTCTGCCTTTTACATTGTTTATTGAGGGAAAAAAACATTTAAAACCTTTTACTAAGAATAGACTGATAATCCAAGAAAATTTTGTCATTTTAATAAGGAGAAAAAACAATTCTAGTTTTGCATTAATATACTATTTGTTACTAAGGTTATTAAAAATTGTATAGCTAGATCCATCAAATCTTATCCAGCTTTGACCATAAGAAATAAAATTTCTTTTCCTCAAACCTTCTGCAATGTTCTCTATCCATTCAGGTTTTGTCCCATATTCCCTCTTTCTCATTCTGTAACAATCAGTCATTTTATTTTCAGACAAAACTACTCTCTTTTTCTTTAATAAAAATACATCCTCTATACCTTATAAACTTAAATTATCAGAATGATTTTGAACATTGTCTTCAAGCTGATATCTTGCAAAACACAATTACCATCAAAATAAAACTTGCCAGCATAATGACTCAATTTGGCTAACTGTAAAGTTACATCTATTTTCATTTAAATATCTAATAGATATAATAGCTTATTTGATCAGTAAACCTGTATATGTTAAAGAAGAATATCTTGAAAAATAGATGCTTTATTTGTATTAACACTGACAATTCAGAATTCATAGCTGTTTTTTTTAATTAACAATATTAAATTAGTATACAAATAGAGGCTTTACAACTTAAAAATTTTAGCTATGAGTTAGAAGAAACATTTAGAAACACAGAAAGATAAAACATATAAAAGAGGTGAATTTTCGTTCTTGCTTCACTTTTTTTATTTCTTTAAATATTTAATCCGGGTTTTTTTGTTGTTGTTGTTTTTGAAAAGTGTATAATTTTAATTACTGTAATTTTTAGAAACTTTTGAGTACTAATTAAAAATGTATCCCGCTCCTTGATGCCTTGGTGGAGTCCGAGAATCTCTTTTTTTAATTTTTTTTAAGAAAGCACAAAAGAAATTCATTGAGGTCTCTTATATGCCCAGTGCTTTCTTTTCTTTTCTTTTTTTCCTTTAAAAATGAACAACCTTGTTTCCAATGTCCCTGTTGCTTATAATATAGGTAGCTATTGTTCTTTATGTTTATCCTCTTGGAGGTGTTTCTGCTTTTGTATTGATTGTCATTAAAAGTGGTAATCGGGTACTCAAAATTTTTTTCCACGTTTTGGAGTTGCTGTAATTGTAAAGCTATGATTTAAAAAACAAATCCTGATTCAGAGTTTTTGTTTTCCTTTTTTCCTGACGTAGGGTGGCCAGGGATTAAACCAATCCATACCTTGTATGTGGGAAGCCAGTGCTCAACCACTGACCCATATCAACTTCCCTGTATTGTTTTTTGTTTGTTTGTTTGTTTTGCTTGTTGCTTGTTTTTGGTTTCTCAGAAGACATTGGGAATCAAACCTGGGACCTCCCATGTGAGAGGCAGGAGCTCAACTGCCTGAGTCACATATGCTCCCTGTTTTCTTTTAATGTTTAGCTAATTTAACACGTTTATCTAAAGGAGTCGCTTTTTACTCAACTTTATGTTTTTTACTCAACTTCCCAAGATGACGTTTAAGTCCATTGTTAAGTACTGAGGACAGTATCCCTTCAGATGTGCTAGCAAAAGATGAAAGACCTGAATGATTATCAAAGGTTTAAGACAATTGCTTCTTTTAATTTAAAAAAAATTAATTTTTTAAAAATTTAGGTGGATTCATTCTTTTATGTTCACAAGTTTGGATAATTTGACAAATCAGTTTTTTGAGGCAAAGCTTTTGTATCTCTTTTAATAAGTCCTCAAAAATCTGGTGGACCTTTTGGGGAGCATTCCTACCTGTAATATTTGTAGGGGCCCTTATATCATCTTCCAGCTTTTTTCATTTTGCTGCCTTGATATCTTTATAATTTTTTTAAGTATACATTTGAAAAAAGTCAGGGAAACCTGGATTGTAAACTTCAATTAGAATTTTAACATAAAAGCCAGCTGGAGTGCTTGATGGCAGTGCACTAGAAATTTTTGAAGAATTAGAACTCATTGTTTCTGATTGAAAGCAATCCTAAAGCTTAAAAAGCCTGACAGGATTTATTTTAGGGATGGGTTAATGAGGTGTTTTACAGTGTGATTAACTCAGGATAATTCTTTAACCTGAAGAATAGCCTGTGTGCTAGTTGTCTGACCTGCAACCAGGTGTCCCTAGTTGCACGGAAATTGTTTTGAGGGTTTCAGGCAACCTATTGTTAATCTTGCCTGTCCTTGAACACTTTATCCTTAAACAGGAGTCTTGATCTTCAGACGCCGAGGCTTCTCATTAAAGGATGATGAGTATTCTAATAGTGTATAAGTGCCTGACCTGTGCCCACCAAGCTGATTTTGTGATTGCTCTTATAACAATATTAGGGAGGTGTCCCTCACTATATCAGAGAAAGAGAGAAAGAAGAGATTCCAGTGTACGACTAATCAAACAGGAGAAATTCCTGTAAACCAAAAGGTAACCGAAAGGACTATTGCCACCAGTGCAAACCAAAAGAACAATGTTCAAAATATTTGAAGTCAAAGAACAAAGCTCAAAACACCCTTAACTAGAAGACACCCAAACAAAGGCCAGAACCTCACCCAAGGAAGGGAGGCTCAGAACAGAAAGGACTCACCAACAGAAACCCAGGGCCATCAGGGAAATGACAGAGCACAAGGGGTTCTAGCTAGTACCATGCTCAAATCCAACTGCAACTCTGGAGTTGAGGTGATAGTCATTTAGGATCCCTCTTGTGACACCAAGTAATGTTGACCAAGAAATTACAAATTGAGCTGTAAAGCAACAAAAACATTTTGGGGGTTTTAGAATTGCTATTTGGGGAGCACAGATTCAGGTAGCAAAATAAATTATGTCCCGTCTTTGGGCTTCCAGGAAAGGGTTTTTTAAGAAAAAATAGATTATATAAGTAGTCTGTAAAGAACTATGATTGGTGGATGTTTGGGGCTTTCAACTGTTTTACTGATTTCTTCATTTTGTAGTTGTTTCATGGAGTCCAGATGTTCTCGGGAAAAATTACTGCTTCTGGTTTTGTATTCTTTGGCAGATTGTGATATATGGGTGAGACGTGTATGATTAACTTCCTGAATGGACTTCTGACTCAAATCAATCTTTCCCTCTCTCCCTCCCTCCCTTCCTCCCTTCCTTCCTTCCTTGCCTTCCTTGCCTTCCTTGCCTTCCTTCCCTTCCTTCCCTTCCTCCTTTCTTTCTTTCTTTCTTCCCTTTTTTTAAAAAAATTAGATTACATAAATGTTACACAAAAAATAGAAGGGATTCCCATATGCCCCACTCCCTTGCCCACCCACATTTTCTCACATCAGTAACATCCCTCATTAGTGTGGTACATTTGTCACAATTGATGAACACATCTTGTAGCATTGTCACTAAGAAATGATTATAGTTTAACTTTGTAGTTTACACCCTCTCCCACACATTTTTGTAAGTTATTACATGCTATACAATGGCCTGTATCTGTCATTGAAATGTCATTCAGGATAATTTCCAAGTCCCAAAAATGCCTCCAAAACACACCTATTTTTCCCTTCCCCTCCCCTTAGAACCTTCAGTGGCCACTGCTTCCACATTCATGATAAAAGTTCTTCCATTGCTAGGATCACAAGTCTGCAGTATAACAACCGTAAGTCAACTCTAGTCCATTATACATTCCCCAGTCCTTAGGATTCTGTGATGGTGATGCCCACTCCACCTCTAACTGAGAGGGGGCTTTTGTCCCATGAGGCAGATGGATGGGACTTTCTTCTTTGCAATTAAAGACTCTTGAGATGGTCGTTGTCAGTCATCTTCTCCTTGTTAGTTGTCCTGGGTGAGTCCAATGAACTGGGAAGTAGATGTTGCAAGTCTGTTGAGATTCAGGGCCCCACTAGCATATTGGCAGCCCAAAAATTTAAGTCTCTTGGACTTACAACTATCAACTCTAGTACTAACTATAGGTTCAAATAGAGGGGCAGCAGAGCCCTGTGTAGGGAAAACACAACTGCTGGCTCCATTTTAAATCTCTTAGCCATAGCAACTCCATTTTTTTAAATGTCTTTTCTCAAGTAACAAGTATACAACCTAAAATTTCCCCCTTTTAACCACATTCAGACATATAATTCAGTGGTGGTAATTGCATTCATGATGTTGTGCTTCCATTACCATCATCCATTGCCAAAACTTTTCCATCAATCCAAATAAAAATTCTGTACCAATTGAACATTTGTTCTCCATTCTCTAACCTCTTCCTTGTCCCTGGTAACCTGAATTCTAGTTTCAGACTCTATGGATTTGCTTATTCTAATTATTTCATATCAGTGAGATCACTGATTTGTGAACTTTTTGTCCTTTTTGCCTGACTTAGTTCATGCAGAATGGTATCTTCAAGGTTCATCCATGTTGTTGCATACCAGTACTTTGTTCCTTTTTACAGCTGAATAATATTCCACTGTATGTATTTACCACATTTTGTTTGTCCATTCATCTGTTGTTTGACACTTAGGTTTCTCCTACCTTTTGGCTATTGTGAATAATGCTGCTTTGTACATTGATATACAAAGATCTGAATCTCTGTTTTCAATTCTTTAGGGTCTGTACCTAGAAATGGGATTGCCAGGTCACATGGCAATTCTGCATTAACTTATTGAGCAACCACCAAACTGTTTTCCACAGTGGCTGCACCATTTAATATTCCTACCAATAATGTTTGAGGGTTCCTATTTCTCTGTATATTGTCTTATCATTATTTTTTTAATAATAGCTATCCTAGTGCGTGTGAAGTGATATCTCATTTTGGTTTTCATTTGCATTTCCCTGATGGCTAATGACGTCGAGCATCTTTTCATATGCCTATTGGCCATTTGTACATCTTCTTTGGAGAAGCATCTCTTTAAGTCCCTTGTCCATTGTATTAGTTGGCCAAAGGGGTGATGATGCAAAATACCAGAAATTGGTTGGTTTTTATAAAGGGTATTTATTTGGGGTAGGAGCTTACAGATACTAGGCTATATAGCATAGGTTACTTCCCTCACCAAAGTCTATTTTCATGTGTTAGAGCAAGACGGCTGCTGACGTCTGAAAGGGCTCAGGCTTCCTGGGTTCCTCTGGGCTCAGCGCCTCTGTTTTCTCCACAAGGCCAGCTGTAGACTATCAAGTGAACAGCTCTGCCTCTCTCCCTGGGGCTCCAGCTTAAGACTTGAGCATCAAACTCCAACATCAAAACTCCAGCATTAAAAACCCTCAACTCTGTCCTGTGCCATGCCTTTTATCTGTGAGTCCACACCCACCAAGGGGCCTAATGACGTGGCCCAATCAAAGTCTTAATCATAACTTAATCACACCCAGGTACAGACCAGATTACAAACATAATCCAATATCTATTTTTGGAATTCATAACCATATCAAACTGTTACGCCCACATTTAAAAATTTGAGATGTACTTACCAGGTGCAATGGATGTGTCACGATGATGGGAGAGAGTGTTGCTGTGGGGAGAGTGGGGGGTGGGGGCGGTGGGGTTGAATGGGACCTCATATTTTTTTAATGTAATTTTTAAAAATAAAAAATAATTTAAAAAAAAAGAATAGCCAACATTTTATATGGCATTTCAAAACTGAAACATATTTAATAAACTGAGAAAATCTTCAAAAAAAATTTGGTTGTTTGTCTTTTTATTGCTGAGTTGTAGGAGTTCTTTTTATATTCCAAATATTAAATTCTTATCAGGTATATAGTTTCCAAATATTTTCTCCCATTCTACAGGTCATCTTTTCACTTTCTTGATAATGCCCTTGTATAAAAGTTTTAAATTTTGGTGAAATCCTATATATATATATATATATATATATATATATACACACACACACACACACACACACATTGTTGTTCATGCTTTTAGTGTGTATGTTAAGAATCCATTGACTAATACAAGATCCTGAAGTTATTTCCCTATATTTTCTTCTAAGTTTTATGGTTGTAACTCTATATTTAGGTTGTTGATTCATTTTGAGTTATTTTTTTAATATGGTGTGAGGTAGAATTTCATCTTCATTATTTCGTATGTGGATAGCTCATTTTCCCGGCAAGAATCGTTAAAGAGACTATTCTTTCCCCATTGAGTGGTCTTTTCAAAATAAATTGACCATAGATGTGAGGGTTTATTTCTGAATTCAGAATTCTAATCCATTGGTCTATATGTCTCTCCTTATGCCATTACTACACTTTTTTTCATTACTGTAGCTTTGTAGTAAGGTGGTGCTGTTTTTTTTTTTTAGGTACTGGGGTGAGAGATTGAATCCAGGATCTTGTATGTGAAAAGCCAGTGCTCAACCACTAAACCATATCAGGCCCCCTTAGCTGTTTTATTTCATCTGTTTGCTTGTTTGCTTGTTGTTTGTCTTTGTTTTTAGGAGGCACTGGGGACTGAACCTGGAAATGTCTATGTGGGAAGCAGACGCTCAACTGCTTAAGCCACATCCACTCCCCTGTAGTAAGTTTTTTCTTCATTTTTTGAAATCAGGATGAGTGAGTCCTTCAACTTTGTTCTCTTTTTCAAGATTGCTTTGACTATACAGGTCTTAGCTCTTCTATATGAGTTTGATGATTGACTTTTCCACTTCTGAAAAGAAAGCTGTTAGAATTTTTATTGGGATTGCATTGAATTTATAAATTTCCTTGTACAGTATTGTTATCTTAACATGTTCCATTTTCCAATCCATGAACACAGCATGTCTTTCCATTTATTTAGGTCTTCTTTAAACCATGTGCCTTTAAACAAGGACTCAATAACCCGATATCCTTTAAAACTCAAGGAAATGTTGATTTAATGATAGATGAAATTTCAGATTGCATGTAAGTAGGAAGAAGAATATTCTTGGGCAGTGGGATTCTTGCTACCAAAAAATCTCACACACACATGTGACTGGCTCGTCTTTCAAGACATAATAGTAAAGTCATTCTCAAAAACAAAGGGAATGCCCCAGTCAATATGAAAAAAAAAATCTAGTAGAAAAATTTGACATTCAAATTCTACCACTGGCAGAAAAAAAGCAAAAAAAAAAAGTTAATTCTGATAATTGAGAATTGGCTGGGTGATATAAAGTAAATAGAAGATAACTTCATTTAGTTAGTAGCCTAATGTCCTATACTGTTCAAGACAGCACAACTAAGACCATTGTGTGAAAGTTAGAGGGAAGTATATTTTGGCAATGTTTGAAAAATAACTTTCTAAATACTTGAGTTGTCTGTCAAGCAATGAGTTGAACTGCCTTGTGAAATATGAGTTCCCTGTCACTGAAAATGTTCAAGTAGGAAATGGATGGCCACCAGACAGGGTTTTAGTTGAAGGGATTCCTGAAATATGTGGAAAGATTTATATTAGTTTATTTTTAGTCTATGAATCAATTAATCTACGATAATTAACAATCCAGGGAGGACACAAATGAATATATAACAATAAAAATAGGCAAAAACCAAATTGACATTTAAGCCAGCTAGTAAGATAGGGAATTAATAGATGGATCTGGAACCTGGCAAGAAGTCCACATGGACATCAATAACCCCAAGATGGCTGCTGGAAGGACCACCGCCCCCCTCCCCCAAGATTCTGCCATTCAGGACAAGATTTCCTCTGGAAACCAGGAAAAGCCCCAGATATTCCCCCAAGGACTTTATCATTGGGCCCTCATGGGGAATTGAAAGATGGGGTAATCAATCAAAACAGCGAAGAGCTGGAACTCCTCCCCTGTCATTAGCAAAGGGGAGGAGTAATTAATGGTTCAGAAAGCAAGCCCAAAGCCTCTCCCTCTTGCTTTCTTGCCTTCGTCCTGCCCCAGTGCCAGTACCGGTCCTGGTTCTGCCCTGTTCCTGCCTTCTGTGCCCTGCTATCACCATGCCTCCCTGCACGGATCAACATGCCAGTAAAACCTGGGCATTTATAATTTATAATGGGGAATTGTAGTCTGTAAATCGGCCTGCTTTATCACTTTTCAACCCCTTCCTCTCTACCTGGGACCCATGATCTGTTATTTTCTCCCATTTCTTTTCTCTCCCTATCTTAGTAAATTACTGGCCTAACTCACCCGACAGTGCTCTTGAAATTAATTTCTGCAGCATAGTCAAGAACCTAGACTAAATCCGGTTACAACATGATCTAAACTACATATATATAAGTGTTGAGTAGGTTCCAAATAAAAGAGCAATCAGGGCAAACTGTTATTGAAGAAAGGCTTCTTTTTTTTTTTTTTTTAAAGATTTATTTATTTATTTCTCTCCCCTTCCCCCCGCCCCGCCCCCCCAGGTTGTCTGTTCTCTGTGTCTATTCGCTGCTTCTTCTTTGTCCACATCTGTTGTTGTCAGTGGCATGGGAATCTGTGTTTCTTTTGGTTGTGTTATCCTGTTGTGTCAGCTCTCTGTGTGTGCGGTGACATTCCTGGGCAGGCTGCACTTTCTTTCGCGCTGGGCGGCTCTCCTTACGGGGCACACTCCTTGCGCGTGGGGCTCCCCTACGCAGGGACACCCTTGCGCGGCAGGCACTCCTTGCGAGCATCAGCACTGTGCATGGGCCAGCTCCACACGGGTCAAGCAGGCCCGGGGTTTGAACCGCAGACCTCCCATGTGGTAGACGGATGCCCTAACCACTGGGCCAAGTCTGCCGCCCAAGAAAGGCTTCTTGTAGAACATAAAATTTGCCCAATATTTTAAAGTGAGAAAGAGATGTGGATAAGTGAAGAAAAGGGAGAATAAATCAAGAAAGAGGATCGTTTCATCACCATTATCTTACCATTACCATGTTTTTGATCGTCTACTCTAGAATAAGCACTGTGCCAAGTTCTTTCTCTGTGCACATTATCTCATTTAGTCCTTACAAACACCCAATAGGGTATGTATTACTAATATTCCCATTTTTACAGATGAGATGATTAAGATGAGAAGACTGAAATTAAGAGAGGATAAGCAACTTGTTCAAGTTCATGTAACTAGAAAACAAATAGCAGACCTGAGATTTGAATCCTGGCCTATTTCCCTGCAAAGGCTACGTCTTAAATCACTGCTACATTCCACTCCTTCTCATAGAAACCATGTTGCATACCTGAAGGCTCAGAGAGAGAACTATGAAATGTAAAACTTGGGAGGACAGTGTCTGAAAGATAGTTGGCACTCCATAAATGTTTGTTGAATGAATAAGTAAACTCTTGCCTTTCAGACTGTAAAAAATAAATAAATAAATAAATGGGTTTTTTTCTTTTATTCTCATGTTACAAAACCCAATTTGCAGTTAGATCTTGCTCTTCCTAAGAACTTTCCTCCTAGCCACTACAGCACCACCCTTGACCCAAGCTATGGATATGTAAACAAGAATGAATAGCACTCCAGGGATTTACACCTCAGGGTTTAAGTTCATCCCTTAGTCTCCCAGGTAGTGAGGTATTGTGTGGTAATATGCATCAGATGAGAGCCCTAGAATTTCTCTTTAGGCCTTCTTTAAGTTTCCCTTGTTGATCTTAAGGGCTGCAGCTTTCAAGTGAGAAAGGATACTTTTTTGTGTGTGTGTGAAAGTCAGAGAAACTATACTTTCTCAATTAACCAAAATGCAACTTACCCCTCTCCATCTTAGTTCTCTTCTTTCGAAATTCTCCACGAAGATCTTTTGTAAATATGACCTTTTTGAAGTTGGCCCTACTTTGGAATTTGTGTCCCCTGAGTGTGATGGAATTGGACTCAGATATGACCTTTCTACACATGCCTCTTCTGTTACTTTTACCAGACCTGTGGTTGGTGTTGGGGTTGGTGTATGCTCAGGAGATCTGAATCTCTGGACTGTCCATGTGACAGCCAGGCTCTGAGCCTCAGCAGACTTGCAACTTCTACCCTCTGGTTTATTGGACTTACCCTGGCCAGCTAACAGGGAGGTAAAGAAGATCAACCTCTACACCAGGGAACCAAGAGTGCCTACAACTGTAAGCAGGAGAATTGCATCCATCATCCATGTGGAATCTAAGCCCCCTCTTGATGTACAGGGGGTCTGGACTTAACCATCCCAGGGTCAACGGGATGGAGGAATAGAGTATAGATTAGAGTAGATTTACTGGTGTTCTGCTGGGGGAACTACTGTGATTAGTAAGGGAAGAAATTGTAATGTTGATGTGGAGAAAGTGGCCACGATGGCTGCTGATGATAGGGAGAGGGAAGAAGAGATATGATGTGGGAGCATTTTCAGGACTTAGAGTTGTTCTGGGTGATGTTGCAGGGACAGATGCTGGATATTGTGTGTCCTGCCATGGCCCACTGGGTGGACTGGGGAAGAGTGTAGACTACAATATAGACCACTGTTCATGTGGTGCAGCAGTGCTCCAAAATGTATTCACCAGGTGCAGTGAATGTGCCACGATGATGGAAGAGGTTGTTGATGGAGGAGTGGGGTAGGGACTGTGGGGGGTATATGGGGACCTCATATTTTTCGAATGTAACACTTCAAAGAAAATAAAGAAGGAAAGAAAATACAAATCTTAAAAAAAAATGACTTTTTTGCGTGTCCTAGCTTTTTTTTTTTTCAAGAAGACTTATTTTCTAATAGGATTCCTGTACAGTTCGAAAGGTACTAAATTTCTTGGAATAAATCATTGTGACCTACAATTTCAGATAACTTACAATACATAAGTGCTGTGCAGTTAGAGGCTGGTTACATTCTATATGAGGCTAATAAAAATAATCTGTTGTAAATTATTTCCAACATATGGTTATTTGTACCATGCTGAAAATTTTTTTTTACATTTATTTATTTTTATTTATTTCTCTCCCCTTCTGCTCCCCCAGTTGTCTGCTCTCTGTGTCCATTTGCTGCATGTTCTTCTGTGACTGCTTCTATCCTTATCAGCAGCACTGGGAATCTGTGTTTCTTTTTGTTGCATCATCTTGCTGTGTCAGCTTTCCATGAGGGCAGCGCCATTCCTGGGCAGGCTGCACTTTCTTTCGCGCTGGGTGGCTCTCCTTACGGGGAGCACTCCTTGTGCGTGGGGCTCCCCTACGTGGGGAGCACCCCTGCGTGGCATGGCACTCCTTGCGCGCATCAGCACCGCGCGTGGGCCAGCTTCACACGGGTCAAGGAGGCCCAGGGTTTGAACCGGAGACCTCCCATGTGGTAGGCGGATGCCCTATCCATTGGGTCAAGTCTGATTCCCATGCTGAAATTTTTATAGCTAAGATAATGTGAAACATCCTATTTGACTGATTCTATGTTCCTCTTCCTCCACTGAATTGACTTGCTTTGAGGAAAAGAGGCCAATTTATATTTCTATTTAAAAGCTAAGAAATACCCAAGTAAATGTAGGTTAGAATGAATTCTGGAATGCACGATATCCAGGTATTTATTGATTATTATTTTGATATCCTTAGTCCTTGGCTAAATTTCTGCCAGTTTTCACTAAAATCCTATCTCCTCAGTGCAGAGATAGGTAATTAACATTAGTCATAACAAACATCTTTTTTTCAGAATATTTTACTTATTAAAATGGCCCCAAAGTCATGAGCTTTAACGAGTGTACAGTACTAATTCATGGTGTTAATACTGGAGGGGGTGTATGAAAAATATCAAATGTAGCTCTGGACCATAGTTATTAGTAATGTTTTGATGATGTTCTTTATAGTCTGTGGCAAATATTCCACTACAATGCAGGGTGTTGGTGGAGGGGTGATGTATGGGAATCCTGTACATTGTGTATGGTTGTTTTGTAAGCTCACACACACAAAAATACTTATATTAAAACAGACACCCGGTGGCCCCAAAGAATTTTGTCATACTGATGTAGGCTATGGGGAGGGGGGCTCTTAGTCTCTTCATAGGTAACCTGACTGAGCTGTGCGTTTGGGACAGTGAGAACTGCAGTTCTGCCCTTGGTAACCATGACAACAACTCCATTCCCAGAGAAACAGTTTAGCAATGCAGACTCTATAAACTTTAAATATTCAGGGAAAATTCAAACCAAATGTGCTAAAAGCTTATCTAGAATGTATGACGTCCATGCTAAAAGCTTACCCTAGGATGTGGAAGATGTATGTTAATTCAAGACTTTTGAGCACTGAAACAGCACCATTTGGCTCCCTACCCTGTATAAAAGAAACTTGAAAATCTTGTTCGAGGCTCGGGTTTTGGAATGAGAAGCTCTGAGCCTGGCTAGTCATAAATAAATCTTTTTCCCTTCCCAAAATTATTCCTGAGTTCTGGCCTTTCTATACACAAATAATTGAACCTCTCTCGACTTCTACAACAAAACACTAATTCTTTTTTTTTTTTATTGACTTTGTAATAATATTACATCAAAAATATATATGTGAGGTCCCATTCAACCCCACTCCCCCACCCCCCCTCTCCCCCCCAAAACACTCGTTCCCATCATCATGACACATCCATTGGATTTGGTAAGTACATCTCTGGGCACCTCTGCACCTCATAGTCAATGGTCCACATCATGGCCCATACTCTCCCCCATTCCATCCAGTGGGCCCTGTGAGGATTTACACTGTCCGGTGATTGCCTCTGAAGCACCATCCAGGGCAGCTCCATGTCCCAAAGACGCCTCCACCTCTCATCTCTTCCTGCCTTTCCCCATACCCATCGTCCACCATGTCCACTTTTCTCAATCCAATGCCACCTCTTCTATGTGGACATTGGATTGGTTGTGTCCATTGCACCTCTATGTCAAGAGGAGGCTCAAATTCCACATGGATGCTGGATGCAATCCTCCCATTTTCAGTTGTAATCACTCTAGGCTCCATGGTGTGGTGATTGTCCTTCTTCAACTCCATCTTAGCTGAGTGTGGTAAGTCCAATAAATCAGATTGTAGGTGCTGGAGTCTGTTGAGGCTCAGGACCTGGCTATCACATTGTCAGTCCAGAGATTCAAATCCCCTAAATATATCTTAAATCCCAACGTTAACTGCACCTCCAGCACATTAGCATGAAAGTCTTATGAAGGGAGATCCCATCTGAGTCCAGATTCATCACACATAAACACCATTTCCAAAGAGGGGCCATCTGCCCTGGTAGTTAACCCCATCGGCCATGGCCATAACTCTCATGGGTCTCTTTAGCCTTCAAAGGAACCAATATCTGGGGGTTGTATCTGCTTTATCTGTCTCTCTGACTCTGCTCAGTTGTGCATGAGGGCAATCCTTCTGCCAGCCTCCAGACTCTTTTTTAGAAACTCGTAGCCATATAAACTCATTTCTCTTTTCCATTTCCCCCTTACTTTAGGTCAAACAGCATTTTAAAGTCATGTTATTTTATAAAACACTAATTCTTTATAAGGGTTTCATATTTTTCTGCAACATCCTCCTGAAACCCAGGTAACAAGCAATTCAAGCACCAATTTACACTTGGATTAAGCCTTTAAAGCAGTTCCATTTGGAACCTTAAGGTAGGTTAGTTTTATATTCAGGTCATTTGGCGCCTGTTATCATCCAAGGTCTACCCGCCCCCCCCACTCCTCTCCCTACATTAACAGCCCCTCCTTCATCTTTGTGAATTACAACCACACCTGGAGGAACAAAGCCATCTGTTTTAAATTATTTTATATTTTCATCCCTATTCTGTTCAGGTCTATCCTTCCCAGTTCCTTAAAGTGCACCTCCTCTCTTGTAAATGAACTCTAGTGCATTTAGGTACTCTACTAGCTGTCTGCACTGATAAACCAAGTCCTGTACTCACCTGAGACAATTTTATTCCAGAGTTTAGTTTGACATTTTTACACTAATTTAATCTGTCCTTACATTCATGGCATGAGTAGTTAATGCCCCAATATTAACTAATTTGGTTAATATTCACTTCTTTGTTCCCTTCTCCATACTGTTCATTACTTTCTTCTTCCACTTTTTCTCCTCCTAAAAGTTTCCACTGTGTTTAACTTGTTCCACATGTAAAACTTGCAAAATTCTTTCCTCTTCTGTTCACTGAGAGTTCCCTCTGCCTCCTGACATACCAAAACCCATCTGAGGACACCTCATCTTCAGGTACTATTTGTAGAGGCGATTTATCTTTCCATACTGCACATACTTCTGGGCTGTAAGGAGCCTCCTCACTCCTACATTGCTTCCAGACCACTTACCCCCACTCACAAACAAAACCTCTGCTTCTTGGAGCCTGAGGCATTTGATCTTACCACTTTCTACCCTGTTCCTCCCTATTTGCTCAGGGACCAATCTCCTAGTCATTCCTCCACATTTATTGAAGACTTTCAATACCAGTCATCCTCTCAACCAAGAGTTCTTCCATCATCCAGAGGACCCATCTAACACTTTGACCTCATTGTGATTCAACTTCAGGGACTTTTGCCTGAAGTTCTACATTTAGTCACCCCTTTGCAATGTCCATTCTCTGGACATTTTCATCATCCTCCACTGAGCCAAGAGTTGATCTGCTCAATCTCTGAAATCTTAATAGAAATAGTCCACTTTCTGATTGCCTAATCTAAACTCTCTTGCTTTCATAATCCCACTACTGGACTTTTGACTTCTTTGCTGTCATCTTTTGTAACTGTAACATCATTTATATTGATGACCCTTCCAACACCCTGACCTCCTATTTTCTAAGTCTCTTTGGCTTTAATAACCTTCACATTTCTATTATTGGTATTTTCATATTTTGCCTTCTACTAGTTATATAAATATCAGATTCCCCTTACTAAATTTTTTTCCTTGAAGGCAATGATTATGCCTTTGTACCATTTTTGTACAGTGCCTTGCAAATTAGTGTATGCTCATTAGAAAAGTAGTGTTCTGTACTGATTAAGAGTGCCAACTCCAAAATCAAGCTATTGGGGTTCAGACCCCAGCTTTGTAACTTACTCTATAAACTGTGGTGGAAGTTAACCAACCTCTGTGCCTCAGTTTCTTTATATATAAAATGGGGGTACTAATACTATGTACCCCATGGAGTTGAGATGATTTGCACTTAGAAGAATGCTTGTCACATAGCAAGAGACTACTTACTATTAACAATTGCCTTAATAAAGGGCTAGGGAAAAAAGACTTTGACAGGAATTAGGTGCAATACTGAAAGGAAAAAGGGCTCCAATTATGAAAAACAATCATTTAAAATAGAAATGGGTAACAAGTTGATTAGTAAGCAAATTTTCATTTGCCTATGCTTTACTTTCCACTGAGGTTACGCTAATAAATTGATTTTTGCTAGAGACTAGCTTATTTGACCACATGGTGTCACTATCATTGCATGGTAAATTTATTAAATGGGACATCATGTGAATAAACATTTGTAGAATTTTGGATAAAATACTATATATGTCTAAAATTTTAAATAGTTATAATTAACATTGCTGTACTATTAAACATTTATGTGCTCAAGGCAGTTTCTGAGCAGAGGTCGCATAGGTTATTGTTTACAGGTTTGGATGATCGATGCTCTGAAATACCATTTCCCCAAATGCACTCCTCCACAGTTCTGTCAAAGGTCCTGATGTTATCGCCAGTTGCGAATCTGTTTCTTGTTTTTTTTTTTTTTGCTTAATGTGTGTTGTTTCCGGGTGCAACAAGTTAAATTCCCACGGGCTACTTTATCAAATTAGCTCCTG
Source organism: Dasypus novemcinctus (assembly GCF_030445035.2). Taxonomy (NCBI): domain Eukaryota; kingdom Metazoa; phylum Chordata; class Mammalia; order Cingulata; family Dasypodidae; genus Dasypus; species Dasypus novemcinctus. The sequence goes on along the minus strand of NC_080704.1, from coordinate 113,427,790 downwards.
AATATTTAACTATTCCCTAAATGAGCAGGACATAGAGCTTGAAAGTTTATATGGAAATGGATATAATTTATTTACATGAGGGTCTTGCTGCCTACAGAAGGTAGGCTTAAATGATAGAAGAAAGGTGCTGGGTAAGAGAACTTAGGAACCAAGGCTTGCTAAAAAGAGGGGGAGAGAGTACTTAAGAGGAACTAGCCTACTTTATATAATCTTGTTCAGGCATTGCTGTGTATTTATAAGCACACACACATACCCCTTCCTAATAACCTGCATTATTAGCAAATCATAATAAATAAAACATTAAACATTTAGGAGGAAGAAAGCCCAGAGTTAAGCAAAGAATGTGTTCATGGAAAAAAGAAGGTATTTATACTCTTACAAAATATTCCTTGACGTTAAAAATGGAGTAAAGGGAAACAAAATGCATTTTAAAGCTCTCACAGTGAATTTATTCATTTTGTTTATTCTGGAAATCAGCATTTGAAGGTACGGTATATTGATTTCCTTATAAAACACATACTGTATTGTGAAACATTTTTATGCAACTTTGTATGTGCCTGTACCAAGGAGAGGGGATGGGGAGGAGGAAGGAAGAGAGAGAAACAGACAGGGAGACTTGTATGAAAGTGCAAGGGAGAATATTGAGTATGGTACTAGATTCCTATTATTAGAAACCAGGTTATATTTGGGGTCTGCAGAGTTTGATGAATTCCAAACATAGTTGTGCTGTTTTCCAGACATAGCACATCATATACTGGTTAGAACATCCCAGGATCATGTTAGCTTTTTAAATAACTGTGTCATTATTTAACTTGTGGTACAATGTGATTGTCAGATCTTTTGCTTTAAGCCTGTTTTTCTGCCAATGTTTTTCTCTATTATTCTTTAGTATCCACTGTGATGCTTCATCTTGCTTTCAATAAACAATTTTCCTAATTTGTCAAGGTGTTTTACAATTTTGTGACTTACAACATGAAACTCAACTTGGAGTCATTTGTAAAGGCAACGAAAATATTTTCAATTCATTTATCAAAAGCATGAATAAAATTATATTGGAAAAAAGGAAAAATACACTGTCCCTTTAAGATACTATTTCTGTATTCCACTTCATTATTTTCCCTGAGCTGATAGTAAACTGTGCATATATATGTATACACAGACACACACACACATACAAACACACACACACATATATATATATCTATAAATTCATGGTCTATTCATATTCTAGCTAACCAGTAGGAATGGTGAGATTCAAAAGCCTTACTTAGTCTTGAAACTTGAAAAAGAGTACCTACCAGAAACTTCTAGCAAACAATAAACTTTATAATAGAACAGTGGGAGCATTTTTTATCAAAGTCAATAGCAAGTCAAGGATGTACACTGCTGCAGTTACTGGAGTCTGAGACAATGGGATGAGATAGCAGGAAAGAACTAAGAGATATAATTATTATAAAAGAAACAAAACATTGTAGAGAAAGTAATATTTAAAAAATTTTAGAGAATCAATAGACAAACTATTAAAATGAATAGGAGTTCAACAAGATGGTCAAATGCAATCTGAACATCAATAGTGATGCAAGATCAATATTAATAGCTTCCTTGTCTATCAGCAATAATTGCATTCATTCAAGTCTTTCTTTTTAAAAAAAAGAAGAGTTGAAAACAAGCTAAGTGTACATCAGTAGGAGAGTGGTTAAATAAATTGTGTGTGTGTATACTATTATGCAGTAGTTAAAAGGAATGAATTAGAACTAAATCCAAATTTACTCACATGGAAATATCTCCAATTGCTATTGTTGAGTGTCAAAAGCAAGATACAGAATAAATTCGTTAATGTTAAAAATGAAACATAAAAGGACTGTGCTTTCTACAGATATATATGTGTGTGTGTGAAAATAAATAGGAAAAGTATGGAAGGTCACATACTGAACAAATAAATACATAAATAGCATTGGTTATGTCTTGGGAGGGTACTGAGATTTAGGGATAATAGTCAGTGGGGGTTTATGTGTAACATCAGTGTTTTTTTAACAACAAAAAAGTGTCAATTTATTACCTGTAAAAAGGAAATATAAAAACAATTTAAAATAAAATCATTTGCTGAGTTGATTTAGTCAACTTCATTTAAACTTGTCCATATTTTCCCGTATAAAAGAGAATTGTTTCCTAATTTCTTAAACTTTCATATGTTCGACAACCACTAAAGACTATGCACTATGCCCAGCAAAATGAATATGAAGGTATACATGGCAGACATGGTGTCTGTCCTACTGGGACTTTCAGTCTACTGAAAGAGACAGATAATAAGCAAATAAACAAAATAATTACAAATTATAAGAGTTTTAACAGAAATGTGCAGTGGGTTTTGATCGAAAATAATGTAGGTATGGTCAAGGGAGACATCTTAGAAAAAGAGGCATTTAAACTGGGATTTGGAGGACCTGTTATGTGTGATAGTGATGGGGAGAAAACCAAGTTAAAAGGGCTTTGTGCATAAAAAAGCTCACTGTGTTGCATAAAATGTTAGAAAGTCAGGGTAGTTAAAACATTATGAGTGAGAGGAGCAGTGATATTGTTTGGTTGGAGAGATAGGCAGAGGTCACATCACGCAAGTCCTTTTAGGCATGGTAAGGTTTAGATTTTTATTTGAAGAATAATGGAAAGTAATTAGGAGGCTTTGAGAAGAGAAATGTTATCTGACCTGTATTTTAGAAAGAGCACTCTGCTGCTGTGTAGAGATTGTATGGGACAGACAACAAGAGAAAAAGTAGGAAGCCTAGTTTGGAGGTTATTTGCTGTAGTCTATGAGAGATGATGGCAGCCTGCACTGGACTGGTGGTAGTAGATATGGTTACATTTTGGAAGTAGTAGGACTGTGTGAAAATATGAAAGAGTAAAGAGTCAGGTAGATGGAACAGTAAATGCAAAAGCATGCACTTTTTCTCTTGATTAAGAAGCATAAAGAAGACCAGAGTAGCTGGGGCATGGTGATGTGGGGGAGAAGGGCATGGGATAAGGTCAGATCGTATAGGGCCTTTATAGACCAGTGAATGGTGCTTAGGATTTATTCTAAATGGGACTGTTTTAAGCAGGGAGTGACATTGTCTGAATTATATTTTTCACAGTATCACTCTGGCTACTGTGTGGAAAATAGACACTGAAGTAAAGCTATCTGTTGGGAGGCCATTGCAGTCGTTTAGGTGAGAGATGATGTTGGTCTGGCTTGCATGGAAGTTAGCAGAGATACAAAATCTGGATAGATTTAAGTAATGTTTGGTGGTAGAATTAATAGGATTTTCTGTTTAGTGAGATGTGGGAAGGGAGAGCAGGGAGGTATCAAGGGTTACTTTCAGGTTTTTGGGCAGGTAAGAGTTTCATGGAATTGAGAGACCGAAAGGAGCCCAGTGTGGTTAGAGCTCTGTGAGTGGGAGGAACGGGGACAGGGTGGGGAGTGCTAGGAGAGGAGATCAGAGTGGTTGGCAGGAGACAGGCAACAAAGGGCTGAGTAAGGACATGGGACAGAGTTTGAATTTACTCTAAGTGCAATGGGATGCCACTGAGAGATTTTAAACAGTGTGACTTGTCTTTCCTAAAATGCCACTGTGATTGCAGTATGGGTAGCGGATTTTTCGAAGGAACAGTAAAAGCAGAAAGATCAGTTAGCAGGTTATGGCAGAGTTTTAAGATATAGAAGATGATGTCTTGGAAATTGATAAAACTAGATAGATCTGAGATTCACATGAAGTGAAAATGATTAGTTTTTTTTGAATTAAGCCCTTCTTTATGTATATATATGAATCCGAGTAAAAACTGAAGAGTTTTTACTATCTTCTCACTTCATTTATATACTATGATTTTATCCCCTCCCCCTTTTTAATCAGGAAAATTTTTTTTTAAGGCGAGTGAGTTTGCTGTTCTGACTAAATTCCTCCTTTCCATGGATTTAATTGCTTTGGAATTGGTGAGTGTGGAAGATTTTGAAATGGTGTATACCTCATCTACTTCACTGGACACAGTCAAAATAATAAAAAGCAGAGACATTTTATCCTTCCCTAATTTTTTACTTTGCTTAAATAAGCTACATTCAAATTTAAGCATTTCCTAAGATAATTTACCTATAAATAGCATATTTAACTTTCAAAAACTGTCTGCTCAGCAAGCAAGTGCATAAGATGCTCTGAATTTTCTGCCTGGCTGCACAGGAGTCCTGACTTTCCTTGCACATCTGGGACAGAACTGGATGGCTATCTCTGCCGCATTTGGAAAGTGTTGTTAAGAAGTTACATAATTAGTTAAAGATTTGTTAAGCATATCCTTAAGTTCCCTATGCTATCAAAATGCCCAGGAAAACACACATCAAATTGGGAAAACTTGAATTAAACGTTTATTGGTACTAGTCAAACTAAAGTTTCCCTTTCAGAAAAAGAATCCTACCAGTAGAGAGGCTATAAAAAGACTAGGCCCAGGAGTGAGGACATCCTGTACCCAAATCGTGAAGCCATGGTAGGCAAGGGGTATAGAAATATCACATAGGCTTGTTAAGGAATCTTGAAGGCAGCTTATCTGGGGAGATGGGGAGGCATAGACATGTAAAAATACATGCTGTAAGAAGATATTTGTACCCCATTGAAAAGAAGGCATAGTGAATTGTTAGTGAGAAAGAGAAAAGCAGTATTGGACACCTGGGACGCCTGGCACTATCAGTTAGGCTTTGCTGTTCTCCTGTTGAACATAAACAATTTCACAGGGTATCAGCATTAGACAAGGCCACTCTGTAACGACAATGGATCAAGACAAAACCAAGACCACTCCGTAATCATGTCAGAATACAGTAAAAATATTAACATTGTCCAAACCATAAAAATGACCAAACATCTCCCATCCTGGCTAATATGAGTAACAGTTGCTTCTTAACAATCACAGCTTTAGCATCAGGTTAGACTTAACTTCTTCTAGATAAGATTTGTTAATATACTTTATCACAGAATTACCTCCTTTGCCTGACAGCATCCAAATTCAGAATGAAAGTGCACCAACTGTGACCAACAACTCTGAATATGCCCAAGAATTTCCTGGGTTTATTACTGAAAGTCCAACATCCCTGGCGACTCCTCGGTCTTAGGCAAACTGGAACCATTGATCACTGCTCAATTTCCTTAAATACTTCCCCAAATCATCAAAACAATTCCAAATCCTGAAAGTCATTTCTAACATCCCCTCACTGAGGTGCCCCATGATTCCCCATGATATGAGTTGTCTGTCACCACAATAAGTAATAAACCCAACTTTTTCATCTACAGGTGTATTCCTGGTGATCTTTCCCTAGAGGACATGGACATTTATAAGAAATAAAGAGGTATGGCTTTTTGGAAAGGCTAATAAGGCCTAACATGGAAAAAGGGAACTGAAGGAACGAAGAAGTTAGAGAGAGTCAGGGAAGAGTTGAAGGGTGCCATGGGCCTGATTGTGCTAGAGTGTGATTTTCTGAAAAGGTAAATTTTAGGGGTGAGAGAAGATGAGATGAAGGAAGGTGAAACAATTAGCTTTTGGAGGAGGAGGAGGAGAAGTTGTTCCCTCCACCCTCTGTGCCCAAACAAAACAACTCATCAAAAAACTGCAAAAACAAACCAAATTTTGACTTAGGTTATAAATTAATGACTTAGTCCTTAATTATCATATATTTTCCTATCTACACTTGCTTCCTTATGTTTGTTAACTGCATCATGTATTAGTTTCTACAGAAGGAAAGTTTCTAGGAAGGAAAAAAGGAATCAAATAACATACTTGTTGAGAGGTCTTAAACTGCAAAACTCTATACTTACAATAATAATAATGTAGAGTTAATATGATTCAGTGTTAAAGATCATTATTCCTGAAATAACATAAAGTTCCTAGAACACTGTCTGACATATAGTAAATGTCAATAAATATACTATTGCAATTATGATCACTGTATTAGCCTAATGTAGTCTTTTCCAATGTGTTTATTTTAAAACAAGGCCAATGCTGTAGCTTTAAAACTGTTTTTGAGCACATCTCCTTGATTATATTGTAGGTATATATTGAATAGTATCTCTTAACTGCCTTCTTTGTTGAATTTTGTTCAGAGTCACATATTTATTTATTTTTTTTTTCACATATTTAAATTACTAATTGTGTGCCTGCCTTTTGGTGAGATTCACTATACCATTGATAAATCTTTTAAATTCATTGGTTGGGTATCTACATTCTAATAGATACTGGGCCCTACTGAAGGTTGCAAGGCAAGTTTTGAAAACAGCACTGCTATTAAGTTTGATATTGTTTATACTTTAAAAATAGTAGGGAAATCGCTATATACCATTCCCTAGTAAGGGACCATGACATTATATTGGGCTTCAAATTTCGGGGAGTTCTGGACCACAGAGTGTTTCAACAATGGCAATGGAGGGATACTGGTATGGGATACCAATGACAGGTGATATATGGCTGACAGGGAGCTGTACAGAACATATGTCCAGGGGGCATGGTAATGATTGGATATACTCATAGTGGCAACAATTAAAAACCACAGCAGGGGGGGTACTGGGTTCCTGGCCAGTGGTGCTCTGCCGCGGTCCCTAGGGGAGCAGCGACAGTCTCCCAGGTACAGCGGCGGGGACCTGGAGGGAGTGAGGGTTCAACAGTGAGCCCCTGATGCTAATGACTATGCTTGTGAGCTGATAAACCTAAAATAAGAACAAGGCCTAGAGCAACATTGTGCCTGGGAATTTCCTCCTGTCAGCCTTCATGTTACTCAAATGTGGCCAGTCTCGAAGCCAAACTCAGCATGTAAATGCAATGCCTTCCCTCCAGCGTGGGACATGACACCCGGGGACGAGCCTCCCTGGCAACGAGGGACCACTATCAAATACCAACTGATGATGCAACTGGAAAAGGACCTTATACAGAAGGTTCAATGCGGATCAGCAGAATATCCATGTCTACATAAAATAACATGACTTTAAAATGCTGTTTGACCTAAAGTAAGGGGGAAATGGAAAGGAGAAATGAGTTTATATGGCTACGAGTTTCTAAAAAAGAGTCTGGAGGCTGGCAGAAGGATTGCCCTCATGCACAACTGAGCAGAGTCAGAGAGACAGATAAAGCAGATACAACCCCCAGATATTGGTTCCTTTGAAGGCTAAAGAGACCCATGAGAGTTATGGCCATGGCCGATGGGGTTAACTACCAGGGCAGATGGCCCCTCTTTGGAAATGGTGTTTATGTGTGATGAATCTGGACTCAGATGGGATCTCCCTTCATAAGACTTTCATGCTAATGTGCTGGAGGTGCAGTTAACGTTGGGATTTAAGATATATTTAGGGGATTTGAATCTCTGGACTGACAATGTGATAGCCAGGTCCTGAGCCTCAACAGACTCCAGCACCTACAATCTGATTTATTGGACTTACCACACTCAGCTAAGATGGAACTGAAGAAGGACAATCACCACACCATGGAGCCTAGAGTGATTACAACTGAAAATGGGAGGATTGCATCCAGCATCCATGTGGAATTTGAGCCTCCTCTTGACATAGAGGTGCAATGGACACAACCAATCCAATGTCCACATAGAAGAGGTGGCATTGGATTGAGAAAAGTGGACATGGTGGACGATGGGTATGGGGAAAGGCAGGAAGAGATGAGAGGTGGAGGCGTCTTTGGGACATGGAGCTGCCCTGGATGGTGCTTCAGAGGCAATCACCGGACAGTGTAAATCCTCACAGGGCCCACTGGATGGAATGGGAGAGAGTATGGGCCATGATGTGGACCATTGACTATGAGGTGCAGAGGTGCCCAAAGATGTACTTACCAAATCCAATGGATGTGTCATGATGATGGGAACGAGTGTTGTTGGGGGGGGAGAGGGGGGGGTGGGGGAGCGGGGTTGAATGGGACCTCACATATATATTTTTGATGTAATATTATTACAAAGTCAATAAAAATAAAAAATAAATAAAAATAGTAGGGAAGTGAAGAAGCAGAATGTGATTGTCCATGGAAAAGGAAACCTGAGGTACTCAGAATTGCTAAATTAAACATAAAGAAATTAAGTTCCTTAGAACATATTTAATTCCTAATTTTCATCAGAAACCTGCCATATTTTATTTCTTCAAAAATGAAAGTCACCATATAAAATATAGGAATGTGCAGGGAATGTTTATGAAATTCTCTTAGCATGAAAGAAAAAAAAAGATTAATGCATGAGTTCTGGCAATGTCTAGGATGTGTTGAAAATCGTAGAAAGTAGAGTGTTTTACATTTACAATGTTTTGTACTGTTGAAAGACTGTCCTACCTGGTTTTCTGGTACCCAAAGAAACGAGCAGCATATTTTTTCATATATTACTATTAAGCTGCCATTTTGCATGTATAAAACTTGTAGTGATTCAAACACTCTACTATACTTAAAACAAAAATTTATTTACTCTTTTACAATTCTAAAATATTTTAATTTGATTTGAATTAATCATCTTAGAGGCCAAATTTGATGGTGCTAACACCAATTATAAAAATATTGTGGTCATTTACTGTCTTCATTTAATATCTTATAATATATTTGATATTATTCCCATTTCTTTCTTTTTCCAGATCTGGAGCAAAAAGTACACATTGACAGCAGAGAAAACTTGGGTCAGGAGTCTGCTTGCTCAAAGATTAAAAATTCTATATTTCTATTTACTTAAGAAATCATAAGTAAACATTTTTAAGGGAATCTTTACTTTTGATATGAATGACAAAATCTATTTCTGCCATGCCCTTTTTGATGGATAAAGATTCTTACAAAGTAGATTTATAAATTTCAGCCCCACAAATAGATTCAAATATCACATGTTTATAGCATAGAGTTCAATTTTCATTTCTGTAACATTTGCACACTTAAAATATGCCATTATTTAAACTCATATGAATCAGTTTTTCAGATATCACATATTTCAATACATGCAGCCATAGTCACATGAGAATATGAATCAAAGTGAAAAGCACAAATTAATAATAAAATTAAAATGTTATCTTTCCTTAAATATTCAGAGATAAAGACACAGTTTATTAAAAAGTAATTATATAATACATGGTGAGAAAAGGAATAGAGCTAATAAACCTTCAAAGAATACCTTACTTCATGAATTGTTATTGTCTTCCAGATAAATTAATTAAAAATATAAAGGAATAGTGAAGTAATTCCAGGTAGTTCAAGGCAAAAAAAAAAATTAAAATAATTTTACAACCACATTGCCAGGTGCTAGGGTAATTCTAGAGGGAAATACTATTTTATGGTAAACAAAGACATTAATGCTCTTTAAGAATTGATTATTACTTACCAAAATTTGCCATCTGTATTGTCTGATTGCCAGTCTCTGGAACATTGTAAATCACAACAGCATCAGCATTTCTTCTGCCTGCTGCTTGAATTTTTTCTGAAAATGTACAATTACCTCTTTCTATTAGCGCAATCCAAGGCTTCTTAGTATTAGTAAACTCAGTGTTGTAGTCACAAGCTTGGTAGTTATTGTTCTTAGGGATGCCCACCATCCCCATAGCATTAGCCACCGGTGAGGCTAATCCATAGACTCCACATTCACAAGTCTCTATTGTAGTGTAGTTGCTGCTTTCATTGTAGTAAGTCAGAGTCACATAGGCATTCATTGAAAAAGATGCTGTAATCTTAAATAAAACAGTAATTACAAGAAGCCAAGAAAACTTGAACTTACTCTCCTGGTTCATTGCTCGTTCATTTGAACATAAAATTTAGGATGTCTGCTGATATTTCCACCTATCAGTCACCATTGTCCACTCACGTGTCTGCTAAGCAGAAGTTTGAAATTTCAGTTGCAAGTAGGTAACTGATCTCACCTCAAGCAACACAAGCTCTGAATACGTCAGCTGTATTTATCTTTAGTTATCTAAATTCCCCTTTGCCTGCCCCTCCTCAAACTGTAAAAACATGTAATCCTTAACCAGGACTACCTTAGCAATAAATAGCACCATTAACTTTTTTCTACATGTCAAGTTATCAGGATTGGATGAACTCCTACACTGAATTTTTTTTTTCTCCTTATTGTTCCAGCTAATGTACTTTCATAAACATGGAGTGGATTGGAATGAGGAACTGGGCTCTTGGGAATTCCACGTGACAGGGCTGAAAGTCACCTCTCTCCGAATATCTAAAACACAAAACCTGTTTTCCAAGCCCTGTTGAAATATGCTGTTAATCAGTTCAGCTGGGAGTAAGTTAAGATCTGTAATTTTCATTGCTATGGCATTAGTAGAATTGATTTTACAGCCTTTTTCTCTCTTATTTTTTTGTGGATTTTTTTTCTAAATAGCCTCCCCAAGGAGTATCCTCTGCCACCCGTTTACTTTTTGAAAAGTAAACATATTTCAGTGGCCAGAGATCATTTACTCTCAAGTACAGTACCTTGCCCAGAGTAGGCATTTAAATATTTGTTGATTAACTGATAAATATGAATTGCTGCATTTCATTAATATTTTCATGTTTTTGCTTTAATTAGAGCAGTTGTAGGTTTACAGAAACAGCATGCAGCAAGTACAGAGTTTCATATATACCCCCTCTCACACACACAATTCTTCCTTTTAGTGACATTGTGCATTAGTGTGGTACCTGTGTTAAAATTCATGAAACAATGTTATAATAATTATGTTATTAACTTTAGCACACTATTTATACCCCTACAGTTCCAGCTGTGTGTTTGTGTGTGGTTAACTTATATATAACTTAAAATTTCCCTTTTTACCCCTTTTTCAAATAAACAATTCAGTGGTGTTAATTACATATGCAAAGTTGTGCCTCTATCTCCATCACCCACTGCCCAAACTTTCCCATCACCCCAAACAGGAATGCCATACCAATTAAATATTAACTCCTTATTCTCATCCTTCACTTGGCTACTGGTAACCTGTATTCTAATCTCTAACTTTATGAATCTATGTATTCTGCTTATTTCATATAAATTAGAACATACAATATTTGTCCCTTTGTGTCTGGCTTATTTCACTCAATATGATGTCTTCAAGATTCATTCACATTGTAGCACGCATCAAAACTTCATTTTTTTATATGGTCAAGTAATATCCCATTGGATGCATGCATTCCATTAATTTTTAAATTTTATTTATTTTTTTTTTTAATAATAGATTGTCTTTTTTTAAAAGATACATAAATCACAAAAAAAGTTTCATTAAAAAATACTACTTAGGACCACTTCCCACCCTCCCACTCCTCCCACATCAATAACCTCTTTCATCATTGTGGCCCATTCACTGCATTTGGTGAATACATCTTGGAGCACTGCTGCATCACATGGATTATAGTTTATATTGTAGATTACACTCTCCACCAGTCCATTCAATGGGTTATGACAGGATATATAATGTCCATCATCTGTCCCTGCAATATCATTTAGGACAACTCCAAGTCCCAAAAATGCCCCCATATCTCATCTCCACTTCCCTCTCCCTGCCCTCAGCAACTACCTTGGCTACTTTCCATGGGTCAATGCTACACTTTCTTCCATTACTAGTCACAATAGTTTTATAGTAGAGTACCAGTAAGTTCACTCTAATCCATATTTTATTTCTCCATCCTGTTGATCCTGGCTTGGTGATGGCCACTCCACCTCTATATCAAGAGGGGGCTTAGATCCCACATGACTGATAGATGCAATTCTCCTGCTTGGAGTTGTAGGCACCAGGTTCCCTGGTGTGGTGGTTTACCATCTTCACCTTCCTGTTGACTGACCTGTGCAAGCCCAACAAACTGGAAAGTAGGAGCTGCAACTCTGCTGAGGCTCAGGGCCCAGCTAGCACATGGCCAGCCAGTCCAGAGATTGAAGTCTCCTGGGTATACATCAACCCCAGCACCAACCACAGGTTCAGTAAAAGTGATAAAAAAGTGTAGAAAGTTCACACCTGAGTCCAACTCCATCACACTTAGGAACACAAATTTCCAGGTAGGGTACACTGACAAGGCACTGAACTCCAGAGTCAATCACCATGATCATAGAGCCTGTGTGTCTCCGTAGCCCTCAGGAGCACCAGTACCTGGGATTGTATCTACTTTGGCTGTCTCTGGGATCTTGTTTATGTTCCAGGAGTTACACTCTAGAAATTATACTGTTCAAGTTTTAATTTTTTCTTTCTTTTATATAAGGGATGACTTTTACTATCCTGCTATATAGAAAAGGAAACTGCTAACCGGGAAGTGCAGCTATCGAAGGTCATCAGCTTGGACAGGTCAGAACTAGATTCAAACCTAGGATGTCCAGCACTAGAGCGGCGCTGTCCAACAAAACTTTTTGGAGTGATGGCAATGTTTTATATCAGTGTGTCGAATATTGTAGCCACATGTGGCTACTGAAAAGTTGAAATGTGGCTAGTGAGAATGAGAACCTGATGTTTTTGGTGATGCTTAACTGATTTATTTGACTCAGGTGTGTGACCAAAAAAATTACACAGTATGAACATGCATTTCAGTGAATGGTCTTTCCAAATAGCAACCTATGATTTGCAAATTTCCCATTAGTCACACAAAATGGACTTGATTTCATGAAGAACTGGAAAATAAATATTCTGTCAAAAAACTTAGCAGCCTGCATCCAAATGTACTTCTAACATAACAAGGTACATTACTTTGTTTATAGAGGATAATGAGGTGTGGCTGATAGATACAGGGTAAAGTGATGTCCATAAAAATTTATTGCAGTTAATCAAATTTCATTTTATTCATAGATACTGCAAGTTCAGAGAGAGAGATGTTAGTAGGAAAGAATAAGGAAGCCTGAGGACTTTAATAGAAGGTGTTTCCATTTTCCAAAGAAGAATTGGGGAAGAGGTTAAAAAAACACTGAATGAATCAAAGTGGAAGACCTTCCTTCAGTCTGGGCTATTTATCAACTTGAGCTCTGTTCATATTGGTTCATGGAGTCTGGAGCATTTTTGGAGGCTCTGACATTCACGTGTGGATCCAGGGTCAGATGCCACAAATCTTTGGCTGGACATTAATATAACCAATGAATATAAAAAAAGCCTAATGAGGGCTTGTGGAAGTGTGACCAGCCTCGAAGCCAAACTCAGCATGTAAATGCACTGCCTTCCCCACAGCGTGAGACATGACACCCGGGGATGAGCCTCCCTGGCACCGAGGGATCACTACCAAGTACCAGCCGATGACATAACTAGAAAATGACCTTGAATTAAAGGTTCAACGCGGACCAGCAGAATATCCCTGTCTACATATAATAATAGGAGTTAAAAATGCTGTTTAACCTAAAGTAAGGGGGAAATGGAAAGGACAAATTAGTTTATATGGCTATGAGTCTCTAAAAAAGAGTCTGGAGGTTGTCAGAAGGCTTGCCCTTATGCACACCTGAGCAGAGTCTCAGAGACAGATAAAGTAGATACAACCCCAGGTATTGGTTCTTTTGAGGGCTAAAGAGACCCACAGATTTTATGGTAATGGCAGATGGAGTTCACTGCCATGTCAGTTGGCCCTTCTTTGGAGTTGGTGTTTCTGCGTGATGGAGCTGGACTCAGATGTGATCTCTTTTCACAAGCCTTTCATGCTACTTTATTGGAATTTTAGTTGGTGCTGGGGTTTAAGATATATTTAGGGGATTTGAATCTCTGGACTGACAATATGATAGCCACGCCCTGAGCCTCAACAGACTTCAGCTCCTACACTCTGGTTTATTGGACTTACCCCACTCAGCTAACATGGAGTTGAAGAATGTCAACCACCTTACCACAGAGCCTAGAGTGCCTACAACTGAAAGCAGGAGGATTGCATCCAGTATCCATGTGGAATCTAAGCCCCCTCTTGACATAGATGTGGAATGGACACAACCAAGCCAAAGTCCACAGGAAGGAGGAATACAGTAAGGATTAGAGTGGAGTTAATGATATTCTATTCATGAACTATTGTGGTTAATAATCGAGAAAATGTGGCATTGTTGTGGAAAAAGTGGCCATGGTGGCTGCTGGGTGTGGGGAATGGGAGGAAGAGATGGGATGTGGAGGCATTTTCGGGACTTGGAGTTGTCCTGGGTGGTGCTGCAGGGACAATTACCAGACATTGTAGATCCTCCCATGGCCCACTGGATGGAACGTGGGAGAGTATGGGCTATGATGTGGACCATTGACCATGAAGGGCAGTGATGCCCAGAGATGTACTCACCAAATGCAATGGATGTGTTATGATGATGGGGGAGAGTGTTGTTGTGGGGGGAGTGGTGGGGTGGGGGGCGGCGGGGGTGAATGGGGACCTCATATTTTTTAAATGTAATATTTTTTTAAAAAATGAATAAATAAAATAAAATTTTAAAAAAGAGAAAAAATGGGTGCTTGTGGAAAGGGAATGAAGGCAGGTCTTCGTCTTCTCATCTACTGGGTATCTTCATTTGACTAACCTGGTGTTGCTTGCCAGGTGAAGAAAATAGGTTCCCATAGGTTTCTAGATAAAGCAGATTTTGGTGACGGCAGCTTAGGACATACAATAGAGACTGTATGTTGTTTCTTACACAGCATATTTCTGGCTTATTCCTCCAATATTTGACCTTAACAAATTTTCTATTTCAGTATCTATGATTCCCTCTTCTCGTGATAGAGCCAATTCTGAACTATATGCAGAGGTAGTTGAGCTTTAAGTCCATTTCTTGATATTGGTAAATTGTTGGGGTGTTCATTCTTAGAATAAATCTTCTGAATAGCCCAGCTGATCTTCTGTCAAAGTGCTTTCTCATGAGGGATTCCCCATATATTGGCCAGTAGAATCCATGAACTGTGATGCTGGGGCCATTCTGGGCCATCCAGAGGCCCAGGGACAAAGAAAGTGGCCAGGATGAGGCACCATGGTTAGCCAGGTGTCCTCAGATAGTCAGGATAGTATGACAGGTGCCCTTCAGGATGTCCCTAAGTTTTTAAATCAATTGTATTTAAACATATTCATAAACCATACATTCATCGAAAGTGTATAATCAATGGCATTTGGTATAATCAGAGTTGTGCATTCATCACTTCAACCAATATTAGAGCATTTTCATTACTCCAAAAAGAGAAGAGAAAAACCCAAAAACAAAAAACAAAAGCAAACAAAAAGGAACTCTATCCCTTAGTAGTCAACTTTCAAACTCTCTATCCTTCTCCTGCCATATATAGCTGATGATGTATTTGTCTTTATAATTTATTTGTATTTACATTTTGTATAAATAGAGTCAAATAATATGTAGCTCTTTTGACCAGTTTCTTTCACTTAGCACTCTTTCATTTTTTTTTAAACATCAATGAATGGTTATTAATTTATTACTACACTCTACTGTCCATAGTTTGTTTGGTTGTATTTTTGCCCAAATATCACCCTGATATTAACATCTTCTAATACTACATATACTTGTTCTATTTCAAAGAAAAAAATTCCTATGTATGCATTATTAACCCCACTCATTTTTCACAAGAGGATTCGCTATGCTGTGCAGTCCCATGATTCGTTTTTTGGATTTCCTTCTAATGATATACATGACTTTAGACTTTCCCTTTCAACCACTAACATACTCATATATTAGCACTCCTAATTACAAACACTTTGATGTGCTCTCACTATTTTTATTCATTTGCAAACATTTACAAAGAACATTTTTACCAGTTCTGTACAGATTAAATCTCAGCTTTCCTTTCTCTAACTTCATTCTATTTTCTGGTGATTTATAACGTAGCTATTAACTTCATGAGTTTGCTCATTATATTTAGTTCATAATAATGAGATCATACAATATTTGTCCTTTGTGCCTGACAAAGTTTCACTCAACATAATGTCCTTTGGGTTAATCCACGCAGTCATATGCTTCATGACTTCATTTCTTTTTACAGCTGAATCCACTGTGTGAATATACCACTATTTGTTTATCCATCTCTCATTTAATGGGCACCTAGGTTGTTTCTATCTTTTGGTGATTGTGAATAATCAGTCTGCAGATGTCTGTTCATGTCCCTACTGACAGTTTTTCTGGGAATATTCTCAGTAGTGGTATTGCTGGGTCACATGGCAGATCTGTATCTAACTTCCTTAGGACTGGCCAAATAGACTTCCATAGCCATTGTACCTGTCTACATTCCCACCAACAGTGATTACTTGTTCCTATGTCTCCACATTATTACTAAAACTTGTAGTTTTCTGTTTTTGTTTAATAGTGCCTATTCTAGTAGGTGTGAAATGATATTTGTTTTAGCTTTGATTTGTATTTCTCTAAGAGCTAGTGATGTTGAATATTTTTTCATGTGTTTTTTTGCCATTTGTATTTCTTCTTTAGAACAATGTCTATTCCAGTCTTTTGCAAATTTTTAAATTGGCTCATTTGTGTTTTATTTTGAGTTGTAGGATCTCTTTAAATACCATGGATCTTAAGTCTGTGTTGGATATATGATTTCCAAATATTTTCTCCCATTGAATAGGCTGCCATTTTTAAAAAATCACAGGATCATTTCTTTTTTTTCCCACTTTTTAATTTTTTATTGTCTTTTTTGAAGATACATACATCACAAAAAATGTTACATTAAAAAATATAGGGGCAAGATGGCGGCTGAGTGAACATCCCTGTTAGGGTCTTCTGCAGGGAATCGGCTGGGCGGCGTTGGAGACTCTTTGGGACCGGATTGTTTCGGGATTTTTGCTGGTCCGGAGGTGTCTGGACATCGATTTGGAGGGAAGGTAACAGAGAGGATTCGTCTGTGAAATATACACGGAGATCCCAGCTACCTGCAGAGGATTCCCTTCTTGGCTGTGTAGTTCACACCATATTCCTCCCAAATTCAGTCATCAACTTCATAAAAGGTACTCTACCTACAGCTATAACTCTATACAATCTACATGAATCTAACCTCCATCCTTCCAGATCTCATATTCCTGCTTTATTAACATACATCACCAATACAACTTTACACTTTTCCCTTGCTTACACAATTGCCTTTCCCCAACACTAATACTTTCCTCTAAAGTGAACTTAACCAACAACAAGTAACTAGAATAAGAAGAAAAAAGTGACAAAGAGAAGATATAACACCTGTGCAAAAATAACAACTAATTAACCTCCAAGAGCAGACAAAGAAGCTAAGGAACTGATTAAATTCGTCAAAATAAAGAGATGACCAGAAAGCAACAAAAATCTACGAACCAAACCAATAATCAGGAAAACATGGCTGAATCCAATCAACAAACCAATAATCACGAAGGGGAGCAAAACTTGGCACAAGCAATGAAAGATCTCAGAACATTTATCACTGACAAATTTGATGCAGTAATGAAAGAGGTTAACAACATGAAGACATCACTTGGAGGGGAAATTGCAGACATACGCAAAAACATAACAGATATGATGGGAATGAACACCACAGTTCAAGAAATCAAAAATACACTTGCAGCAAATATCAGCAGACTAGAAGAGACAGAGCAGAGAATTAGTGATGTGGAAGACAGTACATCAGAAATCAAACAGATAGTAGAAGGGGTCAATAAGAAGATAGAAAAAATCCAATTAGGATTTAGGGACCTGAATGACAATGCAAAACGCTCAAACATACGTATTATAGGCATTCCAGAAGGTGAAGAGAAGGGAAAGGGGTCAGAAAGAGTGTTGCAGGAAATAATGACTGAAAACTTCCCAAATCTACTGAAAGAGACAGATGTACATATCCAAGAAGCACAGCGCACTCCACAAGTCATAAACCCCAACAGGCCCACCCCAAGACATATACTTGTCAAATTATCCAATGCTCAAGACAAAGAGAAGATCCTAAAAGCAGCAAGAGAAAAGAAAACCATCACATACAAGGGAAGCTCAATTAGATTAAGTGCTGATTTCTCTTCTGAAACCATGGAGGCAAGAAGACAGTGGTATGATATAGTCAAGGTACTAAAGGAAAAAAATTTCCAACCAAGAATACTCTACCCAGCTAAACTAGCATTCAAACATGATGGAGAGTTCAAAATATTCGCAGACAAACAGAAACTGAAAGAGTATACCAACAAGAAACCTCCCCTTCAAGAAATTCTAAAGGGAGTTCTGCAGGAAGAAAGGAAAAAACAGGAAAGGCAAAGTTGGAGGAGAGTATAAGACCAACAACAACAACAAAAAAGACAAAAAAAAATATACAAACAAAATATGACAAACACAAATCCAATCAAAATATGGCTAACACAAATAATTCCTTGATAGTAATAACACTGAATGTCAATGGATTAAACTCACCTATCAAAAGATTCAGACTGGGACACTGGATAAGGAAATATGACCCATCCATATGCTGTCTACAAGAGACACATCTTAGACCCAGAGACGCATGGAGATTGAAAGTGAAAGGCTGGAAAACAATCATACAAGCTAACAATAACCAAAAAAAGGCAGGAGTAGCTATATTAATATCAGACAAAATAGACTTTAAATGTGAAACAATTGTGAGAGACAAAGAAGGATACTACATTTTAGTCCAAGGGAAAATCTGTCAAGAAGATCGAACAATCATAAATATCTATGCCCCTAACAAGGGTGCCTCTAAATACGTCAGGCAAACGCTGGAAAAACTAAGTGAAAGAATAGATACATCTACAATGATAGTGGGGGATTTTAATACACCACTATCAATTCTGGACAGAACATCTCAAAAGAGAATCACCAAAGACACAAAACATCTGAATAGTATATTAGAGGAGCTCGATCTAATAGACATATATAGATCGCTACACCCAAACACAGCAGGATATACATTTTTCTCAAGCGCACATGGATCATTCTCCAAGATAGATCATATGCTAGGCCACAAAGAAAGGCTGAACGAATTCAGAAAGATTGAAATCATACAAAACATTATCTCTGACCACAGTGGAGTCAAGCTGGAGATTTGCAAGGGAAAGAAGCCCAGATTTCACACCACGATTTGGAAATTAAACAACACACTCTTAGAAAAACAGTGGGTCAAAGAGGAAATCTCAAAAGAAATCAATGACTACCTTGAAACAAATGATAATGATAACACAACATACCAAAATTTATGGGATGCAGCAAAAGCAGTACTGAGAGGGAAGTTTATAGCCATAAATTCATATATCAAAAAAGAAGAAAGAGCAAAAATTGAAGAACTAACTGCACATTTGAAGGAATTAGAAAAACAACAACAAAGTAACCCAACAGGAAGAAGAAGGAAGGAAATAACAAAGATAAGAGCAGAACTAAATGAAATAGAAAATAAGAAAGCACTTGAACAGATAAACAAGACCAAGAGCTGGTTTTTTGAGAAGATTAACAAAATTGACAAACCTTTAGCAACACTAACAAAGAAAAAAAGAGAGAAGATGCAAATACACAAAATAAGAAATGAGAAAGGCGATATCACCACTGACCCCACAGAAATAAAGACTATCATAAGAGGATATTTTGAAAAACTATATTCCAACAAAAATGACAATCTAGAGGAAATGGACAAATTCCTAGAAACACATAAACAGCCCATATTGACAAAAGAAGAAATTGATGATCTTAACAAACCAATCACAAGCAGAGAGATAGAATCAGTTATTAAAAATCTCCCAACTAAGAAGAGCCCAGGGCCAGATGGCTTCACAGGTGAATTCTACAAAACATTCCAGAAAGACCTAACACCAATCCAGCTGAAACTATTCCAAAAAATCGAAACAGAAAGAACATTACCCAACTCCTTCTATGATGCCAACATTACCCTAGTACCAAAGCCAAACAAAGACATCACAAGAAAGGAAAATTACAGACCAATTCCTCTAATGAACCTAGACGCAAAAATGCTTAACAAAATACTTGCTAATCGTATTCAACAACACATTAAAATAATTATACACCACGACCAAGTGGGATTCATCCCAGGTATGCAAGGATGGCTCAACATAAGAAAATCAATCAACGTAATACACCATATAAACAGATTGAAGGAAAAAAATCACATGATTATATCTATTGATGCAGAAAAAGCATTTGACAAAATACAGCACCCTTTCTTGATAAAAACACTCCAAAAGATTGGAATACAAGGAAATTTTTTGAACATGATAAAGAGTATATATGAAAAACCTAAAGCCAATATTGTGTACAATGGAGAAATCCTAGACTCCTTCCCTCTAAACTCAGGAACAAGACAAGGATGCCCACTGTCGCCGCTCCTATTTAACATTGTCTTAGAAGTACTTGCTCGAGCACTGAGGCAAGAACCAGAAATAAAAGGCATTCAAATTGGAAAGGAAGAAGTCAAAATTTCATTATTTGCAGATGACATGATCCTATACATAGAAAACCCTGAGAGATCTACAACGAAGATTCTAGAACTCATAAATGAGTTTAGTAAAGTCGCAGGTTATAAGATCAATGCGCAAAAATCAGTAGCATTTCTGTACACCAATAATGAGCAAGATCAGGAGGAAATCAAGAAACAAATACCATTCACAATAGTAAATAAAAAAATCAAATACTTAGGAATAAATTTAACTAAAGAGGTAAAGAACTTATACACCGAGAACTATACAAGATTGTTCAAGGAAATCAAAGAAGACCTGAATAAATGGAAGACTATTCCTTGTTCATGGATAGGAAGACTGAACATTATTAAGATGTCTATCCTACCAAAACTGATCTACACATTCAATGCAATCCCAATAAAAATCAATGCAGCCTTCTTTAAGGAACTAGAAAAACTAACTATGAAATTTATTTGGAATGGAAAGAGACCCCGAATAGCCAAAGACATACTGAAAAAGAAAAACGAAATTGGAGGAATCACACTACCTGATTTCAAAACATACTATAAAGCTACGGTGGTGAAAACAGCATGGTATTGGCATAAGGAGAGACACATAGACCAATGGAATCGAATTGAAAGCTCTGATATAGAACCTCACATATACAACCACATAATATTCGATAAAGCCACCAAACCCTCTCAACTGGGAGAGAGTGGCCTATTCAACAAATGGTGTCTGGAGAACTGGATAGCCATATGTAGAAGAATGAAAGAGGATTACCATCTCACACCTTATACAAAGATCAACTCAAGATGGATCAAAGACCTAAATATAAAAGCCAAGACCATAAAAACCTTAGAAAGCAGTGTAGGGAAATATCTACAGGACCTTGTAATAGGTAATGGATTTATGAATATCTCACCAAAAGCACGAGCAGCAAAAGAACTAATAGATAAATGGGACTTCCTCAAAATTAAAGCCTTCTGCACCTCAAAGGAGTTTGTCAAGAAAGTAAAAAGGGAGCCCACACAGTGGGAGAAAATATTTGGCAATCAGATATCTGATAAGAAACTTATAACTTGCATATATAAAGAACTCCTACATCTTGAAAATAAAAAGATAAACAATCCATTTAAAAAATGGGAAAAAGACTTAAACAGACACTTCTCCGAAGAAGAAATACAAATGGCAAGAAAGCACATGAAAAAATGTTCCAAATCTCTAGCTATCAGGGAAATGCAAATCAAAACCACAATGAGATACCATCTTACACCCATAAGATTGGCAGCTATGAAAAAAACAGAAGAATACAAGTGCTGGAGAGGATGTGAAGGAAGGGGAACACTCATCCACTGCTGGTGGGAATGCAGAAGGATCCAACCATTCTGGAGAACAGTATGGCGGTTTCTCAAAAAACTAGCCATAGATTTGCCATATGACCCAGCAATACCACTGCTGGGAATATACCCAGCAGAACTGAAAACAAGAACACAAACCAATATATGTACACCAATGTTCATAGCAGCATTGTTCACTATTGCCAAAAGTTGGAATCAACCCAAATGCCCATCAACAGACGAGTGGATCAATAAAATGTGGTATATACACACAATGGAATACTACTCGGCTGTAAGAACAAACACACTACAAACACATGTGATAACATGGATGAATCTTGAGAACCTTATGTTGAGTGAAGCAACCCAGACATTGAAGGACAAATACTACATGACCTCAATGATATGAAATAAACAAGCTGCCCTAGATAGCAAGAGACTGAACGATAGGCTTGCAGGAAATCGGAGGGTGGAGGAAGGATATGAGCCGATGTCTGCAGGGGTGGAATTTAAGACGAGATGGTGGTAAGTATGAACACAAAGAAGAGATAAAAGGGGGGCAAGGGGTTGCCTTTGCTTGGGGCTTTGCGGGTTTGAGGGTGGCTGGGGAGGGACGGGTGGGTAACGTTGCCCAAAAGTGGGGGGAGGGAGGGGTAGCATACGAACCAGGAGAGGGTCAGGGGTTGGTGGAGAGTAAAATGCCGAGAAAATCATATCAAAATATAATAAAGAGGGTTACCTGTTTAGAATGCTCGGAGGGGAGGGTCTGATGCAGGACGGGCTCCTGGGGAATGTCTAAATGCTCATTCTGCCAGAGTGGGTGACACCATGGGGTAGAAACCCAAGTAGTGAGAGTGGGGGTGGACCCACATCCTGGGGAGGACTAATGCCATCCAATAGAGGGAACTGTATCCCTCGAGAGAAAGGGTGGCTCCCAGGGCATTGGGGCAGTTGAGCAAGTTAGGCCCTGAACACTATTCCATCTATCTCTGGAAGTGGCTCCTCAGGAAACGGAGGTTGGCTATCACTGAGGGCACTAAGGTGGAAGGGAAAATGGACGTTAAATGTGTGGAACCAAAGTAAATGGGGGGTAAGAGAGGAGTTTCTTGAGAGTACACAAGGATGGATATAAAACATGTAATATTACACCATAACATATAGGAGATGACAGACTGATAATGTAAACCATAATGTAAAACATAGGATAACTAAAAATGTAAAGAACTGTGTATCCTAAAGTATGCACCATAATGTAAATACAGATGTCACCTTGTTAGAAAGCTAATGTCTCAGACTCTGTACATCACTTTAAGTAAATATGATATGAATAGGGCGTAAGAGTATCACTGTGGAAGGGAAAAGGTTTTCTGGTGGATGTGTGGGAGTGCTGTATATTATATATATACATTGCTGTGGTCTAGGACTCCTGTGAAGAAAAGCTGAATAATTAGGGGGGGGGGGGGAAAAAAAAAAAAAAAAAAGAAAAAAATAGGATGTGGAATTTTTTCAAGTCAACATTCTTTATCTAAGTTCTTTATCTAACTTTATCCAAGTTCTTTATCTATCCTTTAAACTCATCGCTATATGCCATTCCCTAGTAAGGGACCATGACATTATATTGGGCTTCAAATTTCGGGGAGTTCTGGATCACAGAGTGTTTCAACAATGGCAATGGAGGGATACTGGTATGGGATACCAATGACAGATGATATATGACTGACAGGGAGCTGTACAGAACATATGTCCAGGGTGCATGGTAATGTTTGGATATACTCATAGTGGCAACAATTAAAAACCACAGTAGGGGGGGTACTGAGTTCCCGGCCAGTGGTGCTCTGTCGTGGTCCCTAGGGGAGCAGCGACAGTCTCCCAGGTACAGTGGTGGGGACCGGGAGGGAGTGAGGGTTCAACAGTGAGCCCCTGATACTAATGACTATGCTTGTGAGCTGATAAACCCAAAATAATAACAAGGCCTAGAGCAACTTTGTGCCTGGGAATTTCCTTCTGTCAGCCTTCATGTTACTCAAATGTGGCCAGTCTCGAAGCCAAACTCAGCATGTAAATGCAATGCCTTCCCCCCAGCGTGGGACATGACACCCGGGGATGAGCCTCCCTGGCAACGAGGGACCACTATCAACTACCAACTGATGATGCAACTGGAAAATGACCTTATACGGAAGGTTCAATGCGGATCAGCAGAATATCCATGTCTACATAAAATACCATGACTTTAAAATGCTGTTTGACCTAAAGTAAGGGGGAAATGGAAAGGAGAAATGAGTTTATATGGCTACGAGTTTCTAAAAAAGAGTCTGGAGGCTGGCAGAAGGTTTGCCCTCATGCACAACAGAGCAGAGTCAGAGAGACAGATAAAGCAGATACAACCCCCAGATATTGGTTCCTTTGAGGGCTAAAGAGACCCATGGGAGTTATGGTCATGGCTGATGGGGTTAACTACCAGGGCAGATGGCCCCTCTTTGGAAATGGTGTTTATGTGTGATGAATCTGGACTCAGATGGGATCTCCCTTCATAAGACTTTCATGCTAATGTGCTGGAGGTGCAGTTAATGTTGGGGTTTAAGATATATTTAGGGGATTTGAATCTCTGGACTGACAATGTGATAGCCAGATCCTGAGCCTCAACAGACTCCAGCACCTACAATCTGATTTATTGGACTTACCACACTCAGCTAAGATGGAGGTGAAGAAGGACAACCACCACACCATGGAGCCTAGAGTGATTACAACTGAAAATGGGAGGATTGCATCCAGCATCCAGGTGGAATCTGAGCCTCCTCTTGACATAAAGGTGCAATGGACACAACCAATCCAGTGTCCACATAGAAGAGGTGGCATTGGATTGGGAAAAGTGGACATAATGGACAAAGGGTATGGGGAAAGGCAGGAAGAGATGAGAGGTGGAGGCATCTTCGGGACATGGAGCTACCCTGGATGGTGCTTCAGAGGTAATCACCGGACATTGTAAATCCTCACAGGGCCTACATGATGGAATAGAGGAGAGTATGGGCCATGATGTGAACCAATGTATATGAGGTGCAGAGGTGCCCAAAGATGTACTTAACCAAATCCAATGGATGTGTCATGATGATGGGAACGAGTGTTGTTGGGGGGGGGGGAGAGGGGGGGTGGGGGGGTGGGGTTGAATGGGACCTCACATATATATTTTTAAGGTAATATTATTACAAAGTCAATAAAAAATAAAAAAATTAAAAAAAAAAAAAAAAAAAAAAAAAAAAAAAAAAAAAAAATCTCCCAACTAAGAAGAGCCCAGGGCCAGATGGCTTCACAGGTGAATTCTATAAAACATTCCGGAAAGAACTGACACCAATCCTGCTGAAACTATTCCAAACCATCGAAACAGAAAGAACATTACCCAACTCCTTCTATGATGCCAACATTACCCTAGTACCAAAGCCAAACAAAGACATCACAAGAAAGGAAAATTACAGACCAATTTCTCTAATGAACCTAGACGCAAAAATACTTAACAAAATACTTGCTAATCGTATTCAACAACACATTAAATGAATTATACACCACGACCAAGTGGGATTCATCCCAGGTATGCAAGGATGGTTCAACATAAGAAAATCAATCAACGTAATACACCATATAAACAGATTGAAGGAAAAAAATCACATGATTATATCTATTGATGCAGAAAAAGCATTTGACAAAATACAGCACCCTTTCTTGATAAAAACACTCCAAATGATTGGAATACAAGGAAATTTTTTGAACATGATAAAGAGTATATATGAAAAACCTAAAGCCAATATTGTTTACAATGGAGAAATCCTAGACTCCTTCCCTCTAAACTCAGGAACAAGACAAGGATGCCCACTGTCGCCGCTCCTATTTAACATTGTCTTAGAAGTACTTGCTCGAGCACTGAGGCAAGAACCAGAAATAAAAGGCATTCAAATTGGAAAGGAAGAAGTCAAAATTTCATTATTTGCAGATGACATGATCCTATACATAGAAAACCCTGAGAGATCTACAACGAAGATTCTAGAACTCATAAATGAGTTTAGTAAAGTCGCAGGTTATAAGATCAATGCGCAAAAATCAGTAGCATTTCTGTACACCAATAATGAGCAAGATCAGGAGGAAATCAAGAAACAAATACCATTCACAATAGTAAATAAAAAAATCAAATACTTAGGAATAAATTTAACTAAAGAGGTAAAGAACTTATACACTGAGAACTATACAAGATTGTTCAAGGAAATCAAAGAAGACCTAAATAAATGGAAGACTATTCCTTGTTCATGGATAGGAAGACTGAACATTATTAAGATGTCTATCCTACCAAAATTGATCTACACATTCAATGCAATCCCAATAAAAATCAATGCAGCCTTCTTTAAGGAATTAGAAAAACTAACTATGAAATTTATTTGGAAAGGAAAGAGACCCCGAATAGCCAAAGACATACTGAAAAAGAAAAACGAAATTGGAGGAATCACACTACCTGACTTCAAAACATACTATAAAGCTACGGTGGTGAAAACAGCATGGTATTGGCATAAGGAGAGACATATAGACCAATGGAATCGAATTGAAAGCTCTGATATAGAACCTCACATATACAACCACATAATATTCGATAAAGCCACCAAACCCTCTCAACTGGGAGAGAGTGGCCTATTCAACAAATGGTGTCTGGAGAACTGGATAGCCATATGTAGAAGAATGAAAGAGGATTACCATCTCACACCTTATACAAAGATCAACTCAAGATGGATCAAAGACCTAAATATAAAAGCCAAGACCATAAAAACCTTAGAAAGCAGTGTAGGGAAACATCTACAGGACCTTGTAATAGGTAATGGATTTATGAATATCTCACCAAAAGCACGAGCAGCAAAAGAACTAATAGATAAATGGGACTTCCTCAAAATTAAAGCCTTCTGCACCTCAAAGGAGTTTGTCAAGAAAGTAAAAAGGGAGCCCACACAGTGGGAGAAAATATTTGGCAATCATATATCTGATAAGAAACTTATAACTTGCATATATAAAGAACTCCTACATCTTGAAAATAAAAAGATAAACAATCCATTTAAAAAATGGGAAAAAGACTTAAACAGACACTTCTCCGAAGAAGAAATACAAATGGCAAGAAAGCACATGAAAAAATGTTCCAAATCTCTAGCTATCAGGGAAATGCAAATCAAAACCACAATGAGATACCATCTTACACCCATAAGATTGGCAGCTATGAAAAAAACAGAAGAATACAAGTGCTGGAGAGGATGTGAAGGAAGGGGAACACTCATCCACTGCTGGTGGGAATGCAGAAGGATCCAACCATTCTGGAGAACAGTATGGCGGTTTCTCAAAAAACTAGCCATAGATTTGCCATATGACCCAGCAATACCACTGCTGGGAATATACCCAGCAGAACTGAAAACAAGAACACAAACCAATATATGTACACCAATGTTCATAGCAGCATTGTTCACTATTGCCAAAAGTTGGAATCAACCCAAATGCCCATCAACAGACGAGTGGATCAATAAAATGTGGTATATACACACAATGGAATACTACTCGGCTGTAAGAACAAACACACTACAAACACATGTGATAACATGGATGAATCTTGAGAACCTTATGTTGAGTGAAGCAACCCAGACATTGAAGGACAAATACTACATGACCTCAATGATATGAAATAAACAAGCTGCCCTAGATAGCAAGAGACTGAACGATAGGCTTGCAGGAAATCGGAGGGTGGAGGAAGGATATGAGCCGATGTCTGCAGGGGTGGAATTTAAGACGAGATGGTGGTAAGTAAGAACACAAAGAAGAGATAAAAGGGGGGCAAGGGGTTCCCTTTGCTTGGGGCTTTGCGGGTTTGAGGGTGGCTGGGGAGGGACGGGTGGGTAACGTTGCCCAAAAGTGGGGGGAGGGAGGGGTAGCATACGAACCAGGAGAGGGTCAGGTGTTGGTGGAGAGTAAAATGCCGAGAAAATCATATCAAAATATAATAAAGAGGGTTACCTGTTTAGAATGCTCGGAGGGGAGGGTCTGATGCAGGACGGGCTCCTGGGGAATGTCTAAATGCTCATTCTGCCAGAGTGGGTGACACCATGGGGTAGAAACCCAAGTAGTGAGAGTGGGGGTGGACCCACATCCTGGGGAGGACTAATGCCATCCAATAGAGGGAAATGTATCCCTCGAGAGAAAGGGTGGCTCCCAGGGCATTGGGGCAGTTGAGCAAGTTAGGCCCTGAACACTATTCCATCTATCTCTGGAAGTGGCTCCTCAGGAAACGGAGGTTGGCTATCACTGAGGGCACTAAGGTGGAAGGGAAAATGGACGTTAAATGTGTGGAACCAAAGTAAATGGGGGGTAAGAGAGGAGTTTCTTGAGAGTACACAAGGATGGATATAAAACATGTAATATTACACCATAACATATAGGAGATGACAGACTGATAATGTAAACCATAATGTAAAACATAGGATAACTAAAAATGTAAAGAACTGTGTATCCTAATGTATGCACCATAATGTAAATACAGATGTCACCTTGTTAGAAAGCTAATGTCTCAGACTCTGTACATCACTTTAAGTAAATATGATATGAATAGGGCGTAAGAGTATCACTGTGGAAGGGAAAAGGTTTTCTGGTGGATGTGTGGGAGTGCTGTATATTATATATATACATTGCTGTGGTCTAGGACTCCTGTGAAGAAAAGCTGAATAATTAGGGGGGGGGGGGAAATAGGATGTGGAAATTTTTTCAAGTCAACATTCTTTATCTAAGTTCTTTATCTAACTTTATCCAAGTTCTTTATCTATCCTTTAAACTCATCGCTATATGCCATTCCCTAGTAAGGGACCATGACATTATATTGGGCTTCAAATTTCGGGGAGTTCTGGATCACAGAGTGTTTCAACAATGGCAATGGAGGGATACTGGTATGGGATACCAATGACAGATGATATATGACTGACAGGGAGCTGTACAGAACATATGTCCAGGGTGCATGGTAATGTTTGGATATACTCATAGTGGCAACAATTAAAAACCACAGTAGGGGGGGGTACTGGGTTCCCGGCCAGTGGTGCTCTGTCGTGGTCCCTAGGGGAGCAGCGACAGTCTCCCAGGTACAGTGGTGGGGACCGGGAGGGAGTGAGGGTTCAACAGTGAGCCCCTGATACTAATGACTATGCTTGTGAGCTGATAAACCCAAAATAATAACAAGGCCTAGAGCAACTTTGTGCCTGGGAATTTCCTTCTGTCAGCCTTCATGTTATTCAAATGTGGCCAGTCTCGAAGCCAAACTCAGCATGTAAATGCAATGCCTTCCCCCCAGCGTGGGACATGACACCCGGGGATGAGCCTCCCTGGCAACGAGGGACCACTATCAACTACCAACTGATGATGCAACTGGAAAATGACCTTATACGGAAGGTTCAATGCGGATCAGCAGAATATCCACGTCTACATAAAATACCATGACTTTAAAATGCTGTTTGACCTAAAGTAAGGGGGAAATGGAAAGGAGAAATGAGTTTATATGGCTACGAGTTTCTAAAAAAGAGTCTGGAGGCTGGCAGAAGGTTTGCCCTCATGCACAACTGAGCAGAGTCAGAGAGACAGATAAAGCAG
The DNA here is from genome assembly GCF_030445035.2 of Dasypus novemcinctus. Classification (NCBI taxonomy): domain Eukaryota; kingdom Metazoa; phylum Chordata; class Mammalia; order Cingulata; family Dasypodidae; genus Dasypus; species Dasypus novemcinctus. The sequence continues at coordinate 113,398,517 of NC_080704.1, read as the reverse complement.
ATACAACCCCCAGATATTGGTTCCTTTGAGGGCTAAAGAGACCCATGGGAGTTATGGTCATGGCCGATGGGGTTAACTACCAGGGCAGATGGCCCCTCTTTGGAAATGGTGTTTATGTGTGATGAATCTGGACTCAGATGGGATCTCCCTTCATAAGACTTTCATGCTAATGTGCTGGAGGTGCAGTTAATGTTGGGGTTTAAGATATATTTAGGGGATTTGAATCTTTGGACTGACAATGTGATAGCCAGATCCTGAGCCTCAACAGACTCCAGCACCTACAATCTGATTTATTGGACTTACCACACTCAGCTAAGATGGAGGTGAAGGACAACCACCACACCATGGAGCCTAGAGTGATTACAACTGAAAATGGGAGGATTGCATCCAGCATCCAGGTGGAATCTGAGCCTCCTCTTGACATAAAGGTGCAATGGACACAACCAATCCAGTGTCCACATAGAAGAGGTGGCATTGGATTGGGAAAAGTGGACATAATGGACAAAGGGTATGGGGAAAGGCAGGAAGAGATGAGAGGTGGAGGCGTCTTCGGGACATGGAGCTGCCCTGGATGGTGCTTCAGAGGTAATCACCGGACATTGTAAATCCTCACAGGGCCTACATGATAAATAGAGGAGAGTATGGGCCATGATGTGAACCAATGTATATGAGGTGCAGAGGTGCCCAAAGATGTACTTACCAAATCCAATGGATGTGTCATGATGATGGGAACGAGTGTTGTTGGGGGGGGGGGGGAGAGGGGGGGTGGGGGGGTGGGGTTGAATGGGACCTCACATATATATTTTTAATGTAATATTATTACAAAGTCAATAAAAAAAAAAATTAAAAAAAAAAAAAATAAAAATATAAGAGGTTCCCCTATACCCCCCCCATTCCCCCACTCTTTCCACATCAACAACTTCTTTCATTATTGTGGCACATTCATTGCATTTAGTGAATACATTTTGGAGCACTGCTGCACCACATGGATTATAGTTTACATTGTAGTTTGCACTTTCCCCCAAAACATTCAGTAGGTTATGGTAGGAAATATAATGTCCAGCATCTGTCCCTGCAATATCATTTAGGGCAACTCCAGGTCCTGAAAATGCCTGCATATCACATCTCTTCTTCCCTCTCCCTGCTCTCAGCAACTCCCGTGGCCACTGTTCCACATCAATGATACAATTGCTTCCATTGCTAGAGTCACAATAGTTCTATAGTAGAATGTCAGTAAGTCCACTCTAAACCATATTTTATTCCTCCATCCTGTGAACCCTGGGATGGTGATGTCCACTCCATCTCTAAATCGAGACAGGGCTTAGATCGCACATGACTGATGGATGTGATTATCCTCCCTACAGTTGTAGGCACTCTCTGTTCCCTCGTGTGGTGGTTGACCATTTTCACCTCCCTGTTAGCTGACCTGGATAAGTCCACCAAACTGGAGTGTAGGAGATGCAACTCTGCTGAGGGTCAGGGCCCAGCTGGCACATGGCCAGTTCAGAGACTCAAGTCTCTTGAGTGTACACCAACCCCAATGCCAACCACAGGTTCAGAAAAAGTGACAGAAGAGGCATGTGTAGAAAGTTCACCTCTGAGTCCAACTCCATCCCACTCAGGAACATAAATTCCAAAGTAGGGCCCATTGACAAGGCACTGAGCTCCAGAGCCATCTGAATAGGCTACCTTTTTACACTCTTCACAAATTCCTTTGAGTTGCAAAAATATTTACTTTTGAGGAAGTAGCATTTATCTATTTTTTCTTTTGTTGCTTGTGCTTTGGGTATAAGTTTTAAGGGACCCCAACATAGTACAAGATCTTGCAGATGTTTCCCTACATTATTTTCTAGGAATTTTATAGTACTCACTTTTATGTTTAAGTTTTGATCCATTTTGAGTTAATTTTTGTATAGGGAGTGAGATAGGCATCCTTTTTCATTCTTGTGGTACATGTAGAATTTTTAACTTTAGCCTTCCAAATGCATAGAAAACTTAAAAAATTTCATTTGCTTCCTTTATTTTAAGCTCTATTTTTAATCAGGAGTCTGCTAGGCACTAGCAGCACTTGCACTTATACTGCTGTCAGGTCAGTTGGTCTGGGCAAGTTGCTGGGATTGAGAGATTGTAATATGTGCCAATGGTTGGTGAAGGCGTGGGTGAATGGACAACAAGACAAACAGAGATATCAGGAGGCTTATTGGGCCAAGGGTCAGCTAACTAGACAAACAAGCATCTGACTTTCAGAGAAGCAGGAAACCACCGAAAGGAAACAAGGCACAATGGTAGTCCAAAGTCCAAAGCAAGTTTTCTTAAATCAGGAAGCCTATTACAGTCAAGGGAATAGGGTCACAGAAAATAGGAAAATAGGAGAAACTGATGGAGAAAAATAAAGTAGCTTCTTCCCTTTACTTCTTGTCTGTTCTTAGGCATCTGACATATTAGCTTTGGAGTAGACACTCCAGTTGGAAACCAATAGTCAACATCACCCAGCAGAGGGGAAGATTTTAGGGAATCAGCAGCGGAACCCACTGAATAAATCCCAATAGAAGCATGATACAAATACAAACATTTGTTTTATATCAGAGCTTCAATTTTCTCATCAGTGTATCCCTGCACTGTACCTGGTATGGTAGTGCCTCACTCATAGTAATCACTTAATAATTATTTATGGAATTGCACTGAAAAATTTAAAATCTTGTGTATTAGTTTATGGTCTATTTAAGAATAAACACAAATATTTGGTTATTAGCACTATCATTTTGATGTATTAAAGCTCATAATAAGTCCTGTACCCTCTGGACAAGAAAATGATCGAACCGAAAACAGAAGTATTACTTTCAAAACCATTAGTTTGCTAATTGCTGATGGATAGCCATCTGTGATGAATTCAACGTGCACATAATTAGTAAAGTCCTAGAATTTTGGTTTAACCTCTTCTACTAGTTATTTTTTTTCTTCCAGCTTATCATAGACTTCACTCATGTAGGCGTCAGCTCGCAACCTTCCTCTCCCCCTCAAATTCTTTAAGCCTATCTTCCAGTCTTTAGCTCTCTGAGACAGCTCGGTTTGCTCATTTCATATCAGAGAGGTCATGTAGTATTTGTCCTTCAATGCCTGGCTTGCTTCACTCAACATAAAGTCCTCAAGACTCATCCATGTTATCACATGTGTTTGTACTGTATTCCTTCTTATAGCTGAGTAGCATTCCATTATATGTATATACCACATTTTATTTATCCATTCACCCATTGATGGGCATTTGGGTTGATTCCAACTTTTGGTGATAGATATTAAATTGCTTCTAAAGGAAAATATTCTCATGAAATAGTTTAAAACCACATGAGTGAGAAGTTAGAGAAATCTATTAGAAGTCAAATAATGTTAAATAATCCTATCATGCAGTTTCATATCTTCTCATTATATTTTTGCTCAAGTAAATCATTATATGTCTTAAAAATGACAACTTTTCCATAACACTTTTTGGCAGTGCTGGTCTTTTAAAGAGAACATTAAAAAATATAAAGTTAAATTGTTCTGGAGATTGAAGTGCATGACTTTATATGGAAATCAGCATTCTATATCTTATATATAAGTGCTTTTAGGTTTAATTTTTATGGTTTTCAGAGAAAGTCATAACCTACAAAGATAATTTTAAATTGAATTTTTTAAAAATTGCATGGAGAAAAATTTATCTTGGAACAATAAATCTCCACCAATACAATTTTCCTATTTCCTTTTTTTATCTTTCATTTTTTAAAGATACATAGATCACACAAAATTTTACATTAAAAAAATCTAAGAGGTTCCCATATACCCTACACCCCACAGCCCCCACTCCCCACAGCCCCTATTCCTCTCACATTAACAACTTCTTTCAGTATTGTGGTACATTCATTGTATTTGATGAATACATTTTGGAGTACTGCTATACAGCATGGATTATAGTTTACATACCCATTCCATTCAGTGGGTTATGGCAGGATATATAATGTCCTGCATCTGCCTTTGCAATATCATTTAGGACAAGCCCAAGTCCCCAAAATGCTCCCATATCATACTTCTTCCCTCTCCCTTCCCTTAGCAAATCCCGTGGCAATTGTCTCCTCATCAATGATACAATTTCTTCCATTGCTAGAGCCGCAATAATTCTATAGTAGAATACCAATAAGTCCACTCTAATCCATGTTTCATTCCTCCATCCTGTGGACCCTGGGATGGTGATGTCCAATCCACCTCTAAATCAATTGGGGGCTTAGATCCTACATGACTGATAATGGGGTTCTCCTGCTTGCAGTTGTAGACTCTCTTAGTTCCCTGATGTGGTGGTTGACCTTCCCCACCTCCCTGTGAGCTGACCTGGGTAAGTTCGATGTACCAGAGAGTAGGTATTGCAATTCTGCTGAGGCTCAGGTCCCAGCTGGCACATGGCCAGTTCAGAGATTCAAGTCTTCTGAGCACACACCAACCTCAGCGACAACCACAGGTTCAGTAAAGGTGACAGAAGTAGCATGTGTAAAGAAGCCACTATGAGTCCAACTCCATCACACTCAGGAGTATAATTTCTAAAGTATGGCCAACTGGCAAGGCACTGAACTCTAGAGTGAATGCCATGACCATAGGACTTTGGTGTCTCTGTAGCCCTCAGGAGTACCACTACCTGGGGCCTTATCTACATGGTTGTCTCTGAGATCCTCTGAGATATGCATAAGCGCGACCCCTCTGATGAACTCCTGACTCATTTTGAAGACTCTTAGCCATAAAAATTCATCTGTCTTTACCATTTCCTCATTTTTTTTCAAGGTCTATTTGTGTTGCATCACCAGCCATTGCTTGGTAGTAATCCCTCCAGCCAGGGAGGCTTATCTCCAGGAATCATGTCCCACACTGGGGGGAAGGTAATTCGTTATTTTGCTGAGTTTGGCTTAGACAATGGCCACATTTGAACAACATCGAGGCTCTCAGGAGGTAACTCCTAAGCACCCTGTAGCTGTAGGCTGAAATTTCAAGCACACAGGCTCATAAGCATAGTCATCAGTATCAAGGGCCCATCATGGGACCATCCTCTTCATTGGTCTTTGTCCTTGCACTTGGGGGATTGTTGTTGTTCCATAGGGGAATGCAACAGAGCTCTCCAGGATTGGAGCTCAGCCACTCCTTCAGCTGTCATGTGTAAATCTACCCACTATGACAATACCCAACGAACATGCGAACATACCTACAAACCCTATAACCATGCCCTGTTGAACTCCCTCCCACCCATGCATCCCCCATCAATGATGTCCCACACCAATGCTCATCCCTGCCATAGTTGAACCACTCCGTGATCCAAAAATTTTTAAAAAATGAAGCCTAATATATTTTTAAATTCAATTACTAGGAAAATGAAATAGTAATGATAGGTTTAAAGATTAGAAATAGAATTCATAATAGTTTAGAAAAATTAAAATAAAGTAAAAAATAAATTGGGGTATTAAAAAATGAAAAATATATTGAAACTTTTTTTTCACCCTTTGCCTTTCATCACTGTAATAGGTGATGTGCTGTATGCCCAGTGGCAAGGCAATGTCTTCCATTTCTTCTGCAGGGTCTACAGCCTTTAAAAAAATTTTTTTTTTCTTCAAAAAAGTTTTAGGTCACAGTAAAGTCTCATATAGAATATAGGGGACTCCTATATACCCAACATCGAACCCATTTCCCCCTTCCCCAGCAATGATCTTTTTACATGTGTATGCTATATTTGTTACAACTGATGTACAGATATTGAAACATAGCTACTAACCATGATTCCATTATGGGTTACATTATGGCTTACATTTTAGACTGTACACTTTTATAAATTTTTGGTTACATTATGGTTTACATATTAGATTACATACTTTTATGAATTTTTGGTGAAATTTAACATAGCCTCTATCCATTGTTGCATGATCTTACAGAACACTTCCATTGCCCCCAGTTACCCCCACTTCCAGCTACTCTATTTCCTCTTTCCCCTCCACTTGGGCCCACAATAATAACCAAGCTTCACTGCTTGAAGGACAAGATTCACAGATACTTGCAAAAATGCTGAGAGTTTGACATACTAGACTGTCCTCCACTATTCGGAGCTACGCATGCTCTTGAGAGACATCCTCTCTTCTGTTGGAGAATATCAGGCATCCCTGGGAAGGGGATATAACACCTTCCCACTCATCGTATGGATCTCCACCCACAGATATAACACTCTATGACAAGATGAGCACTCACACACTCTGTAGAAGCCTGCCCCAGGTGCACCCTGTGCCAGATGCCCGCTGTCAAACACCTTAATCTGGTAACTCTTTCTTATTATATTTTCTAAAGAGTTTTCTCAACATTATATTTCAACCACATGCCTGATAATCTCCCATGTTCACCTACTTCCCCACAACCCTCACCCCAATTCCATGACCATCTGAGGCATCCTCTAAACCCTAGCCCCCCTAAAGCCTGCAAATCCCCACCCATTAGTATCCCTATGCTCCAGTCTTATCCCTTCAATTCACAACTACTTACCTCCACTTCATCATAGATTTCATCCGTGGAGGCATCAGCTCACAACCTTCCTCTCCCCCACATTTCCTATAAGCCTTTCTTCCAATCTCTAGCTCTCTGAGACGGCTTGATTTGCGTAATTCATATCAGAGAGATCATGTAGTCTTTTTCCTTCAATGCTGGGCTTGCTTCGCTCAATGTAAAGTCCTCAAAATTCATCCGTGTTATCCTGTGTGTTGGTACTGTATTCCTTCTCACAGCTAAGTAGTATTCCATTGTATGTATATACCACATTTTGTTTATCCATTGATCTGTTGATGGGCATTTGTGTTGATTCCAACTTTTTGCAACAGAGAATAATGACGCTATGAACATTGGTGTGTGGATATCAATTCGTGTCCTTGTTTTCATTCTTCTGGGTATATACCCAGCTGTGGAATTGCTGGTTCATATGGCAAATCTATAGCTAGTTTTTTGAGGAAATGCCAAACTCTCCTCCACAATGCCTGGATCTGACTACATTCCCACCAGCAGTGGATAAGTGTCCCTATTCCTCCACATCCTTTCCAACACTTACAGTCCTCTGTTTTTTTTAATAGCAGCCAGTGTAATGGGTGTAAGATGGTATCTCATTGTAGTTTTGATTTGCATTTCCCTAATAGCTAGTGATGTTGAGCATCTTTTCATGTGTTTTTTAGCCTTTTGTATCTCTTTTTTGTAGAAGCATCTGTTCAAATTTCTTGCCCATTTTTAAATGTGTTGTTTGCCTTTTTTTTTTTTTTTGAGATCTAGGATTTCTTTTTATATGCTGGATAATAAGCTCCTATCAGATATACAGTGACCAAATATTTTTACCCATTGGGTAGGCTGTTTTTTCACTTTCATGATAAACTCCTTTGAGGTGGAAAAGGCTTTAATTTTGAGGAAGTCCCATTTATCTATTTTTCCTTTCGTAGCTCATGCTTGGGTGTGAAGTTCATGAATCCGTTTTCTATTACAAGGTCGTGTAGGTGTTTCCCTATATTGTCTTCCAAGGTTTTTATGGTCTTGGCTCTTTTATTTAGATCTTTGATCCAACTTGGGTTGATTTTTGTATAATGTTTGAGGTAGTATTCCTCTCTCATTCTTTTGTATATGAATATCCAGTTCTTGAAGCAGCATTTGTTAAAGAGGCCATTCTCTCTCTCAGTCCAATGGGCTTGGTGGCCTTGTCGAATATCAGATGACTGTATATGTGAGGATCTATACCAGAACTCTCTTCAGTTCCATTGGTCAATATATCTGTCCTTTTGCTAATACCATGCTGTTTTGACCATTATAGCTTTGTAGTATGTTTTAAAGTCAGGTAGTGTGATTCCTCCCAATTTCACTTTTCTTTTCCAATATGTCTTTGGCCATTTGGGGCCTCTTCCCTTTCCAAATAAATTTCATAGTTTTTCTAGTTCATTAAAAAATGCTGTGCTGATTTTTATTGGGATTGCATTGAATCTGTAAATCAGTTTGGGTAGGATTGACATCTTAATTATATTTAGTCTTCCTATCCATGAACAGAGAATATTCTTCCATTTATTTAAATCTTCTTTGATTTCCTTTAACAGTCTTGTGTGGTTTTTCTGTGTATAATTCTTTTACATCTTTAGTTAAATTTACTCCTAGGTTTTTTGTTTTTTAATTTACTATTGTTAATGGTATTTTTTTACTTGATTTCCTCCTCAGATTACTCATTACTGGTGTACAGAAATGCTACTGATTACTCTTTGGGGTGATGGGGAAGTTCTGATAATGGATGGTGGTGAGGGCAGCACAACATTGTGAATGTGATTAATCCTACTAAATGGTTGCTTGTGAATGTTTGAAATGGAAAAGTTTATTTTACACATGTTTCCAAAATTTACAAAAGAGCAACTAAAGAGACAAATAAAGATAAATGAAATGCATAATAATATAGGAGATAAAGGCCAAAAAGGACATTATTGGGACTTATAAAAATTGAATATACAATGTTAAAGTTCTTGAACTTGATAACTGGACTTAAAGTGGTCACATAAGTGAGTATTTTTGTTATTAGGGAGTGTACATGGAAGTATTACATTTTTAAGGAGCGTGATGTATATAATCTACTCTCAAATGTTTAAAAATTGATAGATAAATATATAGATAAATAGATGGAATGATACACTGAATGTGGCAAAATGTCAAAATTAGTGGATATGGTTATCTTGGGAAGGGGTGGTATGCTGGAGTTCTCTGAATGGGTTTTGCATTATTTAGTAACAGTCCTTTAAGTTTGAAATTGTTTCAAAATAAAAAGCTTAAGAAAAAAATTTAGGAACAACTTCTAGATCTTAAGTTACTAGGAGTCAGATGTGATTGTCTCAGTGAAGAATCAGAGGACCTGGGGTTCTTTAAAACTTGATTTTCACTGAAAACGTGCATAACATTTGATAAAGAAAACAGAAATATCTCAGATCTCTATTTTGAGGTTAATTATATACATGTAAAACTCTGAACAGGTAAGAAATTAGGAAGAACACTAACAATAAAATTAACTTGGATGAAAAGATTTCAGTGTTTATCTTTTGTTACAGTGAACTGCTATTATTGATAATGGTCTAATATTTTAAAAGGTTCCTGATAGAAAAACATATTTTCATGATACATGCAAAATAATTAAATAAAAGTTATTTTCAATGTTCTAATAACTATACTAATAGATCAAATGAAACTTTACTTTTGATAGGCCAATTATTTCACAAGTTTTGCAAATAAGGAAATTGAGGCCCAGCAATTTAAGTGGCTTTAATTAAGATTCCATAAGGATTTAAGAACAGAGCTGTGCTAGCTTTAAACTTTCAGAATGGTTCCTAGTGATCTAAAGTAGCTGCTCAAAGATAGAGTTCTGGGATTAAACCACACATCCCTGGAGTTCGGAGGAGTAGTTCTCTATATCCCACCCTGGCACCAGCAAGCTGCATCAGAAGCCTGAGCTGTCCCCACTGCTGACTATCTGCCACTTCAGGGAGGGTGAAACTCACCGGAATTTATCACACAAATAGTTAACTATGAATTTGAATGGAAACATTACTAGAATATAAAAGGAATTGACAGGCAAATTATTTTTAAAGTCCCTAAAAATATTTAAATGGTTCATTTTTCTCATGAAATATGAGAGTAGAAAGGACACCTATTAAAGTGTGTAGTGTTGAAATCTTAGCACAAGGTTTTATGTCAATAACTATCTGTTAAGTGTTAATTTTTCTCTTCTTCAACATTACTTGGCACTAAAATTGAATTGCCTTTTAAAATTTGTGATAGTTAATCACACAAAAATCTAGATGCAGTTTGATAAACAACAGTTTTCAAATCTGTATGGAAAATTCATCTTGGATCATCTAGCAAGTATATGTAGGCCAAAATAAATGCTGAAGCACACCAAATACATTAAAAATGAGATAGGAGACCAAAAAATGTATTGCATTTTACTTTGTCAATGACATACTCAAAGTTTTAACGTGAGAAAGATTCATTATTTTAGCTAACATATAAAGAAAATTATAAAGAACAAAAGACAATGCATTTGTGAAAAAAAAACCCTGCAGCATCTGTCTTTAGGTTCGTGTGCTATTCAACACATTTATAAATATATGGCATATGAAATCACAGAACCATAGGGCTAAAAGGAAATTCTACCAATTAAGACCTTAACTGCAATCAGATCTTAATACGGAATAAATCTTAAACTCATTTGATGGTAATTTAGTCTCATCTCGACTAATTACAGAAATGTCAACCACAGGGACCCCTAAAACTGAAATAGCCATTTAAAATTCAAAAGAAATGTAATAGACAAACAGAATAAAATCAATTCTCTGAGTTACTGTTTTCTATTTTCAATATGAGCACTTAAAAGTTAATGACCTTAAATTTCATTGTTTAAACTAACTGTAAGTACCAAATCTATAAATAAATACAGTAATAATATACTGCAGCTTCTAGCTTTAAGGTCAGTCATGTGGAATTGAAGCCTCCTCTCAATTAGAGGTGGAACGGGCATCACCATCCTAGAATCCTCAGGATTGGGGAATAAAATATGGACTAGAGTGGACTTACTGGTATTTTACTATAGAATTATTGTGACTCTAGCAATGAAAGAAATTATATCATTGATGTGGAGACAATGGCCACTGGAGTTGCTGAAGGCAGGGAGAGGGAAAAAGAGGTGTATTGTGGGGGCATTTTTGGGGACTTGGAATTGTCCTGAATGACAATGCAGGGACAGATGCAGGACATTATATATCCTGCCATGACCTGCAGAATGGAGTGGAAGAGAGTGTGAACTACGATGTGACCTATAATCCATGCTGTGCGGCAATGCTCCAAAATGTGTTCATCAATAGCAATGAATGTACCACACTAAGGAAGGAAGTTGTTAGTGTGGGGAAAGGTGGGAGGTGTGGGGAGTGGGGCATGTGGGAATTCCTGGTGTTTTTTTGAGTAACTCTATGTAGTCTGAGTACCTTTAAAAATACATAAATAATATACTTACAAAAAAAATCATACACTGGTCAAAATATTTAGAATTTCAAAGCATGTGAAGTCACCAATGGGAATAGAAAGAACCTTAGGACATAATTTAATTCAGAAAGCTCATTTACAGCTAACCAAACTACAGACTGGGGGCAACTGGACCATAATGATCCATGTGGGCTTTTGAAAATGATAAAATCTACGTTGGTTCTGAGAAATGCAGATTGAGTACCTTAGTAGAATTAATCTTCAAATTGGTGTTTCAAATTTCTCCATTATATGTGAATAAATTTGGAAGGATGGTAAATCTCCACGAAAAGTTATTTGTGTGAATCAGAGTGCCTTATGCTGATGCTTTAGGATAAGTATACTTCACAAATTGGACTGTGAACATAGCATTAAAAGGTCAGGTAATGGACATATAGAAAAGTAAGGTAAATTCTCAATACACAAAAATTGTGTTTGATGACCTTTTCAATAGTGAATATAACATTAATTTTGTAAGCATCAAAATTATGTAAGCATCAAATACAAGATGAGCATAAAACCATTTACCTTTAGCACTCATGTAATATTCTTGCTGAAAAACATTTACTGCAAATACCATCAAAAAATGAATATCTTCTTAGTAGTACCCTCTCTATAACCTGCAAGAATTTCATTTACATATATTTAAAAAATGTTCTGTGTACAATAAATTTTCTTCAAAAGACTTCTACTTTATTGTCATCCAAATTACAGATATCCAAGATACCAGTGATGTGTGCTCCATGCAGTTCAGCTGCTGCTTTTACAATATCACCTAAAAATAAAAAGCAGATGATATTGCCAAACAGTTCAATATTGACTTGCATTTTGTATCACATAAACTGATGCATGTTCTTTTTTTAAAAAATACTAACACTATCCTTCACCTCCTCCCTCCAATTCTTCACATGGATTTACAAAAATTATGTCATAGTAACTTCTGCAGATAAAGGTAACAGGAGTCACCAATAATGTAAAGGCATGGACTGTATTTCAAAGCTGAGTTTAATATAATTTAAGTGGAACAAAGTAAAGCTACATACTTTCTAGGTCATTTATGTGGTTTCAAGTAAAAACCAACCGTTACAAGGAAGTACAAAGATAGATATTTTATTTGGAAATTCACTTATCAATTTCTTGTTATTCTGCAAGTCATAAAACCTCAAGCCGGCAAAACCTGTCAGAAACAACTTTTGTGGAATGCTGGAATCTAGTAAAAAAAAAAAAAGTTATAACAAGCAGGAGAAAGCTTAGTGAAGAAAAACGCTGCTACCATGTGGTACGAGAGTGCAGTCGGGTTTTACCACTCCCCACATCCTAGGTTAACTACAGTCACCGAGATGACTGCCCACACTCCTGGTGTAGGTTGCTAGTGATAGAGGGAGCAATGTGGACCCTATCCTCAAAGAATTGTGGTTGTGGGTCTTGAACATCCCTCAAGGATCAGTGCAAGGGCTTCACTTTGTTTTACCCAACTCAGAGCATTCCCAGGGCTGGGTGATTTCTTGGGTGGCTTTTGCCAAAAGCATATAGAAAGGAACATATTGGCGAGAGCAGCCTGAGTAAAGGTATAAAGTTAGAATGAGAAACAGACAAACTGAAAAGCTGGGGAAAGTAAGGGTTGTGAAAAGAGAGATGGGGGAAGAGGGCTTTTAAAATCTCATGCATGTACCAGGGAATCAAGAAGGCCATACACACAACCAGACTTTCATGTGTTCTCAGAAAAGGCTGAGAAGATCCCGAGCTTTCACTTCTGCCTGACCCCTCAGCTTTGTGAAAGCAGAAAGTGAAGGCTGAGGCAGAGTTGTAAATGACCTGGCTAAGTAAGCACTGAAGGAGCACCCCTACTCAAAGATTGGAGAATGCATTTTTACTTTTCTAGGTTCCAGGTATTTAAGCAAACTCCATCAAAAGACTAGCTAACCTGGATATACTCATAGTGGCAACAATTAAAAACCACAGTAGGGGGGGTACTGGGTTCCTGGCCAGTGGTGCTCTGTCGTGGTCCCTAGGGGAGCAGCGACAGTCTCCCAGGTACAGTGGTGGGGACCGGGAGGGAGTGAGGGTTCAACAGTGAGCCCCTGATACTAATGACTATGCTTGTGAGCTGATAAACCCAAAATAAGAACAAGGCCTAGAGCAACTTTGTGCCTGGGAATTTCCTTCTGTCAGCCTTCATGTTACTCAAATGTGGCCAGTCTCGAAGCCAAACTCAGCATGTAAATGCAATGCCTTCCCCCCAGCGTGGGACATGACACCCGGGGATGAGCCTCCCTGGCAACGAGGGACCACTATCAACTACCAACTGATGATGCAACTGGAAAATGACCTTATACGGAAGGTTCAATGCGGATCAGCAGAATATCCATGTCTACATAAAATACCATGACTTTAAAATGCTGTTTGACCTAAAGTAAGGGGGAAATGGAAAGGAGAAATGAGTTTATATGGCTACGAGTTTCTAAAAAAGAGTCTGGAGGCTGGCAGAAGGTTTGCCCTCATGCACAACTGAGCAGAGTCAGAGAGACAGATAAAGCAGATACAACCCCCAGATATTGGTTCCTTTGAGGGCTAAAGAGACCCATGGGAGTTACGGTCATGGCCGATGGGGTTAACTACCAGGGCAGATGGCCCCTCTTTGGAAATGGTGTTTATGTGTGATGAATCTGGACTCAGATGGGATCTCCCTTCATAAGACTTTCATGCTAATGTGCTGGAGGTGCAGTTAATGTTGGGGTTTAAGATATATTTAGGGGATTTGAATCTCTGGACTGACAATGTGATAGCCAGATCCTGAGCCTCAACAGACTCCAGCACCTACAATCTGATTTATTGGACTTACCACACTCAGCTAAGATGGAGGTGAAGAAGGACAACCACCACACCATGGAGCCTAGAGTGATTACAACTGAAAATGGGAGGATTGCATCCAGCATCCAGGTGGAATCTGAGCCTCCTCTTGACATAAAGGTGCAATGGACACAACCAATCCAGTGTCCACATAGAAGAGGTGGCATTGGATTGGGAAAAGGGGACATAATGGACAAAGGGTATGGGGAAAGGCAGGAAGAGATGAGAGGTGGAGGCGTCTTCGGGACATGGAGCTGCCCTGGATGGTGCTTCAGAGGTAATCACCGGACATTGTAAATCCTCACAGGGCCTACTTGATGGAATAGAGGAGAGTATGGGCCATGATGTGAACCAATGTATATGAGGTGCAGAGGTGCCCAAAGATGTACTTACCAAATCCAATGGATATGTCATGATGATGGGAACGAGTGTTGTTGGGGGGGGGAGAGGGGGGGTGGGGGGGTGGGGTTGAATGGGACCTCACATATATATTTTTAATGTAATATTATTACAAAGTCAATAAAAAATTAAAAAATTAAAAAAAAAAAAAAGACTAGCTAACCATCTCACACCCACTAAACTGGCTATTATTTAAAAATTGGAAAATAACAAGTGCTGACAAGCATGCAGAGAAATATCAACCCTCCTGCACTATTGATGGGAATGTAAAATGGTGCAGCCACTGTGGAAAACACTTTGATGGGTTTTTTAAAAAGACAAACGTAAAATCACTGTATGATCTGGCAATTTCACTTCTCCAAATGTCCACCAGCAGATGAATGGATAAAAAAATCACAGTATATACAGAAAATGGAATATTATTCACACTTAAAAGGAATGAAGTTTGATTCATGCCACTACATGGATGAACACTGAAGACATCATGTTGAGTGTAATCAGTCAGACACAGCAGGACAAATATGGTACGATCTCATTGATATGAAATAATTATAATAAGCTAACTCATAGAGTTAGAATATAGAATATAGGTTATCAGGGGATGGGATGGGGGTAGGGAATAAGGAGTTAAGTTTTAAAATGGACAACATTTTTTATTTGGGGTATGGAAAAGTTTTGCCAATGGATTGGTGGTACTGGGAACACAACATTATGAATATAATTATCAGGAATGAATTATACATTTGAAAGTGATTAAAAGGGAGAAATTTTGAATGTGGTTAAAAGGGAGAAATTTAGGTCATATATATGTTTCTAGAGCAAAAATTTTAAGAAAAATCTATGGAATTTCACAATACTAACAGTGATCCCTAAGTAAAACATGCACTATATTTAATAGCACCATTATAAAACTATGCTTTCATAAATTGTAACAAATGTACCACACCAATGCAAGGTGTTAAAAATGTGGAAAGATACACAGAGAGAAAGGGTCACAGAAGCTCAAAGAGAAACCCATAGGAACAGAGAGAGAAAGCCATAAGAGGAAAGAGCTGAAATCAATGAAATCCGGGAGACAGGAAATCAGAAGTTAAAGAAATGAAACCTGGAAAAGAAGGGAAAGACCAGCATATGCCTCTATATACTGGTCTTCAGGGAGAAAGCATCACCTGATGATGCCTTGATTTAGACATTTTCATGGCCTCAGAACTGTAAGCTTGCACCCTAATAAATCACCATTGTGAAAGCCAGTCCATTTCTGGTATATTGCCTTAGCTGCCTTTAGCAAACTGAAACAGATTTTGGTACCAGGAAAGTGGGGTGCTGCTACATCCACTTAGCAATGAGAGTTGGTCTTTTTGTTTGTTTGTTTGTTTTTGCTTGTTTGTTTTGAGGAGGTATTGGGGATCGAACCTGGGCCCTCATACATGGGAAACGGGCTCAACCACTTGAGCTACATCCACTACTTGGAATTTTTTTTATTGTATATGCAGGAAGAATTGTGAGATGCTTGATAGAAAAGATCTAGATTGCTTTAAAGAGACTTTTGGGTATATACCCAGAAGAACTGAAAGCAAGGACATGAACAGATATATGCACACCAATGTCTATTGCAGCATTATTCACTATTGCTAAAAGTTGGAATCAACCGAAATGCCCATCAACAGAGAATGGATAAACAATATGTGGTATATATATACAATGGAATATTACTTAGCTGTGAGAAGGAATACAGTACTAACACATGGCATAACAAGGATGAATTTTGAGGACCTTATGTTGAGTGAAGCAAGCCAGGCATTGAATGACAAATATTACATGACCTCACTAATATGAATTAAGCAAATCGAGCAGATTCAGAGAGCTAGAGTCTGGAAGATAACTTTACAGGAAACAGAAAAGGAGAAGGTTGTGAGCCAACACCCATATGGGCAAAATCTATGATAAGGAGGAAGTGAAGGGATGACAGGTGTGTAGTGATACTATTGGGTTGGGTGGTGAGGGTGAGTTGGATGGTCCATGGAACTGGGTGCAGGGTTGGGGGAAGGAGCAGGTGAACACTGGGGATTGGGAGGTATGTGGTTGAAACTACAATGTTGGGAAAGCTCTTTTGGCAATATGACAAGGAGTGTTACTGGTTTAGGGTGTTGGATGTGGGGATATTTGGGACAGGGCACACCTGGGACAATCTTCTAGAGAAGGTGCAACTGATAACTTTTCCATAGTGTATTGTATCAGTGGATGAAGACCAAAATAATGAGCAGGAAGGAGTTGGACTCCCATCCTGGGGAGGCCTGATATGTTCTCAGAGGGGTGGATGTCTCTTGAGAGCATGGACTGTCCCTAATAGGTGAGGACAGAACAGTGTGTCAAGCCCTAAGTGTTGTTGCAAGTAACTATGAATCTTGTCCTTAAAGGAGTGCAGCCTGATGGACGCAGTGGGCCCCAAGGGGGAGGGGAAGGAGGAAGAGAGTAGATGGAAGAGGGAGTATTTAGGGGGCAATGGAAGTGATCTGCATGATCTTGCAATGATGGAGACAGGCAATGTTAAATTTCATCAAAATATAAATTTCATTTATAAAAGTGTATGGTCTAGAGTGTAGGACATACTGTAAACCATTGATCATGGTTAGCAGTCATGTTTCAATATTTGTACATCAGTTGTAGCAAATGTACCATTCACATATAAAAAGGTTGTTGAAACGGGAAGGGGGAAAAGGGGGAGGATGTTGGGTCTATTGAGTTCCTTGTGTTCTTTTTATTTTTTTCTTAAATTTAATTAAATTTATTTTTTCCATTTTTATTATATTTTTTAAGATACAAAGATCACACAAAATGTTACATTTAAAAATATAAGAGGTTCCCATATATCTTAATCCCCACACCCCCTACTCTTCCCACATCGACAACTTCATTCATTAGTGTGCTACATTCATGGCATTTGATCAGTATATTTTGGAGCATTTTGGATATTAACGTAGGCATATTAATTAATTAATTAATTTACTTTTACTTAAATTTTTTAATTTAATTGCCTTTTTAAAGAAGATACATAGATCACAAAAAATGTTACATTAACAAATATGAGGCTCCCATATACCACAACCCCCACCCAACACCACTCCTTCTACATCAACAAACACTTTCATCATTGTGGCAAATTCATTGCAATTCGTGAATATATTTTGGAGCACTGCTGCACCACATAGATAATAGTTTACACTCTCCCCAAGTACATTGAGTGGGTTATGGCAGGATATATAATATCCAGCATCTGTCCTGGCAATATCATTTAGGACAAACCAAGTCCCAAAAATGCCCCCATATCATATCTTTTCTTCCCTCTTTCTGCCCTCAGCAACTACTGTGGCCACTTTTTCCACATCAATGCTACAGTTTCTTCCATTGTTAGTCACAGATGTTCTAGAATAGAATACCGGTGAGTCTACTCTAATCCATATTTTATTCCTCCATCCTGTGGATCCTGGGATGGGGATGTCCACTCTGCCTCTATATCGAGGGGGGCTTAGAGCCCACATGGTTGATGGATGTGATTCTCCCGCTTGGAGTTGTAGGCACTCTTGGTTCCCTGGTGTGGTGGTTGACCATCTTCACCTCTCTGTTAACTGACCTGGGTAAGTCTAACAAAATGGAGAGTAGGAGTTGCAACTCAGATGAGGCTCAGGGCCCAGGTGGCACATGGCCAGTCCAGAGATTCAAGCCTCCTGAGTATACGCCAATCCCAGTGCCAACCACAGGTTCAGGAAAAGTGATTGAAGAGGCATGTGTAGAAAGTTCACATCTAAGTCCAACACCATCACACTCAGGAACACAAATTCCAAGTTAGAGTCCACTGACATGGCACTGAACTCCAAGCCATCTGCCATGACCATAGGACCTGTGTGTCTCTCTGTAGCCCTCAGGAGCACCAGTACTGGGGGTTGTATCTACTTTGGCTATCTCTGGGATATTGCTGAAGCGTGTGTAAGTGCGACCTCTCTGATGACCTCCAGACTCTTTCTTGAAGATTTTTAGCCATATAAAATCATTTGTCTTCACCATTTCCCCCTTTTATTCAAAGTCTTTTTCTATTTGCATCACCAGCTACCAATTGGTAGTAAACCTTCAGCACCAGGGAGTCTCATTCCTGGAAGTGGTGTCCCATGCTGGGGGAAGATAATGCATTTACATGCTGAGTTTGGCTTAGAGAGTGTCCACATTTGAGCAACATGGAGGCTCTCAGGAGGTAACTCTTAGGCACCCTGCAGCTCTAGGACTAGTTGAAATTTCAGGTACACATGCTCATAGGCATAGTCATCAGTATCAAGGGCTCATCATTGGACCATCCTTCTTCACTGGTCTTTACCCTTGCACTTGGGAGATTGCTGCTGTTCCATTGCAGAATGTGACAGAACCCCCCTGGCTAGGAACTCCAGCACTCCCTCAGTGGTTGTTTGTAACTGTAACTACTAGGAAAATACCCAACTAATATCTGAACATTTTTACATACCCTATATACATGCCCTGGAGAACTCCCTCCCAACCATGTGTCCCCCCATCAATAACACCCCACTCTTTCCCTGCCATGTTGAACCCTTCTGTGGTCCAAAACTTCTTAAAAAATGAAGCCAAATATATTACCAAATTCAATGAATAGGAAAATGAAATAGTAATAATAGGTTTAATGATTAGAAATAGAATACATACTAATTTAGTAAAACTAAAATAAGTAAAAAGTAAATTGGGGTATTAAAAATAAAAAATATCATAAAACTTTGTTTTGGACATTTTGCCTTTCATCACTGTAATAGGTGTTGCCCTGTATGTACAGTAGAAAGGCAATTTCTTTCATTCCTTCCTCAGTGTCTACATCCTTTTTTTTAACTTTTAATTTTGACTTCAAAAAAGTTTTAGATGACAGTAAAGTAACAATATAGGGGCTCCCTATATTGTTAGGGACTATGCAATATAGGGACTCCCATATATCCAACATCAAACCCTTTTCTCCCTTCTCCAGCAGTGATCTTTTTACATATTCATGTTATATTTGCTGCAGCTGATGTACAGATATTGAAACAAATCTACCAAACACAGTTCCATTTTGGTTTACATACGGTTTATATTTTAGTCTAAAATATAAACTGTACACTTCTACATTTTTAGTTACATTATGGTTTACATTTTAGACTATACACTTTTGTACATTTTTGGTGAAATTTAACATGTCCTATAGCCATCATTGCATGATCTTGTGGAACACTTCCATTATCCCCCAGTTAATTCTGCTTCCATCTATTCTATTCCTCTCTTCCCCTCCCCTCAGGGTCCACAGTGACAAACAAGCTTCACTGCTTGAAGGACCAGATTCACAGATATTGGAACAATGTTTAGGGCTGGACAGACTAGACTGTCCTCCCCCACTGGGAGCCACCAGTTCTCTCTCGAGACACACTTCTCTATGTTTGAGAGCATCAGGCCTCCCAAGGACGAGGATATACCTTCCAACTCATTGTTTGAGTCTCCACCCAATGGTATACCACATTATGACAAGATGAGCACTCACACACTCCCTAGAAGCCTGCCCCAGTGACAGATGCCCCCCTATTAAGCACCTTAAATAAGTAAACCTTCCTTATTTTATTTTCTACAGAGTTTTCTCAACATTACAGTTTCAACCACATACCTGACCATCTCCCATGTTCATCTGTTCCCCCCAACCTGTGACATTACTGTGACCTATAATTTCTTTGAAGACAAATGAAAGAAAGTAACTCACTGCAGAGAAATGGAAGAAAATGTCACTGTTCATACAGGACAACTGATATTACAGTGATGAAAGGCAAAACTAAATAAATGTAAAAATATTGTTCATTTTTTAATATCCCAATTTAAAAATTTTATTTTAGTTTTAATTTTTCTAAGTTATTATGTATTTTATTTCTTATGTTTAAACCTATAATTACTATTTCATTTCCTATTAATTGTAAATGGTGATATTCTTGGTTTCACTTTTGAAGAAGTTTTAGATCACAAAAGGGTTACAACTGTGACAGGGATGGATCATTGGTGTGGGGTGGCAGTGATGGGGGTTACATGGGAGGAAGTTCACCTCGAAATACATATAAAGTATATAAATATGTTCAAAAGTTCATGGGGGCATTGTCACAATGGGTAGAGATTCACACAATAACTAAAAGAATATTGAATTCCCATCATGGGGAGTTCTGCCACATTCTCTAATGGAACAGCAACAATCCCCCAAGTGCAGGGCAATGACTAGTGGAGAGGGATGGTCCATTGATAGGCCCTTGATATTGACAATTATGCTTATGAACATTTGCTCTTGAAATTGCAACTTAACCTGCTTTAGAATGCCTAAGAGTTACCTCCTGAGAGCCTCCTTGTTACTCAAATCTGGCCTCTCTCTAAGCCAAACTCAGCATATAAATGCATTACCTTCCCCCAGTGTGGGACGTAACTCCCTGGGATGAGCCTCCCTGGCACTGAGGGATTACTACCAAGCACCAAGGAGCAATGCAACTGGAAAAAGACTTTGAGTAAAAGGGGTAAAAGTAAAGACAAATGAGTTTATATGGCTAAGAAACTTCAAAGTGAGTCAGGAGATCATCCCAGAGGTAACAATTATGCAAATCACAGAGGGATCTCATAGACTGCCAAAGTAGATACCTCCCCAAATTGTGGGGCTCCCAAGGGCTCTGAAGACACCCAGGACCTATGATCATGGCATACAACTCTGGAGTTTGGTGCCATGACAGTGGTCCCTACTTTGGAGTTTGTGCTCCCGAGTGTGACTGAGTTGGACTCAGTTGTGACTTCTCTACACATGCCTCATCTGTCTCTCCTATTTGAACCTATAGTTCATGCTGGAGTTTGTAGGTGTACATCCACGAAACTTGAATCTCTGGGTTATTCATATGCCAGCTGGGACCTGAGTCAATGGAGTTGCAACACCTACTCTCCAGTTCATTGGACTCACCCAGGAGAGCTAACAAGGAGGTGAGAGTGTACAAACACATACCAAGTGTAGCAGTTTGATATGGTTATGAATTCCAAAAATAGATATTGGATTATGTTTGTAATCTAATCTGTACCTGGGCTTGATTGAGTTATGATTAGGGCTTTAATTGGGCCATGTCATTAGGGCATTGAGTCCCTGCCCCTTGGTGGGTGGGGACTCACAGATAAAAGGCATGGCAAAGGACAGAGTTGTGGGTTTCTGATATTGGAGTTTTGATATTGGAGTTTGATGCTGAAGTCCCAAGCTGGAGCCCTGGGGAAAGAGACAGAGTCATTCACCTGATAGTCTACAGTGAGGCAAAGCCTAGTGCACCTCATAGTCTACAGCTGACCTTGTGGAGGAAACAGAGTAGCTGATCCCAGAGGAACCTGGAAAGCCTGAACCCTCACAGACATCAGCAGCCATCTTGCTCCAACATGTGGAAATAGACTTTGGTGAGGGAAGTAACTTATGCTTTATGGCCTGGTAATTGTAAGCTCCTGCCCCAAATAAATACCCTTTATAATGTCCAGCAGATTTCTTGTATTTTACATCAGCACCCCTTTGGCTTACTAATACACCAAGGAACCGAAATAGTCTACAACTGCAAACAAGATAGTCCCATCTATCAGCCATATGGGATCAAGGCCACTCTCAATTAGAGGTGGAGTGGGATTCACCATTCCAGAATCCTCAGGACTGTGGAATAAAATATGGACTAGAGTGGACTTACTGGTATTCTATTATAGACTTCCAGTGACTCTAGGAATGGAAGAAATTATATCATTGATGTGGAGACAGTGCTCACTGGAGGTGTTGAAGGCAGGGAGTGGGAAAAAGAGGTGTAATATGGGAACATTTTCAGGATTTGGAATCGTCCTGAATGACATTACAATGACAGGTATAGGCCATTATATATTTTGCATTAACCTACAGAATTGAGTGGGAGTGTAAACTACAATGGTAAACTATAATCCATGCTAAGTGGCAATGCTCCAAATGTGTTAATCGATTGCAATGAAATTACCAAACTAATGAAAGAATTTGTTAATATGGGGAAGGTTGGTTGGTGTGTGGATTGAGGCATGTGAGAATGCCTTATTTTTTTTTGTGTGTAACATTTTGTTTAATCTAAGTATTTTTTTAAAAATAAAAGATATATATTTTTTAAAAAGTGGCTGTTGGTAGGCATATGGATACTAAGTGTACTTCTAATGAGGCCTTATGCAGAAATGATGAATGTGTCATTGCAAACTGGAAGGGGACCCTTGTTTTAAATTGGCAGAGAACTTTGCAAAATTGACCCCTGATGTTACATGGAAGGCAGATTTTGAAAATGATGAGCTTGGATATTTAGCTGAGATTTCCAAACTAAACTAAATTTCAACCTGGATTCTCCTTGCATCTTATAATATAATATGGTCATGGCAGATGGAGTTCAGTGCCATCTCAGTTGTTCCTACTTTGGAGTTTGTGTTTCTGTGTGATGGAGCTGGACTTAGATGTGATCTTTGTCCACAAGTCTCTCCTGTTACTTTTACTGGAACTGTAGTTGGTGCTGTGGTTTAATGTATACCCAGGGGACCTCAATCTCTGGACTGATCATGTGATAGTGTTGTAGAATTTGAGAGAGGTTTAATTATTTGCATATAGAAAGGCCAGGACTCAGGAATGATTTTGAGAAAGAAAAATGTTTTATTGACGCCCGGCGGGACTCAGGAGCTTTCTGTTTCAAACCAGAGCCCCAAACAAGATTTTCAAGTTCCTTTTATACAGGGTGGGGAGTCAAATGGTGCTTTTATCAAAGAAAACTACTTTCTTTGTTAGTTAAGTCTTTGCCTGAGTACCAGGTAGGTTTTGAATTAACATATCGCCCACACCTCAGGTGAGCTTGAATTAGCATCTTGCCCACATTCTGTCTGGATGCAACCTTGAATACACATTCAGTCTTACATCCTTTCTGAACATTCAAAGCCCATATCACTTAACTGGATTTCTAGAGACTAGGCACACTTGGATATAGAATTAGATGATTTTGAATTTATGCACAGGCTATATTATATTTCCCATTCGAGGTCAAGTCCAAGTTCCCTTAAGTTTCGGCATCACCACCATCAGAGTTTCCCTGGACTGACTGGTATGTATATAGAGTTTGCATTGCTAAATTGCCTCCTGGGACTGGAGTCGTTGCCATGGTCACCAAGAGCAGGACTGCAGCCTCTTACCACTCCACACCCACAAGTCAGGACAGACAATTTAGTTTAAGGTTATCTCTGAAGAGACAAAGAGCCTCCCTCACATAGCCCACATCAATAGCCAGGCCCTGAGCCTCAACAGACTTGCAACTCCTACACTCTGGTTTATCAGACTTACCCCACTTGTCTAACATGGAGGTGAATAAGGTCAACCACCACACCAGAGAGCCAAGAGTGCCTACAACTGAAAGCAGGAGAATTGCATCCAGCATTCATGTGGAATCTAAGCCCCCTCTTGATATAGATGTGGAGTGGACAGAATCATTCTAAGGTCCACAGGATGGAGGCATAGAGTGTGGATTAGAGTGGACTTACTGATATTCTATTCATGAACTATTGTGATTAGTAATAGAAGAAAATGTGGTATTGGTGTGGAGAAAGTGGCCATGGTGGCTGCTGGGGGTAGGGAGTGGGAGGAAGAGATGTGATGTGGGGGCATTTTTGGGACTGGGAGTTGTCCTGGGTGGTGCTGCAGGGACAGTTACCAGACATTGTATATCCTCCCATGGCCCACCGGGTGGAATATGGGAGAGTGTGGGCTATGATGTGGACCATTGACCATGAGGTGCAGTGGTGTTCAGAGATGTATTCACCAAATGCAATGAATGTCTCATGATGATGGAGGAGGTTGTGGTTATGGGGGAAGAAGTGAGGTGAGGGGGGTGGGGGGTATATGGGGACCTCATATTTATTGAATGTAACATTAAAAAATAAATAAAGACAATAAAACAATAGAATGTGAGATGAAAGGGATAAGCTGAGAAACTGAACTCCTGGGCACATAGGAGCCATAAATCAATGGTATGGAAAATTCTGAAGTTCTGGAAAGTGATTCCCCAGAGTACAATGCTGTATGTGATCATTTAACTTACCTTAGAACTAGTCAGCCATTTCCTTGCAAGCCAGGATTGGAAATTCAGAAAGGATTTGTGGCAAGTCCTATTGTTTCACAGTTGGGACTCCTGTGAACTGCATGCAATACTGACAAGCTTTTTGCAAGAAGTTTATGAATGAAACTATACCAACCTTGACTGGAAGGGACAGAAAAGAGATATACTAAAGGAAAAACAACTTCAAAGGCAGAACGATGGAAACTGAGCTCTGAATGAAGACATCTTCTCGGGTCAGGAAAGTGGACCTACCCATGTGCATGGGAAGAATGCATATGACCCAGCACTTGAAGAGGGTAGGTCTTCTGCCCCGTTCAGGGAGATTGCAGCTAGCCCTGGCTTCAGAGAGGGCAGGGCCCATTCCCTGGGGATTGGTTAGGTTCTGGACACCACTCCACTCTTCTGAAGGGCTTGGTCCTGTGCCTCGGGGATTGAGGAGAGTCTGGTCATCACCGCTGTGTTCTCAGAGGGCAGAGCCTAGAGTTTGGCCTCCACCCAGATGCTTAATAAAGATGGAGCCAAGAACATGGCTTCTGGGCAAGCCCTGAGAAAGGGTAAGGCTGTGCTACTTTAGGCCCTGAGGAGAAGAAACCATGATTCTATAGGCTACTCTGAGACCTTGAATCCTAATGGAATATGCAGGTTTCTGGAACTGTTTGAAACACATGACCCCTGTTTTCTTCTAATTTCTCCCTATGTCAATGGGAACATTTATTTTATGACTGTCCCTCCATTGTATATTGGAAGCAGATAACTTGTTCTAAAGTTCACAGGTCCGCAGGTGGAGGGGAATTTTGCACCCAAAAAGACCATGTTTATAACCGATTCTTGATGATAATTTGTACTTAATGTTGTTACTAACAGGATTTAAGTCTTTGGGATATTGTGGTGGAATGAATGTATTTGCACATGGAAATAATATGTCTTTTGGGGGTACAGAGGGTAGAGTGTGGTAGTTAGAGAATGTATGTACCCCAGAAAATATCATAATCTGAGATGTAATCCATTCCTGTTGGTATAAACCTATTGTAGGTGGGATGTTTTGCTAAAATTACTTCAGTTCAGTACATTGATTAGATTACTTCAGTAATGTGTGGCTCAGGGTGGGTCTTAATCACTGGAGTCCTTTATAAATATGGAGAGACACGCACAGAGAAAAGGTGACAGGTGCTCAGAGAAGAACCCAGAGGAGCAGAGAAAGAAAGCCACAAGATGAAGGAGCTGAAATCAGTGTAACCCAGAAGAGAGGAAGTAGAGGCTGAAACAATGAAACCTGGAAGAGAAGGAAGAGTTTGCATATTCCTCTAGGTGCTGGTCTTCCAGAAGAAAGCATCATTTGAAGATGCCTTGATTTGGATATTTTCATGGCTTCAGAACTACAAGCTTGCCTCTTAATAATTCCCCATTGTAAAAGCTAACTCATTTCTGTATGTTGCCTTTGCAGTCTTTAGCAAATTAAAACAATGTAGTATGTGAAATCTGTATTTTATGCATGTTTTTTCTTTAAACTATTTAATTTTCTAATAAAACCTTCTGCTAATATCTCAGAAAGATGAAAAGGTTTTAGAGTATTCAGTCACACAATGTTTTTAAAAAAGATTATGCATGTGACTTAAAGGTCTCCTCAGTCATCTCAGCAAATGTCAAGAAAAGAGATAGGATTATGTAGGAAAGACCTGCTGAGGTGCCTCTTACCTAATGTATCCCTGTGACATACATGGGAGACCCACAAGGTTCTTGAGAATGTTCTACTAACAGAAACACTGCTACTTTGGACTAAAGGCACAGTGAGAGTATAAAATGGTAATAGTTCATTGGACTCCCTAAATTCTATAGACAGGAAACAGGATGATGAAACTATTCAGCTGCAAATACATGCTACTCCTTCATAAAACAGCAAAGATGACTAGGGGTGAAACCATCACCCGTAGGGTAGAGGCTAGACACCAGAGCATAGAGTTACAAGCCCTAGAAGATTATTTTCAGACCTTGAAGCCTAATGGAGTTTACTTGGCTGGACTTTAAAATTTCTTGGGACCTGTGACTTCTTTTTCTTTCCATTTTTTCCCCTTCTGATCGAGAATCTCTGCAACTGGTAACCTATGCCTGTCTGTCATTGTAGTTTGGGAGCAAAATCCCAAGCTAAAACAAGACAGAATAGGTCCACATAAAGAATATTTTCCCATAATTTAGCATACCCAGAGTCTCACCCATACAACATTTAGATGATTTAGATGATGAGATTCGGGACTTTTGAGCTGATCTTTCTGAATTGATGCTGTAATGGGTTGAGACTTTGGGGGAATTTTGGGATGAGGTAAAAGTATTTTGCATGTGGGTTGTATGTGACTCTTGGCCAGAGGGCAGACTAATTGTAGGCAGAAGAATGAACTCCCAGTGATGTCTATGCCCTAATTCCTGTAATCTGTGAATGTGTTAGGTTACATAGCAAGGGGGAATGAAGGTTGCAGAAAGAAGTAAAGTTTCTAATAAGCTGACCTTAAAATAGGGAGATTATACTGGATAATCCAATAGAGTCACAAGGGTCCAAAGAAGAAGCCATTAAGAGTCAAAATCATAGAAGTTATGAAAACAGAAGCAAGACTGTCAGAGTGATGTGATGTAAGGAGGACTCAACTTGCCATTGCTGGCTTTGAATATGGAGGATGGAAAGATGGGAGCTATAGGCCAAGAAATGCACACAGCCTCTAACAGCTGGAAAAGGCAAAGAAATGGATTCCCCCTTGGGGACTCCACAAAGGAACAAAGTCATGAAAAAATCTTATTTTTTTTAGCTCAATGAGACTTGTATTGGATTTCTAATCTGGAGAACACTAAAATAATAAATTTGCATTGCTTTAAGCCATTATGTTTGTGGTAATTTAAAAATATATATATTTTTAATTATAGACGTTGTGAACTTACAAAACAATTATGCATAATGTGCAGAATTCCCTTACAACACTCCTCCACCAATGTCTTACATTGTTGTTGAACATTTATTACCGATTATGAAAGAACACCATTAGTCTATTAGATTTGTGGTAATTTTAATGACAGCAAGAGAAAACTAATAAATAGGTCAAGTATTGCTCTATTTCCTTCAAAAGTAGAAAATATCCTGCAACTCCCCTGTGAGTTCTTCTGTGCCCCTTCGCACATAGTTTGGGGGCCATGGCTCTAGAACAGGGGTCAGCAAACTAAAGCCCACAGGCCAAATCCAACTCATGTCCTTATTTTGCAAACAAAATTGTACTGGATACCTCATTGCTCATTGCTTTATACATTGTTTATGACTGCTTTCATACTTTGGCAGAATTGAGTAGTTGTGACATAGACTGTATGGTTTTCAAAGCATAAAATGTTTATTATCTTTCCCTTTACAGAAAAAATTGTCAACCCCTGCTCTAGGATGGCTGTACTCTATCCATCTAACTTAATTTTCCTTCACACACCAATTAAATCCCCTTATCCACACTCCTGATGTGCTTACTGTTCTGAGTTCCTGTCATAAACTTAACTCATGCTGCAATCCATCCTGGAATCCCCTTCCTTTCCTTTTCTAAATCTGTCATCTTTTAAGGCATATCTGAAATCATATATTCTACCTAAAACCTTTACTATCTATGCTATCAAGGCATTTCCCCCTATAGTATATCATTTAGGTTATTGCTGTTTTTAATTTTGTGTGTGTTTTTGCGGTTTTTAAATTTTTTGTGTTATTTCACTTTAAATTGCTTCATTTATGTGATAATATGTCATTACAAATAGGGAAACAGATGATTTGGGATTATTCAGTCTGAGAAGCAGAAAGAGAAAAGAACGAAAAAAGGAAAACAGAGCCTAAGAGGTATGTAGGATACCATCAAGTACAACAATTTACACAAAATGGGATTCCCAGAGGAAGAGAGAGAAAGAAGCAGAAACAATATTTGAAGAAATAATGTACTAAAACTTATCAAATTTGACAAAAGACATGAAACTACACTTTCTTCCATGAACTCTAAGTAAAATAAACTCATAGAGACACACATCAAGAATTTTGAAAAGGTAAAGGAGGATCATGAAAGTTGAAAGACAGAATGAAGGAATCTTAAATAAGATTAATGGTTGATTTTCCTTCAGAAACAGTGGAGACCAATAGTCTATGGAATAACTTTTTTAAAGCACTGAAAAAAAAACCTGTCAGCCAAGAATTTTATATTTGTCAAAAGTATCCTTCAAAAATGGAAAAATTAAAACATCCTTGGATAAACAAAATCTGAGGGTTTTCATCACTTGTAACTTTCCCTATAAGAAATGCAAAAGGTAATCCTCCAGTTCTAATGAAAGGACAGTAGACATTAACTTGATGCTATATGAAGAAATAAAGATCAATGTTTAAGACAGCAATATAGTTAATATAAAAACCTGTATTAAATATTTTTTGGTTTGTAGTTCCTCTTTTTTCCTATGTGATATAAAAGACAAATACACAAAATAATAATTATAAGTTTATGTTAAGGGACATGCAAGCATAAAGATGTATTTGTGACAAAAACAATCTACTAGAGGTAAAGAACTGTAAAGAAGCAGCAGAGTGTTGTATAATATTGAAATGAAATTCGTATTAGTTTGAACTTGCTAGCAGTACAGTTAAGATCTTAATGTAATACCCAGGGTAACCAGTTAAAAAAAAACTGAAAAAAATATACAGGAAAAGAAGCAAGATGATAACTAATATGCTACACTAGGAAAAAATCAATTAATCCCCAGAGAAGACAATAATAAAAAAAAATTGAGACCCAAAAAAGATATAAGACATACCGGATACAAACTGCAAAATTGCAGAAGTCATTCCTTATCAGTTATTTAAAGGTAAATGGATTTAATCCTTCAATTCGAAGGAGAAAATATTTGTAAATCTTATATTTGATAAAGATATAGTATCCAGAATATATAAAAAAACTCTTACAACTCATCAGAAAGACAATCAATCCAATTGAAAAATGGGCAAATGTATACACACAAGAGTATATCACTCAGCCTTAAAAAGGAATGAAACCCTGATACATGCCATTACGAGGATGAAACTTGAAGACATTATGTTTAATGAAATAAATAAGATACAGAGGGATAGACATTGTGATTCCACTTATATAAAATAGTTAGAATATGCAGATGTGTAAAGACAGTGAGTAAAGTACAAGTTACCAAGGATGGGGAAGAGGGAGGGATAATGAGTATAAGGTTTCTGTTTGGGGTTATGGAACATTTTGGTAATGGATGGTGATGAGGGAGGTGCAACATTGTGAATGTGAATAATCTGACTGAATGGTTGTTTGGAAGAGTGATTAGGATGGGAAAATTTATGTTGTATGTATGTTTCTACAATTTTTTTTAAAAAGCTGCTAGAGAGATTATGAAAATGAAATGCAATTCGTGATCTTGGCCTGAATTTGAAAATGGAGGAGAAAAGGCCCAAAAGGACATTATTGGGACATATGAAAAATTAAAATTTAGAATGAAAACTTTATATTGATGCTAAAGTTCTTGAACTCGATAACTTGCTTAAGGTAGTTACATAAATGAATGTACTTGTTCTTAGGAAATATACATGACAGCTTTATATGTTCATGGAGCATGCTGTATACAATCTACTCTTAAATGTTTAGAAAATTGATAGATAGATGGACTGAAAAATAGATGGAGAGATATATAAAATGAGCCATTAAATGGGGTAAAATGTTAAAATTGGTGGGTCCAGGTAATGGAGGAAGACTATATGTTGGACTTCTTTGTTTAGGCTTTGTATTATTTTTGCAAATAATTTCCATTATTGTTGAGATTATTTAAAAACAAAGTTTAAGAAAAAAATGGGTCAAGGACTTGAATAGAAATTTCTATAAAGAAGGAATATAAATGACCCAGAAGCACACGAAAAGGGAAATGCTAGTGAAAACCACAATGAGATAGTACTTCATACCCATTAGGGATGGCTGTAATAATAATAAATAAGAAAACAGAAAATAAGTGCTGGAGAGGATAAAGAAAAATTGGAACCCTTGCACATTGCTGGTATAAATGTAAATGGTGCAGCCATTGTGAAAAAGTTTGACAGTTCCTCAAAAAGTTAAAACAAAATGTGTTATATCCTTAAAATGGAATATTATCCATCCATATATAAAGGAATGAAGAACAGATATACGTATAAAAAGGGAAAGAAATATGGATATATGCTACAATGTGGATAAACTTCCAAAACATTATGTTAAGAGAAAGAAGCCAGTCACAGAAGGTCATATATTCTATGAGTCCATTTATATATGAAATATATTAGAATAGATAAATCAATAGAGACAGAAAGTAGATTAAAGGGATATGGGGTATGGGGTTTGTTTTGGGGGTGATGAAAATATTTCACAATTAGATACTGGTGATGGTTGCACAACATGGTGGATGTGCTAAGTACCACTGAAATGTGCATATTTTCATAAGGTTACTTATTTTTTGTGAAATTTACCTCAATACAAAATATGGATGAGTTACTTTTTATTCCCAGGCATAAAGAATACAGCTTTTCTTTACAGGAAAAATGTTCTTGGCTATACATTTTTCCCACCAAATTTAAACAGGTAGAAATTGTGAGTCAAATATTGAACAGCTTTCAAAATACTAATGAAGCAAAACTGGAATGTTTGAGAAACAGCATTAGATGAAACAAAGTATATTTACAGTCAAGGACAAGGTGACAATACCATGGATTCTTTTAGGTGCACTTAGGGATCAGACTGAAAATTAAACCTGTTTATTTTTATTTTTTCCCATTTTAGAAGGTCATTTTTTTTTGTTTGGTGGTGATGGTAGCACTTTAATGTGAATATAATTGAAAACACTGAATTATATATGTGAATGTGGTTAAAGGGAAAACTTTTTTTAATATACTTTTTTATTTTTTAAAAAAAGATACTTAAAACTATAATCCATGTGGTGTAGCAGTGCTCCAACATGTATTCACCAAATGCAATGAATATGCCACACCAATGAAAGAGGTTGTTGATGTGGGAGGAGTGTGGGGAGGTGGGGAGTGCGGTATATGGGAACCTCTTATATTTTTAACGTAATATTTTTGTGATCTATGTATCTTTAAAAAAACAATAAAAAATAAAAAGTTAAAAAAAAGATATATTAAATAAATGTTACATAAAAATGTAGGGAATTTCCATATGCCCTGACCCCTCCCACATTTTCCCACATTAATAATATCCTTCATTAGCATGGTATATTTGTTACAATTGATAAGCACATTTTGAAGCATTGCCATTAAGTGTGAATTATAGTTTACACTGTAATTTACTCTGTCCCACACAATTTTGTAAGTTATGGCAAGATATATAATGGCCTGTACCTGTCTTTGCAATGTCATTCAGGACAATTCCCAAGTCCTGAAAATGCTCCCATATTACACCTGTTTTCCTTCTCCCTCCCCTCAGAATCTCCAGGGGAGAAAGCCATTTTTTGTTGTTTTTTCACTTTTTTATTTTTTAAAGGATACTTCGATTACATAAATATTACAGAGAATATATAGGGGATTCCCATATGCCCCACTCCCCACACCTCCTGCATTTTCCCACTTTAGCAACATCTTTCATCAGTGTGGTATATTCATTGCAATTGATAAACACATTTTGGAGAACTGACACTAAGTATGGATTATAGTTTACATTGTAGTTTACACTCTCTCCCATTCGACTCTGTAGGTTATGGCCGTATATATAATGGCCTGTATCTGTCATTGCAATGTCATTCAGGATGATTCCCAAGTCCCCAAAATGCCCCCCATTACAATTGTTTTTCGCTCTCCCTAACTCCAGAATATCCATGGATCACTGCCTCCACAACAATGGTATTTCTTCCATTGCTAGAATCATGATAAGTCTATAGTAGAATACTAGTAAGTTAATTTTAGTCCATAGTTCATTTCCCAATCCTGAGGACTCTGGGATGGTGATGCCCACTCCACCATTAACTGAGGGACGCTTTGATCCCATACATCCGATGGATAGGACTCTCTTGTTTGCACTTGTAGGGACTCTTGGTTCCTTGGTATATTGTTTGTCCATTGTCTCCTCCCCATTACTTGTCCTGGGTGAGTCCGTTGAACTGGAAAGTGGGTGTTGTAACTCCATTGAGATTCAGGGCTCAATTGGCATGTGGGCAGCCAAAAGAGTTAAGTCTCCTAGATGTACACCTACCAACTCTAGTATTAAATATACATTCAAATAGAAGGACAGAAGAGTCATGAATAGGGAAACCACTGCTAAGTCTAACTTTGTCACACTGGGGAGCATAAATAACAGATTAGGGTCCTCTGGCAAGGGGCCAAATTCCTGAGCTATCTGCCCTAACTCAATGTCTAGATGTCTCCACATCCCTGAGAAACTTCCCTATTTGGGGAAGTATCTACTTTAGCTGTCAATGAGATCCTGTTGAAAGGTGCATAAGCACTACCTCAAGGATGGCCTCCTGACTTGCGTTGAAGTCTCTTAGCCATACAAACTCATTTGTCTTTAGCGTTTCCCCCTTTTGGTCAAGGTCTTTTTTCTTTTTTTTTTTTTTACCAGATGCATTGATTGTTGGTACTTGGTTGCAGTCCCTTGGTGCCAGGGAGGCTCCCTGGAAATCGTGTCCCACACTCGGAGGAAGTTCTTGCTTTTATATGCTGAGTTTGGCCTAGAAAGAGGGAAGACAATTTTTTTTTCGGCCCCACGGTGGGGCCGGTGGATCCCTCCCCGGCGGAGGGGAGCTCTGCTTACGTGCAACCGCAGTCAACACACTCGGGTTACACACAGAGGGGCAGCGACTGGGGGGTCCGGTACTCCAAGGCACTCTCGAAGACAATTTTTAATGATCACTTTTGTTGGAGATGTTCTGCCTTATAAAAATAGGGCTTATTCAGTAATTGCAATAATGATAATAAAAGACAAACATTTATTATGTGTTTCCTACATGCAATGCACTGTTCTAAGGGCCTTATATATATATTAAGCAATTTAATCCTCCTGACAACTCCTATTTTTATTGTTTATTATCAACATCATTTTAAATATGAGGGAACAGAAACACTTAGAGATTAAGTAATTTACTTAAAGTCACAAAGACATTCTGATATAGACAGTCTGGCTTCAAAGCATATGCTTTTAACATTTACGTTAGAGCTTTATGCTTGACCTGCCAGTAGCCATCAACAACGAGGCAAGATGATCCACCAGCATTAAGATTATGACTCTGAAGGTTTACATGATGGTTAGCCTTTTTCAGGAATAAAGTATTTTTTAATTAAGGTATGTACATTGTTTCTTTAAACCTAATTCTATTACATACTTAATAGCTTACAGGATAGTGTGAACATAACTTGTAGAAGTGGTGGTAAGCAAAAAGATTCTCATGACTTGCTTTATTGGGATATTTGCTTTATTGTGGTTGTATGGAAGAGAACCAACATTTGCCAGAGGTATGCCTGTACTATGTGTTATCCACTCAGTTCCTCTTCATAGTCACATGGAAAGACCTGGTTTCCTTTGTAGCTAGGCTTTAATCCTGTAACAGATTTCTGGCAAATGAGAATTCCAGTGGAAGTGATATGTCAATTCTGGTCTAATGCAATTCAAGCCAGTGTCTCCTCCATCTGTTTATTCTCCTGACTTAGCAACCCTAGAAGTCATTTCTTTAAGTTGGGGCAGCAAAAAGATGGAAGAATAATAGATTCCTGAACTACTAATGGGAGGAGAACTGCAGACTGGCTGCATCAGACTTGACTGGAGGGAGAAATGAATTTTTATTGCGTTAAGTCACTGAGACTTGTGAGTTGCTTTATAACTGCAGATTGGTCAACATGTCTTGTAACACAGTATGGCATTCCTCTCTCCCAAAACACTATGGGAAGCACTGGTTACCTAGAGAATAATAAACTGTCTTATTACATGTATTAAAACTCCATCCATATCATTGGACATCAATTAGGATATCATCAGTAAGGACTATTCAATAAATGATTTGGGATAATGACTAACCTTTTGGAAAAAAATCTGGATCCTTTTCTCACTGTCTGCACCAAAAAATCCAAATGGATTAAAATTTTATTTTTATTTATTTATTTTGTACTGCATTTTAATTTTAATTTTAATTTTTATTACTTTTTTAATATTACATTAAAAAATATGAGGTCCCAATATACCCCCCCACCCCCCTCGCCCCACTCCTCCCCCCATAACAGCAATCTCCTCCATCATCATGAGACATTCATTGCATTTGGTGAATACATCTCTGAGCACCGCTGCACCTCATGGTCAA
This sequence comes from Dasypus novemcinctus, assembly GCF_030445035.2. NCBI lineage: Eukaryota > Metazoa > Chordata > Mammalia > Cingulata > Dasypodidae > Dasypus > Dasypus novemcinctus. The sequence goes on along the minus strand of NC_080704.1, from coordinate 113,363,703 downwards.
AAGTCCACACCATAGCCCACACTTTCCCATAGTCCACCCAGTGGGCCATGGGAGGAAATACAATGTCTGGTAACTGTCCCCGCAGCACCACCTAGGACAACTCCAACCCCCAAAAAATGCCCCCACATCTCATCTCTTCCTCCCACTCCCTACCCCCAGCAGCCACCATGGCCACTTTCTCCACCACAATAGTTCATGAATAGAATAACAGTAAGTCCACTCTAATCCATACTCTAGTCCTCCATCCTGTGGACCTCAGAATGGTTGTGTCCACTCCACATCTATATCAAGAGGCGGCTTAGATTCCACATGGATGCTGGATGCAATTCTCCTGCTTTCAGTTGCAGGCACTCTTGGCTCTCTGGTGTGGTGGTTGACCTTCTTCACCTCTATGTTAGATGAGTGGGTAAGTCCAATAAACCAGAGTGTAGGAGTTGCAAGTCTGTTGAGGCTCCGGGCCTGGCTATCACATGGTCAGTCCAGAGATTCAGGTTCCCTGGGTATACATTAAACCACAGCACCAACTACAGTTCTGGTAAAAGTAACAGGAGAGGCTTGTGGACAAAGATCACATCTAAGTCCAGCTCCATCACACAGAAACACAAACTCCAAAGTAGGGCCAACTGACATGGTACTGAACTCCATCTGCCATGACCATAGAACGTGTGGGTCTCTGTAGCTCTCAGGAGAACCAATACCTGGGGTTGTATCTACTTTATCTGTCTATGGGACTCTGCTGAGGTGTGCATAAGGGCAACCCCTCTGATAACCTCCTGGCTCTTTTTGGAGACTCATAGCCATATAAACTCATTTGTCCTTTCCATTTCCCCCTTTTCTTCAGGTCAAAAAGCATTTTTAACTCCTGGTATTATATGTAGACTGAGATATTCTGCTGGTCCGAGTTGACCCTTTTATTCAAGGTCATTTTCTAGTTACATCATCAGCTGGTACTTGTAGTAATCCCTCGGTGCTAGGTAGACTCATCCCCGGGAGTCATGTCCCACGCTCGGGGAAAGGCAACACATGTACATGCTGAGTTTGGCTTCCAAACTGGCCAGATTTGAGCAACATGGAGGCTCTCAGGAAGTAACTCTTAGGCACCCTGCAGCTCTAGGCCTTGTTCTTATTTCAGGTGCACAGGCTCACAAGCATAGTCATTAGTGTCAAGGGCTCATTGTTGGACCTTCCATATTTTTTGTTCTTTGCCGTTGCACTTGGGGGATTGTTGCTGTTCCTTTAGGGACTGTGATAGAACTCTCCTGGCTAGGAATTCAGCACTCCCTCCGTTGTTGTTTTTAATTGCAACCACTATGAAAATATCCAAACATTTTTATGTACCCTGGATATATGCCCTGTAGGACTCCCTGCCAACCATGTGTCCCCTGTCAATAACATCCCACACCAGTATTCCTCCCCTGCCATTTTTGAACCTCTCTGTGATCCAAAACTTCTTCAGAAGAGAAGCCCAATGTATTGCCAGGTTCCATTAATAGTAAAATGGAATATAGTGATGAGTTTAAAGGTTAGATATAGAATACATATTAATTTAGAAAAATTAAGGTAAAAATAAACTGGGGTATCAAAAAATTTAAAAATGCAAAAGCTTTGTTTTTGATATTTTGCCTTCCATCACTGCAATAAGTGTTGCCCTGTATGCAAATTGGCAAGGCAACTACTTCCATCTTTTCCTCAGTGTCTATGTCCTATCTTTTTCTTTTTCCTAATTATTAAGCTTATCTTCAAGAAAGTTTTAGATCACAGTAATTCATATATACAATATATAGTACTGCCACATATCCAACATAAAACCCTTTTCCCTTCCACAGCAATAATCTTTTTACATATTCATATTATATTTACTGAAAATCATATACCGATATTGAGACAATAGCTTTCAAATAAGGTAACATTTGGGTTTACATTGTGGTTTATATTTTAGACTATACAATTTTCTGAATTTTTAGTTATCTTATGTTTTACATTATGATTTACATTTTAGCCTATTAGCCCCTATATATTTTTGGTGTAATTTAACATGTCCTATATTGATCCTTGTGTACTCTTGTGGAACACTTCTATTGCCCACACAGTTACATTGGTTCCATCTATTCAATACCTCTTTCCCCCTCCCCTTAGGGCCCACAGTGACAGTCAATCTTCATTGCTTGAAGGGCCATGTTCAGAGATACTTGCAACAGTGTTGAGGGCTTGACATGCTCAATTGCCCTAATGTACTGAACTACCTGAAGAAAACATAGTGAATTAAAAAAAATAATCTTGGATTGGGATATGATGCCTTTCTGAACATGACACTAAACCATCAGCCACAAAAGAAAACACTGATATATTTGAGCACACAAAAAAAAAATTTCCCAAAAGATAAAAACAAAAGCCCCCTATTTTTTTTCCAAATTCTACTCAATTTATTCATTTTTTAAAAAATATTACATTAAAAAAATATGAGGTCCCCATTCACTCCCACCGCCCCCAACCCACCACTCCCCCCACAGTAACACTCTCCCCCATCATCATGACACATCCATTGCATCTGGTAAGTACATCATGGGCATCGCTGCACCCCATGGCCTGTGGTCCACATCATAGCCCACACTCTCCCATGTTCCATCCAGTGGGCCATGGAAGGACATACAATGTCTGGCAATTGTCCCTGAAGCACCACCCAGGACAACTCCAAGTCCCGAAAATAAAAGCCCCCTATTGAATGAATGTCAAACTGGGTAAAAAAATGTATTTCAACACATGATAAAGGGTTAATTCCATTAATAATATAAAAAGAACATAAAAGAACACTCATAGGAAAATGGAATAAATGAAACTGGTAGGTCACAGAAAGAAAACATTCAAATTGTCATATGAAGGTATAAAATGTTAGAAATAATTAAGAAATGCAAAGGAAAATCAGAGACTACTGTTTTCCTATGAGTCTACAAAAAGATTAACAAGAGCAGTAATACAGTACTTATTGTTTGTAAAGGTGTAAGTAAACTGCTTTTGGTTGCAATGTAAATTGGTATAAATTTTTGGGAGGACAGTTTTTGGAAGAACAATTGAACAAGATCTACTAAAATTTTAAATGCACACACGTTTTGAGTCTATGACTTCTACGATTTCGTCTTATGGATATGTTGGAATAAGTACACAAATATATATGTATAAGGATATTTATTGCATGACTACATGCTAATCAAAAAAACATTTGGAAGCAATCTAAATGTCCATCAGCAGGAGACTGGATAAATAAATGTTGATGTACACAATCAGTGGAATACTTTGTAGTCATGAAAAAGAATGAAGTAGCTCTCTATATACTTATATGAAAGGTGTACAAAATATACTGCCAAGGGGAAATGTTGATTACAGAGCCATACATTTCATAGGATTCCATTTTTGTGTATTTTTAAAGTATGTATATATATATATGTGTGTGTGTGTGTACTGTTATAAGCAAATTACTTTCTAGAAGTATTCAAAGAAACTTAATACAGGTTATTTCTAGTGAGTGGGTCAGCAGAAGGAGCTGGACTTGGTGTGATGGTGAGGTTCATGTGTAAACTTGGCTAAGTTATAGTGTCCAGTTGTTTGGTCAGGCAAGCACTGGCCTAATTGTTATTTTGAGAGTATTTTATGGATTTAAATCATTAGTCAGTTGGTCGCATCTCTAACTGATTATATCTACATCAACAAAGGAGATTGCCTTCAGTAATGAGAGACATCTAATCCAATAAATTGAAGACCTTTAAAGGGAGAAATGAAGATTTCGGCAGTAAAAAGAATTTCTATCTCTAGCCAGCTAGTGACTCCTGGGAAATACACCAGAACTTGCATTGGAGTTCCCAACTTGTGACCTGCCCAACAGAATTTGGACTTGCCAATCCCTAGGGTTTCATAAGCTGATTCCTAAAATAAATCTCATGATATTTATATATATATTCTGTTCATTCTGTTTCTCTGGAGAACCCAGACTAATACACCTGGGAAGATAGGGAGAGGTACTTATGCTTTTATCCTTTACCTTTTCTGTATTGTTTGGATTCTTAAATTATGGGAATGTATGGCTTTTATAATAAAAAATAGATAGTTTATAAAAATGTTTTTAAAAGATGACACCAATGTTATATCATGAAGCACTTCATTACACCATTCTGCAACTATTTTCATCTTTCAGTATGTAATCATGGAAGGAATGGGAAAGTTTAGAACCAGACAGATCTATGTTCAAATCCTATCTCTGTTATTCATACTAGTAAATCTCCCATTTTCATTCTAATTATCTGCAACTAGGAGATAATAGTAGTTATCTTGCAAGGCTGTTGTTAGGATTAGTTATAACTTATGTAAAATGCCCAGGTATGGTGATTGGCACAGAACTGAATGCGCATTATTATTTTAATGCTATGTCATGAAAAATGAGGCATTCTACTCAAATAAATCACCTTGCTTTTGATTACCACTTCAGCTTTCTCCTCTAGTGAATTTCATCTTTCATGTCTCAAATAGTAACTGCTTTGGCAGAATGGTAACAGGTATTTTTCATAAGACTTGGAACTTTGACCTGGTATTTTATATCAATAACGGCATATGCATATAGCAGAAAAAAATGTGACAGAAGTGAATATTACATGAAGCAAGAACATGACCACCCAAATATTTAATCCATATATTAGGGAGTTCCTTAAGAAATTTGGGATTTTGAAAAGTTTAAGTAGCTGCAATGTAGGAAATAATACTGTAAGTCAACTAATATATCATTTCTTAAATGGACTGTGGGAAAAATTTAAAATTTCATCTCTTATAAACCTAGGTACTCAAGTTCAGCTTACAGTGATCATTACTGCCCAAAGTTACTTCATAGTCAGACATAGCTTATAAGACTCTGCTTTAAAAACAACAAACACTCAAGAGTTTCATCAGCTTAGAAAGACCCACAGCAAAATCCCAAGATAATAGAAATTCTTTTAAAGGTTCTTTTTAAATATAATCTCTTGATAAGCTCCATGAAATATCTTGATAAGATCCATGGATTTAGGAAACCGAAAAAAAACAGAAAGAAAATAAGATAATTATAATTGGAAAGATAATTTTACAGGTAGACAAAAACATTAAAATAATTTAAAGATCTGTATATTGTGCAGCAGCCTAAACAACTAGTTGCCTGAAGAGTTTCACTACGGGGATTACACATGCTCCTAGCAGTCCTCAAGGAATTTATTGCATAGCACTTTAATAACTAAACATTTGTAAAAGAAAACAATTGGACTGAGCTATATGATAAGGGGAAAGGGAAAATTTTCTTCTTTGAATTAAAGGGGGAGAAGAGTAAAATTTGCATTGTTCCATGTGCATACCACTAAGGTTTAATGAAAGAATTATATTTAGAATCACATTCTAAGAGGACATTCTCAAAGTCTACTTGTAATAGAAAAAATTTAACCATTCTATTTAAAAACCATATTCTCCCTTATAAGTCTTGGAGTACATTTACCAAATAGCCCTTTAATTAAACTATTTCAAAATTTAAGACTGGGGCTGTTTACATTAAAAAAACTTAAGGTCAGAAATGTTTATAATGTTAATAAATTTTATTTTTAGTGAAAAGAACAATCATTACCTTACCTGCAAGTGCTCTTGGGCCTGGCAATTTGTTATTGCCAGTTACCTCCTGTGGATATACACAGCTGTAATTCATGTAGGTTAATAACATGTCTATTTGCGATGTTTGGAGATCTTCAGGACTGTACATGGGTAGGAATGCAATATCAATTGCTACCTCATGGTTCAGACCTGTTATAGAAAAACCATACTTTATTAAAGGTTCAGTTTGTGAGTATATAGCGCTAATGAGGTCAAGTTTGCTAGTTTGATCACGACATATGCCAAACATCTCACATGAGAAAACCTGTGTTTCAAAACTGGATACTAAAGGGTGACATCATCGACATGGCAACATAAGGCATCCCCTGAACAAAACCTCCCCAGAGATTCAGTGAATATAAGGACAAATTCCACGTACTTAGAACTCTGGAGGACAGTAGAGACTGGAGAAGGACTTCACAAACACTGAATTGAAGAAAGAGACAAATATCAGGTAAGAAACTTCCATCCTGGACTGGCCCACCTTCTCCTCCCCCTCACTTGGTCCCACTCATCTTGGAGTTCTCCACCAGTGATACAGACTGCTGAAGAATTCACAGCAGTGGCTTAGAAGAACCCCATGCATATTGCATATCCAGGCACAGGGACCCAAGCCCTCAGAGACCCCCAAGTGGAACATTAGTCACAGATAAGTGCTGTATACAAAAGAAACCCCTGGGAGGAGTGAAAACATAGCAGAATTATGGCAGCCAGGAGGTGCACATAACACAATTATTGATGGCTGGACCTCCTAAATGCAAAACAAAATTTTATGGAGTGACACAACTTTCTGGATTGATCTCATCTGAACCCCAGTTTGGGATACCCCAGCGAAGAAGAAACCAGAGGCAGAAAAGCCTCACAGAGAAAAAAGAAAAATAAAAATGGGGTTAAAACGAACTGCTGTAAACCTGGAGGGTCTGAGAACTGAAAACTGTAAGGTAAACAGGGCACTTAGGGAGGTCGAGAAATAAAAGTAATCATAGAAGCTGGGAAGAAAATTCTGCACAAAAGTAAACAGAACAGATCAAGATTTCCCAGAGAAGGGAATTTCTCGTGGAGGTGAACCAATTACACAGAAATTGCTACACAAAAATTGAACCACATAGCCAGGGAAAGATCAGATGAAGAAGAGCTGAAGAAAATCTGATCATTTAAACTCGGGCTATTCTAAACGTACAGAATAAGTTGAGTCAAGCATCAAAGAAAAGCATTAACACAAAGACAGTCAACAATAAAACCTTAGACAAGTGGGAAAAAATGATGATCAGAGTTAACTCATTGTTAATCAGATACCTGAAATAGCTGAGATCCCTCCTTAATATGGGGAAAGGGGAGGAGGAAAGGCCATAAAAGACCTACCCCGGGACCCACGCACATGTCTCACCCTGTAGCATACCCGCTCGCATGTCTCAGGTGTGTATTCTCATTCTTCCTCATTTCTCAATAAGTGCTTGTTACTGGTCTCATTTAAAAAAAAAATAATCAGATGCCTGGACATCAGCAAAAACTTACAAGCCATACTAAGAAATGGGAATTTATGACTCCTCAGGGGTACAAAGTAAAAATTCAGAGGAGTGGTGACAACCCCTCTGCACACAGGACCTCTCTTGCATGTGTGCTTTACTCAGCTTCCTCTGCAACCATGTCTGAGAAACCCAATATGGCTGAGATTGAGAAATTTGATAAGTCAAAATTGAAGACAGAAATGCAAGAGAAAAATCCAATGCCTTCCAAAGAAATGATCGAACAGGAGAAGCAAGAAGGCAAATTGTAATGAGGTGTGCACCGCCATTATTCACTGTACATTTCACAAGCATTGCCTTCTTATTTTACTACTTTTAGCTGTTAAATTTGTAAGAGGCAAAGGGTTTGGGTCAAATTTAAATGACTGTTCTGCCCCTTTTCACATCAAAGAATAGAGAACTACTGGCAAGTAAAGCCAGCCCTGCCTCTCCCATCTGCCTGTCTGGAGGGCAGGGAAGGAAAAGAACTTGCATGTTGGTGAAAGCAGAAGCTGAGTGGTACAACAATGAAACCAAGAGTAGAAGCAAAAGCTGGTCCAATGTGTCCTACAGGTTGTAAAATGCAGTTTAATCAGAGTGGCATTATTTTTGTTCAAATGATTTTAATTATTGGAATGCACAATTTTTAAAATATTGAAATAAAAAGTTTTAAAACCTGAAAAAAAATTCAGAGGAGATGCGAAATTTGGAGCAACTAATCAAAAGAGGTAAAAACAATTTCCTTAGTCAAATTCAAGGTGATGAAGGAAATATGCATAAAGAAATAAAGTATATTAAAAAGATAACGTATGAGCATAAGTAATAATTTGAAACTATAAAGGAAACATAAATTTTGGGAATAAAGGCACAATAGTAGAGATTAAAAGTACACTAGAGGAGAGGGGATTTGGCTTAACTAAAAGAGTGTCTGCCTACCACATGGGAGGTCCAGTGTTCAAAATCAGGTCCTTTTGGCCCATGTGGTGAGCTGGCCCATGTTCAGTGTTGATGCGTGCAAGGAGTGCCATGCCATGCAGGGGTGTCACTCACATAGGGGAGTCCTACATGCAAGGAGTGCACCCTGTAAGGAGAACCACCCTGCATGAAAAAAAGTGCAACCTGCCCAGGAGTGGTGCCGCACACAGGGACAGCTGACGCAGCAAGATGACACAACAAAAAGAGACTCACATTCCTGGTGCTGCTGACAAGAATACAAGCAGACACAGAAGAACATACAGCAAATGGACACAGAGAGCAGACAACTGGGAGGCGGTAGGGGAGAGAAAAAAAAAACAAAAAATTAAATCTTTATATAAAGTACACTGGAGGCTTACAACTACATACTTTAACATGCAGAAGAAAGGATCAGTGAGCTAGAAGACAGTGCTTCTGAAATAATAGACAGAAGAATAGATTGAGAAAAGAATAGAAAAGACTGAGCAGTGTCTCAGGGAATTGAGTGACAGCATGGCACACACACAAACATAAGTGCAATGGGTATTGCAGAATGAGAAGAGCAGGGAAAAGGTGCATAGAGAATATCTGAGTAAATAATGGCAGAAAATTTCCAAACTCTTATGAAAGACATAAATATACTAGTCCAAGAAGCACAAAATTCTTCAAACATAATAAATCCTAACAGACTTACTCTGAGACACATACTAAACAGAATGTCAAATACAAAAGATAGAATTCTGAATGCAGGAAGGGAAAAGTGATTTGTCACATACAAGGGATCCTCAATTAGCTAAGTGCCAATTTCTCATCAGAAACTGTAGAGGCAAAAGGCAGTGGTATGATATATTTACAGTCCTGAAAGAAAAAATACACCAGCCAAAAATTCTTTATCTGGCAAAACTCTCCTTCAAAAATGAGGGACTTTTTCTGTTTACTTGTTCACAAGTAAACAGAAACTGAGAGAGTTTTTCAACAAAAGGCCTGCCTTAAAAGAATTACTAAATGGAGTTATGCAGGTTGAAAGGAAAAGACAGTAGGGAGTGACTTGGAGTAGTGTGAAGATATGAAGATTCAGAGAATATGTATGCCATTCAAGCTAATTTGTCATATTTTCAAATTAATAGGCTATATATGCAGGTTGTGCATTATAAACCCCAGGGTAAATACAAGGAAAGTATTTTTAAAAATATATAGAAACAGAAATGAGAAAGGGATCAGTCAGACACATCACAAAAGATCAACTATACAGAAAAGGGGGTTGCAATAAAGGAAAATAGAGCTCACCACAAAATATTATATAAAATCCAAAGAGTAAAATGGCTGACATAAATACTGCCTTTATAGTAATAACATTGAATGTTAATGGATTAAATGCTACAATCAAAAGACACAGGTTGGAAGAATGCATTAAAAACATATGATCCAGGAGAATAGATGTGGCTTAGACAGTTTGGCATCTGTCCTGCATTTGGTTCCCAGTATCTCCATAAGAAGACTACAATGAGCAAACATCAAGCTAACAAGTAGCAGAGAACGAGCAAAAACAACAAGCAAGACAATGAGATAAAACAGTGAGCAGACATCAGAAAACTGGGCAAAAATAATCAACAGGCAATCAGCAAGATAACAAGTGAAAAAGAGCAGACAGTGAGCAAAAACAAACAAAACAAGCAAGGAACAGATGTGGCTCAAGCAGTTGGTCACCTGCCTCACACACGGGAAGTCCCAGGTTGAGTTCCCAGTGCCTCCTAAAGAAGAAACAAGCAAAAACAATGAGCAGGCAATGAGCAAAGACAATGAGCAAAATAGATGAGGGAGCCATCTTGGCGGGGTGGGGGGGGGAATTTTACAGATGAAGCAAGTACTTCAAAATAAAAGTCTTAAAAAAACATATGATCTAGCTATATGTCATTTACAAAAGACTCACTTTAGACCCAAAGACATAAAGAGGTTGAAAGTGAAAAGTTGGAAGAAGATATTCCATGCAAAGGGTAATCAAAAAAGAGCTAGGGGTAGGTATACTAATAGCAGATAAAATAGACTTTAAGTCAAGACCTGTTATAAGAGACAAAGAAATGCATTATATATTAATAAAAGGGGGAATTTATTAAGAAAAAAATCGTAAATGTTTATGCACCTAACCACGATGCCTCAAGATACATGAGTCAAACAGTAGCAAAAGTGAAGGGAGAAATAGATATATCTACAATAATAGTTGGAGTCTTCAATATACCACTGTTACCAATAGATACAACATCAAGTCAGAAGATCAATACGGAAACAGAGAACTTGAATAATATGATAAATGAACTAAACCTAAGAGATGTATACAGAAAATTGCACAACCAAACAGCAGGATAAACATTCTTTTCAATTGCACAAGGATTATTCTCCGTGAGGGATTACATGTTGCATCACATAACAAGTCTCAATAAATTAAAAAAAAATTAAAATGATGCAAAGCATCTTGTCTGACCATAGTGGAATGAAGCTGGAACTCAATAACAGAAAACCAACATATATAAGGAAGTTAAATAATACCCTCTTTTTAAAGAAAAATTATTTATTTATTCCCTCCACTTGTTGTTTTGCACTCGCTGTCTGCTCTGTGTCCATTCTCTGTGTGTTCTTCTGTGTCTGTTTGTCTTCTTTTTAGCCGACACCAGGAACCGATCCTGGGACTTTCCAGAGCAGGAAAGTGGCACTCAATCTCTTGTGCCACCTCAGCTCCCTTGTTTGCTGTGTCACTTATTGTCTCTCCTCTGTGTCACTTTTTCTTGCATCATCGTCTCTCCTCTGTGTCACAAATCTCTGCATGGGCCAGCACTACTGTGTGGGCCAGCCCTCTTGCACAGATCAGCTCTTGGCTTGGGCCACCACTCTGCTTGGGCCAGCTTATCTCATGGGCTAGCTTGCCTTCTCTAGGAGGCCTTGGGAATCAAACCCTGGACCTCCTGTATGGTAGACAGGAGCCTAATCGCTTGAGCCACATCTGCTTCCCAATAATACTCTCTTAAACAGTCAGTGGGTCAAAGAAGAAATTGCAAGAGAAATCAGTAAATATCTTGACATGAACAAAAATGAGAACACGATATATCAAAACTTATGGGATGCAGCAAAGGCAGTCTGAGGGGGATATTTTAGCCCTAAAATTGCAGAGACTGATGCTGGACATTATATATCCTGCCATAACCCACTGAATGGACTGGGGGACAGTGTAAACTACAATGTAAACTATAATCCATATGGAGTAGCAGTGCTCCAAAATGTATTCATCAAATGCCATGAATGTGCCACACTGATGAAAAAGGTTGTTGATGTGGGATGAGTGTGTGTGTGTGGGGGTGGGGAGTGGGGTATATGGGAACTTCTTATATTTTCTAATGTAACATTTTGTGCGATCTATGTATCTTTTTAAAAAAGACAATAAAAATCTATATAGAAAAAAAGGAAGAAAGAGCTAAAATCAAAGTCCTTAGTGCACAGCTGGAGGAACTAGGAAAAGAACAGCAAATTAATACCAAAGGAAGCAAGAGGAAAGAAAAACAACTATTAGTGTAGAAATAAATGAAATTGAGAATAAAAAAACAGCAGAGAGAATTAATAAGCCAAAAAGAGGTTTTAAGAGATCAATAAAATTGGCAAAGTCTTAGCTAGTCAGTCAAAGAAAAAAGAGAGAAGACACGTTACTACTGACACCACAAAAATAAAAAGGATCATGAGAAGATACTATGAACAACTGAATGCCAACAAGTTATACAATCTAGATGAAATGGAAAATTTCCTTGAAACATATGAACAACCTCCACTGACTTTAGAATAAATAGAAGACCTCAACAGACCAATCACATGTAAAGAGATTGAATCAGTCATCAAAAACACCCCAACAAAGAAAAGCCCAGGACCAGATGGTTTCACAGGTGAATTCAACCAATCATTCCAAGAAGACTTAATACCAATCATTCTCAAAATCTTCCAAAAAATTGAACAAGAGGGAACACCACCTAATTCATTCTATGAGGCCAACATCACCATAATATGAAAGCCAGATAAAGAAACTAAAAGAAAATAAAATTACAGACTAATTCCTCTTATGAATATGGATGGAAAAATACTCAACAAAATACTGGCAAATTGAATCCAACAGCACACTAAATGAATTATACACTGATCAAGTAGCTTTAACCTGGGTAGGAAAGGGTGGTTCAATGTAAGAAAATCAAATAATGTCATACACCACTTTAACAAAACTAATGGAAAAAACTACGTGGTCATCTCCATCGATGCAGAAAAGTTGCTTGATAAAATCCAGCATCCATTCTTGATAAGAACACTTAGAAAAATGAGAATAGAAGGAATCATTCTGAACATTATAAAAGGCATGTATCAAAAACCTTCAGACAACATCATACTAAATTGTGATAAACTGAAAACTTTCTCTCTAAGACCTCTAAGACCTGAAACAAGAAAAGTTGCCCAGTGTCACCACTGTTAATCAACATCATACTGGAAATTAGAGCCAGAAAAGTTGGGCAAGAATAAGAAAACAAAGATATTGAAACTGAAATTGAAGAAGTAAAACTTTCACTCTTTGAAGATGACATGATTCTATATGTAGAAAGTCCCCCAAAAATCCACAAAAAAGCTTCTAGAGCTAATAAACGAATCCAACAAATTGGCAGGGTATAAGATCAACACATGAATATCAGTAGGGTTTCCATACACTAGTAAAGAGGAACCTGAGGAGAAAAATTGCATTTAAAATAGCAACTAAATGAATCAACTATGTAGGAATAAATTTAACCAATGATGTAAAGGACTTGTACATGGAAAATGGCAATATATTGCTATAAGAAATCAAAGAAGACCTAAATAAACGAAAGGACATTCTGTGACCATTTGTTGTAAGACTAAATATCATTAAGATGTCAATTCTATCCAAAATGATTGGTAGATTGAACACAATCCCTATCAAAATTCCAAGAGCTTACTCTGCAGACATGAAGAAGCCAATTATCAAATATATTTGGAATAGTAACTGTATCCAAGTAGCCAAAAACCTCTTAAAAAAGAACAACAATGGAGGACTCATATTTCCTAAATTTAAATCATATTACAAAGCTGTAGTGGCCAAAACAACATAGTATTAGATATGTTGAACAAATGAACCAAATTGAGAGTTCAGAATTAGATCCTCACATCTATGGCCAATTGATTTTTGACATGACTGTCAAGTCCAATCAACTGGGAAAGAATGGTTTCTTGAACAAATGGTATTGGAAGAATTGGATATCTATAGATAAAGAATGAAAGAAGACCCATATTTCATATCATATATGAAATTTTAATTCAAAGTGGACCAAAGACCTAAATATAAGAACCAGGACTATAAAACTTCTAGAAGAAAATGTAGGGGACTATCTCATGTTAGAAAATGGTTTATTGGGAACGGACTTTGGCCCAGTGGTTAGGGCGTCCGTCTACCACATGGGAGGTCTGTGGTTCAAGCCCCGGGCCTCCTTGACCCGTGTGGAGCTGGCCCATGTGCAGTGCTGATGCGTGCAAGGAGTGACCTGCCACGCAGGGGCGTCCCCCGCGTAGGGGAGCACCACGCGCAAGGAGTGCACCCATAAGGAGAGCCGCCCAGCGCAAAGGAGGGAGCAGCCTGCTGAGGAATGGCGCTGCCCACACTTCCCGCTGCCCACACTTCCCGTGCCGCTGACGACAACAGAAGCGGACAAAGAAACAAGACGCAGCAAAAAGACACAGAAAACAGACAACCGGGGGAGGGGAGGGGAATTAAATAAATAAAAATAAATCTTAAAAAAAAAAAAAGAAAATGGTTTATTGGACTTTACACCCAAAGTACAAGCAAGAAAAGAAAAAAAAATAGATAAATGGGCAGTTCTCAAAATTAAAAACTTTTGCACCTCAAAGGACTTTTTCACTTAAGTGAGAAAACAGCCTACTAAATGGGAGAACATATTTTGAAGCCACGTATTCATTAAGGGTTTAATATCCAGAATATAAAAAGAAGCCCTATAATTCAACCATAAAAAGACAAACAACCCAATTAAAAATGGGCAAAAGATTTGAAACATTTCTACAAAGAGAATATACAAATGGCTGAAAGCACATCAAAAGATGCTCAGCATCACAGGCTATTGGGGAAATGCAAATCAAAATCACAATGAGATCCCACTAGAATGGCTACTGTTATAAAAAACAGAAAACTACAAGTATCGTAGATGATACGGAGTAATAAGAACACTCATTCATTGCTTGTGGGAATGTAAAATGGTGCAATTGCTGTGTTAGACAGTTTGGCAGTCCCTCAGAAAACTAAGTATAGAATTACCATATGACACAGTAGTCCCACTACTAGGTATATACCCAGAAGAATTGAAAGTAGGGTCTTGAATAAATATTTTCACACCAATGTTCATATAAGCACTATTCATCATTGAAAAAAAGATGGAAGCAACCCATGTGTCCATCACCTGATGAATGGATAAACGAAAGTGGTATATACATACAACGGAATATTATTCAGTTTTAAAAAGGAATGAAAGGAAGAGGATGTGGCTCAACTGATAGAGCTTCTGCCTACTATATGGGAGGACATGGGTTCACTCCTTGGGGACTCCTGGTGAAAAAGAAGAGGAGAAAGTGTGCCTGTGTGGCAAGCCAGTGCCTGCATGAGTGCTTGCCTGGTGAGCCAGTGACCTGCACAAGTGAGTCACACAGCAACATGATGATGCATCAAAAAGAGAGACAAGGGGACAGTCAAGGTGAAGTACAGCAGAAACCGGGAACTGTGGTGGGGCAGCTGACAGGGAACCTCTCTCCCCATCAGAGGTCTCCAGGATTGAATCCCGGTTAATCCTAGAGGAGAGAAAATGAGAAGAGAAGACAACATAGACAGCAAAAATCAGCAGGGAAGGAGGAGGGGAAGGAGGGAAAATAAATAAATCTTAAAAAAAAAGATTTTAAAATCTTTTAAAAAAATAAATCTTTTTTTTAAAAAAGGAATGAATTCCTGAAGTATGCAACAACATGGATAAACTTTGAGGATATTAAGCTGAGTGAAGTCATTCAGACATAAAAGGAGAAATATTATATGATCTTACTGATATAATTTTTTTTTCTTTTTTTTTATTGACTTTGTAATAATATTACATTAAAAATATATATGTGAGGTCCCATTCAACCCCACCCCCCCACCCCACCTCTCCCCCCCCAGCAACACTCGTTCCCATCATCATGACACATCCATTGGATTTGGTAAGTACATCTTTGGGCACCTCTGCACCTCATAGTCAATGGTCCACATCATGGCCCATACTCTCCCCCATTCCATCCAGTGGGCCCTGTGAGGATTTACAACGTCCGGTGATTGCCTCTGAAGCACCATCCAGGGCAGCTCCATGTCCCAAAGACACCTCCACCTCTCATCTCTTCCTGCCTTTCCCCATACCCATCAGCCACCATGTCCACTTTTCCCAATCCAATGCCACCTCTTCTATGTGGACATTGGATTGGTTGTGTCCATTGCACCTCTATGTCAAGAGGAGGCTCAGATTCCACATGGATGCTGGATGCCATCCTCCCACTTTCAGTTGTAATCACTCTAGGCTCCATGGTGTGGTGGTTGTCCTTCTTCAACTCCATCTTAGCTGAGTGTGGTAAATCCAATGAATCAGATTGTAGGTGCTGGAGTCTGTTGAGGCTCAGGACCTGGCTATCACATTGTCAGTCCAGAGATTCAAATCCCCTAAATATATCTTAAACCCCAACGTTAACTGCACCTTCAGCACATTAGCATGAAAGTCTTATGAAGGGAGATCCCATCTGAGTCCAGATTCATCACACATAAACACCATTTCCAAAGAGGGGCCATCTGCCCTGGTAGTTAACCCCATCGGCCATGACCATAACTCCCATGGGTCTCTTTACTTACTGATATAATTTACTGTAATAAGCAAATTCACAGAATTAGAATACCAATTGTAGTGCACCAGGGGATAGACTGGGTTTAGAGAATGGGGAGTTGATGCTTAATTTGTAAAGAATTTCTATTTAGGTTTATTGTAATGTTTTGGAAATGGATAGTGGTGATGGTAGCACAATATTGTGAGTGACTATAATTAACAGTAACAAATGTGAATGTGTTTAAACACAGAAACTTTAGGTTGTGTTTGTTATTAGAATAAAAATGAAAAGATAAAACAGTGCTGTATGACACAGTGAATCCTATTATAGACAATGATCTGTCAATAGTACTAGTATGGTCTTTCATTATAACAAATATATGACACTAATTCATGGTGCTAATAACAGGGTGATATATGGGAAAATACACCTAATGTAATTAATCTATGGATGATAGCTGATAATACTATTTTGATAATATTTCATCGATTGTGAAAAAGGGAACTAATGTTTAAAAAATAGTACAATTATACAAAAGTGCTATCATCACTTGTAACAAATATTCCACACTAACGCAAGGTGTTGGTGGCGCAGCAAGTAGGGCATCCTGTATTTTTTTGTATGATTATTCTGTAAACCCACAATTTCTATAAAAACAAAACAAAACAATATGGGTACTAAACCCTTAGATTTGCAAACAATTTATGAATTCATGCCATTGGTTGAAAGATTAAACAGTTTAGTGCAACCTATCACCACTGATAGAAAAAACAATTCTAAATGTTTTCCCTATTGATGGAAGGTTGAAAGCTTACTATCCAGAGGATAGCCTAGCCATGTAAATGAAGACATGTAGACTGAGTTTCCTTGGTCATTCATAACAAGTGCTATTACAGGAAAGGAAAATTCAGAGATGACTACTGTTTCCCTCACTGCCATGTGGACCTAAAAATGTCAGACACAAACAAGGACAGGGATAATATTATCTAGGTCCCACTTGTCCTCAAAAATATATGACAAACTTCAATCACTCATCATTTGGGCTTTAAAAGGTTGCAGCAGAATTGAGGCTATGGGGGAATAACCAATGTAAATCCTGACATGTGACTTTCATCTCTTTCCGCTGGTCAATGTCAGGAAGGGTGGATAGAAAAAGAATTCTTAGAGGAAGACAAGAGTTGAGTTTGAAGAATCAGTGGCATTTGGATAAAAAGTCAGAAGGGTATTTCAGGCAGGGTAGGGACTAGCATAAGCCAAAGGCATAGATCAGAGTTAAGAGATCATCCTGACTGGAGAAAGGTTAAATGCACAGAGCAAAACTTTCAAAATATGAGTTCTACCCGTTCACCCAAACCAGAAACTTGGGTGTTATCCTTAGATCTTCACTTTCATTCTTCTCTGATAATCAGTTGTTGAGACTTATAGATTCCATGGCTTTAATATTTCTCCAATTCCTCCCCTACAGAGATTCTTAAGTACTCAAAGTAGGCCACAGATGGGCAAACAACTCTTCCTGTTAAATTGCAAATTGATCCAGAAATTCAAGATCTTTCTTTGCTTTTTTATGGGTAAATGACACTAAATCTCATAGCTTTAATTTAATATACAATTATGAGTCCTTTAATGCTTTTTTTTCAATTTTTTTGAAGATCCATAGATCACAAAAATTGTTACATTAAAATATATAAGAGGTTCCCACATATACCACATCTCACCCACCCACTCCTCCCACATTGACAACCTCTTTCATCATTATGGCACATCCATTTTATTTGGTGAATACATCTTAGAACACAGCTGCACCACATGGATCATAGTTTACATTGTAGTTTACACACTCCCCCAGTACATTCAATGGGTTATGGCAGGGTATATAATGTCCAGCATCTGTCCCTGCAGTATCATTTAGGACAATTCCATGTCTTGAAAATGCCCCCACATCACATCTCTTCTTCCCTCTCCATGCCCTCAGCAACTACTGTGGACACTTTCTCCAGATCAATGCTACAGTTTCTTCCATTACTAGTCACAATAGTTCTATAGTAAAATACCAGTATGTCCACTCTATATTTTATTCCTCCATCCTGTGGATCCTGGGATGGTGATGTCCAGTCCACCTCTATATCAAGAATGGGCTTAGATCCAACGTGGTTGATTGATGCAGTTCTCCTGCTTGGAGTTTTAGGCACTCTTGGTTCCCTGTAGTGGTGGTTGACCATCTTCACTTCCCTGTTAGCTGACCTGGGTTAAGCCCAATGAACCGGAGGGTAGGAACTGCAACTCTGCTGAGGCTCAGGGCCCAACTAGCACATGGCCAGTCCAGAGATTCAAGTCTCCAGGGTATACACCAACCCCAGTTCCAACCACAGTTTC
Source organism: Dasypus novemcinctus (assembly GCF_030445035.2). Taxonomy (NCBI): domain Eukaryota; kingdom Metazoa; phylum Chordata; class Mammalia; order Cingulata; family Dasypodidae; genus Dasypus; species Dasypus novemcinctus. Next base: position 113,345,284 of record NC_080704.1, on the reverse strand, counting down.
AGTAAAAGTGACAGAAGAGGCATGTGTAGAAAGGTCACATCTGAGCCCAATTACATCATATTCAGGAACACAAATTACAAAGTGGGTCCCACTGACAAGCACTGAACTCCAGAGCCAACAGCCATGACCATAGAACCTGTGTGTCTACGTAGCCCTCAGGAGCACCACTACCTGGGTTTGCATTTACTTTGGCTGTTTCTGGGATCCTTTTGAGTTGTGCGTAAGCACGACATCTTTGATGACCTCCCGACTCTTTTTTGAAGACTTTAAGCCATATAAACCAATTTGTCTTTACCATTTACCCTTTTATTCAAGGTCTTTTTCTAGTTGCATCACAAGTTAGTGATTGGTAGTAATCCGTTGGCACCAGAGAGGCTCATCCCCAGGAGTCATGTCCCATGCTGGGTGGAAGGTAATGCATGTACGTGCTGCATTTGGCTTAGAGAGTGACCACATTTGAGCAACATGGAGGCTCTCAGAAGGTAAATCTTAGCATCCTGTAGCTATAGGCCTAGTTGAAATTTCAGGCACACAGGCTCATAAGCATAGTCATCAGTATCAAGGGCTCAACTTTGAACCATCCTTCTTCACTGGTCTTTGGCCTAGCACTCGGGGGATTGTTGCTGTTCCATTGGGGAATATGACAGAGCTCCCCCGGCTAGGAATTCAGCACTCCCTCAGTTCTCATTTGTTACTATAACTACTCTGAAAATAGCCAACTAAAAATTTAGAAAATTGTACAGTCTAAAATATAAATCATAATGTAAACCAAAACGGAACCATGTTTGATTGCTATGTTTCAATATCTGTATATCAGCTGCAGCAAATATAAAATGAACATAAAAAGATCATTGCTGGGGAAGGGAGAAAAGGGTTTGGTGTTGGATATGTGGTAGTCCTCTTTATTGTGTATGTGACCTTACTGTGATCTAAAACTTTTTTGAAGACAAAATTTTAAATTAGGGGAAAAAAAGGATGTAGACACTGAGGAAGAAATGAAAGAAATTGCCTTGCCACTGTACAGACAGGGCAACACCCATTACAGTGATGAAAGGCAATAGCTTAAAAACAAAGTTATATGATATTTTTCATTTTTCAATACCCCAATTTATTTTTACTTCATTTTAATTTTTCTAAATCAGTATATATTCTATTTCTAGTCTTTAAACCTATCATTACAATTTCATTTTCCTATTCATTGAATATGGCAATACAATAGGCTTCATTTTTTAAGAAGTTTTGGACCACAGAGAGATTCAACTATGGCAGGGGAGGAACGCTGATGTGGGGTGTTACTGATGGGGGACACAAGGTTGAGAGTGAACTCTCCAGGGCATGTATATAGGGAATATAAAATGTTTGGATATTCGTTGGGTATTTTCAGAGCATTTAATCCTTTTTTAAGAATTTCAAAAATGTGGTAATCATAAACTAAAATAATAATGTTATCTAGAATATACTAAGGATTCCAATTCAGTATTATAAAAAATGTAATGACTCCACTACTCCTAGAAATGCTGCAAAACTCTTAGTTTGAATGTATACATGTGGGTATCTTATTTCCTTGATTCTGAGACTAAATTTAGGTCTAAGATCTATTATCATCAATTAACTAACAGTTTTTTGATAAAAAGTAACACTGCATTAAATGTACACACTGACACTTAGATGCATTCCAACTTAAAAATGTAAGAAAATAAAGTACATTTTGGAGGTGAGAAAATATTAGAAGTTAGAAATCCTGATATTTTTGAGTAAGGTAGCTTTCTAAATTAGTTACTTTTTAAATTACAAAATGCTGTGTGTTTATTAGAAACATTTTAAATACAATTTTTGGCAAGTGGTTTAATTAAAACTGGAATTTAGAGTACAAATATCTAAATAAATATACCTCATGGCCTCTGGACTTGCTATTAATGCGCCAGAATATTCTTTTCCTAGAGAGCTACATGGCTTGCTTCTTTACCTCCATCAGGTTTCTGATGAAATGCTACTGTCTCAGGGAGACCTCCTCTGACCCTCTATTTAAATTTTACTCTTTGCTACTATAGTACTCTCCAACCCCTTTTCCTAGCACTTATCTCCATCTTACCCTACTATAAGATATCTCAGAGCAGGAAATTTATCTGTTATGTTCATTGATGTAACTCCAATACCTAGAACAGTACTGCACATGCTGTAAATATTTGTTAAATTGAATAACTGAATGTATATGTATGTATTTCTTCCTAAAATTTCCAAAATATTGTCTTTAAGGTATTAGTGCATTAGTGTACAAATATGAATTCATCCATGTTCCTATTACCAAAAGAAATGAACACAAAATTCCTCCCCACAATGAGCATGTATAATGCACTTCAATGGTGCTTTGCTGTATATGAATATGTATTATTTAATTAACTTACAATATGCTCTATCAGGGTAAGTGTAATAAAATACCAGGGCAATATTAAAATTTATAGGGTAGCAGATAGTAAAACAAATAAGCTCATATTCCTGTTTTGTAAAGTACAGTATATATGATTCATATATCTTCTCCCTCAAATTTTTGTTATTGTTGAGTTTCTTTTTCAATGAAAAGTGTATGCGTGTGCATGGGAGGAGGGTGATTTGTAATTCCAGCACCTATCAGAGTGGTTGGTATATATCATATTTCACCAAATCTAAGATACTATTGATTATATGATGATCATTTTTTATATACCTCCAAGAAAGAAAAATGCTGTCAACTAAACAATGGCATGACATCTACTGTGAGATGCATACCGATATTCAAAGATGTTAAAATGTGGGGAAATCTGATAGTAGGTACTTAATGTTTAATGATGAAATTGTCATGATGCAGTGGAATAAAGGACAAAGTTAAGGTATTGTAGCTATAATCTAGTTCTGGAGCTCATATAATAGAGCATGCTGCTCCATTAGAGATATGAATGCAATCATCCCAGTGAGACAGAATATCCTGAGGTTGTAACTTGTAAGGGAACCAACAGTAGGGAACCCAATGCTACACAGCTAATGGTTCATGTGGGCTTCAACAAGGAAGAAGGTGTACATCAGTGGTATAAATAAATAGTCCTGAGCCCTCAAGCTAGTATCAAATTATGTTGGTTTGCTTTGGCTCCTTTAATAGGAGGAAAATATCAAGATAAGTAAGTTCTTATCATTTCAATATAACTGCAGCATATTAAATAACTTTGAGGCTATTAATGCTGTTAAATCTTGAAATTATCAGTTAGATGCATTTCACAAAAAAATGGAAAGAGCAAACCATATGACATATTATTACTTTTTTGACAAAAAATCCAGAAAAGATTTAACAGCTCTTTTTATGTTGTACCCACTGTTATTGATTGGGCTTTGTATACTTTAACTTCCAAAAAACAAGTGGATGCCCTTCAGAGGCCTACAAAAGGCTGGGGAGATTATGTTGCTAATTGTCTACTTCAAGTGAAAATTTAATTGAGGACTCTTAAACTCTGATTGACTCATAAGATTTCATGGATAACTAAATTAGTGTTAGTAGAGCCAATGAAATACTAATATAATCTATAGGTCCAAACAAACTTTTGAAAAGTGTCTCCTTAACTTACATTTAAGAGAGGAAATAATTCTTAAAATTGGCAGAGATTGACCAAAAGATTTTAAATTTTGTACCTAGGATAAAGGCACTGAAAATGTAGTCTATTACTCTACCTCAGTATCTTCTCTTTAAAGTGTGTTGTTCTTATATGGTAGGCAATGGGCTGAGGTTTTAATTGTTACTATCTATTGATTTGAGACAAGTGAGATGGTATAGCAGAATTTTAACAGAAGAACAGGTACTTCCTGGACAGGTTTCTGATATTGTTATTGTGCCCTGATGATTGTTGGCAGCCATTAGATGTGAGGGAAGGAAAACCAATAATTTTGTTTAATGTTCTCAATAATGATTCACCCTAAGTCAGAGTTAATGACCTAGTAACAGGGTTGTGGTTTGAACAACTATGTTGGCTTCAGTAAGGCACTTCGAAATTGCTAGGACCTCCAGAGATCAGCAAAATACTGCAGAGGGACAATAAACCGCTCTAAGATAGTATTTATGTAGATTTGACAATCTTTGTGCTTAGAGAGCTTTAAAAATTATACAGATTTAGCTGCCTGGATTGGTTTAGTTAGTCTTATCCAAGAACAGGGTTGTAGAACAAGAGTCAGCAAACTATGGCCTGGGGGTCAAATCCAGCCCATCTGGTTTTGTACAGCACAGGAGCTAAGAATTTTACATTTTTAAATGGTTGGAAAACCTCAAAGGAAGACTAGTATTTTGTGCTAGATAAAAATAATATGAAATTCAAATTTCACTTACCATGAATAAAGTTTTTTTTTTATTGACTTTGTAATAATATTACATCAAAAATATGTATGTGAGGTCCCATTCAACCCCACTCCCCCACCCCCCCCTCTCCCCCCCCAACAACACTCGTTCCCATCATCATGACACATCCATTGGATTTGGTAAGTACATCTTTGGGCACCTCTGCACCTCATAGTCAATGGTCCACATCATGGCCCATACTCTCCCCCATTCCATCCAGTGGGCCCTGTGAGGATTTACAATGTCCGGTGATTGCCTCTGAAGCACCATCCAGGGCAGCTCCATGTCCCAAAGACACCTCCACCTCTCATCTCTTCCTGCCTTTCCCCATACCCATCGTCCACCATGTCCACTTTTCTCAATCCAATACCGCCTCTTCTATGTGGACATTGGATTGGCTGTGTCCATTGCACCTCTATGTCAAGAGGAGGCTCAAATTCCACATGGATGCTGGATGCAATCCTCCCACTTTCAGTTGTAATCACTCTAGGCTCCATGGTGTGGTGGTTGTCCTTCTTCAACTCCATCTTAGCTGAGTGCGGTAAGTCCAATAAATCAGATTGTAGGTGCTGGAGTCTGTTGAGGTTCAGGACCTGGCTATCACATTGTCAGTCCAGAGATTCAAATCCCCTAAATATATCTTAAATCCCAACGTTAACTGCACCTCCAGCACATTAGCATGAAAGTCTTATGAAGGGAGATCCCATCTGAGTCCAGATTCATCACACATAAACACCATTTCCAAAGAGGGGCCATCTGCCCTGGTAGTTAACCCCATTGGCCATGGCCATAACTCTCATGGGTCTCTTTAGCCTTCAAAGGAACCAATATCTGGGGGTTGTATCTGCTTTATCTGTCCATGAATAAAGTTTTATTGAAACATGTCCATGCACATTCATTTACTTATGGTTTATGGCTGCTTTTGTGCTACAACAGCAGAGCTGCAAAATTACAACAGAAACTATATGATCTGCAAAGCCTAAAATATTTACTATCTGGTACTTTACAGAACAAGTTTGGCCTCTGGTCTAGAATATAGCATTCATTTAAAGTCCTCGTCCAGTTCTAGCATTCTATCTTTTAACAGTACATTAAAAGGACATTAAATCCTTCCTTTTGAGTTCAGTGCCCATGTCAATGCTTAAAATGTATAGACCATTGTCTGGTCTCGTAAAACAACTTGGGCTCATAATTTCTCAAAAGATACGGTAAATTCACCATTTTCACATCAAATATTCTGCTCTCATTTTAACCAGCATCAGAGACTATCTCTACTTCAGGTATTAATTAGAGAGTAATAGTTTTCAACTTTTATTCTACTTCTTCACACCTGCCAGATAGGACACATTTCTGCCTGTGGCTCTCTGTGGTAAAGTTTCCCTTAGGAAGGGAGGGCAGAAGGAATGGGCTGCTTCCTTGAGGTATACTAGAATTCTAAGGAGTATGGGTAAGATAGGCCACCCCTCACTGAGGTAGTATGAAAATCACTGGATCCAGCACCATTCATCTTTATTCTTTAGATTCTCTCCCTGTATTGAGTTAAATGATTTAAGAGCTAAGTACTTGGACTATATAATAATAATTAAAATTAAAATATACTCCTTTACAGAAATGTCTTACTAAGATATGACTAATGATTATACTGATTATATATATTATAGGATTGATGCAAGAATCAGCTATCTTAAGAGCATTTCCATAATTTTCAAAAAAGAAAACTGGACATGATATCAAAGCTCTTGTTATTCTATGCTATTTATACAGTAATTTCATAAAATAAGTTCATATTTGAGTTTTGTTTGAGGGAAAAATAACTGGTTTCCTAGATATGAGTGCCTTTTTTCTCTGCAGTGGGAAACATGTTTAGAGACTCAGGAGAACCGATTTCTAATTATGATCTGGCTTTTACCAACGACTATAAGATATCCAAGTTTCTTTCAGCTTTGAAATTCAATATCTTTTCAAGGAAAAAAATCTTCCTTTCTCCTTTCCTTTTAGAAAATTCAAAGAAAATTACTGTCAAATGATTATTTGCAGGTACATAGCAATACAAACTTTTCTGCTTTCTTTTACATGTTCTGTTTTATTTTACCCATAAAAGACTAATTTTTCACTGTCTTTAACTCTGTAAACCATTGTAAATCCTACTGATAACAGGTATGATATAAAACAAATGATCATAGTTCTAACATGGATTAGAACTGGTGGACAGAAGGATAAATTTGTCTTTTTGACATTCAGTTCTTGTTTTTAGTTGATGTGTCGCTAAACCTACTAAAGGTTAAAATTACTTGTGATACAATTAGGATGCCTTAATCTATTTTAATGGGTCAGTAACATGCTAAAAAGGAGAAAATATTAAAATTCCATGTTTATAGCTAAACTCATCATTTTCATATTTTTTGTGATATATAGGGAATCATTGCTGCAATTTTTGCTTCTTAGATAATATCAAGGTTATTCATTCAAGTATTATATTTCTAAAAATCCATGAACTACATTTAATTTCAGATATTAATTTGCTAATGGCTTTTTTCTTGTTTCTTTATCTTAGAGTAACCAGACCTGGTGCTAAGATCCTCCTTTAAAACACAAATACAAAAAAGTTGTTTCCCTTTCTCTTACTTCTATAGTAATAGATTTTGGCTAAAATTTTATATTTGAATTAATATTTTTCTGTTCATTTCACATTCATTAGAAACAAACAAAAAATAAATTTAAGTTAATATGTTTTGATTCCATTAAATTTTCGTAAGTTTTATTACTTCCTCTCAGTTTAGAATAATCTGGGAAAATCAGGTATACTTTGTATTTATCAATACAAGTGAAGTTTTGTTAATAGCTTGAGAATGTTATTTTCTTCAGGGCTAAACCAAACTCTGCTCATAGGGCTTTTTCTAAATTAGTACCTCCTTTTCTCTTTAACATTCATGTTACCATTCAATGGTTCAGATGCACTGAGAAAGAGACACAATATAGGTAAGAGACAGAGAACATGGGCAAGAAAGTGGTGACTAAATTAGAATAGAACCAGTCCCAAAAGTAGTGAGATAGAGACGAGCAAAGATCCCCTGGTTCCCACCTTTCTCTCTGAAAACATTTTCCAATTGACTTCCCAATGTTTAAAAATCTATAATTAGAGCTTAATTTCTTTCTGGGCTTGGACTCCATTCTTTTCGTTTAAGCCAAACAGGAGCCCCACTTGAGTTTAATGTTCTAAAGCAAAATATTATCATCAATATTGAAAATATGTTAAATTAATAATATACAAATAGAAGAGCTGGCTTACATAGGGTGGTTACTTTAAAATGTCCAAGATGTCAGGCACTCTTAAAATCATCAAGTTTTTGGGGCCTTGCTTCTGGTGGTATGCATTCTGAAGGCTGAGAATGACACTGCTGAGTAAGGAATATTCTCTCATCCAAAATAAATCTCCATGGAATACCTTCAGGATAAATGTGGTTATAATGTAGGTGACCTATCAAACCAAACATTTTTTGTTCTCTAGAGTGGACTAATTCTTATGGAATTAGTGCTTGTGCTTTTTTGAGCTGTTAAAGAGACAAAGAGATAGACAAAGATGAGTAATAAACTAATCAAATCAAGTCATGGACTACAAAAAAAGTGCACAGATTAATAAGGAATGGTTTCATTAATTTTAAAAGTTAAAAAAAAACCCTACAAAATGTAAAAATGAATATCCAAAACAATGCTTATTAAAGTGAGGAAAGAACTAAATTCACTTTCAAAAAGAAACTTTATTCCAAAATATTAAAAGTGATATTGTTTTCTGTTTTTGGAATTATTGAGATGTGTAATTATCTCCTTTATACTTATTCCACTTTAAAAAATGCTCTTAAATGAACTTACATTCCTTTAATATTCCAGGGACAAATTCAAGTTAAATCAAATTCATGATAATAGTATTCTCTAGAGATGGGGCTTTATCACCACTCAATATTGGTAAAATTTGAGCTTATAATAAAATTTTGTTAATCTCTGCTAAAAATAGCCTGAATAAATCTAGTATTGTTCTTGGATGCATCTCTCCTCCAAAAGAATTATTTATTTATTACATTTGACACTCCTTATATATAGAATATGTAAGGCAAATAGCATTTAAAAATAGCATATGGAAAACAAAAACATATGGGGGGGTTGTGAAAAGAAGTTGTAGGATTAGGCAGGCAAGGCTCAATTCTCTTACAAAAACAATGGAGAAAGAGCCAAAAGCTACCTGAAGGACATGATTTGGGGGTCAACAGACCAGGACAGTGCTTCACAACTCCCAGAAGGGTGAGGGACAGAGAAAAAGAAGCTGAAACAACAAATGTGAGTTACCCATTCTCCCTGGGAGCTGGGAAGGGCTCCCTTTTCTCACTTCCAAAATATTTAGTGGTGGTAAAACCTCTGGGTCATTGAAGATTGCTGAGAAGAGAGCAGATATCTTCCTCCCTGTCAGCTGTTAGAAGGGAAAATGGAAGGGGAGTCAGGGGACATTTCTTCAGTGAATTCAGACAGTGGAGCCTGCTTTGAATCTTGGCTCTGGCCAGACCAGAACAAAGGAAAATGGAGAGAGATACACATCCACAGAAAGGTGCACCAATGAGCGCCATCTGTTGGCTGGTCTGGAAATTGCATGGAAAAAACTGCAGTTGGGTCTCTCTGCTCTCTAACTCCTAGGAGAAAATTGGCACCACATTAGGGAATCCCTTGCATGATATTGATAACTTAGGTTGGCCAATTTTATAGGCTTAGGATAAGTTGAAACAACCAAATATCAAAGAATAACTGTGAAAAAATAATAACAACAGGAAAGAGACAGAAATCAGCCATCAGAGTAAATTCACCAACATATTCTGGTGCCTAGACATCAGCAAAAAATTACAGGTGATATTAGGAAACAGGAAGAGTTGGCCCAGCCAAAGGAACAAACCAAATATACTGAAGAGATACAGGATTTAAGAGAATCAGTGATAATCATACAACTTTCCAAAATCAATGTAAAGAATTGAAAGAAAATATGACTAAAGAGATGAAGGATATTAAGACACTGGGTGAGGATAAAGAACAATTTGAAGGTCTGCAAAGAAAACAGAACTTATTGGAATGAAAGACATGAAGGAGGAGATAAAAAATACATTAGAGGCACATATGAGAGATTTGAATTGCTTAAAGACAGAATTAGTGATTTCAAAGACAGAACACTGAACTGGAAAAGACAGGAAAAGAGAAAGAGAAGAGAATGGAACAATGGAACAGGTTCTCAGGGAATCAGGGAATTGAATGACAACATGAAACACAAAACATATTCGTTATTGGTTTCCCAGAAGGAGAAGAGAATGGAAAAGGGGCCGAAAGAATATTTGAAGAAATAATGATTACAAACTTCCCAACACTCATGAAAATCATAAATACAAATATCCAAGAAGGACAATGCACCTCAAACAGAATAAATCAGAATAGACCTACTCTGAGACAACTACTATTCAGAATGACAAATATCAAAGATAGAAGATTCTGAAAGCAACAAGAGAAAAGCAAAGGATCACATACAAGTGAACCTCAATAAGATTAAGCACTGGCCTCTCATGAGAAACCATGGAAGAGAGTAGTGGTATGATGTATTTAAGGCACTAAAGGAGAAAAACTTCTTGCTAAGAATTCTGTATCCAGCAAAGCTGTCCTTTGAAACTGAAGGGAATGCAAAGCCTTCACAAATAAAAACTGAAAGAATATTCTACCAAATACCAGAATTACTACAGATAGTAAAGAGAGTGATGTGGCTTGAAATGAAAAAGCAAGGGTGAGAGATGTGGAGAGGAGTGTAGAAATGAAAATTATTAGATAGGTTAAATTAAAGGGTAAAAAGGTAGACAATATTACAATATGACAACACAAATCCAAGGTGAAAATTGATGAAGTAAGTAATGCCTTTACAGTAATAACATTGCATGCTAATGGCTTGAACTCAATCAAAAGACATAGACTGATTGAATGGATAATAAATATAAGCCATCTATATGTTGTCTACAAGAGACTCACCTCAATGCAAGGACACACCCAGGTTAAAAGTGAAAGCTTGGAAAAAGGTATCCCATGCAAATAGTAACCAAAAAAAGAGCTGGAGTAGTGACATTAATATCAGACAAAATAGATTTCAAATGCAAAACTTTTATAAAGGAGGAAGAAGGTCATTATATATTAATAAAATGGGCAATACAGCAAGAAGAAATAAAATATACTAGTAATTAAACACCTAACCTCAGTACTACAAGATACATGAGGCACACACTGGCAAAGCTGAAGGGAGAAATAGAAGTCTACAATGATGTTTGTAGACTTCAATACACTACTCTCAGTATTGTATAGAACACCTGGACAAAGGATAAAGAAACAGAGAGCTTGAATAATATGATAAATGAACTAGACCTGAAAGACATCTTTAGAGCACTGCACCACAAAAGAAGTGCTCATGGAACCTTCTCCAAGATAGACCATTTGTCAGGTCACAAGACAAGCCTCAAAAAATTTAAAAAGATTGAGATTATACAAGACACTTTTTCTGATCATAACGGAATGAACTGGATATCAATAATGGATGGAAAAAGGGAAATTTCATAAATACATGGAGATTAAACAACATATTCAAATAAAATTGGGTCAAAGAAGAAATTGCAAGAGAATTCTTCATATCTTGAGATGAATGAAAAAGAGAACACAACATATCAAAACTTATGGGACAGAAAACAAGCAAGATGGTGGCAGAGTGAGGAGCTCCTAGAATCAGCTCTTGCTACAGGACAGCTATTAATCACTCAGAGCTATCTAAAGCACCTGTTTGGGGACTCCAGGAGATGAGAAGATCATCCAGCAACATCCTTGAAAGAACGGAAGGAGGAGACTGCCCATCTGCAGAGAAGATTCCTGAGAAGAGCCTTCAAAACTGCGGAGGCTGGTGCCATTCCCCACTGGCAGCACAAGCCACCAATGTGAGCTATTCCGTGGCTGGAATTGGAAGCTCCAGGTCCCCAAAATGGGGGAGGAAGAAACAGTTGGGTACCAAATTCAGCTACAGATTAGTAAATTTGGTGGGCTGAAATATAGTCCTTAGAACACCTAAAGTTTGAACCTGCACAAGTCAGAATGAGGCTGGCAGCCATCATTTTAACTATCCCTAGCATGAAGGGAAGCAGGGTAGACTGAAAATCACAGAACTGGTAGGGACAACTTCTTTCAATCCAGATCAGATTGCAGCTCTATCTTAGGCCCCAGCCCCATGTCCAGCAGGGAGGAAGCTAAGGGGACCTGAGCCTCTCCAGGAAAATACAGGCTATGACCTGGATGTCAGAGATCATCCTACTCTGGCAGCGCAAGGCACCTCAAGAGTTATTCTGTGGCTGGAGTTGGAAGTTCCATTTCCCAAAACAGGGGAGGAAGAGACTGTTGGCCACTGACTTCAGCTGCTGATTAGTAGATTCAGCTTGCTAGAGTATATTTTGAACCTGTTCAAGTTTTAAAGTGGCTGGTAGTTTCCATTTTGACTGAGCCCTTAGCATGAGGGGAAACAGTGATGGTAGGGACTGGCTTCTTTCCACCCAGATTGGAGTGCAGCTCTAGCCTAGGTTTCTTTTTTTTTAAGATTTATTTATTTCTCTCCCCTCCCCCCCCACCCCGGTTTTCTGTTCTCTGTGTCTATTTGCTGCGTCTTGTTTCTTTGTCCGCTTCTGTTGTTGTCAGCGGCACGGGAATCTGTGTCTCTTTTTTTGTTGAGTCAACTTGTTGTGTCAGCTCTCCGTGTGGGTGGTGCCATTCTTAGGCAGACTGCACTTTCTTTCACGCTCGGTGGCTCTCCTTACGGGGCGCACTCCTTGCACATGGGGCTCCCCTATGCGGGGGACACCCCTGCGTGGCACGGCACTCCTTGCGCGCATCAGCACTGTGCATGGGCCAGCTCCACATGGGTCAAGGAGGCCCAGGGTTTGAACTGTGGACCTCCCATGTGGTAGACGGATGCCCTAACCACTGGGCCAAGTCCTTTTCCCTCTAGTCTAGGTTTCAACCCTACCTCTGGCAAGGAGGAAGCTCGTGGGACCTGCAAGTCTCTCTGGGTAACTGCAGGTACATTCGACTGGCACACTCTGAATATTTGGAAGTCCACCCGGGCAACTGTGATCATTTTGGACCTGCACAGTATAGAACGTTACCTACCCCTGAAACTCCATCCCCACCCCAGACAGGAGAAGAAGGGGTGTGATGCTTCATCAGTCTCTCCAGGCAACTAGAGTCTAGGCTGCATGACTTGGATTATTTTACATGACTGTAGCTCTCTCCATACTCCTGGCAAAGGAGAAAGGTGGGAGAAAATTCATGGGACTCTGGGGCAATGATGGCAGCTTGAGCCAACACAGGTTACAACACCAAGTATATCCTTGGCTCCTACTACACAACCAGCAAGGGAGAAAGGGTAAGAAACCCCTAAACTAAAGAGAGAAACTGCACCCAGAATAAATATGTCTAGTGAGCCAGATGCCAAAACACCAACAAAAATTACAATCTGTACCAAAGAACAAGAAGATACAGCCCAGATAAAGGAACAAGATAAGCCTACAGATGACATACAGGAGTTGAGACAACTAATCATAGATGCTTAAACAAATCTCCTTAATAAATTCAATGAGATGGCTAAAGGTACTAAGGATATTAAGGAAACATTGGATAAGCACAAAGAATTTGAAAGCATATATTGAAAAATAGCAGATCCTACAGGAATGAAAGGTGCAATAAATGATATTAAAAATTCACTGGATTCATGTAACAGCAGATTTGAGGAGGCCGTATGAGATATGGTCTCCAAAAGTGAACATACAAAAGAAAGATGAATAAAAGAATGGAAAAAATTGAACAAGTTCCCAGGGAACTAAATGACAGCAAGAGTTGTGCAAACATATATGCCATGGATGTCCCAGAAGGAGAAGAGAAGGGAAAAGGGGCAAAAGGAATATTAATAATGGTAGAAAATGTCCCAACTTTATTGATGGACATATATATCTGTGTCCACGAAGCATAATCTGCATCCAAGAAGCATAGTCTGTTCCCATCTGAATAAATTTAATTAAACAAACTCTGACACATGTACTAATCAGAGTGTCAAATACCAAAGACAAAGAAAGAACTCTGAGATCAGCAGGAGAAAAGCAATGCATAACATATAAGGGATGCCCAATAAGATGAAGTGCTGATTTCTCATCAGAGACCATGGAGGTAAGATGACAGTTGTATGATATATTTAAAATACTGCAAGAGATAAACTTCCAGGCAAGAATTTTATATCTGGCAAGATTGTCTCTCAAAAGTGAGGATGAGTTTAGTATATTCACATATAAATGGAAACTGAGAGAGTTTATAACAAAGAGACTGGTCTTGCAGGAAATACTAAAGGGTATGCTACACTCTGAAAAGAAATGACAGGAGATGGATGTGGAAGAGCTTATATCAGTAAAAGTAACTAAAAGTCTCAAAAGAAAGTGAAAATAAAATGTGACAGATAAAACCCAAAGTTCAAAATGGATGAGATAAGAACTGCTTTTACAGTAATAACATTGAATATTAATGGATTTAACTCCCAAATTGAATACACTGACTGGCAGAATGGATAAGAAAATATAAGCCATTGGTGGTGGACTTGGCCCAGTGGTTATGGCATCCGTCTACCACATGGGAGGTCCGCGGTTCAAAGCCCGGGCCTCCTTGACATGTGTGGAGCTGGCCCATGTGCAGTGCTGATACGTGCAAGGAGTGCCATGCCACGCAGGGGTGTCCCCTGCGTAGGGGAGCCCTACGCGAAAGGAGTGCACCCCGTAAGGAGAGCTGCCCAGCATGAAAGAAAGTGCAGCCTGCCCAGGAATGGTACCACACACACGGAGAGTTGACACAACAAGATGACGCAACAAAAAGAAACACAGATTCCCATGCCACTGACAACAACAGAAGTGGACAAAGAAGACACAGCAAATAGACATAGAGAACAGACAACTGGGGCGGGGGTGGGGGGAGAGAAATAAATAAATAAATAAATCTTTAAAAAAAAAAGAAAATATAAGCCATCTATAAGCTGTCTGCAGAAGTCTCACCTTAGACCCAAGGATGCCAATGGATTGAAAGGGAAAGGCTCTAAAAAGACATTCCAGACATGCAGTAACCAAAAGATAACAACAACAACAAGCTGGAGTAGCTATACTTAAATTAGATGAAATCAACTTTAATAACCCTAGTAATGCACATTCAGAGGATGAAATCAGGAAAAAAAATTCAATTTCCAACAGCAACTAAAAGAATCAAATATTTAGGGATAAACTTAAGCAAGGATGTAAAGCACTTGTATTCAGAAAACAACAATGCATTGTTAAAAGAAATTTTTAAAAAGGCATAAATAATTGGAAGAACATTCTATGCTCATGGACTGGAAGACTAAATATCATTAAGATGTCAATTTTATGCAAATTGATATAAAGACTCAATGTAATCCAGAAAAACATTCCACCAGATTAAAAAAAAATAAATGGAAAACACAATTATTGAATTTATTTGGGAAGGTAGGTAGCCCCAAAGAGCCAGAAACATCTTAAAATCAAAAGAAAAATTGGAGAACTCTCACTTCTAGACTTTAAATCATATTACCTAGGTACAGTAGTTAAAAGAGTTTGGTATTGGCATAAAGACAGATCCACAGACCAATGGAACTGAACTGATGGTTCAGAAACAGAGCCTCACATCTATGGCCAAGTGATTTTTGATAAGCTTGTCAAACCCACCCAACTCGGGCAAAACAGTCTATTCAACAAATGGTGCTGTGAGAACAGGATATCCATAGCCAAAAGAAGAAACCTTTTATATAAGGATTGTATCTCAAACCTTATACAAAACTTAACTCAGAATGGATCAAAAACCTAAATATAAATGCAAGAACCATAAAACTTTTGGAAGAAAATTTCAGAATACATCTTCAAGACCTAGTGGTAGGTAATGGATTCTTAAAGGAGAAAGAGGAAGACTCAGATGGACTACTGATGCTTAATGTATGTAGAAGTTTTAATTAACTTTACTGTAAAAGCGTGGAAAGGTATAGAGGTGATGGTAACACATTATAGTGAGTAACAGCTGGTTTAAAAATGGGAATGTGTCTGAAAAGAGTAGTCTAAGGATGTAAATGTCAGTTGAAAGCTAGAGAATATTCTAGAGACTGAATAACATAGAAAACCCAGAGGTGGATGAGAATTGTGGTTGATGGTATAGATGCAAGAGTGTTCTTTGTGAGATAGATCAGATATATTTTACTATTGGGAATGTGGAGAAGCATGGGAAAAATAGAACTGTAGTGACCTATGGACTGTGGTTAACAGCAATACTGTAATATTCATGCATCTATGCCAAAGATGTACTGTGTTGATGATGGGGGAGTATGGAAAATGTATGCTATGAACCATGGTTGGTGGTTAATAGTCTGATGATATTGTCTCATAATCTGTAAGAAATGTTCCACTACAGTGTGATGTGTTGATGGAGGGGTGTTGTATGGGAATTCGACACATGTACATGATTGTTTTGTAAGTTTACAACTTCTGTAATAAAAATATATTAAAAAAAAATAGGGTGGGTTGGGGGAAAAATACCAAATGTAAGATATGGACTATAGTTAGTAGTAAGATTTTGACAATTTTCTTTCATAATTTGTAACAAATGTCTCACAATAATGCAAGATGTTGGTTGTGGGTTGATGTATGTGAGTCCTGTATGATGTTATGCATGTTTCCTTTGTAAATTCACAACTTTTACTATACACTTATTGTTTATGCATGCTCATGTCTAAATAATTTAAAATAATAATAGATAAATAGGTGTTTCATCCTGAAGCATGTGCAACTCTAGAGCAGCATTGCTCATTAGAAAATGAGAGCATGTATGCAATTTTAAATTTTCTATTAGCCATAGAATAAAAGTAAAAAGAAACAATGAAGTTCATTTCTTTACATTTTCTCAAAGTCTCATTTCTCTGATATTACTATAGTCAGGTCAGCTTTCTTATGCTTACTGTTTGTATATCATATCTTTTCCATCCTTCTACTTTCAATCTAACTGTAGAAGTTAATGTTAATAACATTTATTTAAACAAAATATCCAAAATAGTATTTCAATATTTAATCAATATAAAACATTATTAATGAAATGTTTTAGATTTTTTTCCTGCTGCGTCTTTTAAATCCAGTGTGTATTTTATATTTTCAGCATATCTCCTGTTCAGATGTGAAATTTTCAAAGATTACAGTGAATTGTAATCCTACTAAAACAACAAAGTAATTTTAGTGGTATTTAACAGCTTTGGTTTCCAAATCTCTATTAAATAAGATTAAATAAAATTTAAAATTAAAAAAAAAATAGAGTGGGTTGGAGGAAAAATACATCAAATATAAACTTTTGTTAGTAGTAGTATTTTGAGGATGTTTTTTCATCATTAGTTAAAAATGTTTCAGACCAATGCAAGGTTTTGATGGTAGGGTGAGGGATGAGAGTCCTGTGTGATGTTATGCATGTTTGTTTTGTAAGTTCACAACTTTAATATACATTTATTGTTTATGGAGAATTATGTATGAGTGACAAACTTCAATAGATTAAGAAAATTAACACATACGTGTAGTTTGAAAAGTTTTAGTAAATGTATATGATTGTGGAATTATCACTAGAATTCATTTATAGGACTTTTCTGTGCCCATTTGGCATCAGTCTTTTCTTTCACTCCCAGAACCAGACAATGATGAGGTGCTTTTTTGTCTCTCTAGTTTGTCTTTTCTAGAGATTTCATATAAATAAAAGCATTCACTATGTTAAAAAACCCACAAAACCTATGAGACACCACAAAGGCAAGTGCTGAGAGGGAAATTTATAGCCCTTAATGCTAAATTTGAAGACCTAACTGCACATCAGGAGGAACTAGAAAAAGAATAACCATTTAATGCTAAATCAACCTGAAGGAAGGAAACAGGAAAGATCAGAGCAGAAATAAATGTGATCAAGAAAAAAACCCAAACAATTTAGAATCAAGAAAACCAAAAGTTCATTCTTTGAGAAGATCAACAAAATAAAAAAACCCTTAGGTCTCAGGAGGTAACTTTTAGGCACCCTGCAGCTCTAGGCCTAGTTCAAATTTCAGGCATACAAGCTCATAAGCATAGTCATCCATATCAAGGGCTCATCATTGGAGCATCCTTCTTCACTGGTCTTTGCCCTTGTACTTGGGGGATTGTTCCGTTGGGGAAGGTGACAGACCTTCCCTGGCTAGGAACTCAGCACTCCCTCAGTTGTCATTTGTAACTGTAACTACTATGAAAATACCAACGTATATCTGAACATTTTTATGTACCCTATATCAAGACTTTATAGGCAACTCATACAACCCTATGAAATCAGCAACCTGTTGGCAGGTCTTATTTTGGAATATATGATCATCTATTTCCCAATATAATAGAGTTAGATTCATTTATAATTCCCCTGCTCTTGAATATTCTACCCCTTTTATTTGAACCTATAATTATCACTACACCCATTAAATACATGTCTACAAGGAAAACAAAAACAAAAACAAACCCTTAGCTAGATGGACAAAGAAGAGAAAATATGCAAATAAATAAAATCAGAAACAAAAGAGGGACATTCCCACTGACCCCGCAGAAAAAAGAGGGTCATAAGACAATATTATGAACAACTGTATGCCAAAAAACTAGAAAATGTAGACGAGATGGACAAATTCCTTGAAACACACTAACCACCTACCCTGACCCTAAAAGAAATGGAAGACCTCAACAAACCAATCAAAAGTGAAGAGATTGAAACAATCATCAAAAACCTCCCAAAGATGAAAAGCCTCAGACCAGATGGCTTCACAAGTGAGTTCTACCAATCATTCAAAGAGGACCTAATACCAATCTTGTTCAAGCTCTTCAAAAAAATTGAACAGGAAAAAATACTACCAAACTGACTATGTAGCCAACATCATCCTAACACCAAAACCAGAAAATGATACTACAAAAAAAGAACAGTACAGACTAATACCTCTAATGAATGTAGATGCAAAAATCCTCCACAAAAATACTTGGAAACCAAATCCAAAAGCACATCAAAGGAATTATACACCAAAAATCAAGTGGGTTTTATCCGAAGTATGAAAGGGTGGTCCAACACAGGAAAATCAGTGTAATAAACCACATTGATAAATTGAAGAAGAAAAATCATATGATTCTCTCTACTGACATAGAAAAGGCATTTAACAATATACAGCACCCTTTCTTGATAAAAACACTCCAAAAGTTAGGAATAGAAGGAAGCTTTCTCAATATGGTAAAGTTTATATATGAGAACCTACAGCCAGTATTGTACTCAATGGTGAAAGACTGAAAGCTTTCCTGTTGAGATGGGGAACAAGACAAGGATGTCCACTGTCAACATTATTATTCAATATGTGCTAGAAGCTCTACCTAGAGCAATTAGGCTAGACAAAGAACTAAAAGGAATCCAAATAGGAAAGGAAGAATTAAAACTTTCACTATTCGCTGATGTCTTGATCCTGTATTGAGAAATTCCTGAAAAATCCACATAAAAGCTACTAGAATCAATAGACGTGTTCAGCAAATGGTGATATAAGATTGATATGCAAAAATCTATAGTATTTCTATCCACTACAGATGTGCAATCTGAGGAGGAAAGCAGAAAAAAATTCCATTTACAATAGTGACTAAAACAATAAGATATTTAGCAATAAACTTAACCAAGGCCAAAAAGGACCTGTATTCAGAAAGCTACAAAACATTATTAAAAGAAACTGAAGAAGACTTAAATAAATGGAAGGATATTCCATGTTCATGGATTGGAAGACTAAATATTGTTAAGCTGTCTATTCTACTCAACGTATTTATAGATTCAATGCAATCCTGATAAAAACCCCAACAGCCTTTCTTTTTTTTTTTGCAGAAATTCAAAACCTAATAATCAAATTTATTTTTAAGGGTAATGGGCCCTACATAGGATAGCAAAAATGTCTTAAAAAAGAACAAAGTTGGAGGACTCTCACTTCCTGACTTTAAAGAATATTATTTAGCTACAGTGGTAAAAACAGAATGGTACTGGCATAAGGACAGACAGACTGACTTATGTAACCAAATTAAGAACACAGAAATCGACCCTCATCTACAGTCACATGGTTTTTGACAAGGCTGTTAAGCCCACCCAAATGGACCTAAACAGTCTATTTAACAAATGGTGCTGGGAGAACTGGATAGCCATATCCGAAAGAAAGAAAGAAGACCTCTATCTCACACCTTATTCAAAAATTAACTCAAAATGAATCAAGGATGTAAATACAAAAACACCATAAAACTCCTAGAAGAAAATGTATGAAAACATCTTTCAGATCTTGTGGTAGGCGTTAGCTTCTTAAACCTTACACCCAAAGCACAAGCAACAAAAGAAAACATAGATAAATGGGACCTCCTCAAAATTCAAAACTTTTGCACATCAAAGGACCTTGTCAAAAGCAGTGAAAAGGAGGCTGACTCAATGGGAGAAAATATTTGGCAATCACATATCTGAAAGGGGTTTCATATCCATGATATTTAAGGAGATCATACACCTCAACAATAAAAAGACAAACCATTTGTTTAAAAAAAGGGGAAAAGACAACTGTCCAAAGAAGAGACACAAATGGCAAAAAAAACACATGAAAAAATGTTCAACATCACTAGTGATTAGGTAAATGCAAATCAAAATTACCATGAGATATCATTTCATACCTATTAGACTGGCTGCTGATAAAAAGTCAGAAAACTGTAAATGTTGGAAAGGATGTGAGAGATAACAATGATTATTCACTGTTGGTGGAAATGTAGAATGGTACAACCACTGTGGAGGACTGTTTGGCAGATCCTAAGGATGTTGGATATAGAATTGTCATGGGACCCAGCAATACCTTTGCTAGGTATATACCCAGAAGAATTGAGAGCAGTGACACGAAGAGACATCTGCACATTTTTTGTTCATAGCAGCATTATTCCTGATAGCCAAAAGATGGAAAAAACCTAGGTGTCCATCAACTGATGAAAGGATTAACTAGTTGTGAATATACATGATGGAATATTATGCAGTGGTAAGGAGAAATGAAATGACTAATTGAAGGGTCCCACAGAGTCACCTGCAGACTGAGGGCCCAATAAAAATCTTAGAATATGTCTCTTTGTGTGCTCATTCTACAATGAGGATGTAGGATTAGCACATATATCCTGGGGAACCAAGGGTTAATGACATCTGAAATTTCACTGTCCACTCTAATGTACTCTTTTCTTAAATACATTTAATTTTTTTAAAAAAGATACTTAGATTACATAAAATGTTACACACAAAAATACATGGTAGGCCAATAGCCCTACCTCCCACATTCAGTTTATAGATGTTTATTTACTATTTTATATATTCCTATATTTCTTATAGACATTTACTGGATTTATAAACATTGATAAAGCAGAAATGATCATGAAATATATCCAGGAATACATTAGTAACCAAGTTGACACATATAGATTTAATTTATTCATTGAAACTACAGTACAGTATCACAGCATATGAATATGCTACATTTAATTTATACATCCTCTGTTAAATAACATGTAATTTATTTCTGCTTTTTCCTGTTCATAAATAATGCTCCAATAAAAATCTTAGAATGTCTCTTTGTGTGTTCATTCTCCAATAAGAATGTAGGATGATCACATATACTTTCTAGAATTGTTGTGTCACAGGGTACAACACTACTTTTCAACAAATCAGTTATTGCCAAATTACTCTTGAAGGTAGTTGTATCACATTGATCTAAGAAGTGGAAAATGAATGTCTGTCTCTCTGTCTATCTACCTATCTATCCATATATTATCTACCTACCTACCTATCTACCATCTATTTATCTACCAGTCTACTTATCATTATCTATCTACACACATGTGCATCTCCATCTTATTTTATAAAAACAATGGAAGGATGCCCCATAGAATTAATTTATTAATTAAAAAAAATTATCTATGTATAGAGAGGAGGAATAGGAAATAGGGAACAGGAATAGAAGCTAGATTTCTTTAAATATGTCTTATTTTGTATATTTGACTTCAGAACCATTAAAATATTTTACAGAATTATAAAAGAAAATTATTGCTTTTTAAAAATGAAAGTAATCACTAATCATCAAAAAGTACAATAAACAATGGCTCTAAATGTCTACTTAGTTGGTAGTATAACCATATACAGAGGAAAATGACAAGTGACTTTAAACTATAGTAATTTGACTCTACATCCATAGTGGGGTATACCCTAAAGACAAAATGAACTGCAAAACAAACAAACAAATAAAACAAACATTGAACAGTTTTTAGTAATATTATTGATGGTAGTATTGGAATGATTTTTTGAGACTATTTTAAAATATAGTGGCATGTAAACTCTGCAAATAAACTCACTATCTTACCCTGATGTGGAACATGACCCCTGGGGGATAAGCCTCATTGGGCTGACGGATTATTGCCAAGTAATAATTGCAAATCAGCAAATCATTAGAAGAAAGACCTTGATCAAAAGGGGAAAATATTAAATATTAAATAAAATAAAGTTTTGCAGCTAAGAGATTTCAAAGAGAGTCAGGAGGTCATTCTGGATGTATGCTTCAGAATTCCAGCCAGATTTCACAAACTGCCACATTAAACAAAGCCATAAGCAAAAGTGCTTCTGAGTGTCCTAGGGACATTCTGACACCATAGGCAAGCAACAAGGCTATATGAAATCAATACCTTCTCAGTGGTCTGTACCTGGGAATATATGGAAACTATTTCCCCAGTGTAGCAGTTATACTGACTTATAAATACCCTAATAATGATCCTTTTATTTCTTTTATTTGAACCTATAAATGTCAATTTATTTGTTAAATCTATTTCTCAGATACTTAAAGCCTCCAGATTGTTCTTATACTGATTGATTCCAGAAATCCAGCAGGTATGTGGTCAATTCCCATTCTCCAGTTCTTTGGGTCTGCCTTGGACAGCTAACAAAATGATGATGATGGACCAGCCCCATTCCCAAAGCAAGGAGTATCTTCAACTGCAAACAAAACAATCCCATTCCTCGGCTTCATAATATCTATATCCCTTCTCTTCCTTAGGGAATCAGAGTGGAAATTGTCCTCAATCCTGAGGGATTGAATGAACAAAAATAAGAGGGATGTGTAACCACGGTATAAAGCAGAATTATTGTTACTGTAGTTATTATGTTGTGTTACCTAAGTAATTTGTAACATTGACATAAAAATAATTTTAAAAATATAGTGGCATAAAGAAAAGAAGTTACTATTATTCTATTATTATTCCCAGGGTCTTTCAGGACCATGATTCTTGACGTGAGAAAAATACTCTTCTATTTATATCTCCAAAGTGAAAACCCTATAGTTCTGAATTTGAACTGGAATTATAAATGAGAAAGCATTGTCTATTTAGCCTTAACCAATCAGCCAAATAACCAAACACATGTTCTAGCTTTGTCTCCTTCAAAGGTCTAGAAGTAACAATTAGTCCAGTAGTAATGAACACCCATAATGCTCAACGTGTTAACTCCAAATACCAGGGCTCTATGAAGAAATGGCTGATTACACATCTGGGGCAGGAAATGTTCAAAATAAGCCTGGAAATATCCTTTCAAACCAGATAGCAAAAAGTCATCAAAGACTACTAGGATCATATCAAAAGCACTCATAAGCAAACTTGAAGAATTTCCCACTAGCCAAAGATGGGATGGGATAGTGTGAGCAGCAATGAATATTGCAATTGCTATGGATAGAACACATTAAGAATGTTTAAATCCATGAGTTCATGCTGTTATTAAAAACACCAAAACAAACAAAAAACACGAAACAAACAAAAACCACAATCAGGTGCCTTTGGAGGATGCTAGAGATTCAATTTATTTTGAAAGTTAGTAGAGTGAAAGAATCAAACATTTATCCTGCTTTTCCTGAATGAACTACATTCATTCAATTTTGGATTTCTCCTAATCTGAAAACCATCAACCAATAAACTCCCACTTTTTAATTCAACCCATTGCATGGTATTTGTTTTATTAATAGCATCTTAGAAACTAAAACAAGTGTCTTCTGCTTTTCTTAGGAGGAGACACCAAAAATATTTTTTTCAGAATTCATCTAAACTTGGTATGCTTCACTTTCTCTGTTTAAAGAGTAAATGTTACCAATAGAATGAAATAAAGAAGTTTTGATGTTCCATTTATTATTTTATTTCTTCAGTATTAATTTTTGAATGAGTAGATGGATTTTGACTACATTTTAAAGCTGAACCAAGGGAACAATGGTATCCCTTAAGTTGAGTGTCTACCATTTGAATTAAAATGTTTGTGGATACAAGCTCTTAAATGATCATATTTACTATTATCCTACCATTAGAAGTAGAACAATAGGTGATAAAATCATGAGCGTTAGTAGGTCAGGATTTCAAAATACTATGATAAACATGTTCAAGAAAGCAGAGGGAAAGGTGGGCAAAATAGATGAAAATATAAAGAATCTCAAAAGAGAAAAATCTAAAAAAGAATCAAATGGAGTTTATAGAACTTAAAAATATTATAGCTGAAATTAAGAACCCAATGAACTTAAATGGAAGTTTTAATGGAAAATTTGACATAGTGAAAAAAGTAAATTGAGACGTCAATAGAAAACAGCCAAACTAAAGCAAAGAGATAAACATATATATATATCTCATAACAGAGTATAAGAAACATGCAAGTCACAGAAGTTCTAACATATGCATAATAGGAATCACAGAAAGAAAGGAGACAAAGGGATGGAAATAAATAATATTTAATAATAAATGAATACTAACTATATAAGACAGTATTAATACTGTTTCACGGAATTAAAAATATATGTAGAATTAAAATGCAGGGAAAAATAAAGAAAACGTGGATGTTATAAGGTTCTAGTATTATAAAGAAAAACATAAAGTAATTTTTATTAAACTACAATAAGTCAAGTGTTCATAACTTGTATTAATCTACAATAAATTAGGGATCAGGCTGTAATTTCTAGTGTAACCACTAAAGAATATGTAACTATCAAAATAAAGAGGGGAAATAAAATAATGAAAATTATTTGATTTAATCATAGTATGAAGACTGATATAAATCCAACTATATCAGTTAATACATTAAATGTGAATGCATTAAATAAGTAAAAGACTAACTAAGATAGCCACACTAGATTAAAAAAGTGCTAATCATATGCTGTTTATGAGAGATAAGCTTAAATATAAGGAAACAGAAAGGTTCAAAGTAAATTGGGTAAAAATATATGCCACACAAATCTAATCAAAAGAAAATTGGTGTGAATATATTAGTATTAGACAAAGCAGACTTTAAGGCAGAGAGCACTGTGAGAGATAAAGGACATTTCATAACGATATGATACCACATTCATAAATCTGTATATACTCAGTAACATTACTTCAAAATATATGAAGCAAAAATTAGCAGAACTAAAACAAGAAATAACAAATTCACAATCATAATGGAAGATGTTAGCATACCTGTCTCAATTAGCTGATTGAAAACTCAACAAAAAAATTCCTATGGATATAAAAACATCAGTATGGATATAAAAGATACTTGGACCTGACTGGCATATATAGAACACTGCACCCAACAATGACAGAATTCACATATTTTTCAAATGCGTAAGCAACATTTACCAAAATCGACCATACATTTGCCTTAAGTCTTTTGATAAATGTCAACGAATGAAAGTGATTCTGACTTTATTCTCCCAGTAGAGTGGATATAAGCTAAAATACACAACAAAAAGTTAACGAGGAAATCCTCAAGAGACTGTAAATCAAACAACGCAGTTTCTAATAATCCATAGTCAAAGAAGATATCAGAATGAAAAGTAGAGTTTTTTAACTGAATGAGAATTAAAGAGAATATAGCTAAAGCAATGCTTGGAGAGAAATTTACAGTGTTATATACAAAAGGTAGAAGCAACCCAAGAGTCCATCAACCAATGATTGGATAAATAAAATGTATTATATATATACAATGGAATATTAACCAGCTGTGAAAAGAAGTTCTGATACATGTGAAAACCTGGGTGAGATTTGAAGACACCATGTTAAGTAAAAGAAGTCAGACACAAAAGGACAAATATTGTATGATCTCACTTATATGAAATACTGAGAATACATAAATTCATAGAGTCAGAATTTAGAATACAGTTTACCACGGGCTGAGTGGGGGCGGGGAATGGGAGTTAATGCTCAATTGATACTGAGTTTCTGTTTTGGGAGATGGAAAAATTTTAGTAGTGGATAGTGGTGATGGTAGCACAACATTTTGTATATATTTAACACCACTGAACTACATACAAGAAAGTGGCTAAAGTGATAAATACTAGGTAGTACATATGTTGCTAGAATAGAACAGCACAACACAGAGTAAATTATGGACTATAGTTAATAATATAGTTAGAACAATAATGTTTTATCATTGTAACAAAGGTACCACACTTATGCAAAATGTTAATAATAGGTAAAACTGTGGGAGGGTATAGGGGAACACTACATTTGGCATGATTTTTCTGTAAACCTGTAACTGCCATAATAAAAATATTTGTAATGTATCACCAAATCAAATCCATTTATATATTAAAAGGGTAATATATCACAACGGAGTTAGATTTATTCTAGGTTTGAATGGGTCATTTAATACTTGAGAAATTGAGCCAGTAAATCAACTATATGAAAAGAAAAAAGGAGGAAATTCAATAGATTAATAGACTCAGAATAAACATTTGGCAAAACTCACACTCATGAGAAAAATTTAGCAAACTAAGATTAGAAGGAAACTTCCTTAATATCCTAAAAATTATTCACCAATTATTACAGCAAATGTTATAGTCAATGGTGAAATCTTGAGAACATTCCTTCTGGGATCAGAAATGAGACACAGATTCTCTCTACCACCAATTCTGTTCAACATTGTACTGGAGGTCCTAACCAGTACAATAATTCATGAAAAAGAAATAAAAGGTAGAATGACTGGAAAGAAAGAAATAAACTACCATTATTTGCTGATTACATGATATGTGCAAAGAACCACCCCCCCCCTTCCAACAGTTACAAACTTTTAGAATAAGTGAATTTATCAGGGTTTCTAGATACAATGTCAGTATACAATCAAAACCTTTTGCTAATCGGGCACAGCTACAGTAAAAAAATAGAGTTAAAAAAATCTTAAAATCTAAAATGATTCTGTACTCTTACTGCATCAAGACTGTCTGGGTTTCCCTGCTACTTTAAAGAAATCAAAAGTGTTAGTCATATACAGTGCATTATGGATGCGGTTTGTGTTAGAAAGACATATGCTCAAACAATTAGTGAACATATGTAAGCTTAATGTTTTAAGTTAAAATAAGATGCTTAAATAAAATAAAAATCAAGGTGGGTATCTTCTTTTTAACTTCCCATTTTAAATACATTTCTAATTAATGCATACTGAGCAGATTAAAGGGCTTCTATTATAACTGCTCATCTTTCAGGGTAGAGACAGAACCAAAATTAAAAATATGTATGGAATGAATATACTTAATGCAAATGACATACAGTTTAGCATTTGGGCCTTGCAGAATTCTTTTTTTCTTGGTAGGACTCAAACTTGTAGATATAATTTGAGAATAATGAACACTCACAGGCTCATCATCTTTCTCATGACACTGTTTACCATCTTTTTCCTGACTTAGCATTTCTCTTCTAGCTGCTTGAGATGCTGAGGGAAGGTAAGGGTTCTAAAATCAACAATTTAAGGAAAACATTTTTATCTAATTCACAAAAATTTTTTCTCTCTTAAAAGACTCTAAAATCTTAGTTTACATATTTTTCATAATCTTAAAAGAGTTGTGACAAGACTTTGCATTCTATGAATGCAGTGCTTTTATGAAAATGATTTTCCCTAATCCATATGGCTATCAAAAAGTATTTTTAAAAGCAAGGCAGAAGTCTTATTTTATTTTACTTGAATTAGTATAACTGAAAAGTTGGATCAGATTCTTATTTCTATATGAACAGTAATAATCCTAGAAGTAGTTTTTAAAAATATAAATATATACATGGGAGAAAATAATTTATTTATATTGATTGTGCCTAGATTCTAGAACTGGCGTCTTCAAGCAGACCATTTATCCTACAAGAGTCGCTGCTTCCTCTTATAGAACTTGGGTAAGACTACCAGGATAGATAAAGGGGTACAGTATTCCAAAGGAAGAAGGTTTCCAGTAGTTCTGGGTTGGACAAAAGGTGAGAAAAGAATATAATTACATCCCAGCACCTGGGACTTCAAATAAAGACAATCATGATAGGCTCAAATTATGGAAAAAGCAAAAACAAGATATCAAATACTGAGGGCCTTAGGCAATATCAGAGACTGTGACCTTCATCCCAGCTTGTCCCAAAATAAAGAACAGGAAAAAGGAAAAAAAATTGATTTTTTCTCTTACTCTTAAGTTTGCATCATTAAAACTTATGTGAGTTGTGAAACAATTGTACAAGGTACAAACTGTAACTTCAGGGATATACTATTATGTTTTCAAATCATAATGCTTTCAGAGATATACTATTAATTGTCTGGTACCATAGCCAAAGTGTTTGTGATGCTGAGGCACTTACAGTTACACTGCTATGGGGGACATACTTTATCACAGTAATTACCCACTGAATGCAATGTTATTTTGTTCCCTATACTGCAAGTCTTCAATCTCCTTACTCATTTAATTTATAGCTGTCAAAAGTCAATCAACTGCAAAAGAGTAAGTCCAGGGAAACTAAGTTTTAAAGAGCTGAAATGATAAAAATAAGAATTAGATTTGAAATGCAATTTCACAACATAAAATTATAAACTTGCTACATTAACCTAAATTTGTAAGACTTCGTGTTTGTATTTGGCATCCTCTCATGCAAATTTAGAAAAGTAGGTGGAATATTTCTATTAGTTAAATTGTGACACAGGCTTCCAGTCCGTAGTTTTTATTTGCAACAGGAACTTTGTGTATTGAACTTAATTTATATGGCATATTTCAAACTATAAAATATTGCCTAGCCACTGCGCAGAAACAGGTCTTAATTATTCCCAATCATATACTAAATATTGCTAGCATTACAAAGTACAAGAGGATGCCAATATTTAGATAATGATAGATTAGCATTTCAGAAAGTTTCTCCTTTTTCAAAACTACACAACTATTTCAGAGCTTTAAAAAGGAATACTCTTATGTTAAGTTTTTCAGATGTCATCTATTAATTCTACTAAAAAGTAAATTAATGTTAGGTTTCTCATCAGTACTTTAATTCCAAATTCAGCATCTAATTTATTTTGGTGTCATTTTTATTTAAAGTTGGCAATATTGTGTTATACACAAAATGTATATAATTCTACAAATGTGGCCTAATACAATTGTCAGTATCTGGATTTCAAATTGCCCATTGTCTCTTTTAGATATCTTTAATCTCTCGTTAACTTCACAGGAGTTGAGATCTGCCAAGGTTGTAGATCTCAATGACATTAAATCAAGATATTATCTCCAGTTAATTATCTTCTATGTTCACTCTTTTCTTCCAGTCTAACCAAATCAAACTATCAACCTTTAAGAGGTATGATATGTACTTTTAGGTCCGTATAAAGACATAGCTTTTTACTGATTGTTGCTGTTCTTGGCTTACTCTCATAAAATAAAGCTGACTAACTGAAATGGCATATACCATACATAAAACATACATATATCACAAAAGGCTGACAATTACGTCAGTACATTTGACAGAACTACTACATTTCAAATATATCTCTGGCACTTTTTTACCTTGGAATCATTGGTATACAGTTGGCCTCTGTGGCCTATTTGCAGAAAGGATAAAGAATAATGAGAAAAAAAGTCATGGTAATAAACTGAATGGACTTTTTTGTACAAAAACAATTTTATATCAAAAGTCTCTCATGTCACCATGAAAAGAGGTCAAGTTCAATTATTCACTATGTATCAGATAATTTTACTTAATATGCATGTAAAAATTTTCTAAAGACAGCAAACAAATCCTAAAACAAGAAGGAAATCATATATATTAGAGTTTAAATGGACTAAACTGTACTTGTCTACAGCATGCTGAAAAATCACAAGAAAAAGAAATAATCTGCATTTTTCTAATTATCCAAATTTTGGCATTTCAAAAAAACTGATTTTTAAATTATGTATTGACTTGAATGTAAGGCACAATGTAAAAATTGCATTGACTACAGCTCAGCATTTAAATACATGGTCTTAACACATACCTTAAAATCCCATATTTACATCTGATATTATTAGTGTTTATAAAACAAAGTATTGGCAAAGATGTGTATTACATTTTTCCTTGGACTCTTCTTTTGGCAAATTTCCTAATTATAGTAAACAACCCATTCCACACAATTCCCTCATTCTCTCATTTGGCAACTTTTGTTTTTTTGAGCCTGCCATCAGAGGTAACAGAGAAAAATAATATACTTGTAGACAAGTAGCATTATTCTTCTTGCTATATATATAGCTATATATATATGTAAAATGTTATGATCCTGGGGCTGAAATTTGATGCATATTTTTGTTTTATTTAGTACTTTAAAATAGTGTTAACTGAATCTATATTTTGGTGTGGGGCCTCACAGTCTTAAATCTATCAAGGAATTTATGATTATCTACATTCTACATCAATTAGAAGTCAAAGTTAATCAAAGACCATAAACACAATTCTCCCGTGAGTCACAAAATCCTTGGTTCAATCAAAAATATCTAGGAGAAATATATTCCATAGGCAAAATATTCTTTGTTAAAACATTCTTGGGAAGCGGACTTGGCCCAGTGGTTAGGGCGTCTGTCTACCACACGGGAGGTCTGCAGTTCAAACTCTGGGCCTCCTTGACCTGTGTCAAGCTGGCCCAGGTGCACTGCTGATGTGCACAAGGAGTGCCATGCCACACAGGGGTGCCCCCCGGGTAGGGGAGCCCCATGTGCAAGGAGTGCACCCCGTAAGGAGAGCCACCCAGCATGAAAGAAAGTGCAGTCTGCTTAAGAATGGCACCGCTCACACGGAGAGCTGACACAGCAAGATGATGCAACAAAAAAAAGAAACACAAATTCCCGTATCGCTGACAACAACAGAAGCGGACAAAGAAGAACACGCAGCAAAAGAGACACAGAGAACAGAGAACTGGGGTGGTGAGGGGAGAGAAATAATAAATAAATAAATAAATCATTAAAAAAAAGTTATAAAAAAAACATTCTTATAGTGTTATAGTGCTGCTGGTCCTCTGAACACTTTTCTAGCAAGGATCTAATACTTAGCCCACTTTTTTACCAAATGCCTTTCCTTTAATGAGTAAAGCACTTGCATCTAAATGAAGTCATCTGAGTCATTCTAAGTGTGCACACAACTCAGTGTGAACAGTAATTTCTACATGGAAAACAGCTTATTTTCTCCATGGTGCTTCACCGATTAACTCAATCTGACCCTGATTTCTGAATTACCCTGACTCCTTTCAGCAGAAAGGGCTATACAATATTAATTTGTATGCATTTATGAAGTACTTTATGTCTTTTATGTGTTTATCTTAATTAGACTTTAAGCCTCAATGGCAGGGATTATATCACCTCTTTATTTTGCTAACTTACTTGATAGACTAAAAAGAATTGTGAAAATGAGATTATAATATCCTCAGACATAACTATCTTCAGAAGTTATTGACTGTTTTTAAATACCTGACATGTTATCTTGGTAAAGGTTCAACATTATTATTATTATTTTTTATTGACTTTGTAATAATATTACATCAAAAATATATATGTGAGGTCCCATTCAACCCTGCTCCCCCACCCCCCCTCTCCCCCCCCAACAACACTCGTTCCCATCATCATGACACATCCATTGGATTTGGTAAGTACATCTTTGGGCACCTCTGCACCTCATAGTCAATGGTCCACATCATGGCCCATACTCTCCTCCATTCCATCCAGTGGGCCCTGTGAGGATTTACAATGTCCGGTGATTGCCTCTGAAGCACCATCCAGGGCAGCTCCATGTCCCAAAGACACCTCCACCTCTCATCTCTTCCTGCCTTTCCCCATACCCATCGTCCACCATGTCCACTTTTCTCAATCCAATACCACCTCTTCTATGTGGACATTGGATTGGTTGTGTCCATTGTACCTCTATGTCAAGAGGAGGCTCAAATTCCACATGGATGCTGGATGCAATCCTCCCATTTTCAGTTGTAATCACTCTAGGCTCCATGGTGTGGTGATTGTCCTTCTTAAACTCCATCTTAGCTGAGTGTGGTAAGTCCAATAAATCAGATTGTAGGTGCTGGAGTCTGTTGAGGCTCAGGACCTGGCTATCACATTGTCAGTCCAGAGATTCAAATCCCCTAAATATATCTTAAATCCCAACGTTAACTGCACCTCCAGCACATTAGCATGAAAGTCTTATGAAGGGAGATCCCATCTGAGTCCAGATTCATCACACGTAAACACCATTTCCAAAGAGGGGCCATCTGCCCTGGTAGTTAACCCCATCGGCCATGACCATAACTCTCATGGGGCTCTTTAGCCTTCAAAGGAACCAATATCTGGGGGTTGTATCTGCTTTATCTGTCTCTCTGACTCTGCTCAGTTGTGCATGAGGGCAATCCTTCTGCCAGCCTCCAGACTCTTTTTTAGAAACTCATAGCCATATAAACTCATTTCTCCTTTCCATTTCCCCCTTACTTTAGGTCAAACAGCATTTTAAAGTCATGTTATTTTATGTAGACATGGATATTCTGCTGATCCGCATTGAACCTTCCGTATAAGGTCCTTTTCCAGTTGCATCATCAGTTGGTATTTGATAGTGGTCCCTCGTTGCCAGGGAGGCTCGTCCCCGGGTGTCATGTCCCACGCTGGAGGGAAGGCATTGCATTTACATGCTGAGTTTGGCTTCGAGACTGGCCACATTTGAGTAACATGAAGGCTGACAGGAGGAAATTCCCAGGCACAATGTTGCTCTAGGCCTTGTTCTTATTTTAGGTTTATCAGCTCACAAGCATAGTCAGCATCAGGGGCTCACTGTTGAACCCTCACTCCCTCCAGGTCCCCGCCGCTGTACCTGGGAGACTGTCGCTGCTCCCCTAGGGACCGCGGCAGAGCACCACTGGCCAGGAACCCAGTACCCCCCCTGCTGTGGTTTTTAATTGTTGCCACTATGAGTATATCCAATCATTACCATGCCCCCTGGACATATGTTCTGTACAGCTCCCTGTCAGCCATATATCACCTGTCATTGGTATCCCATACCAGTATCCCTCCATTGCCATTGTTGAAACACTCTGTGGTCCAGAACTCCCCGAAATTTGAAGCCCAATATAATGTCATGGTCCCTTACTAGGGAATGGTATATAGCGATGGGTTTAAAGGATGGATAAAGAACTTGGATAAAGTTAGATAAAGAACTTAGATAAAGAATGTTGACTTGAAAAAATTCCACATCCTATCCTTTTTTTCCCCCCCCCCCCCTAATTATTCAGCATGTCTTCACAGGAGTCCTAGTCCACAGCAATGCATATATATAATATACAGCACTCCCATACATCCACCACAAAACCTTTTTCCTTCCACAGCGATACTCTTACACCCTTTTCACATCATATTTACTTAAGGTGATGTACAGAGTCTGAGATATTAGCTTTCTAACAAGGTAATATCTGTGCTTACATTATGGTGCTTACTTAAATAGTTATGGTGTTGCAAACTTGGAAATGAAATATTTAAATGTAAATACTTTTTAAAATTAAAATTATTTATTTATTTTTAAAAATTACATTAAAAAAATATGAGGTCCCAATCAACCCCACCGCCCCCACCCCCCACTCCCCCCACAGCAACACTCTCTCCCATCATCATGACACATCCATTGCACCCGGTAAGTACATCTCTGAACATCACTGCACCCCGTAGTCAATGGTCCATAACATAGTCCACACTCTCCCACGTTCCATCCAGTGGGCCCTGGGGAGATCTACAATGTCCCGTAATTGTCCGTGAAGCACCACCCAGGACAACTCCACGTCCCGAATACGCCTCCACATCTCATCTCTTCCTCCCATTCCCCAAACCCAGCAGCCACCATGGCTACCCTTCCCACACCCATTCCACATTTTCTTTGTGGACATTGGATTGGTTGTGTCCATTGCACATCTATGTCAAGTAGGGGCTTAGATTCCACATGGATACAGGATGCACTCCTCCTGCTTTCAGTTGTAGACACTCTAGGCTCCATGATGTGGTTGTTGACCTTCTTCAACTCCATGTTAGCTGAGTGGAGTAAGTCCAATAAATCAAAGTGTAGGAGCTGAAGTCTGTTGAGGCTCTGGGCCTGGGTGTCATATTATCAGTCCAGAGATTCAAATCCCCTACATATATCTTAAACCCAGCACCAACTACAATTCCAATAAAGTAGCATGCAAGTCTTGTG
The DNA here is from genome assembly GCF_030445035.2 of Dasypus novemcinctus. Classification (NCBI taxonomy): domain Eukaryota; kingdom Metazoa; phylum Chordata; class Mammalia; order Cingulata; family Dasypodidae; genus Dasypus; species Dasypus novemcinctus. Next base: position 113,311,270 of record NC_080704.1, on the reverse strand, counting down.
AAAAGAGATCCCCTCTGAGTCCATTTCCATCACGCAGAAACACCAGCTCCAAAGAAGGGCCATCTGTCATGGCATTGAACCCCTTCTGCCATGACCATAGAACCCGTGGGTCTCTTTATCCCTCAAAAGAACCAATACCTGGGGTTGTATCTACCTTATCTGTCTCTTAGACTCTGTTCAGTTGTACATAGGGGTATTCCTTCTGACAACCTCCAGACTCTTTTTTAGAGACTCATAGCCTTATAATCTCATTTCTCCTTTCCATTTCCCCCTTACATTAGGTCAAACAGCATAAATTTAAATACTTTTAATCACACAATGACAGTAGGTTTTATTTAAGAATAGTATTTTCTCTAGATAATGATAAGAACTAGAAAGTCATGTCTTAAACCTCATAATTACTATTTTATTATTCTGTAGTAATTAAAATAAATTATATCTATTAAAAGGAACACTAATAATACTCAATTTACATATATTTTCCCTTTTTTTCAAAACTGTACAAACAGTTGCTAACATAGGCATATCAAATAACTCTCTAAATCTAAATCCATGGCTATTAAAAATCACACTGTCAGATCTAACAATTTCAAGCTGTTTGGCATGAAGTTAATTACTTAACCCCTCTGGACGTTAGTTTCCTCACATGCAAATCTGTAAAAATATCAATTCTTTAAGCAGGAGTACAAAAGAAGATGACACCTATAGGCACCTGGGTAGGTAGTAAACTACATAAAGTTGAGTCTCCTTAGTTCATTTTCCTAAAGCAAAAGTAGAAAGGATGCCCTAATACCAAAGGATTATCCCTTGAAGACCCTTGGTCACGTTAACCTTCATGAGCCTGAAGCCCTTTAATACTCAACATGCATTTAATAATTTTTTTCCCTCTCACTCTTGGTCAAAAGATGAAAATAAATCTATTGTTGTCAAATATTATACTAGTAAATGTAACCAAGGTCTGTATATATTTCTCTTAGATAAATTCCACATTATCACAATTATTAGAAACATATGCTTAACAAAGTTTATGTGAGAAATGTTGGTTCAAAACTTGTGTCAGCTTGTTGTTTAAAGTGGCTACTTTGGAATGTCGGCCTGAAGGGTATCAGGAATCAAAGACAAAGAGAGATTGGGATCAGGGGTTCTGAGAGCATTGAATCCTCAAGCTCATCAGACAAGTTTATTACTTCCAAGTAGCATTACATATGCTCAAGCTACTGTAAGCACAAGCGATAGCATGCAGCTGCACACTAAAAATTCTCACAAGCTGCAGGACTAAACTCTTATCTCAGAGTAAAATGTCTTAGTGCTCTCTCAGACTACGAAATGTGTTTTCTTATATTTCTCACAGCCCCAGACAGCTTCAGTCCTGTTTATTTTCTGCATTTCTGTGTTAACAGCATAACCATGGAAACAGCACCACCAAGACTTTGTTTCCCACATTTCCCCTTTTTTGTTTTAGTCAGGGTGGCTGTGCCTGTCTTAGGTTGCCCTCCTCTGAGAGTCTTTCCTGTCATTGACCACCAGCCAAACGCTCTGACCACGGGGATCTTTTTTGCAAGGTTTTAGCAAGCACCAAATTACTGGTTTTCCCTATAGCATCCACACTGTGAAGTCTTCTCTGAACACATTGTCCCAGGCAGGCAACAACAATGAGCAACAAGACCAACACACAGAGTCCTATTCCTAGTGCTGATAAAAAATGTTGAGACTTCCACCAATTCATGGGATTAAACTTATTAACATGTGAAATCAGATCATTAAAGATATCCTTATCATCAGCTACATAAATCTGATTATGAGACATTTTTAATATCTTTTTCTGTAGTTCTACTATTTCTAAGCATATATTAGTTCTATGACCTATCAAATGATTTTTAATCTTTTCCCATGCAATCAGTGAAGCATTGTAAGCAAGCAGGGTAATACAAAAATTACTCTCATTCCAGTCACATTTCAATCCTCTAAGCAAATTTAAGTTATACACTTGATCTCCAAGATGTAAAATAGCTGATTCTAAATCATTAATTCTGTTATTTAATTGTTCATCAATATGTTCTTGACTACACCATATATCACTAGCATTCTTATGCCAATCATGCACATACTGTTGCGTCTGGACAGTCTCATGCAAAGCTACAGCAGCGGTGGCAGCAGCTGTAATGATTTCAATCAGTCCCATTATGCCAATTATTAAGAGTCCAACAAATCTTTTTGTCCGCTTCAGGATCTCTTGTGCCATGTGAAGCAGCAACTGACTTTCAGGTGATGACTACCAAATTCGGTTCATTCGGACAGGAATCCATATGCCTTGTCATCTTCTGGCCATTGTGATGGTGTCTCCACCCTGCAATACATTTTCTGACAGATATGTATACAAGGCACCATTTTTATAAAACAAAACATTGTCCCTTATAGTTATTTTTCCAGTGATAAATACATACGGATCTCTAACACATGCTCTTAATTGATAGACTTGATTTAATTGTAATTATTGGTCGGTTTGACTGTTGTTACCAATCCATTCATAAGTAGGGGCAGCTCCCAGAAATACTTTCCATATGTTTTTATGTATATTTAAATTATAAGTATCATTTATATATGGGGTGGTTATCCATTTTCCTCTATATCTCCATATACTATAATTCTTGATGTATACCATTTGTTCATTCACATTCAGAGGTTCTGAAAAGCGATATTGCATATTACTGACTTGTTGACCTCTAATATTAAGACCATACCATATAAATCTGCCACTATATTCTTTGGGAGACCCCATAGGGGCACTTTCCCATACCATTCCATAGGACTCATTAAAAATGACAGATTCTTTTCCTATATGGCATTCCTGCCATCCTTCTTTCTCTCCAGGTTCTCAGGGTGGACAATTGTAATTCTGTGTCTTGGTCAGAAAAGAATTGTATGATGGAAATACCATTATTAATAATTTGGTACCATTAGCTTTCATAGTTACCATAGTATGATTTTTTGTTTTCATACAGGTAGGACTTATTCTTTTATATAATGGTCTATGATCAAAAGAAGCGGTAAGATTATATATTTTCTTCCCTTCTTCATCAGGTTTTAAGGGTCATCTATCATCTATAGGCTCAGGAACCACATATGTTTTATTAAAAAATATAGGAAATAATGGGTCTCCCCATGTCAGAGCACATACTAGAGGTGGGTTAGGAATGTAAGCCCAATAAGTATGATTTTCATTTTCATGACTCAGTGTTACCATCAACACGATCAGGAGAAGAGGCATCATCATTAAAATTCCCTTTCTTCTCCTCTATCCATGGTTTAATCCATCAAACTGGCAGCCAAATTTGTTCCCTGTCTTCTGTAATGACAAGAGTATATCCTCTCCCCTATACTTTAACCTTCCCTTTTTGCCAAGTGTTAGTTAGTACATTTTTCCAGTGCATTGGCTGATATTCAGCTGTGTCACACAATATCTTTTCTTTATTCTTATTCAAAGCATAAGGCCTTTCAGCAGGTGTAACTGAATCATACACATTAAGGAAATTTAAAAGTAAATAAAACTTTTGCCAATTGGTCCTTCGGTACTATAATGCCTCATCTCTTCCTTTTTGTTTTAATAACATTTGCTTAAGGGTATGATGCGACTGTTCAACTATAGCTTGACCTGTAGAATTATAAGGAATTCCTGTGACATGAGCAATGGAATATTTAGAGCAAAATGTTGCAAATTGTTTGCCAGAATAAGTTGGACCATCATCAATATTGATTTGCTCAGGGCATCCCATGACTCCAAAGGCAGGCCACAAATGTGAATGAACATAACAAAATCTTTCCCCACTATGAGCTGTAGCTCAGAGAAAGTGGGAATAAGTGTTAATACAAACATGAACATATAGCAGTTTACCAAAATTTGGAACATGTGTGACATTCACCTGTCAGATCTGATTTGAAGCCAGCCCTTAGGGATTATAGGGGATTTCAGTATTATGCTGGATATTCCCTGCTTTATAGAAATTATAAAATGATTTACTAATATATGTAGGGCTATTGTCAGTTTTAATCTTATTAGGCACACCCATAATAGCCATAGTAGCAAGACAAAGATGAATAACTTGTTTTGCAGTTTCTCCTGTCATAGCAGTAACCTAAGTAAATCCACTACAACTATTTATAGTTACATGGATGTATGCTAATCTGCCAAAAGTAAATCAATCTCCATACTTTGAGAAAGATAAGCGGTTTCCATATTGTTAACAGTATAGAAAATATAGGCAGAATCAGCTACTATATTGATAGTTTCATGCACATCAGAAAGTAATTGAATAATGGCTGACACTTTTGCTTTTTGGGGTGAGGTTTGTTTAATATCAATAATCTTTTAGTGGGTCCATAAAATCCAGCTTTTCCTTTTCCATTTCCATTTGTAAAATATATACCAGCATTTTTTATAGATTGGTCCTGTACTATTACATTGATAATAAAAGCTGTTTTGAAAAAAAATGTTAGAAATTTATTTGTTGGTAAATGTGTATTAAGTATCCCAATAAAATTAGAAAGAGCAGCCTGCCATAATAAATTGTCTCGCCATAATTTAGTAAATACTTTTGCTTAAAATTATGCCGAAACAGTGGTAAATTTTCAGGAATTTTATACTCTCTTTAAGTATTCATACGAACTTTTTTTTTAAGACTTATTTTTAAAAATTTTTTTCTGCCCCCCCCCCACAGTTGTCTGTTCTCTGTGTCCATTCACTGTGTGGTCTTCTGTGACTGCTTCTATCCTTGTCAGTGGCACCGGGAATCTGTGTTTCTTTTTGTTGCGTCATCTTGTTGTGTCAGCTCTCCGTGTGTGTGGCACCATTCTTGGGCAGGCTGCACTTTCTTTCGCGCTGGGCGGCTCTCCTTATGGGGCGCACTCCTTGCGCGTGGGGCTCCCCTATGCGGGGAACAACCCTGTGTGGCACGGCACTCCTTGCACACATCAGCACTGCACATGGGCCAGCTCCACACGGGTCAAGGAGGCCCGGGGTTTGAACCGTGGACCTCCCATGTGGTAGGCGGACTCCCTATCCACTGGGCCAAGTCTGCTTCCCTCATACGAACTTTTTACTCATGCAACTTTAATTAACAGAGGGTTAAAGAATTCCATTTAATTTTATAATACTTTTATACACTTTTCATTCAACTTATAACATATTAAAGGAACTTAACTATTTTGTTACTTTCCTTTTTGCAAGGTAAAAGAATAAGTCTTTTGCAAGAGTTTGAAATAAAAAGATACTTTTCAGGATTTGATCTTGAGAAAGCAGGGTTGAACATTATGTTCCTCTGAAAATGATAAGGCTAAAGCACAAGAAGCTATTTTGATAACACAGACTTTCTTTGAATACTGATTATTCAGGAGAAAAACTATAAACTTTTACTAAAACAGACTAATGGCTTGAGAGACTTCGAGAAAGAACGAAATTTTAACTTTGCATTAGTATACTAATTGATACTAAAACTTTTAAAACTTTATAGCCAGACCCATCAAATCTTACTTAACTTTAACCATAAAAATTCCTTTTCCACTAACCTTCTGCACTTTCAGTATTCATTCAGGTTTTGTCCCACATTTTACTCTTTTCAAATAACCAATCATTTTATCTTAGGACAAAATTATTTTCTGTTCCTTTAATAATAAAAACACATTCTCTACATCCTACATACATAAGTTACCAAAATGATTTTGGACACTGTCTCCAAGCAAACTTCTTACAACATACAATTACCATTAACACTTAACAAACTTATTGAAATCATGATTTAGTTTGGTTATATGCAAAAATAACTTTATTTTAAATACCTAGTAGCATGCAATACTAGAAAAAGTCTTTAGAAACAAGTTGACCAGGGAGGCTGGCTGCCAACAACTTTTCCTGTTATAAAATTACTTTTTGTTATTATCAATTCAGTTTCTGTTTAGTAATGACTTCTCAGAATTAGCCATGTAAACACTTTAATTCAAACAATGCTTCCATATACGTCTTATAATTATTTATAACCATATAGATTATAATTATATTATTTTAAGACAAATTTCACCTTCACAGAATACATTCCCTTACTTAAAGTTACCACAATACCTTCTTCAACTTGCCACATACATTTAAGTCCTGTCCTGCATATGTTCATTCTGATTTTATGAAAACCAGCTGACTTATTTTAGAACAAAACACATCCTTTTGAAAAAACTTATTAAATTTCAGTCAGCATTCTCACAAACTTTTAGCCTTCAGTTTTACATCCTTCATTTTATCCTGTGAAGAAAAATAAACTATTCATTTCAATCTAGGCAAGAACTATTTTTTATGGAAAGACTTATAGTAATTTTGTTAATCAAGATTTATAATTTTTATCATTGTAGAGATCTTATTAACATTTAAACTTATGTACTAGTATAAGCGCTTATTTAATTTTTGGCCATTTGAATAGAGCTCTTTTAGAAATTTTTATTTGTTAACTTATATTACCATTCTGGTATAGTTGTTTTTAAGTTCTCCATTATTTCACATCTTAGATTTTACTGCTTTTAAGATTTCTTCTGGAATCTGTGTTGCTGTAACATGCAAGCTTGTTCTTGGAAACATTTTTATTAGTTATCAGCAATCAGTTAAGATAACTTGAGCAGCATCAATGCAGTTAAGCTTTTATTTAGCAATTTAGGCAGACAGTTAACACACATTTTTTGAATTACTACTCTTTAAGACTACACTAAGACTTGAAGTTCAGGAGTAAACTATTGATTTAAAACCAAAAATCTCTTTTAACACCTTGATAAAAAAATTTTGTACTAATTTTATTATTTTGGTAAAATTGGCCCAATCAGAATTAGAATCGAAACAAAACAGAACACCAATGTTTGTCTCCTTTTCCCTTGGCTTAATTCTATTAAACCCCACTAGCCCACAGCTACATTATCATGTAGACAGCAGGGTGTTTACAGAGTTGCTGCCAGAATAGTTTCCTTATCTTAGTTGACACTTTAACAGTTTTCTTACAAGTCTGATTTCATTAACGAGGACTTTATTTAGTATTTTTGCCTGTTTTAAATCTTTCAATAGTTTAAAAGGTATTGGTTCATGATGAAACTCCACACCCCTAGCAAATTATTTATATTTGGTGGTACTGCATGTAATGTTACTGGGAAAGCAGATAATAATTGCTAGCTTCAGGGTTCCCCTGTCTAGATCCCTTCAATAAACATCGTATCAAGGGTGTTTTTGGAGTTGGATTAGGAACAACAATCTTATTAACATGAGGCAAAGCATCGGCAACATCTGAAAACATTTCTAACTTAGGCTAAGTAACAGAAGGCAATTCAGTAGATGCAGAGGGTTGTACTGGATACATAGAAGATATTTCATTAAGCCACTTCATTGAGCTTTTGTTGATGAAAGGGTTACTATCAGGATGAGGGAAAAAACCTGATAGTTCACCATTTGCCTCAAGTTCCTGTTCTTCTTCCAATTTACTTTCTTTTATTTCAAATTTACTTATGGACTTAGAAAATATAGTAATTTCATCTTTCTCTCCTTCTTCAGACTGTAAAGGATCTAAAGCGGTTGCTATTTGCTGGCCTAAAGCCCAAACTGACAGTGGAATAGATTCTCCTTTTTGATATGCTCTTCGTAAAGCCTTCATTACTTGTTTCCACTGTTTCAAATTTAAAAGTTTTTTATCTTGAGGTTGAAACCAATAACAATGTTTTTGAACTAAAGCAAAGAGTTCTAACAAATCACCTGTTCTAACTGGCACCCCTGTAGTATTTAATAAAGTTTTTTAACACTTTGGAATGTTCTTCCAGATGTCCTGGTTGATTACTCATACCTGATGACTTCACGGAAATGTTATTTACTTACTTAACCTTGATGACTCAAGTCGCTCTGCTTTGGCTGTCTCACTTGACCTTTGACAAGGTCTTTTCTGCTGGTTCCTGATATGATTATGGAATATTCACTCACTTCTTCGGGCCCAACGTTGGGCGCCACTTGTTGGAATGTCGGCCTGAAGGGTATTGGGAATGAAAGACAAAGAGAGATTGGGATCAGGGGTTCTGAGAGCATTGAATCCTCAAGCTCATCAGACAACTTTATTACTTCCAAATAGCATTACATGTACTCAAGCTACTGTAAGCACAAATGATAGCATGCAGCTGCACACTAAAAATTCTCACAAGTTGCAGGACTAAACTCTTATCTCAGAGTACAAGGTCTTAGTGCTCTCTCAGACTACAAAGTGTGTTTTCCCATATTTCTCCCGGCCCTGGACAGCTTCAGTCCTGTTTACTTTCTGCATTCCTGTGTTAACAGCATAACCATGGAAACAGCACCATTCTGCCTTTGTTTCCCACAGGCTACAGTGAGAGAGAACTAGCTGTAATATCCACCTAAAATGAGGTAATGGAATTATGACCAGAAGGCATCACTGCCAATCACTTATGCCTTAAGAGAAGCTATATGAGAGGGCACAGCCCCATTCACTTTGGAAGAAAATGTCTCAGTTATGGCTAAAACCTTTTTGTTCCTTCTCCCAAAATTTGGCATGAGGTTCAGTTCTATTCAGATACAGTTTTAAAAAGTACTTTCACAAGTTGAGTGTGTGGAGTCTAATGTGATAATATCTCAATGATGTGTAATACTGTTTTGCATGGAAAATAAAGGGCCAGAAGAACAGTCTATGGTCTCTAGGTCTCTTGGTGTTCTACAGTTTTTACCTCATTGCTGGCTATAAAAATGAGATTTAGTCAAGATTTGGAGTTTCTCCAAAGTTGGCAAGCATTTAACACGGGTAACAATCAGCATTTTACTCATAGTCATGTGGAAAATGATAAAAAACAAAAAATATCTAAAATAGCTTCATGCTAAGAATTCAAATAAGGAAAAATCCACTGAAGTTGTTGAGACGTAATAAATGTATGTTTTTCCCTTATCATAAGAGATATGAAGAATAATTTGTTAAATGAAATATATAATAGGGGATAACTAAAATGTTTTCAAATAAACAAAACCCGTGTATTTAAAGTAAATACCATAATATCTTAATGAATTCAGGGGAATAAAGTCAACACCAAAGTAAGCAAAACATTGACCAGCTGATATAATATACCAGCCTAATATTAATTTAATACTCAAAGGGATCATGCTTACCACTGTCATTATTTAATTACATACTCTGTCAATCTTCTACCAAATAATTTCTCATTAATAGAGTATATTTTTAAAATATATTTTTTATTTATTTTTAAAAGATACATATATTACATAAAATGTTACAAAAAATATATAAGGGCTTCCCATATGCCCTAGTCCCCATACCTCACACTTTTCCCATATTAACAACTTCTTTCATTAGTGTGGTACATTCATTTCAATTGATGAACACATTTTGGAGTATTGTCACACAGCATATTCATAGTTTACATTGTAGTTTACACTCTCTCCGACTTCTTCTGTAGGTTATGGCAGTATATGTAATGTCCTGTATATGTCTTTGAAATGTCATTCAAGACAAATCCAAGTCCTGAAAATGCCCCATATTATACCTCTTTTTTCTCTCCCTGCCTTCAGCGACTACAGTGGCCACTGTCTCCACATCAACGATATAATTTCTTCCATTGCTAGAATCACAAGAAGTCTATAGTAGAAAACCAGTAAGTCCACTCCTATTCCATATTTTATTTTATTCCCCAGTCCTGAGGATTCTGGGATTGTGATGCCCACTCCACCTCTTATCGAGAGGGGATTTTGATCCCATATGGCTGATGGATGCTTGCAGTTATAGTCTCTCTTGGTTCCTTGGTATGGTGGTTGTGCAATAGAGTCTTCAATGTCTTTAATGGGGTCTACTTAATTTCCAAGTGGATAAAAAGTGAATTGACTGCCTGTTTTAGTTTCACTTAATCTCAAGTTGTTATGTGTGAAATGCTAATAAGGAGACCTGAAGAGCACTTGTTTCCTGAAAACCTGGTTTTAACCTCAAATTCATCCTGAAAAGACAACCATCAGGTGGCTAACATCTGTAATACCAAATATGAAATTAACACAGAAAAAATTTAAAATTGCTGTCAAATTGTTGGAATTTGCTATCTCAATATCTTGCCATGCTGCTAAGTCAGTTTACTCCATCATTTTAAAAAAATGTAATGCCCCCATTTCCAAAAATAAAAAGATGAAAAAAAAGAATTGAGCACTTGAGTAAATATTTTCAAAGATTTCTGACTTAGATGTAGAAAACAGTTCCACTATAAATGGTTGAAGTCCCATCAACAACGTGAATCCAGTGATACAACCAAAAATCTTCATGGTGTTCTATATGGTTAGAATATTAACAAAAATGAAGGTAATCTGATTATACACATATGAACATTGAACTACTCACTAAAATACTTTTTATGACAAAAGTTTAAAAGCTTACCTCTCTTTTTTGACCACTGGACCCTTCCTACAAAAATTAAAATGCCAATCACATCACAGAGATAGTTTTCTGTCATATCATCCAGTTCTGATCTAAAAAAGCAAAATTACTAGATATTGTACCTTTAAACAGTAAAAAAACACTCCAATTATGATTGTGAAATGTACATCTACGCAACTGCTACAACATAAATTTGGATAGATTCTGAGCAAATTATAACGTTCCAGTGACTGACATTGAAAATTAGTATTTAAGACATTTTACAAAAAAAACTATTTTACCTTGTGACAAATTGGTGATTTAATTCTGGCAATTTCCAGTCTGGTTTTACCTCCTTTTCTGGGATGATAACTACATTAGTTTGAGGATCCTGAAAGTTCAGGCAGATTTCTGAAAAGCAAATATATTACATTAACATGATATTTAATACATGCAAAAGAATATACATATGTATAAATTACACAGCACAATATATACCGAACATTTGTGAACCCACCACCAAACACGAGAACTAGACCATTATTCATAGCCTTTTACCTATTACTCCATTATCAGAGCCACTTTTCTCCCTACCAATGATTAACCATGCCTTGAATTTTGTTTTTTATCATTTCTTTAATTAAAAAAAGGTTTTATCACATCTATTTCTGCCTCCAAAAATACTGTTTAGTCTGGCTTATTTTTTAACTTTAAATGAATGGAATCATACCATATACAGTTTTCTAGATCTCTTTTTTTCACTTAACATTATGATCTTAAGACTCATCCATGTAGCTGTATGTAGCAGTTGTTTTTACCCATTTTCAATAATGAATAATGTTCCATGGTATTAATATACCATACATTATTTACCCATTATTATGTTATGAACATCTGGATTATTTCCAGTTTTCTTCTATTACAAACATGGTTTCTATGAACATTTTTGTACATCTCTCTCAGTGCACATGAGCAAGAGTATTTCTAAATAGTGGAGACTCTGGGTTGTAAGATATGCAAATGTTCAACTGTACAAGATAATCCGAAATTAATTTTATGTAATGTGCTTATGTATATTCCCACCAGTAATGTGTAAGCATCTCCACTGATCCGCATCCTCACTAAATTTTGGTATTGTCAAAATTTTTATTTTTTGTCAGTCAAGTGATGCAAAATGACAATTTGTTGAGGTTCTATTTTGTACTTCTTTTGTTATAGTTATGTTGAACATTTCATAAACTTAAGCTCTGTATATGCTTTCTTTTTTTTGTGAAATGCCTGTTTTATGTCTTCTGCTCATTAAAAAAATTATTGTGGCAACATAGATACAACATGAATTTCTCATTTTAACAATTTTCACGTGTACAATTCAATATTAATTACATTAACAAATTTTCACTACCATCAGCACAATCCATTACAAAAAATTTTCATCACCCCAGGTTTCTTTGTCTTTTTAAAAAATTTATTTGTAGGCATTCCTTATGTATTTTGGATATTACTCCTTTGTTGTTTATGAAGTTGCAAATATCTTCACACAGTTTGTGGCTTGTTTTTTCATTCTTTTATGGTATCTTTTTTTTTACTTTATTGAAATATATCACTCATATGTAAACATACATAACCAATAAATGTACATTAACAGTTGTGAACTTTACAAACAAACATATATAACATCATACAGGACTCTTACACCTCAACCTTCCACTAATACCTTGCATTGTTGTTAAACCTTTTTAACTAATGATTCAAGAGCATTGTCAAAATATTACTACTAACCAAAATAATTATTTTTCCCCAACCCCCCTTTTATTTTATTATCTTTACATGATTTATGTATGAACATATATAAACAATAAATATATAGCAAAATTTGTGAACTTACAAAGCAAACATGAATAACATCATAAAGGGGTCCCATATCTTTTGATAGACATGTTTTAAATTTATCTATCTATGTTGATTAATCTTTCTTATATCAGTACTACTTCTCATTTACTATCCAATAAATCCTTCCTTATCAAAGTCAAAAAATACTGTCTATATGTTATTCTAAAAATTTTGCCTTTTACATTTATTGATTTTTATATGATATGGGCTAGGTATATATCATTTTTACCTATATATAATTAATTGTTCCATTACTACTTACTTCCTTGATGATATGTATAGCACATCTGTCATATATCAAAATTTTATATGTCTAGGGCTGTTTCTCAACTCAATATTGTGACACCAGTTTGTCTATACTTGCAACAATAACCATATTCTCACAAATACTGTGACTTTATAATAATTCTTGGTATCAGTAAAGCAGATCTTCAGTCCCTTCTCAACCTATTCTTCTTCAGAAGTGTTATGAGTATTCTAGACAAATATGTGCTTCCTTATAAATTTTAGATTTAGTTTGTCAGTTCCAGAAAAGGAAGAAAAGAAAAAACTGAAGGAATAGAATAAAAGCTATGGATCTGTTTTGGGGAACTTGACAAATTTATGAAATTGAGAACTATTAACTGTGAACTTGGTATATTTCTCCATTTATTTAGGGTTTCTTAAATGTCTTTCAATAGAATTCTATACATTTTTCTAAACAAGCCTTACCTATCTTCTGTTAGATTCATTTCCTGATACCTTATAGTTATTGTTGACATTGTAAATGGTATTTTTAAAATCATAATTTCTATTTCTTTGTTATTGAAATACAGAAAATCAATTGACTTTTGCTCATTGAGCTTATAGTTAGCTTTGCCAATATCTTATTTTTAAAAAATATTTATTATTTATTTCTCCCCACCCCTTCGCTGTTTGCACTTGCTGTGTTTGTTCGTCTTCCTTATTTCTTTAGGAGGTAGAGGGAATCGAATCCCAGACCTCTGATGTGGGAGGGAGGCACCCAATCACCTGAGCCCCCTACGTTCCCTGCTTTGTTTTGTCTTTCTTTATATCCTTTCCTCGTGTCTCTTGTTGCGTCATCCTGTCGAGTCAGCTTGCACGTGTCAGCTAGCTGTTTTGCTTGTCTTCTTTAGGAGGCATGGGGAAAATTTCTCCCTGCTTTTCCCCCCTCTCATTATGTTTTTCTTCGTGTCTCTTGTTGCAGCATCTTGTGTCAGCTTGCTGTGCTTGACTGATGTGCTACCTTGCTGTTTTCTTTAGGAGGCACCAGGAACCAAACCACAGACTTTCCATGTGGTAGGCAGGAGTTCAATTTGAACCACATCTGTCTCCCACTTATTATTTTTAATACTTCTTGAAAGTTTGAATTTTCATTGTTGAACATGACTTACCTTGTAAATAATGATATTTTTGTGTCTTTCTTTCAAATCCCTATGCCTTTAGTGCATTTTGTCTTCTAACATTGGCTAGGACAGCCAGTATAACGCTAAATAGAAACAATAATAGGAGGCAACCATGTTCCCCATTTTAAAATAGTATTTCTAAATTTTCCCCATTATGAATGGTATAGGCTGTTTGGTTTTAATTTCATTAATACATTTCATCCGGTTAAGAAAGATTCTTTCTCTTGCTATTTTCTTTTTAAGTTTATGAATGGGTGTAAAATTTTAACAAATACCTTTTATGCACCTATTAGCATAATCATTATCTTCTTTAGTCTGTTAATGTGGTGAATGACATTTATAGATTTTCATATGTAAAATGTAAAATTTCATATGTAAAATTTTCATATGTAAAACCATGGCTGAGGAAAAATGCAACTTAGATGCAGTGCATGATCCTTTTTAAAATATTCTATTTGGAATATCTATATGTATATATGCTCATGGCTGAAGCTATCTTGCAATTTCCCTCCTTCATATTATTCTTGTTTGATTTTTACTATCAATATATTTCTAACCAAGAATGTGTGAGTATGCCATCTTAAGCCTCTATTTTCTGGAATGGTCTTGGAAAGATATATTCCTCAAATGTTTGTTAGTATTTGGCTATAAAATGATATGTGCCTGTTATTTCTTTGTGGAAAGATTTTAAACTGATTCAATTTTTTAAACAGTTATAAAACCATTTGGACTTTCTGTTTCTTTTCATGTAAGCAGGTTATATTTTTCTAAGAATTTGTTGTGCAGTGAACAAAGATTAAACCTGAATAAAAAGACTGGTATTAGCCATGTAACTGGAAAAAAAATCACTCTACATCTCTGAGTTTCAGATTCTTCATAGATGAGCAGGGGAAGTTTGTATTATTTTCCAACTAGAAAATAGTTTGCATTTTATAATGTACTTTCATTGTCACTGGTATCACTTCATTATATTGAAGACCCCTTCCAGTTCTAAAATGCTACAATATCTAAATGTATTATGCAATACACTCTGAAAATCTCAAGGTTTTAAAAAAGTTTTTTTTTATCTTGGTATGCCAGATGAATACTATTTCATAAGAGGCAGGACAGAATAATACAGAAAATAGCAATACACAAAGCCATACATTACCAACAAATAAAATATCCTTTGTTTTGCAATAGAATTTTTATCCTTATAGGCTTCCATTTATTTGGTCTTTACATCTCAGTTTCTCTAACTTGGAACAACATGTGTAAATATAAAACAAGGTATATTACCCTAGCAGTTTGTCTTCCATCATCAATACCTTGCAGGCAACGATGGTATCAGTAATCCTTATTTACTGACAAACCCTCCCCCTCTCCCCACACTCTTCCTCATTTATACTGCTTATGACATTTAAACTATCCTGTTAATTTTCCTAATCACCCACTTGTATCTTTTCCTATCCAACCCATTCTTCTACTCTCTGTCCATTCTCTGCTTAACTATATCTCCATAGATTTCCTCTCTATATAATCACATTTTTTAGTGTTTAGTGTCCTTAGCCTCTCATTTTACTGTAATGTATTTTACATATCTGTCACCCCATTTTAATGTTTTTTAAGGGCTGGAACTGAATATTTTTGTATATTTGGGGCCTACTATCATTGTCTACAAAATTGCTTTTCCCCTTCAAAAGATTATCAACTTAAAGTAATTTTTAAACTTCACAAATCAGTAGTTTTCAACTCTGTCTGCACATTAGAATCACATAAGAAATTTTAAAGTACTAACAATGCCTTGGTCCTCTCTTCAGAGTAATTAAATCCAAATCTCTGATGGTGGAGCACTAGTGTTTCTTTAAAGCTTGTCAAGTGATTCTAATGTGCAGTCAGGGTTGAGAATCACATAAATGTGCAAAGGTCAGGAATCTGTGGCCTGCAAGCAGCTGTTTTTGTAAATAGAGTTTCATGGAACACAATGTTGCCCATTCTTTACATGTTATCTTTAGCTGCTTTCACTCTACAACGGCAAAGTTAAATGGTTGGGACAGAGGCCAGATGCCTATAAAAGCCTAAAATATTTACTATCTGGTTGTTTACAGAAATAGTTTTTCAATCCCTGACAGAGAGGGAACAAGTCCAGTTATATGCTGAACAAATATGGGAAAAAATAAACAGCTGCTAAACTTGATAAAAAGTAAAACTGATTTAAAGACTACCACGTACATTTTGAATATATTTTCATCAAGGCTCTCATTTTTAAAAATAATTTCTGTATTTACAATTACTTTATTTGAAAGCATAAATTGCCTCTTATGAGAGAGTTCCCATCATGAAAATCTGCCCTTATCATTCCACATAGCACATGTAGCATAGTGTTTGTTTCAGTTTCAGGGTTAATTTTTTAGTAGCTGCTTATCTACTGACCACATGCTATTGTCCTATTTTTCATATATTTTTAAGGACTAGAAAGAATTTTTAATATTAGACACATTTCTAGATTTATCTGCAGGGATATAAAAACTGTGATTTAAACTAATTTCTTCATAACAGAAGACAGAGTATCTAGTAGAAAGAACACTAGGACAACTAGAATTTGATTTCCACTCTGTCATTGACTTATTATGTAACACCAACAAAGTCCCTTATCTGCTATTGCAAAAGAGTTTCTCTATCCTTGCTGAAGTAATTTTAACAACTGAATATGCTTGGTTGTGGAGGAGAATTTATAATCTGATAGATATAATCATGCATGTTTTGAATTAGCATTCTCTTGTCAACTGTATTAGTCAGCCAAAGGGGTGCTGATGCAAAGTACCAGAAATCTGTTGGCTTTTACACAGGGTATTTATTTGGGATAGAAGCTACTGTTACAAGGCCCTGAAGAGTCCAACTCAAGGTACCATAGGAAGTACTTTCTAACCAAATGTGTGCTGTCAATTTTGAAGCAAGATGGCTGTCCAAATCTGTGAGGGTTCAGCCTTCCTCTCTTCCCTTAAGGCTCTGTGGGCCCAGCTTCTGATTTCAGCTGTGGGCTAGGGGGCCCATTTCTTTCTGGGCTCAGATGCTTTGGTCTCTTTACAAGGTCAGCTGTAAACTCTCAGGCGAATGGCTCATCTTTCTTCCTGGGGCCACAGGATCAAGTACCAGGAGAGTGGGGTACAGTCTTATGTAATTACCAAAAATTCTGGAATGGTTTTATAAATGGGTAAGAGGTATTTTTTTGAGGGATTGTGAGATGCTTGCTAGAAAAGGCCTAGATTGCTTTGAAGAGACTGTTGGTAGGAATATGGACACTAAAGAGACTTTTGATAAGACCTTAGAAGGAAACAATGAAACTATTATAAGAAACTGGAGCAAAGGTGATCCATGTTTTAAAGTTGCAGAGAACTTAGCAAGATTACCTCTTGAGGTTATATGGAAGACAGAATTTGAAAATCATAAACTTGGACATTTAGCCAAGGAGATTTCCAAACTAAATGTGGAAAATGCAGCCTGGCTTTTCCTTGCAGCCTGTAACAAAATATTAGAGGAAAGAGATAAGCTAATAACTGAATTGTTGGGCACAAAGAAACCAGAAACTGATTCTGGATATTCCAAACTTCTGGAAGTCAACCTCCCAGATGATAGTGCCCCATTTGAGGAAGTAATGAAACTTGGAACTTGTAGGCCAGGATTGAAAATGTAGCTATCCACGAAAGACTTGTGGAAAGCCTTACTGCCTGATGGCTTGGACCCCTGCTTCCTGCTAAATCAACAAGCTTTTTGAGAAAGCTGTATGAACAAAAATGACTGTCAGCCAGGACTAAAAGGGACATGGAGGGGAGAAACAGAAGGGACAATGACTTTAAGAGGAAGACCATGGAAGCTGAGGTATGGAATTAAGACATGGCCTTGGGCCAAGTGAGGAACCCACCCATGTGTATAGAGAGGGTGAGTTTGCCCTCGCAGTTGAAGAGGGTGGATGTTCCAGCCTGCTGTTCAAGGAGAGTTTTGCCATCCCAGGCTACAGAGGGTAGAGAATATTCCCCAAGGATTGGGTTAAGTGAGGCTAACACCCCATAGGTCTGAGAGGGGTGCACCTGTCCCCCACAGATTAGGAAAAGCCAGGTCACCAACTCATTGTTCTGAGAGGGTTGCCAGAGATTAGGGAGATTGTTACCACCACCTCACTGTACTAAGGTGTTGAGACTCTACCCCAGAGATTAGTTAAAGTATGGCCATCACCCCAATGTTCTTGTAGGGTGAGGTCTGGAGCCCAACTACCACCCAGATGTTTGATGAGGGTGGAACAAAGGAAATGGCCATTGGGCAAGCCTGTGGAAAGGGTGAGCCCCCATGAGGCCCCAAGGATGAGAAGAAACTGTCATCTTAAGAAAGACTCTCAGACTTTGAAATCTAATCGTGTATGCCCTGCAGGTTTACGGAATAGCAGGGGACCCAGTGACTCATGTTTCCCTCCCAATTTCTCCTTATGGTACTGCAAATATTTACCATTTGTACCATTGTATATTGGAAGCAGATAAATTATTTTGTTAAGTTTCAGAGGTCTACAACCAGACAGGATTTTGCCCCAAGACAAACTGTATTTCTTTAAACTGATTGTGATATGATTTTGTACTTGGCATTGTTACTGATTTAAGGTTTTTATTTACTTTTTGAATATTGTAATGTCTTTTTTGGCATTTAGAGGGTTGAGTGTGGCACTTTGAGATCATTTATGAATTCCAAAGGGAGAGATTATGTTTATAAACTGGTCTGTTCCTCTGGGTGCAATACCCTTTGGTTGTATTAGATTCAACTGAGATGACTTTCATTAAATTACATTAAGATTAGGGCATTGTTTCCACCATGTCATTAGGGCAACTCAGTTTGAGTTCCCACCCCCTTTGTGGGCTATATAAATGGATACTCAATCAAGGAGACACACAGAAAAAAGATACACAGAGGAAGAGAGTTCCATAGACACGGCAGCAGAGAGGTTTAATTCTGCAGCCCCAGGAGAGATGAGCCATTCACCTGATAGTTTACAGCTGACCTTGTAATGAGACCAGAGCAGCTGAGCTGGAAAGAAATGAGCTCTCCAGCCTTACAGATGAGATTAGAAGAAACTAGGCCTACAGAGCCTTAAGAGAAAGAAGAAAGCTAAACCCTTGCCGACATCACCCACAATTTTGCTTCAACACGGGGCAACAGAATTTGGTAAGGAAGTAACCGTGAGTTGGATCCTTTAGGGCCTTGTAACTGTATGCTATTGCCCCGAAGAAATACCCTTTATAAAAGCCAGCAGATTTCTGGTACTTTGCATTAAAGCTCCTCTTATCTAACACACCAGTATTTACTGTATTTTCTCAAGTAAATAAAAATATCTCAGTCAGTTTAATTTCTCACCTTCTATAGTAAAGAATAGTAAGATACCTGACTGATTTCTTCCAAACTATCCATGTAATAAGTTCCTATCCAGCAGGATATGACCAATGTCTGCAAAATGTTCAAGATTTAAAGAAAGAGTCATATGGGGTTTCTTAAATAAATGATAAACTGCTGTATTTAATTGAAAATTCTGTAAGCAATAAAGCTTAAGGATTAGCTGAGAGAATTTATAATACATAGTAAAAAAAGTCTAATAATAAGTTATTATAAGCCAAAACGAGACTTACTGAGCGATGTAATCTACAATTCTGAAAGTCAAAAAATGCAAAAAATCACAATCTTAGAGCTATCACTTTATATATTAATTCTCATGCACTCAAAATATTTAGGATACCAAGACATCAAAACTTGGTTTTTAACACTAATTATCAAAAGCCATTTCAAGATTGTAGCAACTGGTAAAATTTGAATATTGACTATATAAGTTAGATAATAATAGTATTGTATCAATTGTATACTTCCTGATTTTAATAATTGTATTGTGGCTATATAATAGAATGTTCTTGTTCTTAGGAAATACACTCTGAAATACTACTTAACTATTTAGGTGTAAAGGGGTACATATGATGGCTGCAACTACTGCAATTAGAGGGAAAAAACTCAAAAACATACGTATATATGTATACATGTAAGTATACGTATATGGAGAGAGTGAGAGAAGATAAAACAAAGGTAAATGTTAACAATTATTGAATCTGGGTATATGGGAATTCTTTCTACAATACATGCACATTTTTTATTTTTAATTAAAAAATGGTTTAATATATACTTATTATTAGAGAAGTGTGAGCTACAAAAAAAATCATGTATAATGTGCAGAATTCCCATACGTCACCCCTCCACCAACATCTTACATTGTTGTGAAAGATTTGTTACAGATTATGAAAGAACATCATCAGACTATTACAACTAACTGTGGTCCACAGCTTACATTTGGTATAGTTTTTCTATACACCCCTTATTATCAACATCATGTATTAGTACTGTACATTTGTTATAGTTCATGAGAACACTCATATTTGCTCTGTTAACCACAGTCCATCTTGCAGCACATGGTTCATTGTATTATACAGTCACATGCCTTGTACAATCTATCCGAAGTGTACACTCAGTGACTCTGTTTCATCACAGATTTGTACAGTCATTGCAGTATTAAATTTTTTAATGTTTTCCTCAGTCCAAAATTAAAAAAAATCCCCTATCCCCTGTTATTGACCATTAGCATGAATAGAGTACATTCTTTGATAATGATGCAAGAATATTACAGTATTGTTGTAAAATATCATCCACAAACTACATTAATTGTACTTTCCTATGAATCACCATGTAATAGTGATATGAATTCATTCTAGTTCATAGAAGAGCATTCTTGTATTTGTGCTATTAACCATGATCCTCATCCACCTCTGGGTTTATTATTTTACTCAGTCCCCAGATTATCCTCTAACTTTCTTTCAAATGACATTTACATTCCTAAACTTCCCCTTTCAGCCACAATCCCATTTATAAACCAGTCAAATTAGCCACACGCACTATAATGTGTTACCATCAACTTGATCCATTTCTACACTTTTATTGTGAAGCTAATTAAAAATTCTAAATACATTAAGGATCAGTACCCCTTCTCAGCCTTCCTCCTATTTCCCAGTAACCTATACTCTGTGTGTTTGTTCTTTGTATTTAGTTCATATTAGTGAGACCATGCATATTTTGTTCTTTAGTGTCTGTCTTATTTCACTCAGTATAATGTCCTCCAGGTTCATCCATGTTAACATATGTGTCCCAATTTCACTTCTTCTTATAGCAGCACTGTATTCCATCATATGTATATACTTCATTTTGTTTATCCATTCATCAGTTGATGGACACTTGGATTGTTTCCATCTTTGGCAACTGTGAATAATGCCTCTATGAACATCGTTGTGCAAATATATGTTTGTGTAATTGTTTTCAGCAATTCTGGATATATTCCTAGCAGAGGAATTGCTAGATCATACAGTGATTCTATATTTAGCTTCTGGAAGAACCATTAAACTGTCTTCCACAGAGGTTGTACCACTCTACATTCCCACCAACAGTGAAGGAGTATTCCTATTTCTCCACATCCTGCTAGCATGTGTTGACATTTTTTTTTAAAAAAAATGGTCATTTGATAAGGTTTGAGGTGATATCTCATTGTAGTTTTGATTTACATTTCCCTAATAGCTAGTGATATAAAACATTTTTCATTTGTTTTACGCCAGTTATACTTCCTCTTTGGAGAAATGTCTAAGTTTTGCCCATTTTTAAATTGGATTGCTTGCTCTCTTATTGTTGAGTTGTATGATTTCTTTATATAGCATGAAAGTCAAACCCTTGTCAGATCTGTGGTTTCCAAATAGTTCCTCCCATTTAGTGGGATGCCTTTCAACCTTCTTGACAAACTCTTTTGAAGCACAAAAGTGTTTAAGTTTGAGGAGGTCTCATTTATTGATTTTTTTCTTTTGTTGCTCATGTTTTTGGTGTAAGATTTAAGAAACCATCATCTACCACCAGGTCTTGAAGATGTATCCCTACATTTTCTTCTATGAGTTTTATGGTTGCAGCTTTTATATTTAGGTCTTTGGTCCAATTTGAATTAATTTTTGTATACGGCATGAGAGAGGACTTCTTTTCCTTTCTTTTGGATACGGATATCCAGTTCTCCCAGCACTATTTGTTGAATAGACTGTCCTGCCCCAGGCTTGGTGTGCTTTACAGCCTTGTCAAAACTCCATTTGATCATAGATGTGAGGGTCTTTTTTGACTCATTAATTTGGTTCTATATATCTATTTTTATGCTAGTACGATGCTGGGTGTTTTGAAAAATTATTTATTTATTTATTTTAAAGAAACTTTAGATTACATAAATGTTACATAAAAAACATAAGATATTCCCATATGCCTCATTCCCTACACCTCCCACATTTTCCCACATTAACAACATCCTTCATTAGTGTGGTACATTCATTACAATTGATGAACACATTTTGGAGCATGGCTATTAAGCATGGATTATAGTTTACATTGTAGTTTACACTCCCACTCAATTCTTTAGATTATAGCAAGATATATAATGACCTGCATCTGTCATTGCAATGTCATTTAGAACAATTCCCAAGTCCCAAAAATGCTCCCATATTATACCAGTTATTCCCTCTACCTTCACTCAGACCCTCCAGTGGCCACTGCCTCCACATCAATGATATAAGCTCTTCAATTGCTAGAATGACAATAAGTCTACAGCAGAATACCAGTAAGTCTACTTTAGGCCATAGTACATTCCCCAAACCTGATGATTCTGGGATGGTGATGCCCATTCCACCTCTAATTGAGAGGGGGCTTCAATTCCATAAGGCAGATGGATGGGATTATCTTGCTTGCAGTTTAAGGCTCTCTCTGTTCCTTGGGATGGTTGTTGTCCATCATCATTCCCTTGTTAGTTGTCCTGTGTGAGTCCAATGAACTGGAGAGTAGGTGTTGCAACTCTGTTGAGATTCTGAGCACTGCTGGCACATGGACAGCCCAAAGAGTTAAGCCTCTTGGATGTACACCTATCAATTCTAGTACTAATTATAGGTTCAAATAGAAGGGGCAGAAGAACCATTTGTAGGGAAACCACAACTGAGTCCAACTTTGTCACCCTGGGGAGCATAAATTCCAAAGTAGAGCCCACTGGCAAGGCACCAAATTCCTGAGCTGCCTGCCCTGCCTATAATGTCTAAGTGTCTCCAGAATCCTCAAGAGCCCTGATGTTTGAGGTAGTATTTACTTTGTTTTTTTGTTTTTTTTTTTTATTTTAAATTTTTTTTAATATATATATTTTTATTTATTGACTTTGTAATAATATTACATTAAAAATATATATGTGAAGTCCCATTCAACCCCACTCCCCCACCCCACCTCTCCCCCCCCCCCCCCAGCAACACTCATTCCCATCATCATGACACATCCATTGGATTTGGTAAGTACATCTTTGGGCACCTCTGCACCTCATAGTCAATGGTCCACATCATAGTATTTACTTTGGCAGTCAATGAGATCCTGCTGAGATGTGTATAAGCGTAACCTCTGGAATGACCTCCCAAGTGAAACTGAAGTCTCTTAGCCAAATAAACTCATTTGTCTTTACATTTTCCCCCTTTCAGTCAAGGTCTTTTTTCCAGTTGCATTGTTAGCTAGTCGGTGCTTGGTAGTAAAAATCCCTCAGTGCCAGGGAGGCTCATCCCTAGGAGTCATGTCCCATACTGGGGGGAAAGTAATGCATTTTTATTCCGAGTTTGGCTTAGAGAGAGACCACATTTGAGCTGTTTTTACCACTGTAACTACGTAATATGATTTAAAGTCTGGAAGTGACAGTCCTCCAACTTTGCTCTTCCTTTTTAAGATGTTTCTGGCTATTAGGGGCCCCTTACCCTTCCTAATTAACTTGATAATTGGATTTTCCATTTCTTTAAAAAAAAGTGTTGAAATTTTTTCAGAATTGCATTGAATCTGTATATCAATTTGGGTAGAATTGACATCGTAATAATATTTAGTCTTCCAATCCATGAGCACAGAAGGTCCTTCCTTTTATTTAGTTCTTTGATTTATTTTAGCAATGCATTTTTGTTTTCAGAATACAAGTGTTTTACATCCTTGGTTAAGTTTATTACTAATTTTTTCATTCTTTTAGTTGCTATTTTAATGGAAATTTTCCCCTGATTTCCTCCTTAGATTGCTCATTACTAGTATATAGTGACACTACTGATTTTTCCATATTAATCTTGCAGTCTGTCACTCACTGAACTCATTTATTAGCTCTAGTAGCTTTGTTGTAGATTTTTCAGGATTTTCTAGGTCTAGGAACATATCTTCTGTGAATAGCAAGAGTTTTACCTCTTCCTTTCCAATTTGGTAGTCTTTTATTTTTTTCTTGCCTGATTTCTCTAGTTAGAACCTCTTGCACTATATTGAACAAAAGTGGACATCCTTGTCTTGTTCATGATTTCAAGGGGATATCTTTCAGTCGGTTACCATCAAGTACAATGATAGCCTAGGAATTTTCAAATATACACTTTATCATATTGAGAAATTTCCTTCAATTCCTTTCTTTTTTTTTTAACTAAAATTTTTATTGTGAAATATTTCAAAAATACAAAAATGCACAGAAAATAGTGTAATGAGCATTTACCACTGAGATTTAATTCCTTTCTTTTGGAGTATTTTGATCAGGAAAGGATGCTGAAATTTCTGTCAAATGCCTTTACTGCATCAATCAGGATGTTCATGTGATTTTTCTTTGATTTGTTAATGTGCTGGATTACTGACTGATGTTCTTGTGTTGAAACACTCATGTCTGGGGTAAAACCCACTTGATCATGATGAATAATTCTTTTAATGTTTTATTGGATTCAATTAGGATATTATTGAGGATTTTTGCATCTATATTTAATATGAAAATGGGTCTGTAATTTCCTTTCTTTGTAGTATCTTTTTTTTTTAATTAAAGATTTATTTATTTATTTAATTCCCCTCCCTCCCTCGGTTGTCTGTTCTCTGTGTCTATTTGCTGCGTCTTGTTTCTTTTTCCGCTTCTGTTGTTGTCAGCAGCACGGGAAGTGTGGGTGGCGCCATTCCTGGGCAGGCGGCACTTTCTTTCGTGCTGGGTGACTCTCCTTATGGGGCGCACTCCTTGCGCGTGGGGTTCCCCTATGCGGGGGACACCCCTGTGTGGCAGGGCACTCCTTGCGCGCATCAGCACTGCGCATGGGCCAGCTCCACACGGGTCAAGGAAGCCCGGGGTTTGAACCGTGGAACTCCCATGTGGTAGACGGATGCCCTAACCACTGGGCCAAGTCCATTTCCCTCTTTGTAGTATCTTTATGTGGTTCACTATTAGGGTGATTTAGTTCCATAGAAAGATTTTGGTAGTGTTCCTTTCTATTGAAATTTTTGGAAGAGTTTGAATAAGATTGGTATTAAATCTTCCTTGAAAGCTTGGAAGAATTTACCTGTGAAGCCATCTGGTCCTGGGCTTTTCATTTTTGGCAATTGTTTGAAAACTCTTTCAATCTATTTAAATATATTGGGCTTCAATTTTCAGGAAGTTTTGGATCACAGAGTGGTTCAACAATGGCAGCAGAGGAATACTCGTATAGGATACTATTGACAGGTGATATATGGCTGACAGGGAGCTATACAGGGCATATGTCCAGGGTGCATGGTAATGTTTGGATATACTCATAGTGGCAACAATTAAAAACTACAGCTGGGGGGGTACTGGGTTCCTGGCCGGGGGTGCTCTGTCGTGGTCACTAGGGGAGCAGCGGCAGTCCCCTAGGTGCAACGGTAAGGACCAGGAAGGAATGAGGGTCCAACAGTGAGAGCATGACACTAATGACTATGCTTGTGAGCCTATATGCCTGAAATAAGAACAAGGCCTAGAGCAGCACTGTGCCTGGGAATTTCCTCCTGACAGCCTTTATGTTACTCAAATGTGGCCAGTCTCGAAGTCAAAATCAACATGTAAATGCAATGCATTCCCCCCAGCATGGGACATGACGCCCGGGCATGAGCCTCCCTGGCACCGAGGGATCACTATCAAGTACCAACTGATGATGCAACTGGAAAATTACCTTGAATTGAAGGTTCAATGCGGATCTAGCAGAATATCCCTGTCTACATATAATAACATGACTTTAAAATGCTGTTTGACCTAATGTAAGGGGGAAATGGAAAGGAGAAATGAGTTTATATGGCTATGAGTCTCTAAAAAAGAGTCTGGAGGTTGTCAGACGGATTGCCCTTATGCACAACTGAGCAGAGTCTAAGAGACAGATAAAGTAGATACAACCCCAGGTATTGGTTCTTTTGAGGGCTAAAGAGACCCACGGGTTCTATGGTCATGGCAGATGGAGTTCACTGCCATGTCAGATGGCCCTTCTTTGGAACTGTTGTTTCTGCATGATGGAACTGTACTCAGATGGAATCTCTTTTCATTAGACTTTCATGCTACTTTACTGGAATTGTAGTTGGTATTGGGGTTTAAGATATATTTAGGGGATTTGAATCTCTGGACTGACAATATGATAGCCAGGCCCTGAGCCTCAACAGACTTCAGCTCCTACACTCTGATTTATTGGACTTACCCCACTCAGCTAAGATGGAGTTGAAGAAGGACAACCATCACACCATCGAGCCTAGAGTGCCTACAACTGAAAGCAGGAGGATTGCATCCAGTATCCATGTGGAATCTGAGCCTCCTCTTGACATAGAGGTGCAACGGACACAACCAATCCAAGGTCCACAGAGAAAAGGTGGCATTGGTGTGGGAAAAGTGGCCATGGTGGCTGATGGGTATGGGGAATGGGAGGAAGAGATGAGATGTGGAGGCGTTTTGGGGACTTGGAGTTGCCCTGGATGGTGCTTCAGGGACAATCACCGGACATTGTAAATCCTCCCAGGGCCCACTGGATGGAACGTGGGAGAGTATGGGCTATGATGTGGACCATTGACCATGAGGTGCAGAGATGCCCAGAGATGTACTTACCAAATGCAATGGATGTGCCATGATGATGGGAGTGAGTATTGCTGGGGGGGGGGAGTGGTGGGGTTGAATGGGACCTCATATTTTTTTAATGTAATATTTTTACAAAATGAATAAAATTAAAAAAAAAGAAATAAATAAGCATTCACACACAATTAGTCTGCATCTATAAATGCATTTCCATATTTTTGAGCTCTAATTTCACTACTAAGGTGAGGGAAAGGCATCTTTGATCTATTTTGAGTCATATCTTCACTTCACATTCCTAGTATTTTAATTTTTAAAATTCCCAATCAGATCACAAGAACAAACTTGAAGAACACCTGATGTATAGCCATGGAGTGAGTTTTGCATTATAGGAATTGGTGTTGGGGCTGAGTCTAGGGTGAGAATTAGCAAATGGTGTTATTATTTATATAAAATCAATTCATTCACACTATTTTCTCACATTATTGCATTAGTTTGCTAGTACTACTTTAACAATAACTACATATTTAGTGGCTTGGAAACAAATTATTGTCTCAAAATTCTGGAGGTAAAAAGTCTGAAAACAGCTTCACTGGGCTAATTTACAACATTTTACTTAGTTTAAGCTACTTAACATAATTTGGATTTTACTAGAAGGCAAGATAAATCCACCAAGTACATGCTAGATTTTTTATTAAATCATGATTGGGGCACCTTTCTTATATTTGTGATTATGAACTACACTTTCAGTTTTCCTGTAGTATCCCCCACTATTATATAATCCTTTCTCTTTGAAATATGACTATTTGTAAGCAGTTTACTTTTGGACTATGTGAACTACAGTAAGTTGGAATTTCCATTTTAAGAGTGAATTCCATCCATGGGAAACCATGCATGGATGGAGCAGTATTTAAGAGGAATGCTCATAATAACAAGAGTAACATAACTTAACCACTGTAGGTCTAGCCATAAAAACAGGAAGATTCAAAGTAAGCAAGCAAACAAAATACCTGAAAAGTCCAATGCTTGATTTCAAATTGTTTGTGGTTGTATGTGTGTGTGTCTATGCAAGTGTGTGCAATTGTCACTTGTATATTTCCTGACAATCTGTTATATCTGTAATGACTGGAAATAAAATACCTACTCTGGGAAGAGTAAATTAAAAAAAAAAAAGAAAGTAAGATACAAAATTGTATGCTTAATGTGATTCCCATTTTGTAAAACAATTTAATGTGACATGACATACATAGCCATTAATATGCAATATATGATATATAAATATATGTATATGTGACATATACTATATACATATGCTATGAAGTATGTATATATGGCCTATACGTATATATGTGTATATATATATGATAGACACACAAAGAAAAAAGGAATAAAATATACCATAGTTTTAACTGTGTCTCTGAGTGATGAAAGTTTAGATGATATTATTCTCTTTAAATAGCTTTCTATATTTTCCAAATACTCTACAATTAAGTATGTGAAACTTTTATTATAAAATTTTTAATAAAACACCTACACTAATATATAATAACATGGAAAAAATAGAATAAAAGGTTAAGTTAAAAAAATACAAAAACAGGACACAGCTTTATCACCCAAATAGTTCTCTCATCAGTATTATATGCCACAGAGTCAAGATAATGGAAAAGTAACAATTAGATTTGATAATTAAAAGGTCCTAGTGAGTGATGAGTTGAAGAAAAAAGCCTAATTTGTGTTGAGAAGTAAATGGGAGGCAACAAAATGAAAATATCTAGTGTAGAATACTTCAAGGACCCTGATCTGAAGAGGAGAGGGGAAATGAGGAGTTGTAAGCTCAAGGAAGATAGTTTTTATTTTTAAAAGTGGGAGACTAGAGTACATTTATATACTGGTGTGTCAAATGCCAGGAGAGAATAAAAGGTTGAAAACATAGAAAAATGAGTGAAGGAGATCAGGTGGATCAGGGAATAAAAGTGCACCAATACATAAAGAATTTCTTTTTGTATAGGAAATTACATTTTTAAAAAATCTTATAATATACATCTATGTGCATTTTTATTTACTTTTAAATTATACTTATAAAATGTTATTTAAAACTAGGTTATGCTAATGTGGAGTCATGTCTGTATATTACAATATATAAATTTAAAATTAACATATTATATCTTATCATTACTTGTACCTGATATGCCTCAATCATCCTATTATCATATTTCCTGCAATATCACAGTTTCAATTTCTGCAAGATTTTCACAAGCAATGCAGGAAAAGCTAGCCCAGGTCATTTAAAGGTGAGAAAGAAAAATTATTTTGGTATCTAGTATATAAAAGAGAGAGAAAAAGTCCTGTTTAGCATGTCATGGTAACGTCAAAGATCTATTTTAGTGGTTACAAATTATGGTAGCTAGATTATACGCAAAGTAAGGACGTTTTGCCAGCTAAGTCAGGCTATATACTTCTCCCGCATGAAACTTAGGCTACACATCTCTGGCTTTTTGCACACATTGTTCCATCTATAATGCCCTCCAACTTGCTAAACCATATAATTAAGTTCCTGGAAGTACTGGATCTAAATTAACATCCCTTAAGACATTTTGTGGAAAATAATCTAATGTGATGGAATATTCTTCCCCTACTAAGCACTTACATGAATTGTTTTAGGACATACTTCATTATTGTTTTCACATCAATTTTATATGTGTAAGTTCCATCTTCCCCAAACACACCAGACATGCTCCTGAATCAGGGCCTTTGTACTTGCTGTTTCCACTGTCTAGAATACCTTTCTCTTAAATATCTGAGTGATTTGCTCCCTCCTCTCCTTCAAGTTTTGCTCAAAGTTCACTCAAAGAGAACTTTCTCAGTAATGTTATCCTTAACAACTCTATTGAAAATTGACCCCTTTACTTTTAATTTATCTCTCATTCCACCTTATTTTTTTTACATAGCATTTATACTCTTCCAATATACCATGTAATTTACTTTGAAATATTTTAATTTCCAAGCCTGCAAAAAATCTGCTTAAAGTTGTTCACCATTGTTAATGGATTAATTTAACCTTCTGATTTAATTTTTCCTTGGGTTAAGAGGGATTCTTTCTACAGTTCTCTTCACTTTTTGCCCTCTTATAGCCTACAAAACAACTATGAAAGCCAGAATTTGCATTAGTCACAATATTTATTTTAAGGTATCCTTCACCTCCACTTTTATTTACATAATATATTTTTTGAGGGTTCGCTTTTCCTTTTTATTTATTTTTGAGAGTTTATTTTTTTTGTATTTTTTTGAAGATACATAGATCACAAAAAATGTTACATTAAAAAATAAGAAAAGGTTCTCACATACCCCACGCCCCACCCCCTCCACCCCTCCCACATCAACAACCTCTTTCATCATTGTGGCACATTCATTGCATTTGGTGAATACATTTTGGAGCACTGCTGCACTGCATGGATTATAGTTTACATTGTACTTTACACTCTCTCTTCCAGTCTATGCAGTGGGTTATGGCAGGATATATAATGTCCAGCATCTGTCCCTGCAATATCATTTAGGATAACTTCAAGTCCTGAAAATGCCCCCACATCACATCTCTTCTTCCCTCTCCCTGAACTCAGCAGCTACTGTGGCCACTTTCTTCACATCAATGCTACAGTTTCTTCCACCATTACTAGTCACAGTAGTTCTATAGTAGAATAAAAGTAAGCCCACTCTAATCCATATTTTATTCCTCCATCCTGTGGACCCTGGGATAGTGATGTCCACTCCACCTCTATATCGAGAGGGGGCTTAGACCCACATGGTTAATGGATGAAATTCTCCTGCTTGGAGTTGTAAGCCCTCTTGGTTCACTGGTGTGGTGGTTGACCATCCTAACCTCTACATAATGTATTACTTGGTCAATATTTTGGTATGAAATTTCTTTTCAATAAGAGTTTAAATGATATTTTATAATTATGTCTGTACTGTAAAAAACATTTTTAGTATTAGGATAATTTACATGAGTTTTCTTCCAGATTCTCTCAATAAATTACTACTCAGTATCACAGGTCCTAATATTTTATCTGACATAATTGATTTCTTTTTAATATGGCTAGAAAAAATTATGGATCAGCTCTGAATCATCTGGAATGCATGCAGAAAACTCTTGATCAATGAGGGCACACACACCTCCTTTAATGGCTGGAATAAATTCAAAAGCTACATGCTTTTGTAAAACCACATTTCTAAGAGTACTCTTCCTGCTATAATTAGGTCCAAGAGTTAGCTGTTCATGCATCTGACTGGCTAACTGTTTCTTGTTTCAGGTTTTTAATGTGCAAACTTCATAGAAAATACAATGATCTCAAATCCAAAAAGGAATTAGAGGATGAGGCTGTTCATATAGGTAAAGACAAGGAAGAATCTGTGTAAATTCATAGTAGTAAATGTGTTCACTATCAAAAAAGAATGATAAGAAACTCAATATGCAATACAAAAAGTTAGACAGTAAGCAACAGCACAATGAGTTTCAAACTTTTCAGTCTCAGAACCCTTTTACATTCATAAAAACTATCACAGATCTTAAAGAGCTTTAGTGTATGGTAAAGTAAAACTGAGACATTAATATATTTATTCATTAATTCATTTAAAATAATAATAAACTTATGTAATATAAATAACATTTTTTTTTAAATTTTTTTATTTTTTATTGACTTTGTAATAATATTACATTAAAAATATATATGTGAGGTCCCATTCAACCCCACCCCCCCACCCCCCCTCTCCCCCCCCCAACAACACTCGTTCCCATCATCATGACACATCCATTGGATTTGGTAAGTACATCTTTGGGCACCTCTGCACCTCATATACATTGGTTCACATCATGGCCCATACTCTCCTCTATTCCATCATGTAGGCCCTGTGAGGATTTACAATGTCCGGTGATTACCTCTGAAGCACCATCCAGGGCAGCTCCATGTCCCGAAGACGCCTCCACCTCTCATCTCTTCCTGCCTTTCCCCATACCCTTTGTCCATTATGTCCACTTTTCCCAATCCAATGCCACCTCTTCTATGTGGACACTGGATTGGTTGTGTCCATTGCACCTTTATGTCAAGAGGAGGCTCAGATTCCACCTGGATGCTGGATGCAATCCTCCCATTTTCAGTTGTAATCACTCTAGGCTCCATGGTGTGGTGGTTGTCCTTCTTCACCTCCATCTTAGCTGAGTGTGGTAAGTCCAATAAATCAGATTGTAGGTGCTGGAGTCTGTTGAGGCTCAGGATCTGGCTATCACATTGTCAGTCCAGAGATTCAAATCCCCTAAATATATCTTAAACCCCAACATTAACTGCACCTCCAGCACATTAGCATGAAAGTCTTATGAAGGGAGATCCCATCTGAGTCCAGATTCATCACACATAAACACCATTTCCAAAGAGGGGCCATCTGCCCTGGTAGTTAACCCCATCGGCCATGACCATAACTCCCATGGGTCTCTTTAGCCCTCAAAGGAACTAATATCTGGGGGTTGTATCTGCTTTATCTGTCTCTCTGACTCTGCTCAGTTGTGCATGAGGGCAAACCTTCTGCCAGCCTCCAGACTCTTTTTTAGAAACTCGTAGCCATATAAACTCATTTCTCCTTTCCATTTCCCCCTTACTTTAGGTCAAACAGCATTTTAAAGTCATGGTATTTTATGTAGACATGGATATTCTGCTGATCCGCATTGAACCTTCCGTATAAGGTCATTTTCCAGTTGCATCATCAGTTGGTAGTTGATAGTGGTCCCTCGTTGCCAGGGAGGCTCATCCCCGGGTGTCATGTCCCACGCTGGGGGGAAGGCATTGCATTTACATGCTGAGTTTGGCTTCGAGACTGGCCACAATAAATAACATTTTTGAAATGACCACATTTTCTAAAACAACGCAGTGAGAAGAGTAGCCTAGTTTCATGTTTTTGAATTATCTTTCCTGTCTAGCTTAATGGAAGACAGCTGGATACCTATTTCTTCTTTTACATTCAGGTTGTCTCAATACCTTATGCCATGTAGGCTCTGAAAAACTCCAGTGAACACATGTGAGAGAATAAGAGTGAAAAAGGCAAATAAAGCCTTAGTATTATTACTATGAAAATAGTTTTAACTGCTTGAACCCCCTGAAAAGATCTTGGGGACACCCCTAGGAATCCCTAAAACATACTTTGAAAACCCTGCAAAAGAATAAATCTAAAAAATGCAGAAAGAAATAAAACTAAAAGCTACAAATAATATTAGAAAACAGTAGAATTGACAGAAACAATTCTATCAAAAAAATTAATGTGGGAAACGGACTTTGGCCCAGTGGTTAGGGCGTCCGTCTACCATATGGGAGGTCCACGGGTTCAAACCCCGGGCCTCCTTGACCTGTGTGGAGCTGGCCCATGTGCAGTGCTGATGCGCGCAAGGAGTGCCGTGCCACGCGGGGGTGTCCGCGTGGGGGAGCCCCACGCGCAAGGAGTGCGCCCATGAGGAAAGCCGCCCAGCGTGAAAAGAAAGTACAGCCTGCCCAGGAATGGCGCCGCCCACACTTCCCGTGCCGCTGATGACAATAGAAGCGGACAAAGAAACAAGACGCAGCAAATAGACACCAAGAACAGACAACCAGGGGAGGGGGGGGAATTAAATAAATAAAAAAAAAAAAAAAAAAAAATTAATGAAAATGAAGGCTTCTGGCAAGTCCAATTATGAAAAAAGAAAACAAAAATATATAATATTGGAATGCGATCAACTATTAAATCAGAGAGAAATTTTAAAAAGATTATTATGTTTGATTCTATGTAAATAAATTTGAAAATATGAGTGAAGTAGATAATCATCTAGGAAAATAGTAATTACCAGTATTGCTTTAAGAAACAGAAGGAAACTGGAAAAAGTCAATAACCATGGAATAAAATGAAAACATTCACAAAAAATGACCTCCAAAAATGGCAAGGTTCATATATTTTTACAAGAAAATTCTACCAACTTTAAAGAATAGTTATTTCCCTGAACTAGATATTTTTCCAGAGCACAGTAAAATATGGAAATTGTACCAATTCATTTTATAAACATAGCGTAATTTTGACAAATTATGACAGAAATAGTACAAAAAAGAAAAGTATAAACTAATATCGTTTATGATGGCAAAAATCCTAAATCAAATGCTTTCAAATCCAATATAGTAGTATGCCAAGGGACTACTGTGCCATGACCAAGTACAGTCTTAAAATCTTGTCTTCTTCAGAAGGGGGATATTATAAATCCTGCATAATTTGGGAACCAACACAAAAATGTAATTAAATAATTTTGTTAAAACATTAAGAGTAACAACAAGGAGAATTAAAGATATCCTGCAAAAGTAAAGAAAAAAAAGAAAAAGGCATTGAAAATAGTAAACATGAAGTAGGATTGTAAGAGTAGGTACAACCAACATTAATCACATTTAATAAATAGATTAAATTCTTCTCTTATAAGACAGAAAAAAGGATTTGGGTAAAAAAGAAGAATCTAGCTGTATGCCTCTTAGGCAAACTTAAAACAAAATGGAAATAAAGGGCTGGACAAAGGTATCTCAGGCCAGTGGCTCTCAAAGTGTGGCCTGTGGACCACAGCATCATTATCACCTGTGACTTTGTTAGAAATGCAAATTCTAGAGCCCCACAACAGACCTACTGAATCAGAAACTGGTGATTGGGCCCAGTAATCTGCATTTTAAGACATGCTCCAGGTAATATGCATGCCCGCTGAAGTTTTAGAACCATTGCCCAAAATGTTAACAAAACAGAAAGCAGAAGTGGCAAATGCAACTATCAGACAGAATAAAATTCAAGATAAAAAGAGACAGAGGGAAATTTTGATGATGGCATTTTGCTGTTGGAGTTTTGCTGTTGGAGTTTTTGAGTTGGAGCCCATGAAGTGAACATACTGGAGAAGACCACAGAGGTTTAGAAACAGTTCCTTAGACACAGCAGAAGCCTTGGGGAGAGAGACTTGATAGTGTACAGCTGACCTTGTGGAGAAAACAGAGGAACTGATCCCAGAAAGAAATGAACCCCAGGAAGAGAGGAACCCAGGAAGCCTGAATCCTGGCAGACATCAGCAGCAATCTTGCTCCAACACGTGGCAAAGACTTTGGTGAGAGAAGTAACTTATGATTTACGGCCTGTTAACTGTAAGCTTCTACTCCAAATAAATGGTCTTTATAAAAGCCAAAAAAAAAAGACAGTGGCAAATTCCATATTGGTGATGGGAAAAATTCACCAATAAGATATTTAATTATGAAACTTTACATATTATATCAACAACTAAAAGAAAGATTTTTAGAAATATAAGGAGAAATGAACAAAACCATCATAGAGGAAAGCCAATATCCTTCCCAGGGAAATGGGGAAATAAAATAGATTAAAAAATAAGGATATGGAATATTTAAAAAAAATATTTGAAAAGCTTGGTATAATGAGGAACGTCATTCCTAATAAATAAACTTTCTGACTTTGGGGGCGGGAAGGTTAAAGAGGAACTCAAATTTTAAATTGGAAAATATGAGCAATGAAAAATATTGAAAGCTCTATACTTCAGAGCCTAAGGGATGAAGCCAAATCAGCACCCTGGGAGATTTCAGAGTTTTTAAAAGCTTTTGGAAAAAAAAAGCAAGGGAATAAATGAACCAAGCTTTCAACTCAAGAGGCTAATAAAAGAAAAATATGGACAAAGGAATGAAAGGAATTAAAGATGATAGCAGAAATTAAGTTGGAAATCTCTCCCCATTGTAGACTTCTTAATTAGTAAAGCTGTGGGAAAATAGCTTGAATTTGAATTTTGGGAACCTGGCTTGAAGTTGAAATGTTTCCATAATGTAGATAAGAAGTGTGGGCTTAGGAACACTAGCCTTGACTAGACAGAATGCTGTCTGGTCAGCACAAAATCTGTTTGCATGTGGAGACGTTTGAACTTTGTTATGGCCTGCTCCCTAGCATTGCCAGTGCTACAGCTTTAATAACAAGCAGCCTTGAAGATAAACATAGATAACTACTGCTTTGTAATTTCTAATAAATATGATGTGGAAACTAGGGTTGAGACTCTCAGTTCCAGAAGCTGTTGAGTCTCCTGGTCCCATCTTTAATTTCTCTCTTGTGTCTTTCTTACTGTCCTTTTATTTCTTCAGTTCTGTGTAGCCTTCCTTTCGTGAAAACCTATTGCTGAGCTGGTCTCAACATAAAGCCAACAGATTTTTTTGAATACCACTAAATTAGAAAAACCCTGGCAAGTCTAATAAAAAAAGGTGAACACAGGAACTTTAGGAATGTGAATAGAGGCATAACTAATAAAAGAGATGAAAAAATAGAGATTGCTGTGTGTAACTCTGAGATCTATGTGAAATGAAATTTCCTAGTGAAATACCAGCTCTCAAAGGTAAACTGAAGATAAAATATTGTTGGTTGCATCACATTTTCTATGGGAAATTGTAAAGGAGTCATTTCCCCCACCTCAACCTTAGCCCACGGCTCAGATATTTTTATGAGTCTACTCTACCAAAACTTCAATGAACACATAATTTCTGTAAGCACAGAAAAACGGGTAGGCTAGTATTCATCTGATACTCATTCTTGTAGGCTAGTATTTACCTGATATCGAACTTGTATTGAAATGGTCCCCCTCCAAAAACAAAACCTATGGACTAAATCACTTAAATATTCAGATGTAATCATCCTCCTCCTCCTCCTCATCATCATCATGACTAAGTAGGGTTTATCCCTGGAATGCAAATTTGGTTCAATATTATGTGCCAGATATTGTTCTAGGCAAAAGAGCGATGATATATAGCAGTGAAACACACAGAATCCTTGCCCTCATAGGATGGGAAAGAACTTTTAAATAAGAGAAAATAGCAGGTGAACCTAATAGCAATTGGATCGCTGTCTGTATTAGTCAGCCAAAGGGGTGCTGATGTAAAATACCAGAAATCGTTTGGTGTTTTTAAAGGGTATTTATTTGGGGAAGGAGCTTACAGATACCAGGCCATAAAGCATAAGTTACTTCTCTCACCAAAGTCTATTTCCACGTGTTGGAGCAAGAAGGCTGCCGACACTTGTGAGGGTTCAGGCTTCCTGGGTTCCTCTCTTCCCGGAAATCCAGCTAAGGCTTTAGCATCAAACTCCAACATCAAAACTCCAATATCAAAACCCCTCTAACTCTGTCCTTAGCTATGCCTTTTATCTGTGAGTACCCACCCACCAAATGGTGGAGACTCAATGTCCTACTGGCACAAGAGGTTTTCATAATTACTTAATCAAGTAAACCTATGAATCCAATATAATCTAACATGCCCAGAGGAAAAGATCAGTTTACAAACATAATCTAATATTTCTTTTTGGAATTCATCAATAATATCTAACTGCTACAGCGTCTAAGTGCAGTGGCGTGCTACTGCAGAGATTTAGGCAGGAGAGTGGCATGATCTAAACTTCCATGTTAAAAAGTTGTCTTTGGGGTCACAATAGCAGTTACCATTGGGGTAGGGTAATGACTGGGAGAGAGCATGAGGGAGTCTTTTGGGGTTCTGAAAATGTCCTAGATCTTGATCTAGGGAAATTGGCTACACAGGTGTATACATATGTAAAAATGTATCAAGCTGTATGTTTCACTTTACTGTGTGAGAGTTATACCTTAATTTAAATAGAAATGTAATTAGTGAATGCTGTATTGCAGTTTGACCAGGTAGGAGGCTATTGTAATAACGTAGGCAAGAGAAGATAATGTCATGGGTTAAGGTGGTAACATTAAAGATGAAATGAACCTATTTCAAATCTATTTTGGAGGTAGACATAATCAGACTTGCTGATGGACTGGATGTAGAACCCTATGATAAAACTAAAGTTATATTTCTTACCTCAATACACACAAAATAAATGCAAACTGGATTAAGGAGGTAAATATAAAAACCAAACAAAACAAAATTAAAACATTAGAAGAAATTATATGAACATTCTTTCATAATCTTAGGTTATAGTTGAAATTCATAACCAAGGTCCCCAAACTAGAAATCATAAAGTTGAAAGATTTGAGTACCTAAAAATTAAAAGTTTCAGAAGCACAAAAAAGCACCATAAACAAAGTTAAGATAAAAGGGACATAGTGTGAGGAAATACTTTGCAAAATATAGCAGACAAAATTTAATATTCATTAGCAAAGAGATCCTATAAATTAATTAGAAAAAATCAAATGATATAATTTTAAAATAGTCAAAGGATACAAACTAGTAATTCTGGGAAATACATGCAAAGTGGCAAATAAATACATGAAAGGATGCTCAGCCTCATCAGTAATCAGAAACAAATGCAAAATAAAGTATGAAGTGCCATTTTTATTCACCCATTTAGCATACATTTTTAAAAACTGAATTGCTTTGATCACCTCCTATTGACTCCATTTTTGAGGGAGGGATCCCCTACCTTAAACAGTATGATAAGGTCCTACACACTGCACCTGACACTGGACAGTTGAGCTTGACAGCAGTTTATAAATTAGTATAACCTTTTCCGAAGGTGATTTATCAATATACATTAAATTTTCAAATAACCTATAACCTAGCAATTTCACTTCTAGGGATCCATTTATTCAACAGAAATATCTCGATATAGTGAAAAAATGTGTGCATTCTAATGATGTTTACAGAGTCAAATAGTGACAAAACTAGTAACTTCTTAAAATTACAAAGTACCTATTCATACTGGAATAATTATATAAATTATCTTACATCCATACCATAGAATAGTCTATGTACAGACATACATGAAAGATGTCTGGTATATATTAAGTGGAAAATACAAATCACATACTTCCATACAATCCATTTTTTTTCAAAGACACACCAAATTGCTGACAATTTGGAGTTTTGAGAGGAAAGCTGAACCTTGAAGTGAAAGCCATCTTTCCACTCCACCCCAATATTTTACTGTTAAAATTTTAAGCATAAAAAATCTTAAAAAGAATTTACAGTAGACACATATTCACTTCTTACATTTTATCAGTGACATTTTGCTATATGTATTTGGCTTTTACACTTTTTACACAATAAACCTTTAAATATATGGTTTGGATTTTTTAACACATGGATATATTTAAAAAATACAGTTTCAGTAAATTAATTGATATTACTTTCAATCAGAATAGAAACAAAATACATTTTTACAAATTATTATCCCCCTTACTGCATCTTCTAGAGTACCAATATTTCATGTTTCAATTCTACAAATAAAAAACTACCAACCCTTGGAGAAGTAATGCAGTGCTGTCTTATTCCATGCTTTAGATAAAATCATTTCCATTGTTTCATCTCAGAAATAACTTCCATGCCTTTAAAACTGGGTTATTTCAATCACTATTGGCCACACACTTTTATAACATTTTCTTTTCTTATAACTGGGTATGAATGTATATTTTTGTACTCAGTTATCCTGTCACTTTCAAATTATGTCATGGTAACTATTGTAGTTAACTATAACTATAGTATAAATATAGTAATTAGAACAGTTTTAACATTAAAAAAGAACTGAAAGGCAGTAGAAACTTATCTTTTCCCCTCAATTACTCTCTCTTTTGTTTTCACTTTTATTTCTTCCTCATTCAGTATGACTGTAGTACTATATTCCCCGGTACTTTTGTCTCTTACAGGAAAAATGTTTTTGACCAGTTGTAGATGAGGAGCTGGCATTTTTAGGTGAAATTCCTACTTCGGATTTTGAAAAACTGAAGTCTGATCAGCATTGACCGTGGTAGATAATAGGAAATATGAAAATGAGAATTCCAATCCTTCTCACAAAATCACACACTGGGAATGAGACATTTATGCAACTGTTACGCTCAAAGACATAAACGTGGTTTTCAATTAATGTAAATCAATAAGGAATAAATCATGTAACATCTTTTTTTAAATAAAAGGTTAAAATATGCAAAACCACAAATGCTTACAACTTTTATGTTGAAATAAAATCTATACACACTTCAACAAATACAGCCCATTCTCTCTACAAACAGAATGAGAATGAAACTAAGATTATATCCAGTACAGTTAAACGTATAACGAATACATGAGGATACTGACTGTAACAGTATGCTTACCCAATTAAATTTAAGCTATATTCAGACACTTCCTGCATGGCCACTTTATAATTAAAGTAAGATACGTGCAAGCGCAAATTTCGTTAAGAGAGCGTCTCCCTGTTATTCATGAAAATATGCCTACCATCACTCCAGGCTTGTTACTGACAACACAAATGCCCCATTCTTTCCTTTCAAGTTAAGGCAAGCTCATGAACACTATTTTTTTTTTTAACCGTCATTCCCTCTAATTACTTACTGTTAAAATTGTGTTCCTCAGGTTGCCTGATGTTCAGTCAGATATCTATATACATCTTCGTTATTCCACAGTTCCAGGTAACGAGCTCTCCTGCCCCTTAAAGGCCTCTGGTTTCTCTTGGCGCGCTCTATTTCTGAAGGGAGTTTCTAAAGAGATCAAGTCCAATGTTTCCCCACAGAGGATGCTATCTATGCACAAGATCCCTTGGCCTAAACTTCTCTCATTGTGGAGATACGATACTCTAGAAATTCACTTCTATGCCAATTTTAAGAATATTTTTATGTATGAGAGAGTTCAAGCTGGGTTCCAGGTAGCACTTTTATACACCCCGTCTGAGATGCTCACATCATATCAGTAAAGGGGAAGCCTGGGCACCGTGTCTGGTGGCTCATCCTCTAAGAGTTATCTTTGGATGGCTCACACAGCGTTAGGCACCACCTCCGAGAGGGTGACCCACTGGCGAGGGGAGTCCATAACTCTGTCAAGAATTTTTTGGATACAGGACCTAGGCTCTAGGCGCCAGCCCTTGGAATCACCCCTCCCAGGATTCCAGCCCGTTCTCTCTCAGGATTTGGCTGGCCTAACCCAGTATGTGAGGGAGCAGCCTGATGATGGTCTGACTCACCAGACATAGTGCGGAAATTGGGTACCCTCTCCCCTGACAAAATCTAATTCCCCTTGTTCAAAACCTGAGAAAGAAACCTCGCACTTTGGCGACAATAGCTGCTCTGCCACTGCAGACTGGCAAGGCTCCAGCACCGCAATGTAAGGAAGCCGCAAAGACGGTACGCATGCGCTTGCCAGCTCTCCTGCCCCGCCCCTCGCCCAGCTTCCTAGCACTCCTAGGCTCTTTTGCTAGGCTGTCACACAAGCGTGTTACTTAGTAAATCCTCCAAGCGGCAGAATGGTTTCCTAGAGGAAGCGTGGCAAGGGAGGGAAAAGGGAAAGACGGTGGGAGCCAGTGCTCCCAGAGCATAACCAGCGGGAGAGGGAGGAACGCTGGAGCTCCCCGGGAAAGGAAGGAGCTGAGAGGCGATGGACAAGGAACTTGGCTGGAGGTGGAGTGCAGGTCGTCGTAGTTCAGGAATTTAGGGAATGGTCCTTGGGTCAGCATCTGAAACTAAATTAGAGTTGGTCAATATACAGGCATGTGTTGTGATGAAAATAAAATAAACAGGCTTAAAAAGGGGGTGTAGAGCAACTTCATTGAGCTAAAGTTGCATTAATGCAGGAGTAATACCAAAAGAAACTTTCTATTCAAAAGGCTGAGTTTGGGGAATAGCTTATATGTCTGCTTGAGACAAAGGGAAGGTGTGGGGGAATGGGGAGGAGTGAGGGAGACATGGGTTATGATATGAATTAGTGAACTCCTATGGGGGGATGGGGACTGTTGGGGGCAGGATGTCCTTGAGGCCTCTTTCGTTAATTAACAACCCGGATGTTGGTGTAAGATTGTGGCCATCCCTGAAGATTAACAGACTTTGCTGGCGTGAACATGATTTCTTTGTTAAAGCTCTTCCTTCTGCACAGGAGCAAGGGTGCTTTATAAGCACCACAAAGGATCATTGCTATGTCAGCCTCCTTCATTTAGCCTCTGTTTCTTTTTTGTAATCCCCTGGACAAAATGGAAGCTCAAGCAAATCAAGATGGTTACTAAATTCACTTATCATTCCAATTTCACGCATGTGATAACATGGATCAACTGTAGTATGAA
Source organism: Dasypus novemcinctus (assembly GCF_030445035.2). Lineage (NCBI taxonomy): Eukaryota > Metazoa > Chordata > Mammalia > Cingulata > Dasypodidae > Dasypus > Dasypus novemcinctus. The sequence continues at coordinate 113,269,547 of NC_080704.1, read as the reverse complement.
CTTAACCATATAATGTATCCCCAGCCTTCTTAGCACAAAAAGTCCTCAATAAATGTTAGCTGCTATTACTATTAACATTAGCATAAATGCCTGTAGTGGCTATCTGGATGCAGGGTTGGTTTATCAGTGATTAAGTGCAAATTAAAAAGGAAAATTCTAGAACTGGCTTAGTAAAAAGATAGCTTTAGATTAGACTTGAAAATATACTTTAAAATATACAGTGTCTGGCTTAACATACAGCTAGGATACAGAATTCCTGAAACTGCATCACTAAACTAGTAGGAATATAAACTGAAAAGGCTGATAAAAATGGTTAGAATTAAGAAGTAGTAATTGTCCTAAGAATACTTTTAAAGAGTGGTTATAGACTTATTTTGATTATATAAATCTCCTCTTTGCTCTCTATTTTATCATTATTTCCTATTTATAAAGTCTCTACTATGAGGTAGACACTGTTCTAGGTAATTGGGGATAACATTAGTCAGGCTCTTATTTAGTCAATTTTCTCATTGCTTGGGCTGAAGAACCCTGTCATTATTAAATAGTTGACTCATTCACTCAACACATATTTCTTGAGTGTCTGCTCTGGGTGAGGTAGAGTCCTGATATGGAGACCAGAAATCAAAACAAGGGAAAGGGAGTGGATTGGGCAGGAGTTGATATTTTATATAGAGAACACAATCAGTGGAAAGACTCTCCAATAAGTAATTTATCAGCTCAGAAGATCTGTAGGACTTGAAGGAGTGAGCTATGTTGATATCTGGGAGAAGGACACTTGAGTCAGAGAGACAGCAAGGGTAGATTCCATGAGACAGAAGTGTGCTTGGCATTTTTAAGGAAATTCAAAGGCCAGTTGGCTGGAGTGGAGGAGCAAGGAGAATGGTAGGAGATGAGATAAGAGAGGTAACAAGGCCCTGTTGGCTTTCCTCTATTTGGAGCAGAGGAGTGGCATGACACCTCACCTTGAATCTCATTCCCCTCATGAAGGCTTCCCTAACCACACCAGTCTAGAATGATCTTTCTCTTCTGTGTATCACTTTGTAGTAGAGGAAGAGTTGTGATTTCAGCAGAAGGGTTCTTGTGCTGTTCACCACGTGGCAATCACTAATTGTTGAGTAACCCCAACAGTAGATCTTACCTTCTTTACATTCTATCCAGAAGCAGGTAGTATTAGTGATACTAGCATTAACACAGGACAAGCAGTTGTGGCTTTCACAGTTGTGGCTTTCTGGTGATGAAGTGGTGGGATTCATTGCTGGTATAGGGGAAATCTTGATGATGGACACTAAATTCGTGGATTTGGTTTGGGGCAGGGTGATGTTCTCAGTCTATAGACAGCATAGAGAGCACAGCCACGCAGGTGGCAGAAGAGCCTGACCTCGGTACTTCAACCTGGGCTCTGACGAAAGCTGTAGTGCACAATGCAGGATCCTCTGGGACTCTGCTCTCCCAGACCGTGCGCGGTGGGGCCACCTCAGCCACATTGTTTTCCCTCATCTGGAATCTTAAAAGAGTAGTCACGGTTGTCGAAAAATTGTTAGTTCATGTGCAGGGTCTGCCACACAGAAAGAGTTCAATAAATGCTAGCTATTGTTACTATTATTCTAAAAGGAAGATAAAGACAAAACATAAATCATAGAATGCAGAACTATAAGAAGCCATTAGATATCCAAAAGTTCAGTGTTCTTCAAACTGGGTTGTAAAGTATTAATGAGGTCATGAAATTAATTCATTGGGGTCACAATCAGTAATTAAAAATATGAGAAAGAACAGAACAGAAAATAGCATCCCACAAGTAAAGGTAAGGTTTGCTTTGTAAAATTTTGTTTCAGATTTGTTTAATGTATATCTATATATTGGGTCATGATGTAAAATGATTTGGTACTATAGATCCTGGTCAAAAAAGTTTAATAGCCTCTGCTATAGTTAAATCTCATCTTTTTACAAATGAGGAAACTGAGGCCCAAAAGGGGAGAATTAACATGACCAAACACAGTAATAAAAAGCAGAGCATCAGAACTATTTGTCAAGCTTCCTAATTACCAAGCAAATATCCTTTTCACTACAATGTCAAGCAGAGCTTGGATTATCCCCCCAAATATTTCTATTTTTATTTGAAGAACTTTGTTTCAATCTTCCATCCTTTTTGTTTAACTATCTTTTCATTTATCTGTGGTAGGCAAATCAACATTATTCCCTGACCTTGGACATTGGAAGCACACATGTGGGTTCATCAGTTACATAAGGTTACAAGAGTGTGGGTGGAGTTGTGAAGGAGGAAGGAAAGAAATGGCATGACAAGCTTTTGTTAAAATGATGTAGAGAGTTCAGATGCTATCTCAGAGTATTGAGGTAGCTCTCCAAGCATCACCACGGTAACAAACAATGCCCAGAGGGTGGCTGCTTGGCAACCAGAGCACTGTAAGCCCCAGCTCAGGATTGCCCTTTTCCAGCATTATTCCATTTTAAGGCTGCACTTCATGATTTTATTAACTAAGTTGCTTCTATATGTCAAGGTTGGATCTGCTTAGCTCATAAAAGACCTTATCTAACAGGAATCAAGGATGTTTCTATGTTGCCTTTCACTCAGATGTCGAATATCATTTCATTTATTTGTCAGAAGCGGATAAACAAAAGTCTTTAAAAAAGATGCACCATTAAAATGTTTCTTGAGTCCTTTTTACTTCAGTATCTTAAACAAATGCTCATATTTCTCCCTATTCCTTTACTTACCCGAGCATATATTAGACGCACAGTACGTGGTTGATTGATTGGTGCTGCTCCCCCTGGGTGTTTCGTTAATGTTGGGTGTTGTTGTTGCTATTTTGTTTGTTTAATAACTTCTAGAATAATTTTGTAGTCATGTTCTTTTTCACGTGTGAATGATGACATCTCTGCTCAGTTATTTTAGCTGTCAGTTAATGATCAGAAAGAATTTACCTTAAATGTATTTAACCAGTATGTATCCCAGGCATTGCTAATGAGACTCTGTGATTGTTGCTGTATGCTTTCAATGCTCCAGCAATTTACCACTCTGACGTATCTTTCGTAGTTGTCAGGATTTGGGTTTTCAGGCTACTGTGCAGCTGGAGCAATGGGAATGGGATTTATGGTAAGTTAAAATGCCACAATGAATATACTTTGTACTGAGATTCAGCTATTTTTTCTTTTTTTTTTTAAGATTTATTTATTTATTTAATCCCCCCCCCCCCGTTGTCTGTTCTCTGTGTCTATTTGCTGCGTCTTGTTTCTTTGTTCACTTCTGCTGTCGTCAGCGGCACAGGAAGTGTGGGCGGTGCCATTCCTGGGCAGGCTGAACTTCTTTCGCTCTGGGCAGCTCTCCTTACAGGGCGCACTCCTTGCGCGTGGGGCTCCCCTACACGGGGGACACCCCTGCGTGGCAGGGCACTCTTTGCGTGCATCAGCACTGCACATGGGCCAGCTCCACACGGGTCAAGGAGGCCCGGGGTTTGAACCACGGACCTCCTATATGGTAGACGGACGCCCTAACCACTGGACCAAGTCCGTTTCCCTATTTTTTTTTTGAATAAACACCGCTGAGATTGTTGTAAACCTTGCTAATTTCTAAAGTTCTGAAAAAACTTGATTTTGAAATTATTTTTGTCAGTGTTCTTGTTTTTATGGATTTTTAGGGGTCCTTACTTCACCATTCAGGAAGTTATTCCTGTGTTACATTTTAAAGAAGAAAATAATTGCAGAATATATTTACAAATAAAATTTAATAGTGTTACATGGAACCTTAACTCTGACATGAAAGATAATGTTTAAAGATTATAATATAGTTAGTGGCCCCACCGATTGATATCATGGACCATGTTTGTTTATCATGTCTCCCCAGTGTGTAACACATGGAAGCAGTCAATAAATCATTTTCAAGTGAATACACATGTGATAAGATGATATTCTCCTTAAAGTTATCTGTGGCAGACCATTTTAGTCTTAAACATAATTTTCTGATTTGAGTATGAGGTCTCACTTTCAGATGGACTCTGTTATTAGTCAGCCAAAGGGGTGCTGATGCAAAGTATCAGAAATCTGTGTTTTTTTAAATAAAGGTATTTATTTGTGGTAGAAACTTAGAGTTATCAGGCCATAAAGTGTAAGTTACTTCCCTCACCAAATTCTATTACCACGTGTTTGAGTAAGATAAGATGGCAGTCAATGTCTGTGAGGGCCCAGCCTTCCTTCTTCGTCTGCTTAAGTTTCCGTGTGCAAACTCTTTCTAATCTCAGCTATAGACTTGTATAAGGCTCATCTCTCTCCGGCTCAGCTGCATCTGTAGGCTATTAGGCTCATCTCTCTTCCTGGGGCCTCTGCTGTCTGTGGAGCCATCTCTATTCCTCTGTGTTCTTCTCCTGTGTGTTTAATTCCTGGGACTCCAGCTCAAAAACTCCAGCTAACTCATTTGCTTCATCATTTTCTCTGTGAATCAATGTTCTACTGACATGGCACAATCAAAACCTTAATCATAATTTAATCAAGTAAGAGTGAAACCTCTGAATCCAATACAATCTAATGTACCCAAATGAACAGACCAATTTACAAACATAATCCAATATCTATATTTTGGAATTCATAAATAATACCAAACTACTACAGAGTCCTACCAAATATCATAGGATTTTTCTCTCTAGAATTTTCTGAGATGATAATTCTGCCAAGTTATTCAAGTTATGTGAAGTGTAAAAGACTTGTTAAGGTCAGCAATAGTTAATGCAGGAACTTCCAATAGCCAATTCACCAGTATTTGGAATACTTGCTCACAGACTCTACTCTCCACCTCTCTTTAAGTACCCAGAAGTCACTGGCTCTCCCTCTTTAAATACCTAAGGCTGTCTAGGACGGTTAGCACTTTTAATCAAATAATAATTTTATAGTTAACTGTCAGAGTCTCTAATATAACTTCAATCATTAAATAAGTATAAAATCCAGAACAGTAGGAGGTAATTATATATTGAATAAACAAGTTGATTTAAATTAATGCACATTGTGCCCCAACTTCTTGAAGCCCTAAACTGTCTGTTATGGACTCAGTGGTTTCCATAGTCAGTCAGATTTAAAGAATGTTAATAATAATATCAGTAACCCATGGCTAAGGAAAATGAAGAGAAGAAAATGTTCACTTCCCTACAATTATTTTTCAACTCAAAAGGATGCCTTAGGGTATTTTCAGGGTTACAGCCACCTTCTTAGTGGCTGGAAAATATTGTTAGGAGTGGTAAATACTGTTTATTCCTCCCACAGCTCTCCTTTAATAAATGTTGCTCAGAAACACCTGATCAAGTTAATGAAGATTAAACAGAGCAGAAGAGAGAATTAGTGAACTGGATTATAGATAGGTAAATAGAAAAAAAAATCCAGACTAAAGCTCAGAGAGAAAATTTTAGGGAATATATAAAAGAAAATAAGAGAAAAACATGCAGAAAATATCTACAATAGGTAACTCTAATCTGAGAAGAAGAGATGAGAAAGAAAGAGATATAAAGCAATATTTGAAGAAATACTTGTCATTTCAGGAAATGGAAAAAATTCAAACTATATGTTCAAGAAACAATAAATTTCAGTTTTTAAAAGCCAACCAGTTTGTGGTATTTCTTAGTTTGATAGGTCTGCTATGAAAACAAATAATTATTAGTAAAATGCATCATAGAAAAGCTACAGGAGTGTTAAAATGAAATAAAAATTTGCTTGATTAATTCCAAAGATGCAGTATAGGAGAAAAAATAGCAACTAAGAGATAAGACATTTAGAAAACAATTAATAATATGGCATATCAAATCCTATTTTCCAAGTAATCACGTTAAATACAAATTGTCTAAGTACTCCAATTAAAAAACAAAGATTGTCATACTAGATAAAAAGACAAATTACAGATATGTGCTGCCTATAAGAGACACATCTTAAATAATACATACAAAGTTCAAAAGTAAAAATGTTGGAAGAGATATACCCTACAAACATAAACAAAAATAAAGTTGCTGTAGTTACACTAATGTCAGATAAATTCAATGTTAAGACATAAAGTATTATAAGAGGTATAGGAGGACATTTCACAGCCATTAAAAGATCAATTCAAGAAAAAATGAAAAGAAACCTTCATTGATATACACACAATAAAATAGCTCCAAAATACAAAAAGCTAAACCCGACAGAACTGAAATGAGAGAAGATAAATCTACAAACATGGTTGGAAATTTTAGTACACTTCTAGTAACTGATAGAGAAAGAAGACAAAGAAAGAATGGCCATAGAAGGATGGATAGCAAGACTAACAAATATGGCCTAACTAACATATCTTGAACATTGCATGCCATGAATGCAGAATACACTTTTTTATTCAAGTGTGCATAGGATAGTTATAAAAATTGACCATATACTGCACCACAAAACAAGTCTCAACAAATTTCAAATAACTGAAATTATAGATATGTCCATCCATACTGGAATTAAACTAAAAATAAATTACAAAAAGAAACTAGAATATCCTGAAATATTGGAAAATGAGACAATATGCTTCTAAATAACCCAAAAGTCAAAGAAAAACTCAAAATTAAAATTATAAAAATTTCTAACTGAACTATCACAAAAATATGACACATCATAACCTGTCAAATGCATCTAATGCAGTGATTAGTGGCAGCTTTAAAGACTTATATGCATTTATTAGAAAAGAAGAAAAGCCAAAATTAAATTATGTAGGCCCTTGTGGCAGTTTGATATGGTTATGAATTCCAAAAATAGATATTGGATTATGTTTGTAATCTGATCGGTACCTGGACCTGATTGAGTCATGATTAGGGCTTTAACTGGGCCACGTCATTAGGGCATTGAGTCCCTGTCCCTTGGTGGTTGGGGAGTCACAGATAAAAGGCATGGCAAAGCACAGAGCTGTGAGTTTCTGATGTTAGAGTTTTGATCTTGGAGTTTGATGCTGAAGCCTTAAGCTGGAGCCCTGGGGAAAGAGAGAGAGCTGTTTGCCTGATAGTCTACAGTTGACCTTGTGGAGAGAGGCAAAGCCTAGTGCTCCTCACAGTCTATAGCTGACCCTGTGGAGGAAACAGAGGAGCTGAGCCCAGAGGAACCCAGAAAGCTTGAACCCTCACAGATATCAGCAACCATCTTGCTTCAACATGTGGAAATAGACTTTGGTGAGGGAAGTAAATTATGCTTTATGGTCTGGTATCTGTAAGCTCCTACCCCAAATAAATACCCTTTATAAAAACTAAACAATTTCTGGTATTTTGCATCAGCTCCCCTTTAGCTGACTAGTACAGCCCCTATCTCAAGAAAGTTAAAAAAATTGCAAATTAAACCCCAGGCCTCCTTGACCCTTGTGGAGCTGGCCCATGCACAGTGCTGATGCACGCAAGGAGTGCCGTGCCACGCAGTAGGGGAGCCCCACGTGCAAGGGGTGCGCCCCAGAAGGAGAGCCGCCCAGCATGAAAGAAAGTGCAGCCTGCCCAGGAATGGTGCCGCACACATGGAAAGCTGACACAACAAGATGACGAAACAAAAAGAAACACAGATTCCCATGCCGCTGACAACAGAAGCAGACAAAGAAGACGCAGCAAATAGACACAGAGAACAGACAACGGGGGGGGGGGGATAAATAAATAAATCTTTAAAAAAAAAAGGAATTAAACAGATGATAGAAAAGATCAAGAAATCCATAATTGGTTCTATGAAAAGACTAATGAAATTGATAAATCTGTAGTAATACTAATGAAGAAAAACAGAATGAAGGCATAAATTACAAGTGTCAGGAAAAACAAAGGGACACCAGCATAGAAGCTATAGATAGTGAAAATATAATAAGGATATATTGTTAATAACAAATTTGGTAATTTGGATGAAAGTCATAAATTAATAGAAAAATACAACCTGCCAAAACGGATTCTAACTTGCAAATTCCAAATAACTTTATATTTATTAAAGAAATTGTTTCCACATAAAGAAAATACCAGGCTCAGATGGCTTCACAGTAAATTCTCCATAACATTTAAGAAAAAAATAGTACCAATCTTACACAAACTTCTCCAGAAATTGGAAAAAGAGGGAATAAAATATATTTTATGGGACCTTTATAATCTTAGTACTAAAACTTGTAAAAGATATTATAAGAAAGGACAATCATAGAACAATATCGCTTGTGAAAATAGATGAACAACCTGCACACAAGGTATTTATAAGAAGGATAATGCGTCAAAGCCACATTGGGTTTATTCTAGGAATACAAGAATAGTTTAACATTTAGAAAGCAATAATAAGGGGGGGGCAAGATGGCATCCGAGTGAGTGCACCCTCATCATCTCTCCTGCAACACACCAGCTGAGTGGGGATGGAATCCTGCCCAAGTGGGCTGTTTTGGGAACCCACAGAGCAGGAGATTTCTGGACACAGATCTGGAGAGAGTACAACAAAAGGAGTACTTGTTCAAGGTAGAAGCACAGGTTTCTGGCACTTGAGCCAGAAGCTGTGGGAAGGCTAAACCCTTCCCCTAGGGCTGCTAGCCATAGCATTCCCTGAGCACCACTGGTTGCATGGCGGCATTCGTGAGCCCCTTGTTCTCCAAACCCGAGATCCCCGAACCTGCAATCCCAGAACCCCGTGTTCACCAAGCCCCACATTTCCTGTAACCATGTTCCCTGAACCACAATACCCAAGATCATGTTCCATGAACCCAGTGCTCCCTGAACCTCGGCATACCCCTAACCTGCTGGTCTCAGACAAACTGAGAGTGGGAGGGTTCTGGTGAGGGGTGCAGAGGGGCCTGTGGAGTGCAGGTTCAATTGTCTGGTCCCCTCTTTTTTTGAGCCTGGAGGAGAATGCCACCTGGCTTGGGGAGAGGCTAGGAAGAGAGAAGAGGTGAATCTCCTGAGGCAGCTCGATTTACCTAAATGGCCTGGGATAGGGAAAATTGGTCTGGAAGAAGGTAGAGTCAAGCAATTAACTAGTTTTGTGCAACACACGTATGGCAAGGGGACAAAAGGACTTGCTTGGTAGGCTTCCAATAGCATATTTAGGGTTCCAGGCAAAGAATGGGTACTCTCTCTCAAAGAGACTAAGAGTCATTATTTATTGTGGTGAGTTGAATCACCAGGGTCCCATTCGAATCTCAGAGGGGAGCTCTCACATGGCCTTCCTGCTGTCCTAGGAGAGACAGAAGTGAAAAAGGGAGAAAGGGGAAGGATAGACTCCTAAGCAGTTTATTCAATTGCAAAGAGGACCCCTTGCTTGAGGCCTTGTCTGCTCTTTTTTGTTTGTTTGTATTCTTGTTTTCCTTCCTTTTTATCCCCCCACAGCATTCCCCCCCTTTTTTCCTATTTGGTGCTGCATGCAGTGTTTCTTGCTTCCTGTGCTTCCTCATCCTCGATTTCCTCTTTTCTGATTTTGACTACCAACACTATCCCCTTTACTTTACATCTCTCTATCTTGCATCTTCTGTTGTTTCTCTTATATTCCACCTCTCTTTGTTTAGCCCCCAATTTTTCTGACTTTTTATTTCTAACACCTGTATTCTGTTTTCTAGCTTTTATTCACTCTTTATATTATTGTCCTTTCTTTTCTCTTTCCTTCTTTCCTGACCACACTGGCCTCTTAATTCACACTATATTCTTCCCTATATTCAGTTTGCCATCTCATTGGAGCTACTCCACTATTTTATTGTTATTACTCTACATATCTTACATGAGTTTAATATTCATTCTCTTAGGTCTCACATGGTTCTTCTGCTAACATATACTATCAATACTACTATGATACTTTTTATTTGCTTACGTCTAGAATAAGAAGAACAAAGTGTCAAAGAGAAGACATAACAAATATACAAAAAATAGTACCTGAATAAACATAGAGACTAGATGGAGAAGCTAATCAACTGAGCAAATCCATTAAGATAAAATGATGGCCAGACAGCAACAAAAATTTACAAACCATAACAATAATCAGAAAGACATGGCCCAATCCAATGACAAACTAAAATCCAGGAAGAGCAGCAGAACATCAAACAACTAATCAAAGCTCTCCAAACAAATATCATGTACTAATTTAATGAAATGAAGAAAGAGATTAAGGATATTAAGAAAACACTTGGAGAGTATACAGAAGAAATTGTAATCATACCCAAAAAGATAATGGATATGATGGTGATGAACAGCACAATCCAAGAAATCAAAAATACACTCTCAGCAAATAACAGCAGTTTTGAAGAGGCAGAGGGAAGAATTAGTGATGTTGGAGACCATACATCTGAAATCAAACAGATAGTAGAATTAATCCACAAAAAGATAGAAAGAATCCAGCAGGGGGATAGGGACCTGAATGACAATGCAAAATGCACAAATGTATGCATTATAGGCATCTCAGAAGGAAAAGAAAAGGGAAAGGGGACAGAAGGAGTATTGGAGGAAATAATGGTTGAAAACTTCCCAAATCTATTGACAGAGATGGATGTACATGTCCAGGAAGCAAAATGCACCCCAAACAGCATAAATCCCAACAGGCCTACACCAAGACCTATACTTGTCATATTATCCAATGCTCAAGACAAAGAGAAAATATTGAAGGAAACAAGAGAAAAGAGTACCATCGCATACAAGGGAAATGCAATAAGATTAAGTGCTGATTTCTCATCTGAAACCACGGAGGCAAGAAGGTAGTGGTAAAACATAGTCAGGATACTAAAAGAAAAATAATTTCCAGCCAAGAATAGTCTATCCAGCAAAGCTGGCTTCAAAAATGACAGAGAGTTCAAAATATTCACAGATAAACAGAAACTAAGAGAGTATGCCAACAAAAAATCTGCCCTTCAAGAAATACTAAAAGGAGTTCTACAGAAGGAAAGAAAAAAACAGGAGAGACAGAGTTAGAGGAGAGTGTAAAAACAACTAAAAAGACAAAAAGAGAAAAAAACCCAACATATGACATACACAAATCCAAAGAAAATATGGGTAACATAAGTAATTCCTTGAGAGTAAGAACAATGAATGTATGTCAGTGGATTAAACTCACCTGTCAAGAGACACAGATTGGTAGAATGGATAAGGAAATATGACCCACCTATTAGCTGTCCACAAGAAACCCATCTTTGACCTAGAGGTTCTAGGAGGTTGAAAGTGAAAGCCTGGAACAATCTAATAAGCAAACAACAACCAAAAAAGGGCAGGAGAAGCTATATTAGTATGGATATAATAGACTTTAAAGGCAAAATTATTATAGGAGACAAGGACAAATATTAAATATTAATAAAAGGGGTAATTTTTCAAGAAGAAAGAAAAATCATAAACATTTATGCTCCTAACCAGGGCACCTCCAAATAATTTAGGCAAACACTGGAAAAATTAAGTGAAGGAATAGATGCCTCTACAATTATAGTTGGAGCTTAAATACACCACTCTCACCATTGGATAGAAAATCTCAAAAGAGAATCAATAAAGAAACAAAGACTTTGAACAATATATTAGAGGAGCTGGACCTAATAGACATACACAGATCATTACACTCAAATACAGCACGATATACATTCTTCTCATTTGCACAGGGATCGTTCTCCAAGACAGACTACTACATGCTAGGCCACAGAGGAAGTCTCAATGAATTCAGAAAAATTAAAACCATTCAAAATAATTTCTGTGATCGCAGAGCAATGAAGCTGGAAATCTGCAAGGGTCAGAGACCCAGATTAGGCACCAAGATATGGAAGTTAGGCAACACACTGTTAGACAAACAGTAGGTCAAGGAGTAAATCTGAAAACAAATCAGTAACTACCTTGAAACTAATGAAATTGACAACACAACATATCAAAACTTATGGGATGCCGCAAAAGCTGTACTGAGAGGGAAATTCATACCCATAAATTCATACATCCAAAAAGAAGAAAGAGGTAAAATAGAAGACCTAACCGCATACTTGCAGAAATTAGTAAAAAAACCCAGCAAACTAACCACAAAGAAAGAAGAAATAAAGAAATAACAAAGATCAGAGCAGAACTAAATGAAATAGAAAGTAAGAATGCACTAGAAAAAATAAACTAAAGAAAGAGATGGTTCTTTGAGAAGATCAATAAAATGACCAATCCTTAACTAGACTAACAAAGAAACAAAAGGAGAAGATGCAAATACACAAAATAGGAAATGAGAAAGGAGATATCATGAATGACTCCAAGAAATAGAGTTTAATAAGAGGATACTTTGAAAGACTATATGCCTACAAAAGGACAATCTAGAGGAAATGGACAAATTCCTAGAAGCACATAAGCAGCCTACATTGACAAAAAAAAGAAATTGATGAACTCAATGAAAAAATCACAAGTAAACAGATAGTCATTAAAAACCTCCCAACTAAGAAGAGCCCTGGACAAGATGTTTTCACAGGTGAATTCTATCAAACATTCCAAAAGGAACTACATCAATCTTGCTTACTTTCTTTCAAAAAATTGAAATAGAAGTAACATTGCCTAACACATTCTATGATGCCAAGATTACCCTAAATCCAAAGCCAAAGGCACCAAAAGAAAGGAAAATTACAGACCAATCTCTCTAATGAACACAGATGCAAAAATCCTCAACAAAATATTTGCTAATCATATTAAGCAACACATCAAATGAATTATACACCTTGACCAAGTGAGTTTTATCCCTGGTATGCAAGGACAGTTCAACATAAGAAAATCAATCAATGGAGTATACCACATAAACAGATTGAAGGGAAAAATCACACAATCATATCTATAGACATAGGAAAAGCATTTGACAAAATATAGCACATTTTCTTGACAAAAACACTACAAAGGTAGGAATAGAAGGAAATTTTCTGAACATGATAAAGGGTATATAAGAAAAACCTATAGCTAACATCATTTACTATGTTGAAATCCTAAAATCTTTCCCTCTAAGATCAGGAACAGAACAAGGATGCCCACTATCACCCCTCATATTTAACATTGTGTTAGGATTACTTGCTAGAGCACTGAGGAAGAAACATATATAAAAGGCACCCAAATTGGAAAGTAAGAAGTCCAAATTTCACTCTTTGTAGATGACATGATCCTCTACATAGACAACCCAGAGAAATCTGCAACAAAGCTTCAAGAACTTTTAAATGAATTCAGTAAAGTCACAGGTTATATGATCCATGTGCAAAAATCTCTAGCATTTCTGTACCAGTAAGGAGCAGTCTAAGGAGGAACGCAAGAAACAAATACCATTTACAATAGTAAATAAAAAAATAATATACCTAGGAATAAATTTATGTAAAGATGTAAAAGTCTTATACATGGAAAACCATACAACACTCTTAAAGGAAATCAAAGTAGTCTTAAATAAATGGAAGAATATTTCCTGCTCATTGATAGCAAAACTAAATATCATTAAGGTTTCTATCCTACCTAAACTGATCTACAAGTTTAATGCAATCCCAATAAAAATCAGCACAGCATTTTTTAAAGAATGAGACAATCTAACTATGAAATTTATTTGGAAAGGAAAGACACCCCAAATAGCTAAAGACATTGAAAAAGAAAAATGAAACTGGAGGAATCACACTACCTGATTTTAAAACATACTACAAAGTGACTTGGCACAAGGATGGAAATACTGACCAGTGGAACAGAATTGAGGGTTCTGATATAGATCCTTACATACACAGCCATCTGATATTCCACAAGGCCACTAAGCCCACTCAACTGGGAGAGAATGGCCTCTTCAATAAATGGTGCTTGGAGAACTGGATATCCATATGCAGAAGAATGAAAGAGGATTATCATCTCTCACCTTATACAAAAATTAACTCAGATGGATCAAAGTTCTAAATATAAGAGCCAAGACCATAAAGTCCTCAGAAAACAATGTAAGGAAGCATCTACTGGACCTTGTAATAGGAAATGTCTTCATGAACTTCACACCCAAAGCATGAGCAGCAAAAGAACAAATAGATAAATGGGACCTCCTCAAAATTAAACCATTTTTCACCTCAAGGGAGTTTGTCAAGAAAGTGAAAAGACAACCTACCCAATGGGAGAAAATATTTGGTAACCATATATCTGATAGGAGACTAATATCCTGCAAATATAAGGAAATCCTATATCTCGAAATTAAAAAGACAAAAAACCCATTTAAAAAATGGGCAAGAGCTTTGAACAGATGCTCCTCCAAAGAAGAAATATAAATGGCTAAAGCACATGAAAAGATGCATATAATCACTAGCTATTAGGGAAATTCAAATCAACACTACAATGAGATACGATCTTAATCCCATTAGCCTAGTTGTTATTAAAAAAACAGAAGACTACCAGTGTTGGAGAGGTTGTGGAGGAAAGGGAACCCTCATTCACTGCTGGTGGGAATGCAGAAGGATCTGGTCATTATGGAGGATAGTTTGGCAGTTTCTCAAAAAAATAGTTACAGATTTTCCATATGACCCAGCAATTCTACTGCTGGGTATATACCCAGAAGAACTGAAAACAAGACACGAACCAATATATACACACCAATGTTCATAGTGGCATTATTCATTATTGCCAAAAGTTCGAATCAACCCAAGTGTCCATCAAGACATGAATGGATAAACAAAATGTGGTATATCCACACAATGGAATACTACTCATCTATAAGAAGAAATACTCATCTATAAGAAGAAACACATGGGATAACAGGGATGAATCTTGAGGACCTTAAGTTGAGTTAAGCAAGCCAGGCATTGAAGGATAAATACTACATGACTTCTCTGATATGAAATAAGCAAATCAAGCTGTCTCAGAGAGTTGGAGACTGGATGATAGGCTTACAGGAAATTCAGGGGCGGGGGAGATGAAGATTTGTGAGTTGATGCCTACATGGGCCTGGACACTGACATAGCTTGTTGGTCCAGAAAGGGACATAAAACCTAGATCACCAGATCTGAGCAGGGCATGGGAGGTATACACAAACTAATCACTGATCAGTGCATTTGATTAGCTACTTCAGATAACTGGGCACCTGTCTCTGAGAGTGGCCATTGTTACAAATAGCTGTGGACTAAGACAACAGAGGAGACAATATAATTCCTCAGAGCTAGAGAGGACAGTTGATGAGTTGTATTAGCTGGACAGGTCCTGAATCAAGAATATGCAACTTTGGGGAGTCATGATCCTGGCCCTTCCCCTCATCTTATCCCTTGAGGAAATTTGGAGCTGACCAGTGCTCCTTTTGTGAGTCTTGGTCTTGTACCTGCTGGGAAATACTGAATTGGAAAACTCCTTTCTGGTGTACTGTGCCTCCTAGAATTTGGCCCCCAGGAAAAAGCAGTCTGAAGGAACAAAATCAGTGTAAGAAACAATTGAGGTAGGCCACCTGGGGAAAAGCTAAACATGCTTTAAGCCCTGTAGTGGAATACCCAAGAGAGGGAGAAGATCTGTTTCCTCAGAAGCAGAGGGGTATTCAAATCCCTGTAAACAGGGGAATTCCTAAGGTCACTAGCAAACACAAGTTCAGGACAAGACATAGGTTCAGAAAAGACAGAGAGTATCCTTCACTTTGCATTCACTTAAGGCTGACCTCCATCATAGAAGGAGGTGACCAGTGGAACACAAAGCCAATTGAAAACATGGTGATAGTTGATTTTTTGCTTATGTTTGCTTGGCTTTGTTAGTGTTGACACTCGAGAAAACCTCTGTTATCTCACTAGCTGGATAAAAACTCAAGAATCAGATGTCTCAGGGAATAAATCACAGAGTTTGCATTTTATTATATAATATTAAAATATACAGTGTGCAGCTGCTGAGGGTAGGGAGAGGGAAGAAGAGATATGATGTGGGGGCATTTTCAGGACTTGGAGTTGTCCTGGATGGAGCTGCAGGGACAGATACTGGACATTGTATGTCCTGACATGGTCCACTGGGTGGACTCAGGGAGAGTGTAAACTATAATGTAAACCATTATCCATGTGGTGTAGCAGTGCTCCAAAATGTGTATTCACCAAATGCAATGAATGTGCCATGATGATGAAAGAGGTTGTTGATGTGGGAGGAGTGGGGTGAGGGGGGTGGGAGTATATGGGGACTTCTTATATATTTTGAATGTAACATTTAAAAAAAATAAAGAGAAATAAAGAGAAAAAGAAAGACAAAGAAATGGTAAATGATGGTCAGTCCAAATGAAGAGAATAAAAATTCAGTGAACAACAGTGAAGATCAGACTGTGGACATACAGAAGAAAGTCTTTAAAACAAACCTCAATATGCTCAAGCAGATGGAGGGAAATACAGAGAAATAAATAAAGGTTATCAGGAAAAGAATGAATATGCCCAAGAAACAAAGAGAAGGAACAAAAGGATATCAGAAATACAATTAATGAGAATCTCTATAAAGAGACAGACATTTTAAAAAGGAACCAAATAGAACTATGGGCAATGAAGACCACAATAACTTGAGTGAAATATTCCCAGGAGGTTTTCAACAACAAATTGGAGCTGACAGAAGAAAGAATCAGTGACTTTGAAGGCCAGACCATCGAAATGATTCAGGCTGAAGAGCAGAAAGAATAAAGAATTAGAAAAAACAAAAATAGCCTAAGTAACACTTGGGACAACATTCAGCATACAAATATAAGCATTATGGGAGTCCCAGAAGGAGAAGAAAGAAAAAAGAGCAGAAGGAACAGTCAAAGAAGTAATCATGGAAAACATCCCAAACTTTGCAAAAGGTGTGAATATGGACATCCAAGAAGCTGAGAGACCACCAAACAGGATAAATTTGAAAAGAAATAAGCTACTCATGTATTGATCATACTGTTAAATGGAAAGGACAGGGAGAGAGTTCTGAAAGCTGCAAAACAGAAGTAACACGTTATGTACAAGGGAGTCCCAATTAGATAAAGTGCCTATTTATCATCAGAAACCATGGAGGCAAGAAGGCAGTAGGTTGAAATACTTAAAATGTTCAGAGAAAACAAGTGCTTACCAATAATTTTATGTCCGGCAAGACTTTCTTTCAAAAATGAGGGGGACAGTAAGAAATTCCCAGATAAACAAAAGCTGAGGGAGTTCATTTGCTCTATACTTGCCTACAAGCAATGGTAAAGGGAGTATGTCATACTATAAGGAAAGGACTTTATACAGTGGTTCCAAAAAAAAGCATAAAGAAATAAAGACCTCCAGTAAAGGTAAGTATATGGGTAATTATAAATGCCAATATTATTGTATTGTATTTTTTGGTATATGATTATACTTCTTATTTCCTAGAAGTGCTAACATGAAAAGTATAAAATGCAATGATAAATCTACTGTGTTGGAGTTACAATGTACAAACATAAATTTATAACAAATGCAAAAATGTAGGTGGATTGAGGGGTATAGGGACATTGTATGTGTATACTATTGAAGTCAAAATTGTATCATATTAAATGTGATTTCTATATATTGAAGAGTTTACTATATACCCTCATGCTAACCACAAGGAAAGTAAATGAAAAATATATCCAGATAGAAATGAGAATGGACTCAATATGGCATAATACAAAAAATAAAAAATATGTAAGTAGTCCTTAATAGAAGAAAGGAGGAACAAAAAAGGGACAGGAAATGTGTAAGGTTTACAAAGACTAAATAGCAAAATGACAGAAGAATGTAATGCATTATCAATGATGACTTTAAATGTAAATAGATTAAACTCTCCAGTCAAAAGGCAGAGACTGGCAGAATGGATAAAAAAGCATGCCCCAACTATATGCTGTCTGCAAGAGACTAACTTTAAATTTAAAGACATAAGTAGGTTGAAAGTAAAAGCATAGAAACACTCATGCAAGTAGTAATCAAAGAGAGTTGGGGTGACTATACTAACATTAGATAAAATAGACTCTAAGTTAAAAACTGTTACAAGGGACAAAGACAGTCATTTTGTACTGATAGAGGGGTCAATTCAATGAGAAGATGTAACATTTATAAATATATATGCACCAAATAGCAAAGGCCAAAAATGTATGAAGTAAATACCGACAGATTTGAAGGGAGGAATACATGGTTCTATATTAATATTTGGTGACTTTCATACAGCACTTTCAATAATGGATAAAACATGTTAACAGAAGATCAATTAGTAACTACAAGACTCGAATGATACATTAAATCAATTAGGCCTAACAGACATACATAGACTGTCATGTTAAGTTCACAAAACAGGTCTCAGTAAACTAAAAAATATTGAAATCACACAAGGTATCTTCTCTGACCACAATGAAAGGAAGCTAGAAATCAATAACAGAGGGAGAATGGGAAAATTACACAAATGGAAATTAACACATTCTTAAACAACCCATGGGATAAAAAAGAAATTGAAAGGGAAATTAGGAAATACCTTGAGGAGAATGAAAATGAAAATAGAACATACCAAAACCTATGAGATGCAGCAAAGGCAGTGCTGATAGGGAAATTTATAGCTCTATACATTTAAATTAAAAAAGAAGAAAGAGTTCAAACCAGAGACTTTATATTCAAAGTGAAGAACTAGGAAAAGAAGGGCAGATTAAACTCAAAGCAAGCAGAAAGAAGGAAATAACAAAGATTAGAACATATATAAATGATGTAGAGTAAAAATAGAGAGAATCTGCCAACCTAAAATAACCTAAAAACAACCCTGCTAAATTCTTCCAGAAAGTTGATGTGGAGGGAGCACTGTGAAATTCATTTTACTAGGCCAACACCATCCTCATAAGAAAGTCATATAAAGATATTGCAAGAAAATTGCAGACCAATACAATGCACACTAAAAGAACTATACTCCTAGAAAAAAAAAAAAAACAACAAAAAATAAAAGAACTATACTCCATAATAAAGAGGGATTTATCCCAGATATGAAAGGGTGGTTCAACAAAAGAAAATTAATGTATTATACTACAATAATAGAATGAAGGGGAAAAAAACATGATTATCTCAGTTGATGCATAAAAAACATTTGATGAAATCTAGCACCCTTCTTTTTTCTCTCTCTTTATTTTTTAATATTACATTGCCCCACACTCCCCTCATCCCACTCCCCCCATATCAACAACCTCTTTCATCATCGTGGGACATTTAGTGAATACATTTAGGAGCATTGCTAGCACCCTTTTGATACAACCACTTAGAACATTAGAAATAGAAGGAAACTTCCTTAACATGATAAAAGGCATATATGAAACCCCTCCGGCTAACATAATACTTAATGTTGAAAGACTGAAAGCATTCCCTCTAAGATCAGGAACAATTAAGGATATCTGCTGTTACCACTGTTATCCAACACTGTGCAGGAAATTCTAGCCAGAGTATTAAGGCAAGAAAAAGAAATAAAAGGCCTGAAAATTGGAAAGTAAAATTTTCTCTATTTGCAGAGGGCATGATTGTATATACTGAAAAATACTTAAGATTCCTCAACAAAGCTTCTAGAGCTCATAAATGAATTCTGCAATGTATTGCGGTATAACACCAACATGCAAAATCAATAGTGTTTCTATACCACTAGTAGTGAACAATTGGGAATAAAAACAGGAAAAAATTCAATTTACAATTCCAACTAAAAGAATCAAATATCTAGGAATAAATCTAAGCAAGAACACAAATGACTTGTACCCAGAAAATTGTGAAACATTGATAGAAGAAATCAAAGAAGACCTAAATAAATGGAAGGACATTCTACATTCATGAATTAGAAGAATAATTATTTTTAATATCAATTCTATCCAAAGCAATTTACAGATTCAATCAAATACCAATAAAATTTCCAACAATCTTCTTTGCAGAAATGAAGAATCAATCATTGAATTTTTATGGAAGGGCCCTGAACATTCAAAGTCATTTTGAAAAAGAAGGAAGTTGGAAAACTCATGCTTCCTGAACTTAAACATTATTACAAAGCCAGAGTAAACAATCGCTATGGTGTTTGCGAAAGGACAGTCATATAGACCAATGAATTGAAGTGAGAGTTGATAAATCAGCTCTCACATTTATGGTCAAATGATTTTTAACACGGGGGTAAATACCACTCACGTGGGAAAGAATGATCTCTTCAACAAATGATGCTTAGAAAACTGGATCTTCGTTTGCAAAAGAATGAAGATGGACTCCTACCTCACACTAAATACAAAGATCAAAATGAATCGAAGACCTAAACGTAAGAGCCAGAACTATAAAAGTCCTAAAAGTAAATGTGGGGAGGCTTCTTCAGGATCTTATGTTAGACAATGGTTTCTTAGACTTTACATCCAAGGGACCAGCAATAAAATGAAAAATAGATAAATGAGACCTTGTCCGAATTTATAACTTTGGTGTATCAAAGGGCTTTAACATGGAAGTAAAATGACAACCTACCAAAGGGAGAAAATATTCAGAGTCCTATATCTGATAAGGTTTTAATATATAGGATATATAAAGAAATCCTTCATCTCAACAAAAAAAGATGAATAACTAAATTAGAAAATAAACAAAACAATCTCAATAGAAATTTCTCCAAAGGCGATATTCAAATGCCCAAAAAGTGCATAAAAGATGCTTACCATCATTTGTCCTTAGAGACACACAAACCAAAACCAAAATGAGATGCCATTTCACAGCCACCAGAATGACTATTAAAACAACAGAAAATTATAAGAGTTGGAGAAGATATGGTGAAATAGGAATAGTCATTCATGGCTGGTGGGGATTTAAAATGGTGTAGCTTCTATGGAAGTCAGTTTGTTGGTTCCTCAGAAAGTTCAATACAGAATTATCATGTGACCCATTGGTCTGATTTCTAGGTATATATCATAAAGCATTGAAAGCAGGAATTTGAAGAAATATTTGCATACCAACGTTCAAAACATCATCATTCACAGTTGCCAAAAGATGGGAGCAACCCAAGTGTCCATCAACAGATGAATGGGTAAATAAAATGTGGTATATACATACAATGGGATATTTTTCAGTCATAAAAGTAATGAAGTCTGATAAATAGTGACAATATGGATGAACATTGAAGACAACTTGTTGAGTGAAATAAGTCAGACAAAAGGGCAAGCTCCCTGCTAGAGACAGAATCTAGAATATAGGTTACCAGGGGATGGGATGGGGGTAAGGAATCAGGAAAATTCACAGAGTTTCTATTTGGGACAATGGAAAAGTTTTGGTAATGGTTGATGGTGTTGGTAGCTTAACAGTGCGAATGTAATTGACAACACTGTTTATATTTGAACGTGGTTAAAAGGTGTGACGGTTAAGCTACTGTGTCAACTCATCCAGATAATTGTGCCCAGCTGTTTGGTCAAGCAAGCACTGGGCTAACTATAATACAAGGGCATTTATGGACTTTAGTCACCATTGACTTTACTGCAGTGGTAAATCATAGATAGCTGGTTATAATTACATCAATCAGGAAGGTTACCATCACCAAGAGTGATGCTACACTCAATCAGTTGAATGCCTTAAAAGGAGAAGTGATTCCACCATTGGGAGAGAATTTCCCAGCTCATCTTTGGACAGCCAACATCTCCCAGAATTCATCAAGAACCTTCATTGGACCATCATTGTAGCCTGCTTGCAGAATCTGGGCTTGTGTATTCCCATGGCTGTGTGAGAGACTCTTACAGAATCATTTACTATTGACAAATATCTCTTATTGATTCTGTTTCCCTAGCGAACCCTGACTAATACAAAAGGGAAAATATTAGGTTGTTTATATGTTACTAATATAAAAATTTTAAAAAAAGCTGTGGAATTGCAGAACACAAAGTGTACTCTAATTTAAACCATGGACTATAGCTAGTACAATTAAAAAAGTGTCCTTTCATTAATTGTAAGAGACACACCTTAGACACAATGGTTCAAAGAAGCTGAAAGTGAATGGATGGAAAACAATTTTACAATCAAACAACGGGCAAAAAGGGGAAGAGTAGCTTTACTAATATAGGACAAAATAGACTTTAAATGCAAAACTATTTTAAGAGACAAAAGCAGACATTATATATTAGTAAAAGGGGTAATCTTTCAAGAGGAAAGAACAATGATAAACATTTATGCACCTAACCAGGGCACCTCAAAATACATGAGGCAAACACTGGAAAAACTAAATGAAGAAAATAGATGCCTCTACAATTATAGTGGGGGACTTTAATACTCCATTATCACCATTAGACAGAACATTTCCACAGAGAATCAAGAAGAAAAAAAAAGACTTTGAATAATACATTAGAGGATCAGGACCTAATAGACATACACAGAACATTGCACCAAAATACAGTGGGATATACTTTCTTCTTGAATGCTCATGGATAATTCTCCAAGATAGATCACATGCTAGGCCGCAGAACAACTCTCATTGAATTCAGAAAGTTTGGAATTATACATAGTTTCTCTGACCACAACGGAATGAAGCTGGAAATCAGCAAGGACCAGACAACCAGATTAGGCACAAAGATACGGAAATTAAACAACGCACTCAAAGACAAACAGTGGGTCAAGGAGGAAATTACAAAAGAAACCAGTAACTACCTTGAAACAAAGGAAAATGACACACAACATATCAAAACTTATGGGATGCTGCAACAGGACACTCATAGCAATAAATGCATACATCAAAAAAGAAGAAAGAGCTAAAATCGAAGCACTAACTGCACACTTAGAGGAATTAGAAAAAGAACAACAAACTAACCCCAAAGAAATATAAAGAAAGAACAATCAAAGATTAGCACAGAACTAAATGAAATAAAAAATTAAAAAGAACTAGAAAAAGTAAACAAAACCAAAAGCTAGTTCTTCAAGAAGATCAAGAAAATGGACAAATCTTTAGCTGGACCAACAAAGAAAAAGAGAGAGAAGATGCAAATACACAAAATAAGAAATGAGGAAGGGAATATCACCACTGACCCCACAGAAATAAAGAATATCATAACAGGATACTCAGAAAAATGATGTGCTAACAAGACCGATAGTTTAGAGGAAATGGACAAATTCCTAGAAACATACAAGCAACTACACTGATGAAAGAAGAAATTGATTTAACTCAACAGACTGATCACAAATAACGAGATTGAATTAGTCATTAAAAACCTCCCAACAAAATTCTTCACATGTGTATGATTGTTCTGCAAATTCACAACCTCTTTAACAAAATTATCTTTTTAAAAAATTGTGTGGGTTGGGGGAAATACATCAAATATAAGATAGGGACTATAGTTAGCAGTAATATTTTGACGATGTTCTTGCATAGTTTGTAACAAATGTTGCACAACAATGCAAAGTGTTGGTGGAGTGGTTATGTATGAGACCCCTGTATGTTGTTATGCATCTTTATTTTGTCAGTTCACAATCTTTACTTTACCTTATTGTTTATGCATGCTTATGTATGAATGATATACTTCAATAAAAATATTAAAAACAAAAACAAAAACAGAGAAAAACAACAACCTCCCAACTAAGAAGAGACCAGGATGAGATGGCTTCAGAAATGAATTCTACCAACAATCTGGAAAGAATTAACCAATCCCATTTAAATTCTTTCAAAAAAGAGAAGTAGAAGGAATATTGCCTAATTCATTCTATGATGCCAACTTTACCTTAACACCAAAGCAAACAAAGACGTAATAATGGAAAATTACAGACCAAACTCTAATGAACCTAGATGATAAAATCCTCAACAAAATGCTCACTAATTGTAAGTTGTATTCAACAACACAGCAAATGAATTATACACCATGACCATGTGGGTTTCATCCCTGGTATGCAAGGATGTTTCAACATAAGAAAATCAATGTAATACAGCACATAAACAGAGCAAAAGAAAAAAAATCACATGATCATCTCTATAGATGCAGAAAAGGCATTTGAAAAAATAGAGCGTCCCTTCCTGATAAAAAACCTGCAAAGGATAGGAGTAGTAGGAAACTTTCTCAACATGATAGACATTATATATGAAAAACCCACAGCTAACATCATATACAAAGGTGAAATCCTAAAATATTTCCCTCTAAGATTTGGAAAAATACAAGGATGCACACTATCACTGCTCCTATTTAACATTGTGTTAGAAGAACTTGCTCAAGCACTTAGGCAAGAAAAGATGTAAGTCATTCAAATTTGAAAGGAAGAAGTCAAAACTTCGCTCTTTGCAGACAACATGATCCTACACATAGAAAGCCCTGAGAAATCTATAACAAAACATCTAGAGTTTATGAGTTCAGTAAAGTCACAGGTTATAAGATCAGATGCAAAAATCATTAGCATTTCTGTAAACCAACAATGAGCAATCTGAGGAGGAGATCAAGTAAATAGTACCATTTACAATAGTAAATAAAAAAACAAAATACCTTGGAATAAATTTAACTAAAGATATAAAAGACTGATAGGCAGAAAAGTACAAACACTGTTAAAGGAAATCAAAGAAGACTTAAATAAATGGAAGAATATTCCCTGCTCATGGAAGGGAAGACTCAACATCATTAAGATGTCTATCCTACCCAAAATGATCTATAGATTTAATGCAATCCCAATAAAAATCAACAGAGTATTTTTTACTGAATTGGAAAAACTATGAAATTTATTTGGAAGGGCAAGAGGCCCTGAATAGCCAAAGGCATATTGGAAAAAAAATGAAATTGGAGGAATCACACTACCTGACTTTAAAAAATTCTACAAAGCTACAGTGGTCAAAACTGCATGTATTGGGAAGCAGACTTGCCCCACTGGATAGATAGGGTGTCCATCTAACACATGGGAGGTCCGCAGTTGAAACCTTGGGCCTCCTTGACACGTGTGGAGCTGGCCTATGTGCAGTGCTGATGCACACAAAGAGTGCCCTGCCACGTGGAGGTATCCCCCGCATAGGGGAGCCCCAGGCACAAGGAGTGCACCCCATAAGGAGAGCCACCCAGCGTGAAAGGAAGTGCAGCCTGCCTAAGAATGTCGCTGCCCACACGGAGAGCTGACAATAACAAGATGACACAACAAAAAGAAACACAGGTTCTCGTGCCCCTGACAACAACAGAAGTGGATAAAGAAGAAGATGCAGCAAATGGACACAGAGAACAGACAACCAGGGCAGGGGTGGGGGGAAAGGGGAGAGAGATAAATAAATAAATCTTTCTAAAAAACTGCATGTATTGGCACAAGGATTAATACACTGACCAATGGAACTGAGTTGAGTGTTATGATATAGAGCCTCACAAATACAGTCATCTGATATTTGAGAAGGTCACCAAGCCCACTCAACTGGGAGAGAATGGCCTTTTCAACAAATTGTACTTGGAGAACTGGATATCCTTATTGAAAAGAATGAGATAGGACCATCATCTCACACTTTATACAAAAATCAACTCAAGATAGATCTAAGATTTATAAAGAAGAGCAAAGACCATAAAGACCTTGGAAAATAATGTAGGGAAGCACCTACAGGATATTGTAATAGGAAATGGTTTCATGAAATTCACACCCAAAGCATGAGCAGTGAAAGAAAAAATAGATAAATGGGATCAATCAAGATCGAAACCTTTTGCAACTCAAAGGAGTTTATCAAGAAAATGAAAAGACAATCTACCCAATAGGAGAAAATATTTGGTAATCATATATCTGATAGGAGAATAATATCCAGCATATATAAAGAAATCATATATCTCAAAATTAAAAGACAAACAACACATTTAAAAAATGGACAAGAAACTTGAACAGGCACTTCTCCAAAGAAGAAATACAAATGGCTAAAAAGCACATGAAAAGATGTTCAATATCACTGGATATTAGAGAAATGCAGATCAAAACTTCAATGCGATATCTTCTTACACCCATTAGACTGGTGGGCATTTAAAAAACAGAGGAGTACAAGTATTGGAGACGGTGTGGAGAAATGGGAACCCTCATCCACTCCTGGTGGGAATGTGGAATGGTCCAGCAGTTGTGGAGGACAGTTTTGTGGTTACTCAAAATACTAACTATTGATCAACCATAAGATCCAGCAATTCCACTACTGGGTATATACCCAGAAGAATTAAAAGCAAGGGTATGAACAGATATATGCACACCAATGTTCACAGAGGAATAATCACTACTGCCAAAAGTTGGAATCAACCAAAGGGCCCATCAACAGATGAATGGATAAACAAAATGTGGTCTATATACACAATGGCATACTACCCAGCTGTAAGAAGGAATACAGTACTAACACACAGGATAACATCGATGAATCTTGAGGACCTTATGTTGAGTGAAGCAAGCCAGGCATTCAAGGACAAATATTACATGACCTCACTGATATGAATTAAGCAAATTAAGCAGACTCAGGCAGCTAGAGTCTGGAAGATAGGTTTACAGGAAATAGAGAGAAGGTTGTGTGCCATTGCCAATATGGGTGAAATCTCTGATAAAGTGGAAGTGAGTAGTTGTGCACTGAAGGAATATGACAGGTATGTAATGATAGTTTTGGGTTGGTTGGTGCAAATCGACAGGGGTACGGTGGGTAGGTGGGTTGGATGGTCCATGGAACTGGGGGAAATGTTGGGGGTGGGAGCAGATGAACACTGGGGATTGGCGGATATGTGGCTGAAACTACAATTTTGGGAAAGCTCTTTTGGCAATATGACAAGGCAGGGTTACTGATTTAGGGTGTTGGATGGGTGGGCATTCAGGATATGGTGCACCTGGGGCTGTCTTCTAGAGGATGTGCAAGTATCATAGTATGTTGTGTCAGTAGATGGAGACCCACATAATGAGTTGCAAGTAGTTGGACTCACATCCTGGACAGGTCTGATATGTTCTCAAACAGAGGGGTATGTGTCTCTTGAGAGCATGGGCTGTTCCTAAAAGGGGAAGACAGAACAGTGTGTCAAGCCCTCAGTGTTGTTGCAAGAAACTATGAATCTTGTCTTTCAAGGAGTGAATCCTGTTGATTGACATGGAACTCGAAGGGGTGGGGAGGGAAGAATAGAATAGATGGAACAGGGGTCTTTTGGAGGGCAGTGGAAACATTCTTTATGATCTTGCTATGATGGATACAGGCCATGTTAAATTACATCAAAATTTATAAAAGTGCATGATCCAAAATGTAAACCATTTACAGTAGTTGGTAGCTATGTTTCCATATTTGTACAACAGTTGTAACAAATGTAACATCCACATATAAAAAGGTTATTAATACAGGAAGGGGGAAAAGGTAGAAGATATTTGGTACATGGGAGCCCCCTGTGTTCTGTATGTGATTATACTGTGACCTAAAACTTCTTGGAAGACAAAATGAAAAAAAAGTAAGACACTGGTGAAGAAATGGAAGAAAATATAACTGTATATACAAGACAACAGATATTACAGTGATTAAAGGCAAAATGACAAACACTTTTAAAAAATATTTTCATTGTTTTTTAATATCCAAATTTTAAAATTTTATTTTTAGTTTTTCTATATTATTGTTTTATTTCTTATGTTTAAACCTATCATTATTATTGCATTTTCCTATTAATTGTATTTGGCAATAGTCTTGGCTTCATTTTTGAAGAAGTTTTGGATTAAGAAGGGTTGCAACTGTGGTAGGGGAGGATTATTGGTGTGGGATGTCAGTGATGGGGATATTTGGGAGGAAGTTCACCTGGGCATAGATATCAGGTGTATAAATGCATTCAAATTTTCATGGGGCATTGTCACAGTGGGTAGAGATTCACACGGTAACTGAAAGAATATTGAATTCTCATCCTGGGGAGCTCTGCCATTCTCTAATGGAACAGGAATAATCCCCCAAGTACAGGGACAATGACTAGTGAAGAAGAATGGTTCATTGATTGGCCCTTGTTATTGATGATTATGCTTATGAGCCTTTGATCTTGAAATTAAAACAGCCTAGTGTTGCAGGGTGCCTAAGAGTTACCTCCTGAGAGCCTCCATATTGCTCAAATGTGGCCTCTCTCTAAACAAAACTCAGCATAAAAATGCATAACCTTCCCCCCAGCATGGGACATGACTCCTGGGGATGAGCTGCCCTGGCACCAAGCTCAAATTAGCAAAGCAACTGGAAAAAGACCTTGAGTAAAAGGGGGAAATGGTAAAGACAAATGAGTTAATATGGCTAAGAGACTTCAGAGTGTGTTGGGAGGTCATCCCAGAGGTAACACTTATGCACATCTCAGCAGGATCTCATACATTGCTGAAGTATATACTACCCCAAATAGTGGGATTTGTGGGGTCTCTGGAGACACCCAGGTCCTACATTCACAGAAGATGGTTCCAGATTTTGGTCCTTTGCCAGTGGGGCCTACTTTGGAATTTGTGCTCTCAAGTGTGACAGAGTTGGATTCAGTTGTGACGTCTCTACAACGTGTCTCTTCTGTCCCTTTTACTTTAACCTATAGTTAGTGCTGGAGTTGGTAGGTGTACATACAAGGGGCTTGAATCTTTCAACTGTCCATGTGCCAACTAGGCCCTGAGCCTCAGCAGAGTTGCATCTCCTACTCTCCCATTTGTGGGAATTCCCCCCACTGGAAAGTCCCTAATGGAAGATAGCGCCTAGAGCTATCAAAATGGCACCTGGGGCAACCAAACAGTGCAAAAGTAACAAAAGAGCGCCTGGGGCAATGACTCAGCATATACTGGAAACCAGCCCGTTTCCAGGAAAAGGCAACTGAAACCGAGTGAGCACAGACCTGCACAAGCCTGATAAGGGCATGGCAACTAGCACTAGAGCTCTGACATACGTTTCACTCCACCCAGTATCATCTAATCAACCTCTTACACGGTCCTTCCCCTTAAGCACCCATAAAAGCTGTCGCATTTCCTCAATAAACCAGACCTGCGCTACCAAGCCTGCATCTCCGGAGTGGACTCTGTGTGAGAACTTTCTCCGTTCGCTGCTCACCTCGTTGCCGGAGTTGAGATTGCCGGGGACCCACAAAAGGCATATCTCTCTTCCTCTCTCTCCCTCTCTCTCAGTCTCTCTTTTTCTCCTTGTCTGTCTCCCCTCGGGCCCTGCTTTGCCACAGGCAGCCTTTCCTCTGGTCCAGTCCCAGCTGGCCCTCCTCACGTGTCCTCTGTCTCCCCCAATCGATAAGCTGGGTCGAGCGGACAGCATAAGTGAGGCAGCGAGAGGCTGAGGACAACGGTCTGTTGAGGAGGGCTGTGTGAGCAGGCAGGAAACCTAAAGGAGGAGCAGCAACATCTGACGCCAAACATGGGGCAAAGGCCTAGAGGCAGAAAAGAGGGTTCTTATAGAGGGGGGAGAGGAGCCTCGGGGTTTGCTATCTCAAGGTACCCTCGCTTCCTACTTCCTGCTCAGCCACTTGTGCGGTCCGCTCCACCCTGCTGAGGCAGGGGAGACAGGGAACGCGTGGAGAGGGTCAGTAAGAGCCGGACCAGAGAAGGCGCACCCAAGTACTCAGAGGAGATAAAAATAAGAGAAGAAGATAGGAAAGAGTACCCAAAGTGGGTTCCCGGCAGTCTCAACTCCAGCAACGAGGTGAGCAGTGAACGGAGCAAAAGTTCTCACAGAGTCCACTCCGGAGATGCAGGCTTGGTAGCGCAGGTCTGGTTTATTGAGGAAATGCGACAGCTTTTATGGGTGCTTAAGGGGAAGGACCGTGTAAGAGGTTGATTAGATGATACTGGGTGGAGTGAAACGTACATCAGAGCTCTAGTGCTAGTTGCCATGCCCTTATCAGGCTTGTGCAGGTCTGTGCTCACTCGGTTTCAGTTGCCTTTTCCTGGAAATGGGCTGGTTTCCAGTATATGCTGAGTCATTGCCCCAGGCGCTCTTTTGTTACTTTCGTGCAGTTTGGTTGCCCCAGGTGCCATTTTGATAGCTCTAGGCGCCATCTTCCGTTAGGGACTTTCCAGTGGGGGAAATTCCCACACCCATTCATGGGACTCACCCAGGACAACTAACAAGGAGGTGAGGATGGACAACTACCACAAAAAAGGAACCAAGAGTGTCTACAACTTCAAATAAGAGAGTCCCATCCATCAGCCCCCTCTTAATTAGAGGTTGAGTGGGCATCACCATCCCAGATTCCTCAGGATTGGGGAATAAAATATGGACTAGAGTGGACTTACTGGTATTCTACTATAGACTTTTTGTGATTCAAGCAATGGAAATATATCGTTGATGTGGAGACCGTGCCCACTGGAGGTGCTGAAGGCAGGGAGAGGGATAAAGAAGAGTTAATATGGTGGCATTTTTGGGCCTTGGAACTGTCCTGAATGACATTGCAATGACAGATATAGGCCGTTATATATCCTGAGATTAACTACGGAATTGAGTGGGAGAGAGTGTAAACTACAACGCAAAGTACAATCCATGATTACTGGCAATGCTCCAAAATGTGTTCCTCAATTGCAATGAATGTACGACACTAATGAAAGAATTTGTTAATGTGGGGGAAAGTGGGAGGTCTGGGGATTGGGATATATATCCCTTATATATCTTTTACATAACACTTTATATAATCTAAGTATCTTTAAAAAATTTTTTAAATTCATTAAAAAGATGAATAAAATCAGGGAATATTCTTTATAAAAATAAAAGACACTGTTAATAGAGTGAAAAGGCAAATTACAGTGTGGGAGAAAATCTCTACAATACTAATACCTGAGAAAGGATTTGCATTCAGAATATATAATGAACTACAAATCAACAAGAAGAAGCAAACTATTTTTTAAAAATAAAAAAAACTTGAACAGTCCTTCAAAGATAAGATCTCCAAATGGTCAGAAATAATAAAAGTTTCCCATAGTTATCAAGTAAAAGCAAATGAAAATTGCAATCCAATACTGTGACGCATCCCTCAGAATGGCTAAAGGCTAAATTACAAAAAAATAAACATACATGTGTCAGCAGGAATGTGGAATGTGGGAATGCAAATACCCTCCTTGTGGGTGTTTAAGTTGTTACGATCACGTTGGAAAATTTTGGGCTGCATATAATACAGCTTACCACATTCCCTAGTATTACAGACAGATGTTATAGTAGCTTGAGATTTTATGGACACTAGAAAATCATGTCCTTAGGGTTAATCCATTCATGTGGGTATAATGCTATTGTAGGTAGGATATTCTTTCGATTAGGTTATTTCTGCAGGGTCTAACTGAAGGTGGGTCTTTTATGTATATATACATATATTTAATTTAAAAAATTTACACTTTTTAAATTAAAGTTAATAGATCACAAAGAACATTATACTAAAAAACATAATGGGTTTCCATATAACCCACTCCCCCCGAACTCCCATCATATTTGTAAATTGTATTTTTTTGAAAATATATACATCACAAAAAAGTTACCTTAAAAAACATAAGAAGTTCCCATATACCCCCCGCCCCCCACCCCATTTCTCCCACACCGTCAACCTCCTCCATCATTGTGGCACTCTCATCGCACTCGGCAAACACATTTTGGAGCACTGCTGCACCACATGGAATAGTTTACCCTGTAGTTCACACTCCCCCCAGTACATTCAGTGGGTTATGGCAGGATATATAAAGTCCAGCATCTGACCCTGGAATATCATTTAGGACTACACAAAGTCCCAGAAATGCCCCCACATCATATCTCTTCTTCCCTCTCCCAGCTCTCAGCAACTACTGTGGCCACTTTCTCCACATCAATGCTACAATTTCTTTTATTACTAGTCACAATAGGTTTATAGTAGATTATCAGTAAGTCCACTCTAACCCATATTTTATTCCTCCATTCTGTGGACCCTGGGATGGTGATGTACACTCCACCTCTAGATCAAGAGACGGTTAGATTACACATGTATGATGGATGCAATTCTTCTGCTTGCAGTTGTAGTCACTCTTGATTGCCTGGTGTTTGACCATCTTCATCTCCCTG
This sequence comes from Dasypus novemcinctus, assembly GCF_030445035.2. Taxonomy (NCBI): domain Eukaryota; kingdom Metazoa; phylum Chordata; class Mammalia; order Cingulata; family Dasypodidae; genus Dasypus; species Dasypus novemcinctus. Next base: position 113,237,751 of record NC_080704.1, on the reverse strand, counting down.
TTAGCTGACCTGGGTAAGTCCAATGAAACAGATAGTAGGAGTTGCAACTCTTTTGAGGCTCAGGGCCCAGCTACTGCATGGGCAATCCAGATTCAAGTCCTGAGAGTATACATCATCCCTAGTGCCAACCACTGTTTCAGCAAAAGTGATAGAAGAAGCATGTGTAAAAGGTCACGCCTGAGTCCAGCTCCATTACACTCAGGAGCACAAATTCCTAAGTAGGGCCTTCTGACCTGGCACAGAACTCCAAATCCATCTGCCATGACCATATACCCGGTGGATCTCTGTAACCTTCAGGAGAACCAGTACCTAGGGTTGTATCTACTTTGGCTGTTTCTGGGATTCTGCTGAGGCATGTGTAAGTATGACCCCTCTGATGACCTCCTGAATCTTTTTTGAAGACTCTTAGCCATATAAACTCATTTCTTTTTGCCATTTCCCCCTTTTATTTAAGGTCAAAAAGCAGTTTTTAACACATGATCCTACATGTAGGCTGAGATATTCTGCTGATCCGAGTTGATAATTTTATTCGAGGTCTCTTTCTAGTTGCATCACTAGGTAGTGATTGGTAGTAATCCCTTCATGCCAGGGAGACTCATCCCCAGGAGTCATGTCCCATGCTGAGGGGAAGGTAATGCACTTACATGCTGAGTTTGGCTTAGAGAGTGACCACATTTGAGCAACATGGAGGATCTCAGGAAGTAGATCTTAGGCAACCTGCAGCTCTAGGCCTTGTTCATATTTCAGACACCCAGGCTCATAAGCAAGGGCTCATTATTGGACCATCCTTTCTTGTTGGTCTTTGCCATTGCACTTGGGAGATTATTGCTGTTCCATTGGGGAATGTGACAGAGCTCCCCTGGGTAGGACCTCAGCACTCCCTCAGTTGTCATTTGTAACTGTAACTACTATGAATATACCCAACATATATCAGAACATTTTTTGTCCCCTATATACATACCTTGGAGAACTCCCTCCCACCCATGTGCCCCCCTTCAATAACACCCACACCAGTGTTACTCTCCTGCCATAGTTGAACTCTCTGTGGTCCAAAACTTCTTCAAAAATGATGCCTAATATATTTTCAAATCCACTTAAAAGGAAATTGAAATATAGTGATGGGTTTAATGTTTAGAAATAGAATACACACTATTTTAAAAATACTAAAATAAAAATAAATTAGTGTATTAAAAAAAGAAAATGTTATAAAGCTATGTTTTTAATGTTTTGCCTTTCATCACTATAATATGTATTGCCCTGTATGTACAGTGGCAAGGCAATTTATTTCATTTCTTCCTCAGTGTCTACATCCTTTCCTTTTTTTCTTCTAATTTTTAGTTTGTCTTCAAAAAAGTTTTATTTATTTATTTTTAAAAGATTTATGTATTTTATTTCTTCCTCCCCCCCAGCCCCAGTTGTCTGTTCTCTGTGTCTCTTTGCTGCACGTTCTTTGTCCGCTTCTGTTGTCAGCAGCACAGGAGTCTGCGTCATCTTGTTGTGTCAGCTCTCCATGTGTGCAGCACCATTCCTGGGCAGGCTGAACTTTCTTTCACACTGGGCAGCTCTCCTTACAGGGCACACTCCTCGCTCGTGGGACTCCCCTACATGGGGACAGCTCTATATGGCAGGGCACTCCTTGTGCGCATCAGCCCTGAGCATGGGCCAGCTGCACATGGGTCAAGGATGCCCGGGGTTTGAACCGAGGACCTCCCATGTGGAAGACGGACACCCTAACCACTGGGTCAAGTCTGTTTCCCTTCAAAAACTTTTAGATCACAGTAATTCACATATACAATAAGGGGACTCCCATAAATCTCACATCAAACATTTCCCCCTTTTCCCAGCAATGATCTTTTTACATGTTCATGTTATATTTGCTGTAGCTGATGTGCAGATTTTGAAACATAACTAACAAACATGGTTCCATTTTGGTTTACATTATAGTTTATATTTTAGATTGTACACATTTTTACATTTTTAGTTTCCTTATGTTTTACTTTATGGTTTACATTTTAGCTTGTAGAATTTTATACATTTTTGTGTAAGTTAACATGTCCTATATCAATCATTACATGATCTTGTGGAGCACTTCCATTGCCTCCCAGTTGCCCTGCTTCCATCTATTCTATATCTCTCTCCCCCTCCCCTCAGGGCCCACAATGACAATCAATCTTCACTACTTAAGGGGTCAGATTTACAGATACTTGCACCAATGCTGAGGGCTTGACATACTAGAATGTCCTTACCAATTGGGAGCCACCAGTTCTATCAAGAGACACAAATTCTTCTGTTTGAGAACATCAGGTCTTCCCAGGATGTGTGTACACCTTCACATTCATTGTATGGGTCTTGACCCAATGATATAACACACTATGACAAAATGAGCACTCACACACTCCTTAGAAGCCTGCCCATGTACCAGATGCCTCCCTTAAGCACATTAATCAGGTAATCCTTTCTTACTATATTTTCTAAAATGTTTTCTCAATGTTGTAGTTTCAACCATATACCTGATGGTCTCCCATAACCAACTGTTCACTCCAGCCCTCCCTCCAGTTCTTGGGCCATCTGACACATACTTCCAACCCTAGCCTCCCTCAAGCCCTCAAAGCCCCACCCAAAGTTATCCCTATGCCCCCATTTTATCCCTTTCCTGTACAAATACTTACCTCCTGCTTATCTTAGACTTCACCCATGTAGGCGTCAGTTCACAACCATCCTCTCCCCCCAAAAAGTCTTTAAGCCTATCTTTGAGTCTCTAGCCCTCTGAGACAGCTTGGTTTGCTGGTTTCATATGTGAGAGGTTATGTAGTATTTGTCCTTCAGTGCCTAGATTGCTTCACTCAACATAAGGTCCTCAAGATTCATCCATATTATCACATGTATTGGTATTGTATTCCTTCTTATGGCTGAATCAGATTCTGCTGAATGTATATACCACATTTTATTTATCCATTCATCTTTTCATGGGCGTTTGGGTTGATTTCACCTTTTGGCAATAGTGAATAACGCCGCTATGAACATTGGTGTGCATATATTAGTTTGTGTCCCTATTTTCAGTACTTCTGCATATATATCCAGTAGTGGAATTGCTGGGTCAAATGGCAAACCTATAGCTAGCTTTTTGAGAAGCCACCGAACAGTCCTCCGGAATGGCTGTATACTTCTGCATTCCCACCAGAAGTGGATGAATGTTCCCATTCCTCCACATCCTCTCCAGCACTTGTAGTCTTCTGTTGTTTTTTTAAAGATTAATTACTTATTTATTTCTCTCCCCTCCCCCCCCAACCAGGTTGTCTGTTCTCTGTGTCTATTTGCTGCGTCTTCTTTTTCTGCTTCTGTTGTTGTCAGCGGCATGGGAATCTGTGTCTCTTTTTGTTGCGTCATCTTGTTGTGTCAGCTCTCCGTGTGTGCGGCACCATTCCGGGACAGGCTGCACTTTCTTTCGCACTGGGCGGCTCTTCTTATGGGGCTCACTTCTTATGTGTGGGGCTCCCCTACGCGGGGACACCCCTGTGTGGCATGGCACTCCTTGCGTGCATCAGCACTGTGCATGGGCCAGCTGCACATGGGTCAAGGAGGCCCGTGGTTTGAACCACGGACCTCTCATGTGGTAGACAGACGCCCTAACCACTGGGCCAAGTCCACTGCCTTTTCTGTTTTTTGGATACCTGCCAGTCTTATGGGAATAAAGCGGTGTCTTATTGTAGTTTTGATTATCATTTCCTAATAGCTAGTGATTTTGAGCATTTTTTCATGTTCTTTTTTGCCATTTGTATTTCTTCTTTGGACACACATCTGTTCAACTCTTTTTCTCATTTTTAAAATGGGTTGTCTTTTTATTTTGGAGATATAGGAGTTCTTTACATATGCAGGATGTAAGTTTCCTATCTGATATATAGTTACCAAATATTTTCTCCCATTGGGTAGGCTGTCTTTTCACTTTCTTGACAAACTCCTTTGAAGTGCAGAAGGCTTTAATCTTGAGGAAGTTCCATTTATCTATTTGTTCCTTTGCTACTTGTGCTTTGAGTGTGAAGTTCATGAAGCCATTTCCTATTACAAGGTACTATAGATTCTTCCCTACATTGTTTTCCAAGGCCTTTATGGTCTTGGCTCTTACATTTAGGTCTGTGATCCATCTTGAGTTAATTTTTGTATACGGTGAGAGATGGTAATCCTCTTTCCTTCTTTTGCATATGGATATCCAATTCTCTAGGCAACATTTGTTGAAGAGGCTCTTCTCTCCAAGTTGAGTGGACTTGGTGGCCTTGTCAAATAACAGATGATTGTATATATGAGGAACTATATCAGAACTCTCAATTTGGTTCCATTGGTCAGTGTGTCTATCCTTGTGCCAATACCATGCTGCTTTCACTACTGTAGCTTTGTAGTATGTTTTGAAGTCAGGTAGTGTGATTCCTCCAATTTCATTTTTCTTTTTCAATATGCATTTGGCTATTAGGGGCCTCTTTCCTTTCCAAATAAATTTAATAGTTAGTTTTTCTAATTCATTAAAAATTGCTGTGTTAGAATATCTCAGCCTACATATAATATCAGGAGTTAAAAAGGCTTTTTGACCTTGAATAAAAGGGGGAAATGGAAAGGACAAATAAATTTATATGCCTATGAGTCTCCAAAAAAGAGCCAGGATGTCATCAGAGGGGTCACCCTTATGCACACCTCAGCAAAGTCCAAGAGACAACTAAAGTAGATACAACCCCAGGTATTGGTTCTTCTGAGGGCTTCAGATACCCACAGGTTTTATGATCATGGCAGATGGAGTTCAGTGCCATGTCAGTTGGCCCTACTTTGGAGTTTGTGTTCCTGAGTGTGGTGGAGTTGGACTCAGGTGTGATCTTTGTTCACAAGCCTCTCCTGTCACTTTTACCGGACCTGTGGTTGGTGCTGGGGTTTAGTGTATACTCAGGGGACCTGAATCTCTGGACTGTCCATGTGATAGCCAGGCCCTGAGCCTCAATAGACTTGCAACTCCTACCCTCCCATTTATTGGACATACCCCAGCCAGCTAACATGGAGGTGAAGAAGGTCAACCACCACACCAGGGAGCCAAGAGTACCTACAACTGCAAACAGGAGAACTGCATCCATCATCCAAGTGGAATCTAAGTACCCTCTCGATACACAGGTGGAGAGGATATAAACATCCTGGGGTCCACAGAATGGAGGAATAGAGTATGGATTAGAGTGGACTTACTGATACTCTATTCTGGAACTAATGTGATTAGTAATGGAAGTAAATTTAACATTGAGATGGAGAAAGTGACCATGGTAGCTGCTGAGGGTGGAAAGTGGGAAGAAGAGATGTGATGTAGGGGCATTTTCAGGAGTTGGAGTTGTCCTGGGTGGTGCTGCAGGGACAGTTACTGGACATTGTATGTCCTCCCATGGCCAATTGGGTGGAATGGGGGAGAGTGTAAACTATAATGTGGACCATTGACCATGTGGTGCAGCAGTGCTCAGAGATGTATTCACCAAGTGCAGTGAATGTGCCATGATGACGGAGGACGTTGTTATGTGAGGAGTGGAGTGAAAGTGGTGGGGGTGTATATGAGGACCTCCTATTTTTTTAATGTAACATTAAAAAATAATAATAATAAATAATGAAAAAAAGTAAAAAAATGTGTTGGTTTTTACTGGGATTGCATTGAATCTGTAGATCAGTTTTGGTAGGATGGACATCTTAATAATATTTAGACTTCCTATCAATGAACAGGGAATATTCTTCCATTTATTTAGGTCTTCTTTGATATCCTTGAACAGCATTGTGTAGTTTTCTGTGTATAAGTCTTTTACATCTTTAGTTAAATTTATTCCTAGGTATTTGATTTTTTAATTTAGTATTGTAAATGATATTTGTTTCTTTGATTTCCACCTGAGATTGCTCATTATTGGTGGACTTAGGGTATGTAGGTCTGTGAAAATGTGGGTTGCGGGGGTTCAGGGAACATGGGTTTTGGGTTCACACATTTGGGGAACATGGTGCTTGGTAATCCTGCCGCGTGACTGGCACTTCTCAGGGAATGCTGTTGCCCTCAGCCTTAGGGGCAAGGGATTTACTTTCCCACAGCTTCTGAGTTCAGTGTTAGAATCGAGCGGTTTTACTTTGAGCAAACACTAATTTTGTTGCAGTCTCTCCAGATCGACACCCAGACACCTGCTTTGTAGGTTCCCAAAACAGCCCGCTCTGGCAGGATTCCATCCCCACTCAGCTGGTCCTGGGGTCCTTGTGGGTCTTTGGCTGAGAGCTCTGTGGACGCTTTTATTCAGCTGGCAGAAACTTGGTGAGCCCCGTGTCAAGCTTGCACTCGCACTCCTGGAATGATGAGGAGACTGCAGGGTGGGGGCCCCTGCTACTAGAGGCCTGACTCACAGTAATCTGTGATGTCCCTTCGCTGCCCCTGAGGACAGGTACAAATCCAGGTCCAGAAGCCAGGCACTACCCTCCTGCCTGAGGCTCCTGCTCTCACACTCCCTCCTGCTCTCCCAAGGTGGGTCTTTTTTTTTATTTATTTATTTATTTATTTATTTATTGACTTTGTAATAATATTACATTAAAATATATATATATATATGAGGTCACATTCAACCCCACCACCCCCACCCCACCTTTCCCCGCCCCCCCCCCCCCCCAGCAACACTCATTCCCATCATCATGACACATCCATTGCATTTGGTAAGTACATCTTTGGGCACCTCTGCACCTCATGGTCAATGGTCCACATCATGGCCCATACTCTCTCCCATTCCATCCAGTGGGCCCTGTGAGGATTTACAATGTCCGGTGATGGCCCCTGAAGCACCATTCAGGGCAGCTCCATGTCCCAAAGACGCCTCCACCTCCCATCTCTTCCTGCCTTTCCCCATACCCATCAGCCACCATGTCCACTTTTCCCAATCCAATGCCACCTTTTCTATGTGGACATTGGATTGGTTGTGTCCATTGCACCTCTATGTCAAGAGGAGGCACATGGATGCTGGATGCAATCCTCCCACTTTCAGTTGTAATCACTCTAGGCTCCATGGTGTGGTGGTTGTCCTTCTTCAACTCCATCTTAGCTGAGTGTGGTGAGTCCAATGAATCAGATTGTAGGTGTTGGAGTCTGTTGAGGCTCAGGACCTGGCTATCACATTGTCAGTCCAGAGATTCAAATCCCCTAATTATATCTTAAACCCCAACACTAACTGCACCTCCAGCACATTAGCATGAAAGTCTTATGAGGAGAGATCCCATCTGAGTCCAGATTCATCACACATAAACACCATTTCCAAAGAGGGGCCATCTGACCTGGTAGTTAACCCCATCGGCCATGACCATAACTCCCATGGGTCTCTTTAGCCCTCAAAGGAACCAATACCTGGGGGTTGTATCTGCTTTATCTGTCTCTCCGACTCTGCTCAGTTGTGCATAAGGGCAATCCTTCTGACAGCCTCCAGACTCTTTTTTAGAGACTCGTAGCCATATAAACTCATTTCTCCTTTCCATTTCCCCCTTACATTAGGTCAAACAGCATTTTAAAGTCATGTTATTTTATGTAGACAGGGATATTCTGCTGATTGCGGATCAATGCAGGTCCAAGGTGGGTCTTAATCCTCTTACTGTATTTCTTTATAAATGGGATGAATACAGAGTGAGACATAGAGAGAAAGCCAAAGAAAGTGAGAGAGAAAACCCTCAAAGCCAAAAGATGAAACCAACAAAATAAAGAAGCAGACAGGAAGCCATGAAGCAGGAAGCTGAAGGCAAGGAAGAATGGAGGAGGAGGGAGAACCCCAGCAGATGACACCATGTGTTTCACCATGTGAGAGAGAATTGAGGATCACCAGCAGTGGGTCTTTGGGGAGAAAGCATCACCTGATTTGGACATTTTTCAGTCCCGAAATTTTAATCTTTTAAACCAATCTATTTCTGGTATATTCTGTTTTGGCCACCTAGTGGAATAAACCATATGTATAAGGTCAAGAGAAATACCTACATATGTGCAACAAAAGAAATGTGTGAAACTGTTCATAACAGCCTTATTTGCATTGTTTGTAATAGTCTAAAACAGTAAATAACCCAATCATCTGTCAATGATAAACTGAACAAATTATGATACATTCATGCAAGTAGAGTGTAGCAATAATGGAAATGAATGAATTACTATTACAAACAACATAATTACATTTTACAAAAATATTATTGAGCAAAAGAAACTAGGCACAAAAGAATAAGTATGCATAATTCCATTTATGCTGAGTTTGAAAACAGGCAATACTTTTCTCTGGAGATAGAAGAAAAGCAGTTGTTTATGTTGTGGAGCCAATGACTGTGAGGGGAAGGGAGAGGATTCTGGGGTGCAGGAAATATTCTGTATCTTGATCTGGGTGGTGGTTCCATTGCGTATTCATTTTGCCAAAAATTATCAAGCTGTACCCTTAAGATAAATGTACTTTTTGTATGCTACATTTCTATAAATATATTTACATAAGATATGGGCTATAGTAGTTACATTTTTAATAGATTTTAATTTTTTAAAAGATACATAGATCATACAAAATTTTACATAAAAAATATAAGAGGTTCCCATATACTCCCACTTCCCCCCCGACTCCTCCGATATCACCAAATTCTTTCATCAGTGTGGCACATCCATTGCATTTGATGAATACATTTTGGAGCACTGCTACACTGACTGGATTATAGTTTACATTGTAGTTTACACGCTCTCCCAGTCCATTCAGGGTTATGGCAAGATATACAATGTCCTGCGTCTGTCCCTGCAATATCATTCAGGACAATTTCAAGTCTTGAAAATGCTCCGATATCACACCTCTTCTTCTTTCTCCCTGCTCTCAGCAACTCCCATGGTTACAGCACCTACTCTCCAGTTCAATGGACTTACCTATGTCGGCTAACAGGGAGGTGGGGATGGTCAACCACCACACCAGGGAGCCGAGAGAGCCTACAACTGCAAGTAGGAGAATTCCAACCATCAGCCATTTGGGATCTAAGCCCCTTCTTGATTTAGAGGTGGAGTGGACATTGCCATCCCAGGGTCCTCAGGATGGTGGAATAAAATGTGGATTAGAGTGGACTTACTGGTATTCTACTATAGAATCATTGTGACTCTAGCAATGGAAGTAATTACATTTTGATGATTTTCCTTCATAATTTGTAACAAATGTTTCACAACAATGCAAGGTGTTGGTGACAGGGTGATGTATGATATACATGTTTATTTTGTAAGTTTTCAACTTGTACTATACAATTCTTGTTTATGCATATTTGTGTATGAATGATATACTTCAGTCAAATTTTAAAAACTTTTACCAAAAGAAAATGATGACACCCAGTGCTGGAAAGGACATGTAGAAAGAGGTATTCTTATACAATTTTATAGTAATATGATTTGCTATATCCCTTTTGAACATTGAAAATTATACTTAAGAAAATTTTAAATATACCTATCATTTGACACACTTTCAGAAATCTATCTGTGGTTATTAATAGCACTCTTCGCCCAATATTTCTGGTTCCCATTTTAGGTGGGTAGTAGAATTGTACTTCCCAGTTTCCTTTAGTTGTAGGCATTGTCATGTACTAACTTTGATGAATGAAATTGGAGTGGAAGCAATATTTCCACAAAAAAATAGAAATGACCAATGGTTAATTTAGAAAGAACACTTTCATTACCATGTAAATTCAAATACAACTAATAATGAGATTTTATTTTTCCACCCATTTGGATTTGCAAATCAGAAACAGAAAACTCAATAGAATGTTGGTAATGAGGGGAGGAACTGGGCACTATGAGGTCAATGTCCCAGATCAAAGAGCTAGGAAGTGGAAGTCTAAAGAAGAACCCACCTCTGTCTGTATCCACAGTAGGTAGGTATGCTTTCCCCACCACTCACTGCCCACTCATTATCTTAGAGTTCCATTTTTGTAGTGAATCCTTGGAGGTAGCCTAACCACGTTACAAAGTGTATCATGAGCTACATTTCAAAGCATAAATTCTCTTTCACTGTCCCACAACTTCTCTTTGCAAAATAGAAATTACAAATCAGTTACAAAGCCAGAACTGTGGCTCACATTGCTAGTTGGTAAAAAATCAGACCCTGGACCACCATTCAGCTATAACCACCATGTTTATATGTAGTTTTCTTGGATGCAGAGTAGTTCATCGAAGAAGAGGAGAGTGGTGTACAACACAATGGGGTCATTTTTTAAAAAGTCATTGTTTGTTGCTTTCCCACATATGGGATCATTCAACCATGTTATTTTTGCATTTGCTTTTTTTCACACAATTTGACATCATTCCATTCACTTCATAGAGTTCAACTCATTCATTTTATCTGGCTGCTTTGGTATTGCATTCTAAGTATGATTACATGCACACATGTTTGCATGTATTTAAATAGATATTGTGCTCCATTCTGTATCATAATCATTAAAAATTTAACATCTTTTCTCTCTCTCTCTCTTTCTCTGTCTCCTTGCAAAGCACAGAAAAACTCATAAGTAACAGCTGCTCTCCCAAGCTAGTCATTTATGCTGTTCTATGATAATGGAAACACAGCCAGGATAGTCAAGCAACTAGAGAGAACAAATACATAGGCTTTACTGTTCAGCCCATGGAAAATTCTATTCTTACCTAAAGACAAAGATATATATTTATGTGTTCATGTGTGAGAAGATGTGGTGGGTAACATAGTGGGATATGCCCCTTTCAGCTTCTTTCTCTCATAGTATAGTACTGTGGCTTGAACAGCAAGATGACAGTGAGATGACTCTGGCAGTCAGACAACTTGTGATATCAGGGACATATGCAACACACTACAGCACCATGGAAAATTCCATTCTAACATAGAGGTAACATTGTGTGTATGTGCATGTCATGTGTGAAAAAAATGAGATATGCTATTTTCAGCTGCAATCTTTTTCTGATTTTATAAGTGTTCATTAAAAAATCTAAAGGAATAGTGAGAATTAGAAAGAAGTAAATATATATTATCAGTAATCTCATTACCCAGAAATGTTTGGTATAGACACATTAGTATGTATAAAAAATTTCCAAATTTTTATTCTTTTCATACATTTCTTATAAACTATTGAAAATCATTTAAAAAATTTAAAAGCATATTTGAAATCCTTCCATCTTCATAGCATTTACTTCATACTTTTGTGAATCACTTTTAAATGAATAATTTCTGTATATCTTCAAAATTTCAATTTCATTTATTTTTCAAACTCCAAAGGTTGTACATGTTTGAGATAAATAAATGCTAGACAAAAATCTGTAAAATTAGATTTAATTGCCCAATCCCATGACTCCCCCTTCCAAGGTATTCTCTGTAAACATATGTATTATTCTAGATATTTTAAATTTCAAATTCTGAAGCTATGGAAAAATAATTATTTTCTCCCTCTCTCAGTGAGAGGTACATAAGTTTTACCAGTATTCTCTGTCATCATAAGAATGCTTATTAAAAAAAAAAAAAAAAAAGAGAATGCTTATAATGACAAAATACTGGGAAATCACTGAATGCCCACCAATGGAAAGCTGTTTGAAAAAATCATGGTAGATCCATAATAAAGCATTTCTGGCAGCTATTAGGCAAAGAATGAGTCGTATCTATATTAATGACATGATATGATGTTTGTATTATTAAGTGAAATGTGTATATATATATATACACACACACACACATACACAATGAATATGCAGGAAAATGTGAAATAATACACATAAGGCTATTAGGTTATTGGGGTTTTATTTGGAGTTTGGCAGTGAGAAAGGAAATGGTTTGTGTGTATGTGAAATTATAATTCCTTTATTTAAGGGCATTATATTATTTTATTTCATTGCTTACAGTGAGCACATGTTAATTTTTAGATTCTGGAAGAAAATTTGATCACAGATTGAAAAAATTAGAAAACCTTTGATTTAATATGGATGCATCAGTTTAAAAACATAATATCTGTCATCATCATTTATTATAGGTTTACAAAGTATAAACTTACTCATAAAAGTGGAAAAATAACACATTGCATAAACTGAATATTTAGAGTCATAAACATAGAAAATAAGTTAATTTTATGAGGTCTTTCACAGAAAAATCCATTGGCCTTGTACACTTTTTTCCTTAAAAGGGACAAAAATTTTATTTATTAAAAATCCTAGTTGATGACAGATAAAGGTAGAGTAAAATTACTTATCAGTATATGTTGTAATAGCATCTGCAAAAACCAAATGAGAGGATATTAAAACAGCTTTTTCAAGAGGCTCTGTTAGGATCATTTACTTGCTCTTGCTAAGCATTTTCTTTTCAAATTTTTAATTCAGCATGTAACTTTGAAGTAGCTGCTCAGTACGGTAAATGGCTATTGTTCTACAAAATGCATGATATTTTAGCAATGTAAAATACCCTGTCACAGCAATTTTCTTCTTGCCAACACACTGCTGTCATAAGAGTCTTCACTTTAATTTATGGTGGGTACTATAACACTGCCAATATTTCCCCAGTCCATTAAAGACTGGTAAATAACTGAGAACTGGCTTAATGTGTGTTTTATAAGTGTACTGCCATGATTTCCCTGAGATCTTTCTGCATCAACCTAATGGATCACAGTGCCTTTTGCACCATGCATCACACCAAATCATTAACTGTGTGTTTCCTGTGTACCAGGAACTGTGCTAAACATTGTACAATCATATTATATAAAATCAGTAATTATCGAAATAGGTAGGTATCATTACTTGTACTTTAAACCAAAGCTTAGGGTTTAAGTTAGTTGTCAGGCAGCAAGTGACAGAGCTAACTTTTGAACACAGGGTTTGGTACTCCAGATGTGCTCTTTATCTGTAAGCTATACGATCTTCAATAGTTTCTGAAGGTATATTGACAGAGTACAACTATATCGGTTCCCCTCAAGTTTATGGGCACTTGAAAGCTATACATCCCATTCCCTAATTAGTTAAGGCCATTGTGCTGTGAACTGAAGTGATGTGCTTTGCTTCTAGGTTGAGTTGTTTAATTGCGAATGTGCAACTTTCTTGCCACTTCACTTCCCTAGCTGTAGTAACTGAGGAAGCCTTGTGCTGAGATGCTGGATAGATCAAGGTTTTCTTGTTTTTCTGTTTTATTTTAAGTGTCCATCTCCAGCTCATTCTGTGCCCAGATGAATTTTAGAACTATTTTCATCCTCCTTGATGTTGTAGCTCTTCCTGAAATCTATATTGATAAGTGATTTTTTAGGAGGTACTGGGATTGAACCCAGGACCTCATACATGGGAGGCAGACGCTCAACCAATTGAGCTGCCTCTGCTTCCCTGACTAAGTGCATTTGTGGCAGGATTTTTCAGTGGCAAATTAGTTGGTAAAACTGTCACCTGCAATGGAATAAGCACATGTAATTAGGGAATTTGAAACTCTTAGGGAAGAGATTGGAATACAATGTTAGTAGGGGAAAGTTCTACGGGAAGAGCCTGGAAGCAGAATGTTGGTAGTGTTGACAATAGCATTAGTAGTGTATGTTGATTACTGCTGGCTGTGATCAGTAAGATATTACGAGAGGGGTAAGTTCAGAAATGAGTTGACTAGTTTGCAAACAGAAATGAAAGGAAAAGAGTCCAGGAATATCAGAACTGGCATGGTTGGAAAGCCGAACTGGTTTTCAACCACAATCAGTAAAAAAATAAAATAAAACTGAGAGAGCTTTTTTTTTTTTTTTTTTTTTTAAAGTTTAGTTATGGATTTATTTTTTTTTTAATTTTTTTATTTTTTATTGACTTTGTAATAATATTACATTAAAAATATATATGTGAGGTCCCATTCAACCCCACCCCCCCACCCCCCTCTCCCCCCCCCCAACAACACTCGTTCCCATCATCATGACACATCCATTGGATTTGGTAAGTACATCTTTGGGCACCTCTGCACCTCATATACATTGGTTCACATCATGGCCCATACTCTCCTCTATTCCATCAAGTGGGCCCTGTGAGGATTTACAATGTCCGGTGATTACCTCTGCAGCACCATCCAGGGCAGCTCCATGTCCCGAAGACGCCTCCACCTGAGAGAGCTTTTGAAGAACAAAGTCCCACTAAAATCTTTCCACTTATTAAATTGCCTCAGGGGGAATATCGAACTAAAAGTGTGGCAACTTTCAATTGAATAAAATCATTTAGAACGAAGATTACATTAAGCATGTGGTCTTCCCGGAGAAAACTGACAGCCTCAAGTTAGTCCACATTAAATCTTGCAGCATTGAGGTGGAGAAAGTGACCACAGTAGTTGCTGAGAGCAGGGAGAGGGAAGAAATGTCATATGGGGGCAGTTTGGGGACTTTGAGTTGTCCTAAATGATATTGCAGGGTCAGATGCTGGACTTTATATATCCTGCCATAACCTACTGAAAGTACTGGGGGAGATTGTGAACTACAGGGTAAACTATTATCCATGTGGTGCAGCAGTGCTCCAAAATGTATTCACCAAGTGCGATGAGTGTGCCACAATGATGGAGGAGGTTGTTGGTGTGGGAGGAGTGGGGTGGAGGGGGTGGGGGGTATATTGGAACCTCTTATATTTTTTAATGCAACATTTTTCTCGTGATGTATATACCTTAAAAAATGCAATTTACTAAAATGATGGGGTGGGGTATATGGGAACCTCTTACGTTTTTTATGTTTTTAAAATGTTTTTTAATGTAACGTTTTTTGTGATCTATTAACTTTAATTTAATGTAAAAATAAAAGAAGTTACAACAATGGTATTTGCTTCCTTCAGTATTCATTAGAAGTGTGAAATACTGATAGATGTCACAATGGTGGTTTTGTTTCTTAGATTATTAATGTAGGTAGGTTAGGTCTTACCACAAATGAGTCATTTTTTAAAATATGCATTTTTTTAATGAGAGGATTTTACAGATAACATCATAATAAAGTGTACTGCTACGTGTTAAAAAATAGGGGATGATGTGGGAGAGGAAGGAGTACACAGGAATCCCTCATAATTTCTATGTAACTTTTCTGTCATCTAATACCTCGTTAAAATAAAGTTTATTATCTTTTTAAAAAATACAGGGAAGTGAGGGTGGGGCAAGATGGCATCAGAGTAAGTGCACCTTCATCATCTCCTACAAAAAAGGGCTGAGTGGGGTCAAAATCCTGCCTGAGTGAGCTGTTTTGGGAACCCACAAAGCGAGAGGCTTTTGGGCATCGATTTGGAGAGAGTGCAACAAAATAGTAACTGCTCAAGGTAAAACTGCAGTTTTCTGGCACTTGTGCCTGAAGCTGTAGAAAGGCTAAACTCTTCCCTTAGGGTAGGTAGCCATGGCGTTGCCCAAAGCCCACAAGTCACATGGCGGTGTTCCTCGAACCCCGTTTTCCCTGAGGCCCACGTTCCCAGAACCCATGTTCCTCAAAACCAGCGCTCCCCAATCCCAGAACCCTGGCATTCGCTGAGCCCACCAGACAAACTCTGAGAATGGGAGGGTTCTGGTGAAGGCTCAGAGGGGCCTGAAGAGTGCGGGTTCAATAGTCTGGACCCCCTTTTTGAGCTTTGGGGAGCTACCAGCTGGCTTGAGTAGAAAATAGGAAGAGGTGAGAGGCCAATCTGCTGAGGCAGCCCAAGTTACCTAAATGCCCTGGGGTAGGGAAAATTGGTCTGGGAGAAGGTGGAGTCAGGCAATTAACTAGGCCTGTACAACACACCTAAGGAAGGGAGACAGCAGGAAGTGCTTGATAGGCTTCCAATAGCATATTTAGGGTACCAACATGGTGTGGGTGCTCTCTTTCAAAGAGACTGAGAGTAGTCATTT
The DNA here is from genome assembly GCF_030445035.2 of Dasypus novemcinctus. Taxonomy (NCBI): domain Eukaryota; kingdom Metazoa; phylum Chordata; class Mammalia; order Cingulata; family Dasypodidae; genus Dasypus; species Dasypus novemcinctus. Next base: position 113,221,924 of record NC_080704.1, on the reverse strand, counting down.
TCTGTGGTGAGATGGTTCACCAGGGTCCCATTTGAATCTCAGAGGGGAGCTCTCATAAGAGCTTCCTACTGCCCTGGGAGAGAGGGAAGTGAAAAAGGGAGAAAGGGGGAAGGACAGATTCCTAATCAGTTTATTCAATTGCAAAGAAGACCCCTTTCTTGAGGGTTTGTCTGGTTTTGTTGCTGTTGTTGTTGTTGTTTTCTTGTCTTTCCTTCCTCTTTGTCCCCCCACCCCCCTTTTTTTCTTTTTTCTTTTTTCTTTTTTTTTTTCTATTAGGTGCTTCAGGCAGTGTTTCTTGTTTGCTGAGCTTCCTCATCTTCAATTTCCTCTTTTTCATGTGTACTGATTTTGGATACCAATTCTATCTCCTTTCCTTTACATCTTTCAATCTTCCATCTTCTGTTGTTGTTCTTACATTCTACCTCTTTTCTTTAGCCCCTAATTTTTCTGGCTTTTTATTTGTAACACCTCTATTCTATTTTCTATCTTTTATTAGCTCTTTTTTATATTTTTAATTTTATTTTTAATTGTATTTTCTAAAGATATATGGATCACAAAAAATGTTACATTAAAAATATAAAGAGGTTCCAATATACCCCACAACCCAACCCACCCCACTCCTCCACATCGACAACCTCTTTCATCATTGAGGCACATTCATTGCATTTGGTGAACACATTTTGGAGCACTGCTGCACCACATGGATAATGGTTTACATTGTAGTTGACACTCTCCCCCAGTACATTCAGTGGGTTATGGCAGGATATATAATGTCCAGCATCAGTCCCTGCAATATCATTTAGAACAACTCCAAGTTCAAAAAATGCCCCCACATCGCATCTCTTCCTCCCTCTCCCTACTCTCAGGAACTACCATGGCCATTTTCTCCACATCAGTGCTACAATTTCTTCCATTACTATTCACAATAGTTCTATAGTAGAATACCAGTAAGTCCACTCTAACCCACATGTTATTCTTCCATCCTGTAGACCCTGGGATGGTGAAGTCTACTCCACCTCTCTATTGAGAGGGGGGCTTAGATCCCACAAGGTTGATGGATGCTATTCCCCTGCTTGCAGTTGTAGGCACTCTAGGTTCCCTGGTGTGGTGGGTGACCATCTTCACCTCCCTGTTAGGTAACCTGGGTAAATCCAACAAACTGGAGAGTAGGAGTTGCAACTCAGATGAGGCTCAGGGCCCAGCTGGCACATGGCTAGTCCAGAGATTCAAGTGTCCTGAGTATACACCATCCCCAGCACCAACCACAGCTTCAGTAAAAGTGACAGAAGAGGCATGTGTAGAAAGGTCACATCTGAGTCCAAATTCATCACACTCAGGAACACAAATTCCAAAGTAGGGCTCACTGACAAGGCACTAGATTCCAGAGCCATCTGACATGACTTAGAGCCTGTGTGTCTCTCTGTAGCCCTCAGGAGCACCTGTACCTGGGGTTGTATCTACTTTGGCTGTCTCTGGGATCCTGCTAAGTTGTGTGTAAGTGCGACCCCTCTGATGACCTCCCAACTCTTTTTTGAAGACTCTTAGCCATATAAACTCATTTGTCTTTACCATTTCCCCCTTTTATTCAAGGTATTTTTCTAGTTGCATCACCAGTTAGTGATTGGTAGTAATCCCTTCATGCCAGGGAGGCTCATTCCCGGGAGTCTTGTCACATACTGGGGGGAAGGTAATGCATTTACATGCTGAGTTTGGCTTAGAGAGGGGCCACATTTGAACAACATGGAGGCTTTCAGAAGATAACTTTTAGGCACCCTGCAGCTCTAGGCCTAATTGAAATTTCAGGCACACAGGCTCATAAGCATAGTCATCAGTATCAAGGGTTCATCACTGGACCATCCTTCTTCACTGGTCTTTGCCCTTGCACTTGAGGGATTGTTGCTGTTCCATTGGGGAATGTGACAGAGCTCCTTTGGCTAGGGAATCAGGACTCCCTCAGTTGTCATTTGTAACTGCAACTAGTATGAAAATATATAATGAATATCCAAATATTTTGATATACCCTATATACATGCCCTGGAGAACTCCATCATAACCATGTGCCCCCATCAGTAACACTGCAAACCAGTGTTCCTCCCCTGCCATAGTCGAACACATTTGTGGTTCAAAACTTAAAAAATGAAGTCTAATATGTTGCCAAATTCAATTAGTAGGAAAATGAAATAGTAATGATAGGTTTAAAGATTAGAAATAAAATACCTAATAATTTAGGAAAAAAAACTAAAATAAAGTAAAAAAGAAATTGGAGTATTAAAATAGAAAAGTACCATAAAACTTTTTTTTGACTTTTGCCTTTCATCACTGTAAGAGGTGTTGCCCTATATGTACAGTGGCAAACAATTTCTTTCATTCCTTTCTCAGTGTCTACATACTTATTTTTAATTTTGTCTTCAAAAAGTTTTTGATCACAGTAAAGTCACATATACAGTATAGGGGTCTCACATATATCCAACATCTAACCCTTTCCCCCTTCTCCAGAAATGCTCTTTTTACATGTTTATGTTATATTTGCTGTAGCTGATTTACAGATATTGAAACATAGCTGCCAAACTTGGTTCCATTTTGGTTTACATTTTAGACTGTACAATTTTCTAAATTTTTATTTACATTATGGCTTACATTTTAGCCCATAGACTTTTATAAGTTTTTGGTGAAATTTAACAGGTCATATATCCATCATTGCACGACATGGTGGAACACTACCATTGCCCTCCACTTACCCTGCTTCCATCTGTTCTATTACCCTCCCCCAACCCCGGGCCCACAGTGACAACCAAGCTTCACTGCTTGAAGGACCACATTCACAGATACTTGCAACAATGTTGAGGGCTTGACACTCTAGACTGTCCTCCCCCATTGCAAGCCACCAGTTCTCTCGAGAGACACAATTCCCTACGTTTGAGAACATCAGGCCTCCCCAGGATGGGGTACACCTTCCCACTCATTGTATAGGTATCCACCCAATGATGTAATACCCTATAAGAAGATGATCACTCACACACTCCCTAGAAAACTGCCCCTGTGCCAGTTGCCCCCCATTAAGCACCTTAAACAGGTAAACTTCCCTTATTATATTTTTTAAGGTTTTCTAAACATTATAGTTTCAACCACATACCCGACAATCTCCCATGTTCATTTGTTCCCCCAAACCTCCCCTCAATTCCTTGGGCCATGCGACCCATCCTCCACACCCTAACCCCTCTCAAGCCTGCATATCCCCACCCAATAGTATCCCTATGCCCCATCCTTTCCCTTCCCTGTACAACTACTTACCTCCACTTTATTATAGTTTTCTCCTATGAAGCATCAGCTCACAACCTTCCTCTCTCCCTCAATTTTCTATAAGCCTATCATCCAGTCTCTTCCTCTCTGAGATAGCTTGGTTTGCTTATTTCATATCAGAGAGATCATGTAGTATTTGTCCTTCAATGCCTGGCTTGCTTCATTCAACATAAGGTCCACAAGATTCATCCATGTTATCCTGTGTGTTTGTACTGTATTCATTCTTATAGCTGAATAGTATTCCATTATATGTATAGACCACATTTTGTTTATCCATTCATCACCTGATGGGCATTTGGGTTGATTCCAACTTTTGGCAATAGTGAATAGTGCTGCTATGAACATTGCTATGTGCATATCTGTTTGTGTCCTTGTTTTCATTTCTTCTGGGTAGATATCCAGCAGTGGAATTGCTGGGTCATATGGCAAGTATATAGCTAGTTTTTTGAGAAACTACCAAACTGTCCTCTAGAATGGCTGGATCCTTCAGCATTCCCACCAGCAGTGGATGATTGTTTCCATTCCTCCACACCCTTTCAACACTTGTAGTCTTCAGTGTCTTTAGTAGTGACCAGTCTTATGGGAATAAGATGGTATCGCATTGTAGTTTTGATTTGCATTTCCCTCATAGCTAGTGATTTTGAACATCTTTTCATGTGCTTTTTAGCCAGTTGTATTTCTTCTTTGGAGAAATGTCTGTTCAAATCTCTTGCCCATTTTTAAAATGGGTTGTTCATCTTTTTATTTTCAAGTTATATGATTTATTTTAATATGCAGGAGATTAGTTTCCTATCAGATATATGGTTTCCACATATTTTTCCCATTGGGTAGGCTGTTTTTTCCTTTTCTTTACAAACTCCTTTGAGGTACAAAAGGCTTTAATTTTATGAAGGTCCCATTTATCTATTTGTTCTTTTGCTGTTCATGCTTTGGGTGTAAATTTCATGGAGCCATTTCCTATTATAAGTTCCTGTAAATGCTTCCCTACATTGTTTTTCTGGTCTTTATGGTCTTGGCTCTTATATTTAGGTCTTTGATCCATCTTGAGTTGATTTTTGTATAAGGTGTGAGTTGGTAATCCTCTTTCATTCTTTTACATATGGATATCCAATTCTCCAAGCACCATTTGTTGAAGACGTCATTCTCTCCCAGTTTAGTGGGCTTGGTGACCTGGTTGAATACCAGATGACTGTATATGTGATGAACTACATCAGAACTCTCAATTTGGTTCCATTGGTCAGTGTTATGATTATGCTATTATTTGAACTCGGCCAGGTAATTTTGATCAGATGTTTGGTCAAGCAAGCACTGGGCTAACAGTAATGTAAGGGCATTTATGGACTTTATTCACCATTGGCTTTACTGCAGTGGTAAACCATAGATCGCTGGTTATAATTACATCTATCAGGGAGATTGCCATCAGCAAGAGTGACACTTAACACAATCAGTTGAATGCCTTAAAAGGTGAAGTGATAATAGCACTGAGAAAGAATTTCCCAGCACATTTTGGACAGCCAACATCTTCCAGAATTCATCAAGAACCTTCATTGGACTTTCATTGCATCCTCTGGTTCAGCCTGCCTGTGGAACCTGGAACTGTGCATCCCCACAGCTGTGTGAGACACTCTTATAGAATCACATGCTATTGACAGATATCTCTTGCTGATTCTTTTTCCCTAGAGAACCCTGAGTAATACGGTCAATATGTCTATCCTTGTGCCAAGAACATGCCATTTTCACCACTGTAGTTTTGTAGTATGGTTTGAAGTCAAGTAGTGTGATTCATCCAATTTCATTTTTCATTTTCAATATGTCTTTGGCTATTCAGGGGCTCTTTCTTTTACAAATAAATTTCATCGTTAGTTTTTCCAGTTTGTCAAAAAGTGCTGTGTTGATTTTATTGGGATTGCATTGAATCTATAGATCAGTTTGTGTAGGGTAGATATCTTAATGATATTTAGTCTTCCTGTCCATGAACAGGGAATATTCTTCCATTTATTTAAGTTTTCCTTCATTTCCTTGAACAGTATTGTGTAGTTTTCTGTGTCTGTCTTTTACATCTTTAGTTAAAATTATTTGTAGGTATTTGAGTTTTTGATTTACTATTTTAAATGTTATTTGTTTCTTGATTTTCTCCTCAGATTGCTCATTATTGGTGTACAGAAATGGTATTGATTTTTGCACATTGATCTTATAACCTGGAACTTTACTGAACTCATTTATAAGTTCTAGAAAATTTGTTGCAAATTTCTCAGGGCTTTTTTATGTATAGGGTCATGTTGTCTGCAAATAGTGAAATTTTCACTTTTTCCTTTCTGGTTTGGATGCTTTTATATCTGGTTCTTGTCTCAGTGCTTGAGCAAGTAATTCTAACACAATGTTAAATAGGAGGGGTAATAGTGGTCATCCTTGTCTAGTTCCTGATCTTAGAGGGAAAGATTTTAGGATTTTGCCATTGTAAATGATGTTAGCTGTGGGTTTTTCATATATACCCTTGATCATGTAGCAGATTTGAGAACTCTTCCCAAAACTGAACTGTGTATTTATTGACACATGGAACTGCATTAAATAAAGCCTACTAAGTTTTTGAAACAATTGATTGTTTAAATAAATCATGAGCTTCACCTTAGAGAATCTGTTGAAAAGACTTAATATAATTATTAGGCCACCAAAATTATATAAGAAACAGTCAATGAAATATGCCTCCCAACGAAGAGGTGTTCCTTAATGTTCACTTCAGTTATAACTAAGGAAGAAAATGGAAAAGGAATAACTATCCAGAGTGTGAGTCATGGAGCCACAGAACAGTGGGCAAGGTAAATGATATGAAGGAAAAATTAAATGTCTAATAAAGGAACATCCCTAACCTCCAGGGTAACAGATATTCATAATGCCTATTGTATGACAGTTTGTCTCCTATTCTTTGCCTCTGCAAATTAGAGTGTTTATTGTGGTTATTTATTCCTGTTCTACCATTGCAGATCAGGTGGGTTGAGGGCTGATGATTTGTATTTTTAGTTCACAGGTCTCACTACGAAGTGGAGCCACAACTTGACCTGATGGAAAAAGTACCACAAATTTTAAAAAAATATTTATTTATTTATTTTTCTCCCCTTCTCCCCCATCCTGGTTGTCTGTTCTCTGTGTCTATTTGCTGTGTCTTCTTTGTCCACTTCTGTTGTTAGTGGCATGGGAATCTCTGTTTCTTTTTGTTGTGTCAGCTCTCTATGTGTGTGGCACCATTCCTGGGCAGGCTGCACTTTCTTTTTTTTTTCTTTTTTTTTTAATATTTATTTTTTATTATTATTATTTTTTAATTACATTAAAAAAAATATATGAGGTCCCATTCAACCCCACCGCCCCCGCCCCCCACTCCCCCCACAGCAACACTCTCTCCCATCATCATGACACATCCATTGCACCTGGTAAGTTCATCTCTGAGCATCACTGCACCCCATAGTCAATGGTCCACATCATAGCCCAGACTCTCTCACGTTCCATCCAGTGGGCCCTGGGGGGATCTACAATGTCCCGTAATTGTCCGTGAAGCACTATCCAGGACAACTCCACGTCCCGAAAACGCCTCCACATCTCATCTCTTCCTCCCGTTCCCCACACCCAGCAGCCACCATGGCTACCGTTCCCACACCCATTCCACATTTTCTCTGTGGACATTGGATTGGTTGTGTCCATTGCACACCTATGTCAAGTGAGGGCTTAGATTCCACATGGGTACTGGATGCTCTCCTCCCGCTTCCAGTTGTAGACACTCTAGGCTCCATGTTGTGGTGGTTGACCTTCTTCAACTCCATGTTAGCTGAGTGGAGTAAGTCCAATAAATCAAAGTGTAGGAGCTGAAGTCTGTTGAGGCTCTGGGCCTGGGTGTCATATTATCAGTCCAGAGATTCAAATCCCCTACATATATCTTAAACCCCGCACCAACTACAATTCCAATAAAGTAGCAAACCTTCTTCTTTTAAGTAATTTTAGATTTGTGGTCCACCACTTCCTTGAAAAATTTGGTGATAGAGTATACTTCATGTAGGGCATAAATAAATTGATTGGTGCAAGTGGTGAATTATAGCAGACACAGCTTACTTTATCTTTGAATTTAAGGCAAGTCTCTTACAGACAGCATATAGTTGAGTAATGCTCTCTTTATCCATTCTGCCAAACACTGTATTTTTCACTGGAGAGTTAATCCATTTACATTTAAAATCACTACTGATGATACATGATTTCTTCTGCTATTTTGCTATTTAGGCTTTGTCTTATACCATTCTGTTCCTCACTTTTTCTTGTGTTGTACCATATTGAGTGCTTTCTCATTTCTATCACATCAAGTGCCCTAACTAATATCCACTTAATCTTACCTTTCATTTCAGCTGTGGCTGGGGTGAGCAGTTCCTTTCTAGTTGATCATGCCTGATCTCAAGTTTGGGCCACGAATCTCCACTTTGATTCAGGGCTCTTCCAGTGTTCTAGACACCTGCATAAATTGGGGTAACCATTTGACCATTAGGGTTTGGAAACCATGGATAAATAATCCCTCTTTCAGTCCTTTGGGTAGACAATTTTGTAGGCATTGTGTACATTTCTTAAGAGATCCCAGTGGAATAAAACACTTTTTTTTTCCCATACAAGCAAGGCCAAGAGTGTTTCCTTATATTGGCTTTTCCCCATTCTCTGTTTCTGCTCCATACTCCCTCACTCCTGCTGCCTTGGATCACCTCTAGAATAACTACTTGCCTGCAATTGCTTTTGTAGGCCTCTACTTTCAGGGGAACCCAAGCTAAGACATGAGGTTTAATGAACTGTGAGAACCACTCCCAATTCTTCACACTTGCACACTGAAACCAGAATTTCTGTTAAATACATCCGTATGAATTTATTTGTCCAACTCTAAATTTTATGTTCTTTTCCCCTGGCCTAGTATGCTTATAATACACCACAACACAAATGCCCTAGTTTTTAATAATAAAAATTAGTAAAATTTTGCAATACTTTTGCTATGTAACTATCTCCTCCCAGGTCAGACTTTGTAATTGTCTGCCAGGGAATGCTATGATATGACTCTAGTTACAGGTCTGGAGGCAAAGAATGACAGACTTTGTGAGGGAAATACTTCAGATGCGTTCATTCCAGGGCCTTCTATTGATAATACCCTTCAGAAATCTTCCTTTTGGTGTTTACTCTAGGTAGGCTCACTAGATTTAATTGCATCTGGGGCTTAGCTCTACATTTCCAGGTAAAAAAGTTTTTAAACACATATTCGTATGATTTCAATCCATTAAGTGCATTGCAAAGCAAACAAGATAAAATGCATCTTAGCTTTTTTTAAATTAATTAATTATTTATTTTTATTTCTTTAATTCCACATCAGCACTGTGCATGGGCCAGCTCCACATGGGTCCAGGAGGCCCGGGACTTGAACCGCGGACCTCCCATGTGGTAGATGGACACCCTAACCACTGGGCCAAAGTCCGTTTCCCACATCTTGACTTTGATGAATGTGCCTTACTTAATCACTCCTCTAAGCTCATCTTGCAAGGGTTCCTTTCTATACTGAGAGCTGGTTCCTACCAAGTTCAAGAACATTTTGCTTCCAGCACATCTAAGGTTGCCCTGTGTAATGATTAAGTTCATGTGTTATCTTGGACAGATAATGGTGCACAGTTATTTGGTCTAGCAGGAACCGGCCTAATTTTTACTGTGAAGATATTTCATGGACTTAAATCATCAGTAAGTTGATTGCATCTGTGGCTAATTACATCTACAATCAACTGAGGACATTGCCTTCAGCAATGAGAGACATCTTATTCGATCAGTTAAAGATTTTAAAAGAAGTAATGATTTCAGCAGTGAGAAGAAAGAATTTTCATTTCTACTTCAGCCAGCCAGCATTTCCTGGGATATTCAATGAAAACCTTCACTGGAGTTCCCAGCTTGCAGCCTGCACAATAGCATTTGGACACGTGCGTTCTCACAGTTGTGTCAGACAATTTTATAAAGTATCATAATATTTACAGATATCTCCTGTTGGTTCTGTTTTCTTAGTGAACCCTGACTAACATGGGTTTGGGACTGAAAGTGGTCCTTGAGAAACAGAATCATAAAAATGTGCTTTCTGAATTACTTCTGGGGTTTTTGAAATTGGCACTCTACTCTGATTAGATTCAAAGGCACTAATGACTCTATTTCTAATAATCAAGATGAAACTGGTAGCCCACAGCATGAGGTGGCATTAGAGATATGCAAAATATCACCACTGAATATGGCTACTCACATCCTTACAAGAGGCAAGGCTCTAGGTTTGAGTATTTTGACACCTTAACAGAGATTTGTTGAGCTAAAAGGTATAATGATGTTGGCTGATTGTTCCTAAATATACTGGATACATTTATAAAAGAAAGGGATGAGTTAAAGCCTTCAAATTTGCAAATTAACTACAATGAGATATCATCTCACACATCACAGAATGTCCATTTAAAAAAGACCCAGAAAACAATAAGTGCTGAATAAACATGGAGAAATAGAAACACTCCTTCTATGTTGGTGGGTATGTAAAAAGGTGCAGCTTCTATGGAAGACAGTTTGGTGGTTCCTCAGAAAGCTAAATATAGAACTGCCATATGACTTGGCAGCCCCTCTACTAAGAATATATCCAGAAGAACTGAAAACAGTGACGGGAACAGACATTTGCACATTAATATTCATAGCGGCTTTATTCACAATTGCCAAAAGATGGAAACAACCCATGTGTCCACCAACTGATGAATGGATAAATAGAATGTGGTATATACATATGATGGAATTCTATGCTTTAGTAAGAAGAAATGAAATTGGGACACACATGAAAGCTTGGATGAAACTTGAAGACATTATGCTGAGTGAAGTAAACTACCCACAAAAGGACAAATATTGCACGATTTCACTATTATGAACTACATGAAAAATAAAGAGTTAGAACCTAGAATATAGGTTACTAGGAGGTAGAATGAGGGCTGAGAATGGGTACTGATGCTTAATGTATGTAGAATTTTTAATTAACTAGACAGTAAAAATGTGGAGATGGATAGAGGTGATGGTAACACATTATAGTGCATATAACTAACAGCTGGCTTATAAATGAGATTGTGACTGAAAGGAGTAGTCTAGGGATGTAAATGTCAATGGAAAGAAAGCTAGAGAATAATCTAGGGACTGAATAACATAGTGAACACAGAGGCAGATGAGGATTGTGGTTAACAGTACAAATACAAGAATGTTTTTCTATGAACTAGAACAAATACACATCACAGTTACAAGGTGGTATGTCTATGGAGATACATGGGTAAAATACAATTAATGTAACTTATGGACTATAGTTAACAGCAATTTGTAAGATTCTTACATCGAAGTCAAAGAAATTACAGTGTTAAAAATAGAGGTATATTTAAAAATATACCAAATATATGCTATAGACCATAGTTAGTGGTAATATTCTGATGATGTTCTTTCATAATCTGTAGCAAATGTTCTACAACAAAATACTATATGCATGGAGGGGTTCTATGTGGGAGTTTTGCACATTGTGGATGATCGTTTTGTACATTCACAACTTCATATATACATACATATAATTTGTAATTTATGTGCTGCATGAAGGATGTGTAAGTTTCTATGTGTGCTCTGTAAGAAAATCTTATTTCCTGCAGTCACACACTTGAGATCTCTGACAACCAGACCCAGAACTCATTGTGTGGAGTGGCAGAATTACAATGGAAGCCAAATTCCCAATCTTACAGGATGTCTGCTGTTAAAGTGAGGGCACTGATTGGAAAGGAAGGGGATCCTGAAAACAGGAATGGGGACATATAGGTTGATAAGGATGGCAGTGCAGACATTGAAACCTTAGATTCTGCTGAGTCTTTGCCAGTTAAACCTGTAGTGATCTTCTCTGAGGAAATGACCACCTGAAATCCAGCATGCCCCACATTTTCTGCCATCCAAACTCCACCTGAATATATAAGCCCAACTCTTTCTCAGGAACTTGTAAACACTTCCCTGAGGCAAAAGTCATCACTCCTCTGTCTGAAGAAGTTAATTCTCTTTCACCAGGTGAAACAACAGCAGAATGCCCTAAGGTAATTGGCTTGCAAAACACTTCTAATTCTTCTTAAGTCCCACCTTCATCACACCTATTTACTTACAGACCTATAACTAGATGGAATTCCCAACGGGTTCCATATATAAAGCATGACCCACGAGGAGGTGTGCTACACTTCAAAAGAACTGCATGATTTTCTAATTTATATCAACATAAATCAGGGGGAATATGGATATGGATGGATAGAAAGAGTGTGTGTTGATGGCTGTAAGAAACATGGTTAAGTTTAGTTTTCACATAAAAGTGATATAAAGCAGAGAGAATAAAATTAATGTAATCTGGCAGTCTATTACATAAACCATCCATGCCCGAGTTAAACAGGAACAAAGGAAACCAGGCTAAGCCTATCCTACAACCAGTAAAAAGGGCGTGCAAAGAAAACCATGTCAATCCAAAATCTGGACTAAATTCCATTCCTTATTCAGTAAAAGAGCAAGTAAAAGCCAAAAGTGTGGGAATGTAATAAGGGAAACTGTTAATCAAAGACTGAAGGACTTACATGGAAAAGTTAGATCTCTTGAATAGGCTGCAAACTCTGAAGTATCCAATCAATGGAGAAAACAGGGGAGGGCTTGCGTGCGAGGGTTAGGGGTATAAATGGTATCATTTTCTTTTGTTCAGGGCTTCAGCCATGTTTTCTGGTTGTGTGCCCCTTCTTGCAAGATTGAGAATAAATTCTTCTCTTCTCCACAATTGGATAAGCCTTATTTTCTTCCAGGACCAGATTTCTTTCTAACAATGGTGGAAAGAATATAGTTTGATCAGGCTGAATTTTATTGTTAAGGGTCCACTAAGCAGAGATTCTTGATTCAATGTTGTAGTATGAAGAGTTAGAAAGTATTCTAACAGTTTGTTCAAGTGGTTGGCTGAAATATGGTCCAAAATATGGACAACATTACCTGAAGTTAAAATGCTAACAATGCCCTGGTAAAATGTAGGTGAGGGAATCCAAAGACTTAGAGAGACTGGAATGCTAGAGTGGATTTATCATGTAAGACCTGCTCACCCACTCCAGGAATGTCCAGATGATGCACCTTTCACTAGTAGTGTGAGGAACAGATTTGTGAGTCTAACTCCATCTTTTGTGAAGAACTCTAGTTGCTTCTCTCTGTAAGTCAGATATTATCATGGGAAATGCTGTCATCCTTAAACAGAAAGGGAATGATTGGATCCTGGGTTGGCAGAAGTAAAGTGGCAGCACTTAACCACCAAAGAGAAGGTGGACATGTTACCATAATGGACAGTAGACTCAAAGCAGCAATCAAAATAGCCTAAATCTCAGAGTCCTATGGCACTGACTAGTAGACCATGGGATACATAGAAGTAAAACAAATGGGCAGTCAGTGTACTAAATTCTTACTTGATCTGTATAATCAGAAGAGGTCTAGGCTAAGAGAACAGAAGTCTAACTTGAATGACAAAATCAGAGTCATGACCCCTTAGTCAATTCCCCAACCTGACACCCAAGGCCCCTTGAGTAAGGGGAAGGTTGGGTACCCTTGGGGAAGCACCATGTTACACAGACAAAAATTTCTACTGATAATCTTACTCCCAGTCTTTCCCAAAGAGACCTATGGCTTTTTACCATTGTAACTGAGCATTGGGGAAAAGGACATTTTTAGATATTTGGGAGATTATTAGACACTGACACAGAAGCGACATGAATTCCAGGAGACCCAAAATATCACTGTAGTCCACCAGTCAGAGTATGGGCTTATGTAGGTCTTGTAATCAATGGGGTTTTACCATAAGTTCATATTATAGTGGGTCCAGTGGGTTCCCAGACCCACTGTTGGTTATTACCCCAGTTTTGGAACACATAATTGGAATAGACATACTCAGCCACTGGCATAATCCCCACATTGGTTCCCTGATTTGTGGAGAGCTATTATGGCAGAAAATGCCAAGTGGAAGCCACTAGAATTGCTCCTAACTAGCAAAAGAGTAAATCAAAAACAATACTCAATAATTGGAGGGGTCACAGAGATTAGTGCCACCATCAAGACTTCAGGAATGTAAGGATGGTGATTGTTAACACATCCCCATCCAACTCTCCTATTTGGCCTTGCAGAAAACAGATGGGTCTTGGAGGATGACTGTAGATTATCATAAATTTTAAAAGTTGGTGACACCAATTTGCAGTGGTCTTCCAAATGTTTTAACATTGTATGAGCAAATCAACACATCCACTGGTGCCTGGTATGCAGCTATAGATCTGGCAAATGCTTTCTCAATTATTAATAAGTACTACCAGAAACAGTTTGCATTCAGCTGGCAAGGCCTGCAATATAATTCACTGCCTTACCTCAGGGGTATATCAACTCTCCAGTCTTATGTCATAATATTAACCACAGGGAACTAGATTGTCTCTCCCTCCCATAAGACATCACACTGGTCCATTATTTTGATGGCATCATGTTGATTGGACTAGTGAGCAAGAAGTAGCAACTATTCTAGACTTATTAATACCTTAATGGTAAGGCATATGTGAGTCAGAGAATGGGAGATAAAACCAACAATAATACAGGAGACTTCCATCTCAGTGAAATTTCTAGGTATGCAGTGGTGTGGGGCATGTCAAGATATCCCTTTTAAGGTGAAGGATAAGCTGTTGTATCTGGTCCCTTGTATGACAAAAAAGAGGCAGAATGCCTAGTTGGTTACTTTGGATTTTGGAGGCAACAAGTTCTTCAGTTAGGTGTGTTACTCTAGTCCATTTACCAAGTCACCAGAAAAGCTGCTAGTTTTGAGTGGGTACCAGAACAAGAGGAGGCTCTGCAATAGGTTCAGCCTAGGGTGGAAGCTGCTCTACCACTTGGGCAATATGATACAGCAGATTCAATGGTGCTGGATCTGTCAGTAGTAAATAGAAAGCCTTTGGTAGACCCCTAATGGAGAATCAAAATGTAGGCAAACTGCAACCAGGGGCTGCAATGAAAGTGGAATGATGGTTCTTGATGAGTTCTGGAAGATGTTGGCTGTCCAAAGATGAGCTTGGAAATTCTCTCTCAATGCTGGAATAACTTCCCCTTTTAAGGCATTCAACCGATTCGGTTAAGTGTCACTCATTGCAGATGGCAATCTCCCCGATTGATGTAATTATAACCAGCTACCAATGATTTACCACTGCAGTAAAACCAATGACGACTAAAGTCCATGAATGCCCTTGTATTACAGTTAGCCCAGTGCTTGTTTGACCAAACAATAAGGCACAATTACCTGGCCGAGTTGACACAATAGCCTAACTATCACAGTCCACCCCTTGTCAAAACGGCAACTATACACATTATCTTAAACCATACTTATTCTCTAAGTAAAAACAATAACACACATGCATATATATATTTCCAACTAACAATATTCAACTTTCCTGCATACAACCAGAAATACACTAATTCCATGCAGAATAGGGTACAATTTCTTGGGTAATATTCACTCTCAAACTTGATATCCACAAATATGACATGAAACAGATACAACTTGTTTTATGATAAGGGAAAATTTGGGGGAAGAAGACAAAGAAATTCCTTTTGTGTATGTATACAACCATCATCATAATGAAACAAGGAAGAAAGACTCATGACCATTACAGTCCTTGTTTCTGTAACTGGTTGCGTGGACGAAGTTCATATTTATCACTACCTACTTCCACTACCCATTCCATGTTTTCATCACCCTCGGCAAGCACTTTAGCTGACTGTGGTTCTTTGCCTGATGGTGTGACCCACACTTTCGTTCCTGAAGATTCTGGGCCATTCTTAGTCCTGCTTGGATTGGGTTGTTGCAATTTTCCATTGACTTTAATCATAGGACATGGCGGTACTAGGAGATGCCCCAGAAGATCTCCTCTATTCCAGGTAAACACTTCTTTACCCCCATTATGTAGATGCAGTCTTATTTACCCTTGATAGTCAGGATCAATCACCACAGCCAGTACAGTAATTTCCTTTTTTGACTATTGACTCAGAGGTAAGAGGAGTCCAAAGTGGCCAGGTGGCAGTTTTAACTTCCAGTTCAATGGAATCATTGTTGTATTCCCTGGACACAGGCCCTCCTCCTTTTGGAACTAAAACCTGTAGACCAGCAGAGTTTGAGGTTGCAGGGACAGGAAGCAAATATTTTCCTAGTGGGTCCCTAGGGGTAATAGTGAGTGGTGCCACTCCCATTTCCACCCCTTGATTCCTGCACCCATGGATTCTGGTTATGGGAGAAACAGCACCATAAAGTGGATGCAGATTTAGAGCATACACAGCCTCCAGGAGACCATTACTCCAGCCCTGCAAGGTATTGCCACATAGCTGGCACTGTGTTTGAGTCTTCAAAAGGCCATCCTGCCATTCTATCAATCCAGCTGCTTCAGAGTCATGGGCAACATGGTAAGACCAGTGAATTCCATGGACATGTGCCCATTCCTTCTCACCTTTTACTGTGAAATGGGCTTCTTGATCAGAAGCACTGCTGTGTGGAATGACATGGTGGTAGATAAGACATTCGCTAAGTCCATGGATGGTAGTTTTGGAAGAAGCATTGCATGCCGGAAATATAAACCCATATCCAGAGTATGTGTCTATTCTGGTTAAAACAAATCACAGTCCCTTCCGTGGTGGAAGAGGTCCAATGTAGTCAACCTGTCAACAGGTAGCAGATATGGTGCCATATCTGGGGTTGAGTGTGGGTCTCTGTTGCTGGCAGACTGGGCACTCAGCAGTGACTGTAGCCTAGTCAGCCTTGGTAAGGGGAAGTCTGTGTTGCTGAGCCCATGCATAACCTCCATCCCTACCTCCATGACCATTTTGTTGATGAGCCCACTGGGCAATGACAGGAGTGGCTGGGGAAAGAGGCTGAGCATTTGTCATAGAGCAGGTCATCTTATCCACTTGATTATTAAAATCTTCCTCTGCTGAAGTTACCCTCTAGTGAGCATTCACTGGGACATAAAATTTTCATGTTTTTGCCCACTCAAAAATGTCTATCCACTTACCTCTTCCCCAGACCTCCTTGTCACCAAATTTCCAATCATCTTCCTTCGAAGTCCCTGACCATCCACCCAAACCATTGGCAACAGCCCAGGAATCAGTGTACAAATGCACCTCTGGTGATTTCTTCCTTCAAGAAAAATGAACAACCAGGTGCACTGCTCGAAGTTCTGCCAATTGGGAGGATTTGCCCTCACCACTGTCCTTCAGGGATGTTCCAGAAAGGGGCTGTAGTGCTGCTGCTGTCCACACTTTTGGGTGGTATCTGTATATCATGCAGAACCATCTGTAAATCAGGCCTGAGGTTTCTCTTCCTCAGTCAACAGATTGTAAGGTGCTCCTCAAGAGACCAAAGCTGTGGGCTGGGAAAAAGAAGGTGACATGGTAGGGGTGGTGACCATGGGACTTTAGGCTACTTCCTCATGTAATTTACTTGTGCCTTAAGGACCTGCTTGTGGCTGAGCGTGAGGGTGTCATCCTCGCTCAGGCCCAAGAGTCGGGGGGGCTTGCTCCTGCTGAACCACCGGCGGGGGGTGCCCCAAGAGGGAGCACCGGTTCTCCAGGCGTGGGGGACGCGCGGTTGGGGAAAAACCACGGAGACCGCTTGAGCGCAAGAACAGGTCTGCTTTATTGCGGAAGTACACTTGGTTATATAGGCAGGGAAGGGGGTGGAGTATGAAGGGGAGAGCAGGGCGGAGGGGTGGCTGCGGATTGGCTAAAGCTGGGGGGCAGACCTCTGGTAATATGCCGTAAGCAGTTACTGGGGAAGAGGGCAGATTGTAGGTTGGTAATATGGGCGGGACTGGCGAGAAGGGCGGCGGGGGCTGAAAGGGGAGGAGGGGTGGAGAAAGGCGGTAACACCTGCTCAAGCCCTGTCTTGTACATACCACTTCTACTTTATTATGGAGTGCTGCTGTGCCCAACCAACTTATGGTTTGCTGGGTCAGACAATATCCAGCTCATGATAGACAACTCAGGTCTCATGGTAAATTGATGGCCCATGGTTAAGCATTCAGTCTCTACTAAGGCCCAGTAGCTGGCCAAAAGCTGTTTCTAAAAAGGGGAGGAGTAGTTATCTGCAGAGGATGGCAGGGCTTTGTTCCAAAATCCTAAGGGTCTGCATTATGATTCTCCTATAGGGGCCTGCCAAAGGCTTCAGACAGCATCTCTATTTGCCACTGAAACTTCCAAGCAACATTGGATCTGCTAGATCATATGGCCCAAGTGGTAGTGTAGCTTGCACAGCAGCCTGGACCTGATGCAGAGCCTCTTCTTGTTCTGGTCCCCAAACAAAATTATCAGGTAAATGGGCCGGAGTAGCACACCCAAATGAGGAATGTGTTGTCTCCAAAATCCAAAGAGACCAACTAAGCATTGTGCTTCTTATTTTGGTCATAGGAGGGGCCAGATGCAATAGCTTATCTTTCACTTTAGAAGGGATATCTCTCCATGCCCCATACCACTGGACACCTAGAAATTTCACTGAGGTGGAAGGACCTTGCATTTTACTTGAATTTATCTCCCATCCTCTTTCATGCAAATGTCTTACTAATAAGTCTAGAGTCTTTGCTACTTCTTGCTCTCTAGGTCCTATCAACATGATATCATCAATACAATGGGCCAGTGTGATGTTTTGTGGGAGGGAGAAATGATCAAGATCCCCACAGACAATATTATGACATAGGGCTGGAGAGTTGATATACCCCTGAGGCAAGACTGTGAAGGTATATTGCTGGCCTTGCCAGCTGAAAGCAAACCAATTCTGGTGGTCCTTACTAATAGTAATTGAGAAAAAAATCATTTGCCAAATCAACAGATGCATTCCGGGTACCAGGGGACATGTTGATTGGCTCGAGCAATGATACCACATCTGAGACAGCAGCTGCAATTGGAATCACAACCTGGTTAAGTTTAAGATAATCTACTGCCATCCTCAAAGATTGATCTGTTTTCTTTACAGACCAAATAGGAGAGTTGAATGAGGATGTGGTTGGAATCATCAGCCCTGCATCCTTCAAATCCCTGATGGTGGCACTAATTTCTGCAATCCCTCCAGGAATCCAGTATTGCTTTTGGTTTACTATTTTGCTAGGTAAGGGCAGTTCTAGGAGCTTCCACTTGGCTTTTCCAACCATTATAGTTCTTACTCCACAGGTCAGGGATCCAAAGTGAGAATTCTGCCAGTTACTGAGTATATCTATTCCAATTATTCATTCTGGAACTGGGGAAATAACCACAGAATGGACCCTGGGACCCACTGAGCCAACTGTGAGATGAAACTGAGCTAAAACTTCATTAATCACCTGATCTCCATAAGCCCCTACTCTGACTGGTGGGCCACAGTGATGTTTTGGGTCTCCTGGAATTAATGTCACTTCTGAGCCAGGGTTTAAAAATCCTCAAAATGTCTGATCATTTCCTTTTCCCCAATGTACAACTATTCTAGTAAAAGGCTGTAGATCTACTGTGGAATGGTGGGAGGAAGATTAACAGTATAAATGTTGGGCAGTTTAACAGGATCCTTCCCCACGGAGACCTGGTCTCCTCCTTATTCCAGGGGCTCTGGGTCTGTGAACTGTCTCATTTCTGGGAATTGAATAAGGGGCTGTGATCCCCTGTGTACTTTGAGTTAGAGTTTCATTCACTTGACCTAGAACCCTTCTGTTTATAGAGATCCAGAAGAAATTTAGTAGACTACCCATCTATTTCACTGCTAGGTACCCCATTATGTATTAGCCAATGCCATAACTCTACATGACTTAGACTATTTTGAGTGTTTTTTGAACCTACCTTTCATTGTGGTAGCCACGCCCACTTTGACTTTGGTGATTAACTGCAGATATTTGACTTTTACCAGACGGACAGCTAATCATCCCCACAATGTTTAATAATTCTAATTCCATCACAGCCTTCCCTACAGTAATATCTTGACTACAGAGAAGAGCAACTGCAGAGTTCTACAGGGAAGATGGAGTTACTCTTACAAATTTATTCCTCACAGTCCTGGTTAAAGGTGTGTCCTCTGGACATTCCTGCAGTGGGTGGGCAGTTCTCAAATGGTAAATCCATTCTAGCATTCCAATGTCCCTAAGCCTTTGAATTCCCTCTTCTACTGTGTACCAGGACAAATTGGGTATCTTAACCTCAGATATGCTAGGCCACCTTTTGGCCCATGTTTCAATCAGCCACACAAACAAACAGAGTCCTTTCTAGCCCCTTGAGCTACAGCACTGAACCCAGAATTTCAGCTTCGTGGGTCCATGTCAATAAATTCAGCCTGATCCAACTTATATTCCTTCCACCATTATTCCATATCCTTAGTATACATTCCCACACATATTCCCCTAATTTCTGTCTATATAAGTTGGAAAACTCATGCAGTTCTTTCTGAGTATACCTTACATCCTCATGGGTCACACTTTGTATTTCACCTTTGGGACTTGTTGTGATTTTATTCTAGTAATAGGTCTCGAAGTCAAGAGAGGTGGTGGGGATGGGTAAGAAGGATTAGAGATGCTTTACAAGCTACTGACGTCAGGGAATTCCCTTGCATCTTCTTCTGGTAAGACAGGATTAAACTCTTCAGGTATGGGCTGGAAGACATTTTCCTCAGGGTACACTGGAAGCTGGGCAGTACATTTTGGAGTTTGGCTGGTAAGTGTCTCAGGGCTGGGAGGAGGTTCAGACTCCCTAGGGCAGGCCAGAGGCTGAGCAGGCCAGGCTTCAGTTTGGCTAGTACCCACCTCAGGGTGGAAGTTGTTTCAGTCTCCCTGGGGCAGGCTGAAGGCTGGATGATACAAGGTTGACAAGATGTGGCCTGGAGAGGGAAGGCCATGGCAGCCTTATCTGGTAAAGTCTCATCAGAATTCAGGGTACCAATGTCTCCATCAATATCATCATACCATTTGTCTCCATTCCAGTTTTCTGGATTCACTTTTTTCCAATCAATGCCTTCACTTTAACTGTAGAGACCTTGTAGGGCTGAGATTTTAGTTTCTGTACAATGTAAGTCTGAGTTTGGTTCTCAGATATTTTGTGTCTGTGGCAAGAGGGGACAAGACTTTCTTTCAGAGCACACATAGAAATTTTTGCATCATCCATTTGGTGTTTAAGTTTAAAATTTGAAAACTTTAACTCATCTCTTTCTTTTGTAACAGTATCCAGACTATCTAGAAGGAGCCATCCAAAATCATTATACCATTTGACTCCACAAACTCTGTTAAGGTGTTGAAAACACTTTCACCCAGATTCCTGCTTCTTATACATATGGAAGTAATGGAATCCAGTGACACTATTTTGTGTATCTTGAACGCCAACTCACGACACTGACTGATAGCAGCCTCTTTGTTATTGGAAAGGGAGTCGTCAGTACCCTTGTGTACAATTAGAGTAGAAAGACAATTGGAAAACTCCCAGAACCACCTCAGACATGCCATGTTTAAGATTGTTCCTCAACAACTCCTGGGACCAAGCTGTATTAGTCAGGGTTCTCTAGGGAAACAGAATGAACAAGTGATATCTGTCAATAGTATGCGATTCTATAAAAGTCTTTCATGCAACCATGGGGATGCACAATTCCAGGTTCTGCAGGCAGGGTGCAACCAGGGGCTGCAATGAAAGTCCAATGAAGGTTCTTGATGAGTTCTGGGAGATGTTGACTGTTTAAAGATGAGCTGGGAAATTCTCAATGTGGGAATCACTTCCCCCTTTTAGGCATTCAACTGGTTGGATTAATCACACATTGCTGATGGCAATCTCCCTGATTGATGTAATTATAACCAGCTATCTATGATTTACCACTATAGTAAAATCAACAGTGACTAAAGTCCATACATTCCCTTGTATTACAGTTAGCCCAGTGTTTGCTTAACCAAACAACTGGGCACAGTTACCTGGCCAAGTTGACACAATAGCCCAACCATCACAGAAGTTATGCATGGACTCAGGAACATGGACTTCTACTCATCAAGGCTGACTTTGCTACAACCACTGCTGTGTGCTCAAACTGCCAGCAGCAGAGACCAACAATAAGTCTCTCAAATGGCAACATTCCCCAATGTGACCAGCCTACTACCTGGTGGCAGGTAGATTACATCAAAAGATGCATAGGTTACATAAAATGTTACATAAAATATAGGGGATTCCCATATGCCCCACTCCCCACACCTCCCACTTTTCCCACATTAACAACTTTCATTCATGTGGTACATTTATTGCAATTGATGAACACATTTTGGAGCATTGCCATACAGCAGGGATTATAGTTTACATTGTAGTTTACACTTTCTCCCACTTCTTCTGTAGGTTATAGCAGGAAATATAATGTCTTGTTTCTTACTTTGCAATATCATGCAGGACAATCTCAGGTCTTGAAAATGTCCCCATATTATACCTCTTTTTTCCTCTCGCTGCCTTCAACAACTCTAGTGGCCACTGTCTCCACATAAATGATAACATTTCCTCCATTGCTAGAATCACAAGAAGTCTATAGTAGAATACCAGTAAGTTCATCTAGTCCATATTTTATTCCCCAATCCTGAGGATTCTGGGATGTTGATGCCCACTCTACCTCTAATTGAGAGGGGGCTTTGATCCCTTATGGCTGATGGATGGGACTCTCTTCCTTGCAGTTGTAGACACTCTCGGTTCCTTGGTGTGTTTGTTGTCCATTCTCACCTCTTTGTTAGTTGTCCTGGGTGCATCCAATGAACTGGAGAGTGTTGCAACTCCACTGAGGCTCAGAGCCCAGCTGGCACAGGGACAGCCCAGAGATTCAATTCTCTTGGACATACACCTACCAACTCCAGTGCCAATTATAGGTTCAATAACAGGGACTGAAGCAGCATGAGTAGAGAAATCACATCTGAGTCCATCTCTGTCACACTCAGGAACACAAACTACAAAGTAGAGTCCACTGGCAAGACCCCAAACTCCAGAGCTATCTGACATGACCATTGGGACTGGGTGTCTCCATAGACCTCAGGAGCCCCAGTATTTGTGGTTCTATCTACTTGGCTCTCTATGAGATCCTACTGAGACATGCATAAATATTACCTCTCTGATGACCTCCTGACTCATTTTAAAGTCTCTTAACCCTATAAACTCATTTGTCTTTAGCATTTCCCCCTTTTATTCAAGGTCTTTTTCTAGTTGCATCACCAGGCAGTGCTTGGTAGTAATCCCTCAGTGGGGGGAGAGAAATTTGTTCTAACTGGAATAGATACATACTGAGAATATGGGTTAACCTTCCTTTCACACAATTCTTCTGCCAAAACTACCACCTGTGGACTTACAGAATATGTTTGGACCATTATGATATTCCACACAGTATTGTTTATGATCACAGAAGCCACTCCATATCAAATGATGTTCAGGAATGGCACATGCTCATGGAATCCACTGGTCTTCCTGTGTTCTCCATCATCCTGAAGCAGCTAGAATGATTGAATTGTGGGATGGCCTTTTGAATACTCAATTATGATGCCAACTAGGTGGCAATACCTTGCAGGGTTGAGGCAATCAATGTTCTCAGGAGGTTATGTACACTTTAAATCAGAATCCACACTATTGTGCTGTATCTGCTATAGCCAGGATTCATGGGTCCAGGAATCAAAGTGTGGTGATTAGAGTGGCATCACTTACTATTACCCCCAGTGATTCACTAGATAAAGTGTTTCTTCCTGCCCCTGCAACCTTAAGCTCTGCTGATCTACAGGTCTTAGTTCCAAAATGAGAAGCACTTCTACCTGGAGACACAACAATGATTCCACTGAACTGGAAGTTAAAACTGCCACCTGGACACTTTGGAGTCCTCAAGCCTCAGAACCAAAAAGCAAAGAAGAGAATTATGGTACCACCTGGGTGATGGATCCTAACTATCAAGGAGATATAGCACTGTAATTACACAATGGAGTTTAAGATGAGTTCGTCTGCAATACAGGAGATATCCTAAGGCATCTTTTAGTACTACCATGCCCTGTGTTTAAGGTCAATGAAAAAATGCAACCCAAAATAGGCAGGACTACCAATGGCCCAGAAACTTCAGCAATGAAGGTTTGGCTTACCTTATAAGGCAAAGAACCTCAGTCAACTGAGGTGCTTGCTGAAGGTAACGGGAACATTGAATGAGTAGTGGA
This sequence comes from Dasypus novemcinctus, assembly GCF_030445035.2. Taxonomy (NCBI): domain Eukaryota; kingdom Metazoa; phylum Chordata; class Mammalia; order Cingulata; family Dasypodidae; genus Dasypus; species Dasypus novemcinctus. The sequence continues at coordinate 113,198,363 of NC_080704.1, read as the reverse complement.
AGAAAGTAGTGATGAATATGAACAACCACATGACCAGTAACAGAAATTAGGACTGTAATGAACAGTTGCATGAATAGTTCTTTAATATTCATAGGTCATGAATAGTTCTTCCTTGTTTAGTTATGAGTATGTCTGTATATGCACATAAAATGAATATCTTTGTTCTCTTTCCTATGCTTTCCCCTTATCATATAACACAAGTTGTTTTAGTTTCATGTCATAATATTTAAATTATAAGGTATCAAATTTAAGAGTAAATATTACCCAAGGGCTTGCATCTTATTATTCTAGAGGGATTTAGTGCATTTCCAGTTGTACGCAGGACAGTTGAGTATTGTTAGGCCAAAAAAAATTTATTGTTTTATTATTTAGAGATGAAATATGGTTTAAGATGATGTGTATGGCTTCCAAGTTGATAAAGGGTGAACTGTTATGGTTAGAGTCATGAGTCAATTTGGGTAGTTAAAGGTGCCTAGTTGTTTGGTCTAGCAAGCACTGGTTTAATTATTACTGTGAGGACATTTCATGGACTTAAACCATCAGTAAGTTGATTGCATCTGTGGCTGATTACATCTACAAACAACTGAGGAGAATGCCATCAGCAATGAGAGATATCTCATCCAATCAGTTAAAGGTCTTAAAGGGAGAGGTGATTATTTCAGCAGGAGATAGAGAGAATTTTCATCTCTACTTTAGCCAGCCAGTGTCTACTGGGGAATTAATTGAAATTCTTCATTGGATATCCCAGTTTTCAGGCTGCGCCACAGACTTTGGATGGTTGTATCCCCACAGTTGTGTCATATAATTTTATAAAATATCATAATATTTACAGTTATCTTCTGTCATTTCTGTTTCCTTAGAGAATCATGACTAATAAACCCTGGCATCCATCTGAAAAAGTACTAACCAGAGATAAATTTTTGTGAACAAGAATGAAAATTTAAGACAGTGTTTAAATTTTAACAAATAGATGGAATTCCTCATAACTTACAAAATTGTATGGGAGAGAATGTAAACTACAATGTAAACTAGCAGAAGTACTTCTTGATAGTTAGAAAATCAACATGTCATAAGTAAATGATTATTTTTTTTGTTTAGATGTAAAATTTATTGTAGTAATAATGGAAATGCCTTATCTCCTCTATTGCTTTTCAGGTTAAAATAATTTTCACATACTATGACATTATTTCTTAGAACAAATCCAAGATATAAGCTCACTAAAAGGTCCAATGGCACAGAAGATTTTTGAGGTTCAAATGTAAGTTTCAATATGGGAGCCTAAGTACATTATCTACTGTTAAATTATTACTGCTATTAGTCCTTCTTTTTCTCCAGCTACCACAATTACTACTACTACATTCTTCGGTAACATTATTGGCAGATTCAATAATCAACTTTTAAAATGTAGGAAATCCTGGTAGTTGCAGAGGATTGTAGAATTGTTAATACCCCACAAGGGAGTAGAAAAATTGTTGCATTGAATTGTCAGGAAAATAGTAATTTTTCACATAACTACTGAAATGAGGAGATGATTTATAAGAAGATATTTAATACTCTCCCACTGCATATAGCTCCCTTGCTACAACTCATTTTTAATAAGTGATATATACATGGTGGATATCTTTCAACAATATTTGACAATAAATATCATTGAAAGATCTCTAAGCCAAACTAGGCATGTAAATGCATTACATTTATGTGGAGACATGACTCCTGAGGATGAGCCTCCCTGGTGCCAAGGGATTACTGCCAATCACTAACTGATGATGCAACTAGAAAAAGACCTTGAATAAAAAAGGGTCAACTCATAACAGCAGAATATCTCAGCCTACATACAGGATAACGTATTAAAACTGTTTTTTGACCTTGAATGAAAGGGGGAAATGGCAAAGACAACCTGGTTTATATGACTAGGAGTCTTTAAAAAAGAGTTGGGAGGTCATTAGAGGGGTCATCCTTAAGCATGCCTAAGCAGGACTCTAGAGACAGCCAAAGAAGATACAACCCCAGGCACTGGTTCTCCTGAGCGCTTTGGAGACCCTCAGGTTCTATGATCATGGCAGATGGCTCTGGAGTTCAGTGCCATGTCAGTGGGCCCTACTCTGGAATTTGTGTTCCTGAGTGTGATGGAGTTGGACTCAGATGCGATCTTTCTACACATGCCTCTTCTGTCACTTTTACTGAACCCGTGGTTGGCACTAGGTTTGGTGTATACTGAGAAGACTTGAATTTCTGGACTGTCCATATGCCAGCTGGGCTCTGAGCCTCAGCAGAGTTGCAACTTCTATTCTCTTCTTAGTTGGACTTACCCAGGTTAGCTAACAGGGAGGTGAAGATGGTCAACCACAACCCAGGCAACCAAGAGTGCCTACAACTGCAAGCAGGAGAGTTGCATCCATTATCCATGTGGAAATTAAGCCCCCTCTCTATTTAGAGGTGGAGTGGACATCACCATCCCAGGGTCCACAGGATGGAGAAATAAAATATGGATTAGGGTGGACTTATTGATATTCTACTATAGAACTATTTTGACTAGTAATGTAAGAAATTGTAGCATCAATTTGGAGAAAGTAGGCATGGTAGTTGCTGAGGACAGGGAGAGGGAAGAAGAGATGTGATGTGGGGGCATTTTCAAGACTTGGAGTTGTTCAGGGTGGTACTGCAGGGATAGATGCTGGACATTACTTATCCTGCCACAACCCAGTGAATGGATTGGGGGAGAGTGTAACCTACAATGTAAACTATTATCCATGTGGTGCAGCAGTGCTCCAAAATGTATTCACCAAATGCACTGAATGTGCCAAGATGATGAAAGAGGTTGTTGATGTAGGAGGAGTTGGGTGGGGGAGGTGCGAGGTATATGGGAATCTCTTATATTTTTTGAATGTAACATTTTTCATGATCTATTTTCTTCAAAAAAATACAATAAATAATGATGGGGGTGGGGGGATGGGGAGTGGGTTATATGGGAACCTCATGTTTTTTAATGGAACTTTTTGTGTGATCTATTAACTTAAAAAAAGACAATTAAAAATAAAATAAAAAAGAAAGGTATCAACAAAATCCATGTTAAATTGCACTGCTTGTGGTATAAACATTGGTTTCTTTTTCACATAAAAAATAAAACACTGTTTATCATTACATATTTATTTTACAGAACACTCCGCAGACATCCACATCAAAATAAATATGTATATTCATTTCAAGCTCAAATTCATAGGGAACACATGGGGGGGGCGGGGAGGGTTAATGGGTGCAATTGAAAATCTTTCTAAGTTCTTCCATTGAATTCCTTACATAAATGCAAGCTTGTCATGAGGAATAAGGGGACAGCCCAAATAGATATTTTGGAATCTGAAAAGCAACAGAGAAATGAAGTGATTGTAAATGCAATACAATTTTTCGTAACAAAAATGAATAATTTGGCATGTTCATTTCCTCCCTACAACTTGTTTAATTACCTGTGTCATTGAGTGGCATGGGATTGCTTTAAGAGTCAAATGAGATAATCTAACTAAAAGCCCAAGGGGCATTACATGCTTGATATGTCACCAGATACAAAATAAAACTACTCCTCCTTCTCATCCTCTTCATAGTAATAGTGGCAGTAGTAGTAGCCCAAAGTTATTACTACTGCAACCTCGTTTAGTAAAAATAAGAGCTAGTTTAATAATCACCTTTTGGGTAATAAGTGAAGAGTTAACAATGAATGAGTACATAGTTTCTGTTTAGGGTGATGATAAATTTAGGGTAATGAATGGTGAGGATAGTGGCACAACACTGTGAATCTTATTAATATCAGTGAATTATATGCTTGAAAATGATTAGAATGGGAAATTTGGGGTTACAAATGTTACCACAAAATAAAAAAAAGTCACCTTCTAGGGGAGCAGATGTGGCTCAAGCAATTGGGTGCCTGCTTCCCATGTGGGAGGCCCTGGGTACAGTTCCTCGTGCCTCCTAAAAACAAAAACATACAACAACCAAACAAATGAAAAAACCAACTCAGAAGAACTGATGTATCTCAGTGGTTGAGTGCCAGCTTCCTACTTACGACATTCACAGTTTCATTTCTCAGCCTGGGTACCTAAAAAAAAAAAATCACCTTCTAATGAGGGAGAATCTGGAGAAATGTAGAGGTAAAATGACTTGATCCTTATTTTTCTTGTTTTCTGAGGTTAATCTGGGTCCCAAAGTTTAGGACTACGTGAAGGGCTTAACTCAATGTTGATCAGGCAACAAACCATTGTACCATTGGTTGTCGGTAATGGGAACAACCTTGCTTTGAGTTGATACATTTGGGCTTTGGCAGTGATATGGACCCAAGATTAAATAAATATGCAAGCCATAAACATGGCATGGAAATGTGAGCATTACTCTTCACTAGTAATAGGAACTTTTCAAATACTAAAGCATTGTGTGTGTTTAAGTAATTTCTGACTAGATCATCAGTGTGTTAATATGAATTTGAGTTGATGGGTGTGGATAGGAATATAGTGACAATACAATAATTTATGCCTTTTTCATATTTTAGGTAAAAATATATTTTAAACATATTTTGCCTCATTCAAACAACAAACAATCCCACATTACAAATACTTTGTAATTTTACATGAGGAACTATGGGAATTAGAAAGAATTCACCATGTATGAAGCACCATGCCTGATAAGCCCTCACTCATCCCGTAATAGAGGTACCTAATAAATTATGAAGTCCAGCTTTTCTGTTCTTTTGAAAAACTATGCTGCCTCTTAATCAATGTCTAGAAAGTATATTATGAGATGATTCCTAGCATTTGTATATATTTTTATTTCTGTTTTGATTGTGTTCTTGTTTTCATTGTATGTGCTCACTGATTTTTGTTTGTGTGCAAGGAACATACTGACTTTTGTATATTTCCATTATATTATACCACCTTACTTCTCAACCCTTCTCATTATTTTTCAGACTATTCTACTAGCATGATAATGCTTGCAGATTTTCTGAAATAGTTTCAGAAAATATCTTTTCACATAATTCCATTATTAAGTTCTTTAGCTCGTCATACCAAAAAGGCAAAACAGCACTTTTACTTTTTGATCCTCAAATCTTCTTACAAGGGTTCATTTTATTCAGAGAACTGAACTCTAAAATCATTTTGGAAGGACTTTGCAAAGTCTTGGGGTGACTGGGATCAGTTTCAACCTGCCAGGGTCACAGGGCCAACAGCATTTACTGCTCCAGCAAGGGAAGAAGTGGGAGTGGAAGTTGATCAGTTTCTCAGGGCAACAGGAGCAGTTTCAACCCACCCAACTCAGATAACAATCAGTAGCCTCTGTTTCAAACTCATCCACTGCAGGGAAAGAGTGGGGCCTGATTTTTAGATATAGTCCCTTCGTGGGGTTGCTGTGAACAGCTTGCTGAAAGGTTGCTTTTCACCAAGGAAAGGGAGTATAAGGCAAAGCACAGGTTGCAGTGGTTGGTTAGCGAATTCAGATCACAGGGTCTGAGATCTGTCCAATAGTTCCATTTCACCCCAGCTTGGCGAAAGCCACTGTCTTGACAATGCCCCAACAGGTGAAGAATTGGCTGAGAATTAAAGACACAGTGTCACACTGGAAATATTCCACATGGATGCAATTCTCCTGCTTTCAGTTGTAGGCACTCTTGGCTCCCTGGTGTGGTGGTTGACCTTCTTCACCTCCATGTTAGCTGAGTGGGGTAAGTCAAATAAACCAACTGCAAGTCTGTTGAGGCTCAGGGCCTGGCTATCATAAGGTCAGTCCAGAGATTCAGATCCCCTGGGTATATATTAAACCCCAGCACCAACTACAGTTCTGGTAAAAGTAACAGGAGAGGCTTGTGAAAAAAGATAACATCTGAGTCCAGCTCCATCACACAGAAACACATATGCTGTATATAACATTTGTAAATATTTGGAAATGGATAGAAATGAAGAAAGTACACTATATTGTCTTAAACAGCAGTGCTAATAGTTGGGTATAATAGTGTTTGAAAGGGACAGTCTAAGGCTGTGCTTATCACTAGAAGGAAAACTAAGAAGTTAAACATGGGGCTGTATAGCATAATGAATTCTCATGTGGAAAATGAGTATGGTTAATGGTCCATATATATGAATGTTTTCCTCTGAAACAGAACAAATATTCAGAAATGTTACAAGATGTTAATATTAGGGTGAATTTGGGTAAAAATACAACCAAAGCAAATTTTGGGCTGGAAGAATATATCAATATTCTTCCATCAATGGCAAAAAATAGGAAGTATGCCAAGTTAAAGACACAAAGTACTGCATAGTGTTTGATTTCATCTACATGAAATGTATATAAATAAATTTATATAGCCAGAAATAGATTAGCAGTTATGAAAGACAGTGAAAGGATAGAGGGATTGAGAAATAACTACCAAGGGGTAAGAATTTTTTCTTTTGGGAATAATGGAAATGTTCTAATATTGCTTAAAACACTGTGATTACAGCAAATGCTCCTGATTGTACACTTTAACAAGATTGTATGGATTATGAATACATTACAATAAAATTGATAAAAATCTAGGTTTTTGGACATGCAATGCACAAAGATGTAAGTGGTAACAAGTACAAAAAATGGTGGGGGGGACAAAGGAGAATATGAACTGTATGAGCAAGCTATTGAAGTTAATTTGGTTAAAAAAACAAGTAAATTGCTATATATCTAAGATGTCAAATTTTAGGCCTATGGTAACCAGAATGAAAACAATGAAGAATATATCCAGGTAGAAACGAGAAGGCTCTCAATATGGTACAACACAAAAAAGCAAATAAGTATAAAAATATGTTTTAAAAACAGAAGTAAGGCTGCATCGTTTGCATTCCCAACAGCATTGGTTCAAGAGTTCCAGTTCCCCTACTTTATACCATGTCAGGTATTAAGTATTCCCTACCTTCTAATGGATATGCTTTGTTTAATCATTGCACTTTTCATGTGAATTACCGAAGTGATTGTTTTAGTTTCCTAGCTGTTAAAAAAACATCATACAATGGGATGGTTTAAACAATGAGAATTTATTAGTTAAGGTTATGAGGATAGAAATGCAAAATCAAGATGTCAGGAGGGTGATGCTTTATCCCTGAAGACTGTAGCATTCTGGGCATGGTTGCTAGTAATCCTCAGGGTTCCTTGAACATGGCAATGTGCATAATGTTATCCTTCGCTTCGTCTTCTGGGTTCTCTTGACATACAGCTTCTTGCTGCTCTCCATTGCTACTCTCTTGATGTTCAATCATCTTCATTGATAATGACTTCAAAGGACTTTAGCCATATTGGATTAAGGCCCACCTTCATTCAGTTATGAGTAACTTTAATAACTCTTTGAAGGTCCTAATTACAAGAAGGTTTACACTCACAGAATCAAGGGTTGGGACCTGAACATGCTTTTGTTGGGGTTATGGTTCAATGACCAACAATAACTAAAGATTTTGAATATCTTTTAATGTATTTTTATCATCATTTGTTTATCTTCTTTGGTGAATGGTCTGCTCAAATTATGGTACATATTTTATTAAGTTTTTATTGTACTGTTGAATTTTGAGAAATCTCTTATGTATTCTGGATGAAGGTTCTTTGTGAGATATGGGATTTGCAATTATTTTCTACCAGTATATATTTTTTATTCTCTTAACAGTGCCACTAACAGAGAAAAATTTAACTTTTGAAGAAATTCAATTTATCATTTATTTATAACTTCTTATCAAACCAAATATCATGCAGATTTTCTACTCTCTTTTCTTCTAGAAGTGATAGTTTTAGATTTTATACTTTGGGCTATGATCCATTGTGTGTATTTTTGCATAAGATATAAAATATAGTACAAAGTTCAAGTTTTGGCATACAGATGCCTAGTTGTGGTTGTAATATTAATTCAAAACCTGTCATTTAAAAAATGTATATATATTTTAATTTTTAAAAAAGATATTTAGATTACAGAAATGTAACATAAAAAATATAGGGGATTCCCTTATGCCTGGCTCCCCACACCACCCACATTTACCCACATTAAAAACACCCTTCATTAGTGTGGTACATTCATTACAACTGATGAATATATTTTGGAGCATTGCCACTTAGCATGGATTATAGCTTACATTGTTGTTTACACTCTTTCCCACCCAATTCTTTAGTTTGTGACAAGATATACAATGGCCTGTATCTGTCATTGCAATGTAATTCAGGACAATTCCCAAGTCCTGAAAATGCCCCCATATTTCACCTGTTCTCCCTTTCTCTGACCTCAAAACCTCCAGTGGCCACTCCTCCACATCAATGATATATGCTCTTCCATTGCTAGAATCACAAAAATTCTATAGTAAAATACCAGTAAGTCTATTTTAGTCCTTAGTTCATTCCCCAATCCTGAGGATTCTGGGATTGTGATGCCCACTCCACCTCTAATGAGAAAGGGCTTCAGTCCTATATGGCCAATGGATATGACTCTCTTGCTTGCAGCTGTAGACTCTCTCTGTTCCTTGGTATGATAGTTGTCCACCATCACCTTCTTGTTAGTTGTCCTGGGTAAGACCAATGAACTGGAGAGTAGGTGTTGCAACTCCTTTGAGATTTGAGGCTCAGCTGGCACATGGACTTTCCAAAGATTTAAGTCTCTTGGACATGCACTTATCAACTCCAGTACTAATTATTGGTTCAAATAGAAGAATAGAAGAGCCATGTATAGGGAAACTACAACTGAGTCCAACTCTCACTTTGGGGAACATAAATTCCAAAGTAGGGACCACAGGCCAGGTACAAAATTCCTGAGCTATCTTCCCTGACTGTAGTGTCTCAGTGTCTCCAGAGCCCTTAGGAGCCCTGCTATTTCGAGTAGTATCTACTTTGGAAATCAATGAGATCCTGCTGAAAGATGTATAAGCATAACCTTTGGAATGTCCTCCTGACTCACTTTGAAGTCTCTTAGCCATATAAACTCATTTATCTTTATCTTTTCCTCCCTTTGACAAGGTCTTTTTCCAGTTGCATTCCTAGATGGTGCTTGGTAGTAATCCCTTGGTGCCAGGGAGGCTCATCCCCTGGGGTTATAGCCCATGCTGGGGGGAAGGTAATGTATTTATATGCTGGGTTTGGCATAAAGAAAGGCCACATTTGAGTAGCAAGGACGCTCTCAGGGGTTAATGCTTAGGCACCATATAATAGTAGGCTAAATTTCAGTTTCAAGAGTAAAGGTTCATAAACACAGTCATCAATATCAAGGGTCTGTCAAAGGATCATCCTCTTTCACTAGTCATTGCCTCTGTACTTGGGGGGATTTTTGCTGTTTCATTGGAGAAAGTAGCAGATTGAGCAAGTACTTCTAACACAATGACAATAGGAGCAGTGAAAGTGGGCATCCTTGTTCTGTTCCCGATTTTAGAAGGAAAGCTTTTAGGACTTCTCCATTGAATACGATCTTGGCTGTGGGTTTTTCATATATATGCTGAAGATTTTTCCTTCTATTCCTATCTTTTATAGTGTTTTTATCAGGAAAGCATGTGTTTTGTCAAAGGCTATTTCTGCATCTATAGAGATGATCATTTGATTTTTTTCTTTCGATCTGTTTATGTGGTGTATTACATTGACTGATTTTCTTGTTGAAACATCCTTGCATACCAGGAATGTAACCACATTTGATCATAGTGTATAATTCATTTGATGAGTTGTTGAAAATTATTAGCAAGTATTTTGTTGAGGATTTTAACATGTAGGTTCATTAGAGAGATTTGTCTATAGTTTTGCTTTCTTGTGGTGTCTTTTTTTGGCTTTGGTATTAAGGTAATATTGGCATCATTGAATGAGTTAGTCAATATTCCCTCCACTTCTATGTTTTGGAAGAGTTTAAGCAGGACTGGTGTTCATTCTTTCTGGAATGTTTACTCGAACTCACCTGCGAAGGTATCTGGTCCTGGGTTCGTCTTAGTTGGGAAGTTTTGGATGAATAATTCTATCTCGTTACTTGTGATTGGCCTGTGGAGTTCATGAATTTCTTCTTTCATCACTGTAGGGTAGGCTGCTTGTGTGTTGCTAGGAATTTGTCTATTTCCTCTAAATTATTCATCTTCTTGGCATTTAATTTTTCAAAGGATCCTCTTATGATACTCTTTATTTCTGTGGGGTCAGTGATGATATATCCTTTCTCATTTCTTATTTAATGTATTTGCATCTTCTCTCTATTTTTCTTTTTTTCTCTTTTTTAAAAAATTTTTATTATTTTTTTCAAATTCTACTCAATTTATTCATTTTAAAAAAATATATTACATTAAAAAAATATGAGGTCCCCATTCACTCCCACTGCCCCCACCCCACCGCTCTCCCCACAGTAACACTCTCCCCCATCATCATGACACATCCATTGCATCTGGTGAGCACATCTCTGGGCATCGCTGCACCCCATGGCCGGTGGTCCACACCATAGCCCACACTCTCCCACGTTCCATCCAGTGGGCCATGGGAGGATCTACAGTGTCTGGTAATTGTCCCTGCAGCACCACCCAGGACAACTCCAAGTCCTAAGAATGCCTCCACATCTCATCTCTTCCTCCCATTCCCTGCACCCAGCAGCCACCATGGCCACTTTTTCCACAACAATACCACATTTTCTCGATTATTAACCACAATAGTTCATGAATAGAATATCATTAAGTCCACTCTAATCCTTACTGTATTCCTCCTTCCTGTGGACCTTGGCTTGGTTGTGTCCATTCCACATCTATGTCAAGAGGGGGCTTAGATTCCACATGGATACTGGATGCAATCCTCCTGCTTTCAGTTGTAGGCACTCTAGGCTCTATGGTGTGGTGGTTGACATTCTTCAACTCCATGTTAGCTCAGTGGGGTAAGTCCAATAAACCAGAGTGTAGAAGCTGAAGTCTGTTGAGGTCAGGGCATGGCTATCATATTGCCAGTCCAGAGATTCAAATCCCCCAGATATATCTTAAACCCCAGCACCAACTACAATTCCAGTAAAGTAGCACGAAAGGCTTGTGTAAAGAGATCACATCTGAGTCCAGCTCCATCACGCAGAAACACCAACTCCAAAGAAGGGGCAACTGACATGGCAGTGAACTCCATCTGCCATGACCATAGAATCTGTGGGTCTCTTTAGCCCTCAAAAAAACCAATATCTGGGATTGTATCTACTTTATCTGTCTCTGAGACTCTGCTCAGGTGTGCATGAGGGCAATCCTTCTGACAACCTCCAGACTCTTTTTTAGAGACTCATAGCCATATAAACTCATTTCTCCTTTCCATTTTCCCCTTAATTTAGGTCAAAAAGCATTTTTAACTCCTGTTATTATATGTAGACAGGGATATTCTGCTGGTCCACATTGAACCTTTAATTCAAGGTCATTTTCTAGTTACGTCATCAGCTGGTACTTGGTAGTGATCCCTCGGTGCCACGGAGGCTCATCCCCGGGTGTCATGTTCCACGCTGGGTGGAAGGCATTGCATTTACATGCTGAGTTTTGCTTTGAGCTGGCCACATTTGAGTAACACGGAGGCTGTCAGGAGGGAACTCTTAGGCACAGTGCTGCTCTAGGCCTTGTTCTTATTTCAGGTGTATAGGCTCACAAGCATAGTCATTAGTATCAGGGGCTCACTGTTGGACCCTCATTCCTTCCTGGTCCTTGCTGTTGCACCTGGGGGACTGCTGCTGCTCCCCTAGGGACCACAACAGAGCCCCCCCCCCAGCCAGGAACCCAGTACCCCCCCCCAGCTATTGCTTTTAATTGTTTCCACTATGAGTATATCCAAACATTTCCATGCACCCGGACACATGCCCTGTATAACTCCCTGTCAACCATATGTCCCCTGTCAATAACATCCCATACCAGTATTTCTCTGCTGCCATTTTTGAACCACTCTGTGATCCAAAACTTCCTGAAAAGTGAAGCCCAATATAATGTCAGGTTCCCTTACTAGTAAAATGGAATATAGCAATGAGTTTAAAGGTTAGATATAGAATACATTTGATTTGGAAAAATTCTACATCCTATCTTTTTCTTTTCTTTTTTCCTAATTATTGAGCTTCTCTTCACAAGAGCCCTAGATCACAGTAATTCATGTATATAATATACAGTACTCCCACATATCCATTATAAAACATTTTCCCTTCCACAGCGATAATCTTTTAACTTATTCATATCATATCTACTGAAACTGATGTACAGATATTGAGATAATAGCCTTCAAACAAGGTAATATTTGTGTTTACATTGTGGTTTATACTTTAGGCTATACAGTTTTCTAAATTTTTTAGTTATCCTATGTTTTACATTATGGTTTACATTATTAGTCTGTCATCCCCTATATGTTTTTGGTGTAATATTACATGTTTTATATCCATCCTTGTGTACTCTTGTGAACACTTCTTTTGCCCTCACAGTTACTTTGGTTCCATCTATTTAATATCTATTTCCCCCTCCCCTTGGGGCCCACAGTGACAGTCAATCTTCATTTCTTGAGGAGCCATGTTCAGAGATACTTGTAACAGTGTTGAGGGCTTGACTTGCTCAACTGCCCTAATCATTCTACTCATATTGATAAACAGATTCAATGCAATGACAATAAAAAATTCCACCAACATTTTTTAAAAATTGGAAACATGATTATCAAATTTATTTCAAATTGTAAGTGGTCATGAATAGCTAGAAGCATCTTAAAAAGTAAAAGTGAATCCTCTTCTCCAGACTTTAAATCATATTACTTAGGTATAGTGGTAAAAATAGCATGGTACTGGCATAAAGACAGACACATAGACCGATGGAACCAAATTGATGGTTCAGAAAAAGACCCTTACATGTATGGCCAGATGATTTTTGACTGGTCTGTCAAATCCACAGAGCTAGGGCAGAATAGTCCATTCAACAAATGGTGCTGAAAGAACTGGATATCCATAACCAAAACAAGGAAAGAGGACCCCTCTAGTGCTTGATATTGCTATGAATTCCAAAAATGAATATTGGATTATGTTTGTAATCTGGTCTGCACATGGGCATGATTGAGTTAATATTAGTACTGTGATTGGGCCATGTCATAAGAGCATCATTAGTCCCCACACACCCTTTTGCGGGTGAGGACTCACAGATAAAAGGCATGACAAAGGACAGAGTTGAGGGCATTTTGATGTTGGAGTTCTGATGTTGGAGTTTGATGGTGAAGCCTTAAGCTACAGCCCTAGGAAGTAAGCACACCAAGGAAAGAGAAGCAAGCCCAAGGATGAGAGGAACCCAGGAAGCCTGAACCCTTGCAGATGTCAGCAGCCATTTTCTCCATTGTGTGAAAATAGACTTTGGTGATGGAAGTAACTTATGCTTTATGGCCTGGTATCTGTAAGCTCCTTTCCTCTAATAAATACCCTTTATAAAAATGAATTTCTGGTAGTTTGCATCAGCACACCTCTGGCTGACTAATACAGAATTTGGTATTGAGAGTGGGGTGTGCTTTTGCACTTACCAGAATGCTGGAATGGCTTTATAAATGGTTAAGGGGTATTTTTTGAGGAATTGTAAAATGCTTGATGGCAAAGGCCTAGATCACTTTGAAGAGATTGTTGATAGCAATATAGATGCTAAAGAAATTTTTTATGATGTTTTAGAAGTAAATGATGAAACTATTATTGGAAACTGGAGGAAAAGTGATCCATGTTTGGAAGTCACAGAGAACTTAGCAGGACTAACTCCTTGTGTTGCACGGAAGGCAAAATTTGAACATGGTGAGCTTGAGTATTTAGCTTAAGAAATTTCCGAAATAAACTCAGAGAATGTAGCTTGGCTTCTGCTTGCAGCTTATAGGAAAATGCTAGAAGAGAGAGAGATGCTGAGGACTGAACTGTCAGGCACAAAGGAAACATAAATTGATTTTGGAAATTCCAAACCTCTGGAAATCAAGCTCCTAGGAGAAAGTGCCCGTGTTGGGTACTTTACTAAACTTGGATCTTGTAAATCAGGATCAAAGATGCAGTTATCTGAAAAAGACTGGTGGAAAGTCTTACTGTGTGATGGCTTGAACCCCTGCTTCCTTCATGCTAAACCAACAAGATTTTTGAGAGAACTGCATGGAAAAAAACACTGTCAGTCTGTGATAAAAGGAATGGAAAGGAGATATTGAAGTAGAAACAGCTTTAAGAAGAAAACCATGGAAGCTGAAATCTGTAATTAAGACATCACCTTGAGCCAAGAGAGGAACCACACCCATGTGTACAGAGAGGGAGAGTTTGCCACAACAGTTGAAGAGAGTGGATGTTCCTGTCTGATGTTCTGGGACAATTTTTCTGCCCTAGGGTACAGAGAGGTTGAGCACATTCCCCAAGGATTAGGGTGGTTAAGGTCAGTACCCCACATATCTGGGAGGGGTGAGCCTGGTTGAGCCTGTATGCCAAAGGTAAGGGGAATGTTTTCTTCACATCACTGTGCTAGGAGGGTTAAGACTCTAATCAAAAGATTGGGTAAGGTGTGGCAATCACCCCAACTCTCTTGGAAGGAGAAGTCTGGAGATTGGTTAACATCCAGTTGCTTAATGAGGGTGGAACCAAGAAAATAGCCTTTGGGAAAGCATGTAGAAAGGGTGGGTTCCCATAGGGCACCAAATAGAAGGAACCACAATCTTAAGAATGGCTCTCAGACTGAAATTGAAAAGAGGATACACTGCAGGTTTCCTGAACTGTAGCGGACACATGACTCATGTTTCCCTTCCAATTTCTCTTTATCGTAATGACAATGTTTTTCCTTTGTCCATTTGTGTATTGGAAACAGATAAATTGTTTTATAAGTTTCTCAGGTCTATAACAGACAGGACTTTTCCCCAAGACAAACTGTATTTCTTTAAATTGATCATGATATGATTTAGTACTTGCATTGTTACTGATTTAAGGTTTTTTTTTGAATATTGCAATGTCTTTTTGGAATTCAGAGAATGTAGTGTAGTGGTTTGATGTGGTTATGAATTCCAAAGATAGATATTGGATTATGTTTTTAATCTGGTCGTACCTGAGGATGATTGAGTTATGATTAGGGCTTTGATTGGATCATGTAATCAGGGTGTCATTAGTCCCAAAAAGGCATGGCAAAGGACAGATTTAAGGGCTTTTTGATGTTGGAGTTTTGATGTTGGAGTTTGATGCTGAAGCCTTAAGCTGCAGCCCCAGGAAGTAAGTATACAGAGGAAAGAGTAGCAAGCCCCAGGCAGGAAGCCAGGAAACCTGAACCCTTGCAGACTTCAGCAGCCATCTTTCTCCAACACTTGAAAATATACTTTGGTGTGGGAAGTAACTTATGCTTTATGGCCTGGTTTCTGTAAGCTCCTTCCTCAAATAAATGCCATTTATAAAAACCAACCAATTTCTTGCATTTTGCATTATCTCCCCTTTGCCTGACTAAATACAACCCCTATCTCACACCTGATCCAAAAATTAACTCAAAATGGATCAAAAACTTAAAAATAAAAGCAAGAACCATAAAACTTCTAGAAGAAGTTGTATGAAAATAGCTTCAAGACCTATTTGACCTATTTGGTAAGTGGCGGATTCTTAAAGGAGATAAGAGGAGGACTGCTGTGAACTACTGAGGTTTAATGTCTATACAAGTTTCAATCAGATTGTAAAAGTATGGAAATGTATAGAGTGTATGGTAGCACATATTAATAGCTAGTTTATAAATGGGGATGTGGCTGAAAATGGTAGTCCAGGTATGTAAATGCCAACTGACAGAATGCTAGAGAATAGTCTAGGAACTGAGTAGCATAGTAAACCAAGAGGTGGATGAGAATTTTGGTTGATGTTACAGATGAAAGAGTGTCCTTTTTGAGCTAGAGCAAATGTACATACTATTGCAGGGTGGTGGGAATATGGAGAAGCATGGGAAAAATACCACTGGAGTGACCTATGGACTAAGGTTAGCAGTAATAATATTCTTGCATCCATGTCAAAGATGTACCGTGTTCATAATGGGGTTGTATGGAAAATGTGTGCCAAATGTACACTATGGACGTGGTAACAATCAGATAGTATTGTCTTATTTGTAACAAATGTTCCACCACAGTCTATAGTGTTGATCGAGGGTAGTATTTTGGGAATTCTGCACATTTCATGATGGTTTTATAAGTTTACAAATTCTGTCATAAAATATATTTAAAAAATAATAATAGGGTGGGTACAGGGAAAATATACCAAATGTAAGTTAAGGACTAAATTAGTAGTAAGATTTTGACAATATTCTTTCACAATTTGTTACAAACATCTCACGACAATGCAAGATGTTGGTGGAAAGTTGATGTATGGGACCCCTGTATGATGTTATGCAGGTTTGCTTTGTAAGTTCACAACTTTTACTATACACTTATTGTTTATGTATGTTCATATATAAATGATATAAAGATAATAATAGGGTGGGTTGGGATATAATACTTTGGTAGTTATAATATTTTGACAATACTTTTTAATCATTAATTAAAAATGTTTGACAATGCAAGGTATTGGTGGTAAGGTGAATAATGAGAGTCCTGTATGATGCTATATGTTTGTCTTGTAAGTTCACAACTATTTCTGTACACTTATTGTTTATGTTTGTTTATGTATGAGTGGTATACTTCATTAATTTAAAAAAAATCAATTGTGTCACTGCCAGCAAGATGGCAGCAGAGTAAGAAGCTCTAGGGTAAGTTCGTACTACAAGGTTGTCAGTAATCACCCAGAGCTAGTGAAAGCACCTGTCTGGGGGTTCCAGGAGACCACAAGAGCATCTTTCAACATCCTTGAAATAATGGATGGAGATGACTGCCCATCTGAAGAGAAGATTCATAAGGAGAGCACTCCATGTTGCATAGGTCTGTGCCAATCCTCAAATGGTGGCACAAGACAAGTAAGGAGCTATTTTGTGGCAGTAACTGAAAGCTCCACTTCCCTCAAATGGGGGAGGAAGAGACAGTTGGGCAACAACCTCAGCTATCAATTAGTAAATTCAGTGGGCTAAAGTATAATTCTAAGAACAGCTAAAGTTTGATACTGTCCCAATCAGAAAGAGGTCCACAGCCACCATTTCAACTCCATCCCTGGCATGAGGAGAAGTGGGGCTGACTGAAAATCACAGTGCAGTTACGGTCTGGCTTCTTTCCATCCAGATCATATTGCATCTCTATCCTAAGGCCCAGTCTCACCTCCTGCAGGGAAGAAGCTGGTGGGACCTGTACCAGTCTCTCTGGGTAAATACACACCATGCTGTGGAGGCCAGTGGTTATCTTACTCTCATGTCACAAGCTACCTCAGGAGCTATTCTGTGGCTGGAGTTGGAAGTTCCATTTCCCAAAAACAGGGAAGGAAGAGACAGTTGACCACCAGCTTCAACTACTGATTAATAAACTCAACTGGCTAAAGTATAACCCTAAGAAAAGCTACAGTTTGAACATGTTCTAGTCAGAAAAAGGTTGTTAGATGTCATTCTGACCCCACCCCTGGCATGAGGGGAAGCCAGGTTGATTGAAAATCACAGTGATGGTAGGGACAGGCTTCTTTTCACCCACATCATTCTGCAACCCTATCCTGGGCTTGAGCCCCACCTCTAGCAGGGAGGAAGCTGGTAAGCCCTGCACCAGCTTCTCCAGATAACTGCAGGTACGTTCAGCTGGCAAAGACAGAGTAGTCGGAAATCTACTTGGCATCTGCAGTCCTTTTGGACCCACACAGCATAGATTGCCTCCCGCACCTGCAGCCCTATCCCCGCCCTAGGCAAGGGAGGAAGAGACATGAAGTGTCATCAGTTTCTCTGGGTAACTATAGTCTATTCCTGCATGAATTGGATTATCACACATGGCTGTGGGTCTGTCCATACCCTTTGCAAAGGAGAAAGTTGGCAGAAGCTTCATTGTTCCCAGGGGCAATGCAGGCAGGTTGAGACAGCACATCTTGTAGCACAAACTACATCCTTGGCTCCTACTACACAACCAGCAAGGGAGAAAGGGCAAGAAAGCCCAAAACTAAAGGGAGAAACTTCACCTTGAATAAATACATTTAGTAAGCCAGATGCGAAGACACCAACAAAAAATTACAATCCATACCAAGAAACAGGAAGATATGGCCCAGTTAAAGGAAAAAGATAAGTCTCCAGATGACATAAAAGAGTTGAAACAACTAATACTAAATGTTCAAACAAATCTCCTTAATATATTCAGTGTGATGACTAATGAGATTAAGGATATTAAGAAGATATTGGATGAACACAAAGAAGAATTTGAAAGCATACATTGAAAAAATAGCAGATCTTATGGGAATGAAAGTTGTAATAAATGAAATTAAAAATATACTGAAATCATATAATAGCAGATTTGAGGAGGCATGAGAAAGGATTGGTGATCTTGAAGAAATGGACTTCAGAAACGAACATACAAAAGAACGAAGAAAAATATGGAAAAAATTGAACAAGTTCTCCGGGAACTAAAAAACAGCAAGAGATGGGCAAGCATATGTGTCATGGGTGTCCCAGAATGAGTAGAGAAAGGAAAAGGGGCAGAAAGAATATTTGAAGAAATAATGGTAGAAAATATGAAGAAATAATGGGCATAAAATTTCCCAATCCTATTAAAAGATATAGATATTTGTATCCAAGAAGCACAATGTACTTCCATCCAAATAAATCTGAATAGACCAATTCTGAGACACATACTAATCAAAACATCAAATGCAAAAGACAAAGAGAATTCTGAGAGCAGCAAGAGAAAAACAATGCATAACATATAAAGGATACCAAATAAGATCAAATGCCAATCCCTTCAGAAATCATGGAGGCAAGAAGACAGTAATATGATATATTTAAGGTACTGTAAGGAAAGATTTCCAGTCAAGAATCTTATATCCGGCAAGATTGCCTTTCAAAAATGAGGTGAGTTTAGAATATCCAGAGATAAACAGAAACTGAGACAGTTTTTGATTAAGAGATTGGTTTTGCAGATAATGCTAAAGTGTATGCTAAAGTCTGAAAAGAAAAGACAGGAGAGCGAGGCTTGGAACAGAGTCTAGAAATGAAGATTATATCAGTAAAAGCAACTAAAATCTCAAAAGAGTGGTGAAAATAAAATCCAAAGGTTCAATTGGGTGAAATAAGAATCTTCTTCACAGTACTAATTTTGAATATACATGGATTAAGCTCCTCAATCAAAAGACACAGACTGGTAGTATGGTAAGAAAATATCAGCCACTTATAGGCTGTTGCAAGAGACTCACCTTAGTCCAAAGGATACCATTAGATTAATAGTGAAAGACTGGAAAAAGGTATTCCATGCATAAATAAACAAACAAACAAATAAACTGGAGTATTAAACTTCTATCAGATGAAATAGACGTTAACAGACACTAGTAATATGCAACTGGAGGAGGAAGTCAGGAAAAATTTCCATTTACAATAGTGACAAAAAGAGTCAAATATTTAGGAATAAACTTAAACACTGATATAAACTTGTATTCAGAAAACTACAATGCATTGCTATAATAATTAAAAGAGATATGATGTGTGGGCATTTTCAGGACTTGGAGTTGTCCTGGGTGGTACTGCAGGGACAGATGCTGGACATTGTATGTCCTGCCATGGCCCACTGGGTGGAAAGGGGCAGAGTGTAAACTACAATGTAAACCATTTTTCATGTGGTGCAGCACTGCTCCAAAATGTATTCACCAAATGCAATGAATGTCCCATGATGATGAAAGAAAAAACAGCTAACAACAACAAAAAGACCTAAATATTGGAAGAATATTCCATGCTCATAGGTTGGAAGACTGTAAATCATTAAGATGTCAGTTCTTCTCAAATTGATATACAGATTCAATGCAATCCTGATAAAAATGCCACCAGCATTTTAAAAATAAATGGAAGACACAATTAGCAAATTTATTTGGAAGGGTAAAGGGTCCGAATAGCCAGAAATATCTTAAAAAGGAAAAGTGAAGTTGGAGAACTCTCACTTCTGTACTTTAAAATCTATTACCTAGCTACAGTGGTAAAAAAAACTGCATGGTATTGGCATAAAGACAGACCAATGGAATAGAACTGATGGTTCAGGAACAGACCCTTACATCTACGGTTATGTGAATTTTGACAAGCCTGTCAAACTCGACTAGTTCAGGCAGAACAGTCTGTTCAATAAATGGTGCTGAAAGAACTGGATATTCATAGCCAAAAGAAAGAAAGAGGACCCTGTCTCACACTTTGTACAAAAGTTAACTCAAAAGGGATTAAAAAAACCATAAATATAAAATTAGAACCATAAAGCTCTAGAAGAAAATGAAGAAAAATATCTTCAATACCTGTTGGTATGTGGTGGATTCTAAAGGGAGATTAGAAGACAACTGAGATGGGCTATTGATTGTTAATGTACATAGAAGTTTTAATTAAATACTGGAAATGTGTAGAGTTGATGGTAATACATTATAGTTAGTAACAGCTGTTTTAAAAATGGGAGTGTGTCTGGAAATGGATGTATATGTCAATTGAAAGAAAGCTGGAAAAAAACCTCCGTGGATACTCTTGAGGGTGGTAGAGACTGGAGAAGGGCTCCACAAATGCTGAATTGAAGAAAGAGAGAAAATCAGATCCAGTACCCTAAACCTGAAATTGAACATGCATTGTGTAACTTGAGGTTGGTGCAGGCCAGTGCAAGGGCAAAGCATAAGGACATATAAAGATTTTATGAGGGAGGTGGCAGACTTGGCACAGTGGTTAGGGCATCTGCCTACCACATGGGAGGTCTGCGGTTCAAACCCCGGGCCTCCTTGACCCCTGTGGAGCTGGCCAATGTATAGTGCTGATGCACGCAAGGAGTGCCGTGCCACGCAGGGGTGTCCCCCGTGTAGGGGAGCCCCACGCACAAGGAGTGCACCCCATAAGGAGAGCCGCCCAGCGTGAAAGAAAGTGCAGCCTGCCCAGGAATGGTGCCGCACATGTGGAGAACTGACACAGCAAGATGATGCAACAAAAAGCAACACAGATTCCTGTTCCGCTGACAACAACAGAAGTGGACAAATAAGAAGACACAGCAAATAGAAACAGAGAACAGACAACCGGGCTGGGGGTGGGGGGGATGTGGAAAGAAATAAAAATAAATTAATAAAAAAAAAGTTCTTATGAATTGAGGAGGGGCAAAATGGCATCCAAGTGAGTATACCCTCACCATCTCTCCTGCAAAGGACCAGCTGAGTGGGGATGGAGTCTTGCAGGCTGTTTTGAGAATCTGCAAAACAGGAGGTGTCTAGACATCGATCTGGAGAGGCTGCAACCAAAGTAGTGCTTCCTCAAGGGAGAATTGTGGGCTTCTAACACTGAAGTTACTGAAGTTGGAAGCTGTTGGAAGGCAAAACCCTTTCCCCTAGGGCTGAGGGCTGCAATATTCTCTGAAAACTGCCAGTTGCATGGCAGCATTCCCAAGCCCCATGTTCCCCAAACATGTGATCCCCATTTAGTGTTCCCTGAACTCCCTTAACCCACATTCCACAGACCCAAATACCCCAGGTCCGCATTATCCCAGGCCTCCATTTCCTGAACCCAGTACTCCCCCAAATCTGGCATTCCACTAGCCCTCTGGTCTGGGACTAACTCTGGGAGTGGGAGAGTTAAGGTAGGAGGTGCAGAGGGGCCTGAAGAGTGCAAGTTTAATTTTCTGCCCCTTTTTTTGAGCTTGGAGGAGCATACCAGCTGTTGTGGGGAGAGCCTAGGAAGAAAGGAGAGGTGAATCTGTGAAGAGCGCTCGATTTAACTAAATTCCCTGGGATAGGAAACTTGGTCTGGAAGAAGGTGGAGTCAGAAAATTAACTAGCCCTCCTGTGGCACCACTAAGGGAGAAAGACAGTAGGAAGTGTCTTGTAGGCTTCCAATAGCATATTTAGGGTTTCTGGAAAGATGTGAGTGCTGTCTCAAGAAATCAAGAGTCAATATTTTCTGTGGTGAGTTGATTCACCAGGGAACTACTTGAAACTCCTACAGGACCCCTCACACAGCATTCCTGCTGCCCTGAGAAAGAGGGGAATGAGGAAGGGAGAAAGGGGAAAGGTCTGACTCCTAAGCAATTTATTCAATTGCAAAGAGGATTCCATGCTTGAGGCCTTGTCTGGACTTTTTTGTTGGATTGTTTTCTTGCTTTTCCTTCCTCTTTATCCCCCCACAGGCCTTTTCTTTTTTTCTTTTTCTTGTTTGATTTTCCTCCTTTTTTTCCTTCTTTTACATGAGGTGCTGCCAAGGCAGCATTTCTTATTTACAATATTTCCTCATCCTCAATTTCCTCTTTTACGTGTGTACTGATTTTTGCTACCAATGCAATCCCCTTTCCTTTACATCATTCTATCCTCCATCATTTACTGTTTCTCTTACATCCCACCTCTCTTTGTTTAGCCCCCCAATTTTTCTTACCTTCTATTTCTAATACCTCTATTCTGTATTCTATCTATTATTCACTCCCCATATTCAGTTTACTATCTCATTATATGTACTCCACTTTTCTTACTGTTATAACTCTACACAGCTTACACGAGTCTAATATCAATTCTCCTAGATCTCACATTGCTCTTCTGCTAACATTTCCTATCAATACTACTATTATATATTTTTCTTTTCTTACCCCTTTTGCTTTCTCTGGCCCTAATATTTTCCTTCAAGGGAACTTAGCCAACAACAAGGAAATAGAATGAGAAGAACAAAGTGAAAAAGAGAAGACTTAACACGTACATGAAAAAAAAAACCAACTAATTAAACTCTGAGACTAGATGAAGAAGCTAATCAAACTGTATAAACCCATCAAGATAAAATGATGACCAAACAGCAACAAAAACTACAAACCATACCAATAATCAGGAAAACATGGTTGAATCCAATGAACAAATTAAAAACCAGAAAAAGGAGTAGAGCATCAAACAACTAATCAAAGCTCTCAAAACATATCATGGACCAATTTAATGAAGTGAAGGAAGAGACTAAGGATATTGAGTAAACACTTGGAAAGCACACAGATGAAATTGTAATCATATTAAAAAAGATAACGGATATGATGGTGATGAACAGCACAATTCAAGAAATCAAAAATACATACTCAGCAAATAACAGCAGATTTGAAAAGGCAGAGTAAAGAATTAGTGATGTGTAAGACAGTACATCTGAAATCAAACAGATAGTAGAACTGATCAATAAAAAGATAGAAAAAAATCCGGCTGGGACTTAAGGAAGTGTATGACAAGGCAAAATGCCCAAAATTACACATTATAGGCATTCCAGAAGGAGAAGGGAAAGGAAAGGGGACAGAAGGGGTGTTGGAGGAAATAATGGCTGAAAACTTCCCAAACCTGTTGAGGGAGATGGATGTACATGTTCAGGAAGCACAACACATGCCAGACAGCATAAATCCCAATGGGCCTAACACAAAACATATACTTGTCAAATTATCCAATGCTCAATACAAAGAGCAAATAATAAAAGCAGCAAGAGAAAAGAGAGCCATCACATACAAGGGAGGCTCCATAAGATTAAGTTCTGATTTCTCATCTGAAATCATGGAAGAAAGAAGGCAGTGGTATGGCATAGTCAAAGTACTAAAAGAAAAGAATTTCTAACCAAGAATACTCTATTCAGCAAAGCTAGCATTCAAAAATGATGGAGAGTTCAAAATATTCACAGATAAACAGAAACAAAGAGAGTATGCCAACAAAAAGCATGCCCTACAAGAAATACTAAAGGAAGTTCTGCAGGAGGAAAGGAAACAACAGGAAAGACAGAGTTGGAAGAGAGTGTAAGAACAAGTAAAAACAAGAAATGAGAAAAAAATAAAAGAAAATATGACAAACACAAATCCAAAGAAAATATGGCTAATATAAGTAACGCCTCGAAAGTACTAACACTGAATGCCAATGGATTAAAATCACCTGTTTAGAGACACAGATTGGAAGATTGGATAAGGAAATATGACCTACATATATGCTGTCTACAAGAAACACATCTTAGACCCAGGAATTCAAGGAGATTGAAAGTGAATGGCTGGAAAACAATCTTACAGGGAAACAATAATAACAACAACAAAAAAGGCAGAAGTAGCTATACTAATAGCAGGCAAATAGACTTTAAATGCAAAACTATTGTGAGAGACAAAGATGGACATTACATAGTAGTGAAAGTGATAATCTTTCAAGAAGATAGAACAATCATAAACATTTATGTCCCTAAGAAGGGCTCCTCCAAATATGTGAGACAAACACTGGAGAAACTAAGGAAAGGAATAGATGCCGCTACAAGTATAATGGGAGATTTTAACACACCACTATCACCATTGGACAGAACATCTCAAAAGAGAATCAATAAAGAAACAAAGACTGAACAATATATTAGAGGAGCAGGACCTAATAGATATATACAGAACAATACACCCAAACACGGCAGGATATACATTCTTCTCAAGCATGCATGGATCATTCCCCAAAATAGACCACATACTAGGCCACAAAGAAAGTGTGAATGAATTCAGAAAGATTGAAATCACGCAAAATAATTTCTCTCATCAGAGTGGAATGAAGCTGGAAATCTGCAAGGGCCAGAGACCCAGATTTGGCACCAAGATATAGAAGTTAAGCAACACACTCTTAGAAAAACAGTGGGTCAAGGAGGTGTCTCAAAAGAAATCAATAACTATCTTGAAACTAATGAAAACAATAACACATTTTATCAAAACTTATGGGATGCAGCAAAAGCTGTACTGAAAGGGAAATACATAGCCATAAATTCATACATCAAAGAAGAAGAAGGAGCTAAAACTGAAGACCTAACTGCATACTTGGAGGAATTAATAAAAAAAAAAACAAATTAAACCCAAAGAAAGAAGAAAGAAAGAAATAACAAAGATCAGAGCAGAACTAAATGAAATAGAATATAAGAAAGCACTAAAAAATAAACAAGACAAAGAGCTGGTTCTTTTAAAAGGTAAATAAAACTGACAAACCCTTACTAGACTAACGAAGAAGAAAAGAGAGATGAAGCAAATACACAAAACAAGAAATGAGAAAGGGGATATCACAACTGACCCCACAGAAATAAAGTCTATCATAAGTGGATACTTTTAAAAACTATATTCCAACAAAGAGGAGAATTTAGAGGAGATGGACAAATTCCCAGAAACACATAAGCAGCCTACATTGACAAAAGAAGAAGTTGATGATCTCAACAAGCCAATCACAAGTAAAGAGAATCACTCATTAAAAACCTCCCAACTAAGAAGAGCCCTGGGTCAGATGGCTTCACAGGTGAATTCTACAAAACATTCTGGAAAGAACTAATGCCAATCTTGTTGAAACTCTTCCAAAAAATCGAAACAGAAGGAACATTGCCTAACCCATTCTACAATGCCAACAATACACTAGAACAAAAGCCAAACAAAGACACCACAAGAAAGGAAAATTACAGACCAATTTCTCTTATGAACCTAGACACAAAAATCCTCAACAAAATACTTGCTAAACGTATTCAACAACACATTAAATGAATTATACACCACGACCAAGTGGAATTCATTCTGGGTATGCAAGGATGGTTCAACATAAGAAAATCAAACAATGTAATACACCATATAAACAGAATGAAGGAAAAAAAATCAAATGATTATATCTATAGATGCAGAAAAAACATTTGACAAAATACAGCACCCTTTCTTGATGAAAACACTGCAAAAGATCAGAATACAAGGAAATTTTCTGAACATGATAAAGAGTATATATGAAAAACCCACAGCCAATATCATTTACAATGGTGAAATCCTAAAATCTTTTCCTCTAAGATCAGGAACAAGATAAGGATGCCCACTATCACCTCTTCTATTTAACATTGTTTTAGAAGTACTTGCTCGAGCACTGAGGCAAGAACCAGAAATAAAAGGCATTCAAATTGGAAAGGAAGAAGTCAAAATTTCATTATTTGCAGATGACATGATTCTATGCATAGAAAACCCTGAGAAATCTACAAGAAAGCTTCTAGAACTCATAAATGCGTTTAGTAAAGTCACAGGTTATAAGATCGAATGCGCAAAAATCAATAGCATTTCTGTACACCAATAATGAACAAGCTCAGGAGGAAATCAAGAAACAAATACCATTTACAATAGTCTATAAAAAAAGTCAAATACCTAGGAATAAATTTAACTAAAGATGTAAAAAACTTATATATGGAGAACTACACAACACTGTTCAAGGAAATCAAAGAAGACCTAAATAAATGGAAGAATATTCCCTGCTCATGAATAGGAAGACTAAATATTATTAAGATGTCTATCCTACCAAAACCGATCTACAGATTCAATGCAATCCCAATAAAAATCAACACAGCATTCTATAAGGAACTAGAAAAACTAGCTATGAAACTTATTTGGAAAGGAAAGAGGCCATGAATAGCTAAAGATATATTGAAAAAGAAAAATGAAATTGGAGGAATCACACTACCTAACTTCAAAACAGTACAAAGCTACAGTACTAAGAATGGTGTGGTTTTGGCACAAGGATAGATACACTGACCAATGGAACCGAATTGAGAGTTCTGATATCGATCCTCATATATACAGTCATTTGATATTTTACAAGGCCACCAAATCCACTCAACTGGGAGAGAATGTCCTCTTCAACAAATGCTGCCTGGAAAACTGGATATTCATATGTAAAAGAATGAAAGAGGATCACCATCTCACACCTTATATAAAAATCAACTCAAGATGGATCAAAGACCTAAATATAAGAGCCAAGACCATAAAGGCCTTGGAAAACAATGTAGGGAAGTATCTACAGGACATTGTAATAGGAAACGGCTTCATTAACTTCACACCAAAAACACGAGCAACAAAAGACGAAATAGATACATGGGACTTCCTCAAAGTTAAAGCCTTTTCCACCTCGAAGGAGTATGTCTAAAAAGAGAAAAGACAGCCTACCCAATGGAAGAAAATATTTGGTAACCATATATCTGATAGATATATGGATATAATATAGATATATAGATATAATATCCTGCATATAAAAAGAACTCCTATATCTTGAAAATAAGACAAACAACCTATTTTAAAAATGTGCAAGGGATTTGAACAGGCACTTCTCAAAAGAAGAAATACAAATGGCTAAAAAGCACATGAAAAAATGATCCAAATCTCTAACTATCAGGGAAATGCAAATCAAAATTACAATGGGATGCCGTCTTACTCCCATTAGACTGGTGGCTGTCAAAAAAACAGAAGACTACAAGTATTGGACAGGATGTGGAAGAATGAGAACACTCATCCACTGCTGGTGGGGATGCAGATGGATACAGCCATTCTGGAAAACAATTTCTCAAAAAACTAAGTATAGATTTGCCTATGACCCAGCAATTCCACTGCTGGGTATATACACAGAAGAACTGAAAACAAGGACACAAACAGATATATGCACACCAATGTTCATAGCAGCATTATTCCCTATTGCCAAAATTTGTAATCAACCTAAATTCCCATCAACAGATGAATGGAAAAATGAAATGTGGTATATACATACAATGGAATACTACTCAGCTATAAGAAGTAATACAGTACAAACACATGGGATAACATGGATGAATCTTGAGACCTTTACATTGAGTGAAGCAAGCCAGGCATTGAAGAACAAGTACTACTTGACTTTCTGATATGAAATAAGTAAACCAAGCTGTTTCAGAGAGCTAGAGACTGGATGATACAAGTAAAGAAATTTTGGTGTGAGAGTAAGGTTGTGAGTTGATGCCTATATGGGTGAAATCTTTGATAACCTGGAGGTAAGTATTTGTATGTAGAAGGGATAAGATGGGGCCATAGGGATAACTTTTGGTGGGGCTTTATAGGCTTAAGGGGAGCTAGGGTTGGGAGGATGGCTCAGATGCCCCGAGGAATTGGGGGAAGGGCTGGGGGGAACATTTGTGCATGGGAGACTGTCAGATATGTGATTGAAACTATAATGTTGAGAAAACACTTTAGAAAATATAATAAGGAAGGATTACCTGTTTAAGGTGCTTAAGGGGGTGCATCTGTCAAAGGGGCAGGCTTATAGGGAGTGTGTGAGAGCTCATTTTGTCATAGTGTGTTATAGCATTGGGTGGAGACCCATACAATGAGTGTGAAGGTGTACCCACATCCTGGGGAGGCCTGACGTTCTCAAACAGAGGGAATTGTGTCTCTTGAGAGAATTGGTGGCTCCCAATGGGTTAGGGCAGTCTAGTCTGTCAAGTCCTCACCATTGGTGGCGGACTTGGCCCAGTGATTGGGGTGAACGTCTACCACATGGGAGGCCCACGGTTCAAACCCCAGGCCTCCTTGACCCCTATGGAGCTGGCCCATGTGCAGTGCTGATGTGCACGCAAGGAGTGCTGTGCCACGCAGGGGTGTCCCCCACGTAGGGGAGCCCCACGCGCAAAGAGTGTGCCCCGTAAGGAGAGCCGCCCAACGCCAAAGAAAGTGCAGCCTGCCCAGGAATGGTGCTGCACACACAGAGAGCTTACACAACAAAATGATGCAACCAAAAGAAACACAGATTCCCCTGACAACAACAGAAGTGGACAAAAGAAGACGCAGCAAATAGACACAGAGAACAGACAAACAGGGTCGGGGAGGAAAGGGAGAGAAATAAATAAATAAATCTTTAAAAAAAAAAAGCCCTCACCATTGTTGCAAGTATCTGTGAATCTGTTCCTTCAAGTAGTGAGGATTGATTGCCACTGTGGGCCATGATGAGAGGGGGACAGAAGTATAGAATAGATGGAATCAGTTTAACTGTGGGGGAATGGAATTGTTCCACAAGATCATGCAATGATGAATATAGAACATGTTAAATTACCCCAAGAATGTATAAAAGTCTATAGGCTAAAATGTAAACTGTAATGTAAAAGATAAGGTAACTAAAAATTTAGAAAATTGTACAGTCTAAAATATAAACTATAAAGTAAACCAAAATAGAATCATGTTTGAAAGCTATGTTTCAATATCTGTACATCTTCTGTAGCAAATATAACATGAAAATGTAAAAAGATCATTGCTGGGGAAGGGGGAAAAGGGTTTGATATTGGATATATGGGAGTCTCTTAAATTGTATATTTGAATTATTGTGATCTAAAAATTTTGTGAAGACAAAATTAAAAATTAGAAAAAAAAGAAAGGATGTAGACACTGAGGAATAAATGAAAGAAATTGCCTTGCCACTGTACATACAGGGCAACACCTATTGCAGTGATGAAAGGCAAAATGTCAAAAAAAAAGCTTTATAATATTTTTCATTTTTAATACCCCAATATATTTTTACTTTATTTTAGTTTTTCTAAATTAGTATGTATTCTATTTTTCTAATCTTTATACCCATCACCATATTTCATTTTCCTATTAATTGAATTTGGCAATATATTAGGCTTCATTTTTGAAGAAGTTTTGGACTTCAGAGAGGTTCAACTATGGCAGGTGAGGAACACTGTTGTGGGGTGTTATTGATGGGGGGCGCATTATTGGGAGGGAGTTCTCCAGGGCATGTATATAGGGTACATAAAAATGTTCAGATATTTGTTGGATATTTTCATAGTAGTTACAGTTACACATGACACCTGAGGGAGTGCTGAGTTCTAACCCAGGGGTTCTCTATCACATTCCCCGATGGAACAGCATCAGTCCCCCAAAGCAGGGGTAAAGCAAAGACTAATGAAACTGATGACTATGCTTATGAGCCTGTGTGCCTGAAATATGAACTAGGCCTAGAGTTGCAGAGTGCCTAAGAGTTACCTCCTGAGAGCCTCCATGTTGCTCACATGTGGCCACTCTCTAAGCCAAACTCAGCATATAAATGCATTGCCTTCCTCCCAGTGTGGGACATGACTCCTGAGGATGAACTTCCCTGGTGCCAGTCACTAACTGGTGATGCAACTAGAAAGAGATCTTGAATGAAAGGGTCAACTCAGACCAGCAGAATAGCTCACCCTGCCTGTAGGATCATGTGTCAAAAATTGCTTTTTTACCTTGAATAAAAGGGGGAAACAGCAAAGACAAATGAATTTATATGGTAAGACTCTTCAGAAAAGAGTCGGGAGGTCATCAGAGGAGTCGTTCTTATGCATTCTTCAGCAGGACCCCAGAGACTGTCAAAGTAGATACAACCTCTTGTACTGGTTCTCCTGAGGGCTATGGAGACACACAGGATCTATGGTCATGGCAGATGGCTCTGGAGCTCAGTGCCATGTCAGTGGGCCTTACTTTGGAATTTGTGTTCCTTAGTGTGATGGAGTTGGACTCAGATGTGACCTTTCTACACATGCCTCTTCTGTCACTTTTACTGAATCTGTGGTTGGTGCTAGGGTTGTTGTATACTCAGTTCAGCTGGACTGGCCATGTGTCAGCTGGGTCCTGAGCCTCAGCAGAGTTGTAAGTCCTACTTACCCTCTGGTTCATTGAACTTACCCAGGTCAGCTAACAAGGAGGTGAAGATGGTCACCCACCACACCAGGAAACTGAGAGTGCCTACAACTGCAAGCAGGAGAATTGCATCCATCATCCATGTGGAATTGAAGACCCCTCTCAATATAGAGGTTGCAAGGACATCACCATCCCAGGGTCCACAGGATGGAGGAATAAAATATGGATTAGAGTGGACTTACTGATATTCTACTATGAAACTATTTTGACTAGTAATGGAAGAAATTGCAGCACTGATGTGGAGAAAGTGGCCACAGAAGTTGCTGAGGGGAGGGAGAGGGTAGAAGAGATGTGATGTGGGGGCATTTTTGGGACTTAGAGCTATTCTAAATGATATTGCAGGGACAGATGCTGGATATTATATATCCTGCCATAACCCACTGAATGTACTGGGGGAGAGTATAAATGACCATGTAAATTATTATCCATGTGGTGCAGCAGTGCTCCAAAATGTATTCACGAAATGCAATGTATGTGCCACCACGATGGAAAATATTGATGTGGGAGGAGTGGGGTGGGGGAGGTGGTGTGTATATGGGAACCCCTTATATCTTTTGAATATAACATTTTTGTAATCTATCTTCAAAAAATATAATAAACAATTGATGGGGTGGGGGGTTGGACAGTGGGGTATATGGGAATCTCTTATTTTTTTTTTAAGATTTATTTTATTTACTTCTCTTCCCTTCCCCCCCACCCCAGTTGTCTGTTCTCTGTGTCTATTTGCTGTGTCTTCTTTGTCTGCTTCTGTTGTTGTCAGTGGCACAGGAATCTGTGTTTCTTTTTGTTGCATCATCTTGTTGTGTCAGCTCCGTGTGTGCGGCACCATTCCTGGGCAGGCTGCACTTTCTTTGGCACTGGTCAGCTCTCCTTATGGGGTGCACTCCTTACCCGTGGGGCTCCCCTATGTGGGGGACACCCCTGTGTGGCACGGCACTCCTTGCGCGCATCAGCACTGCACATGGGCCAGCTCCACAGGGGTCAAGGAGGCCCGGGGTTTGAACCGTTGACTTCCCATGTGGTAGATGGATGCCCTAACCACTGGGCCAAGTCCACTGCCTCTTATGTTTTTTAATATAACAGTTTTTGTGATCTATTAACTTTAAAAAAAACGGAAGAAATAAAGCTGGAGAGTAGTCTGTGTACTAAATAACAGAGTGAACCTAGAGGTGAATGAGAATTGTGGTTGATGGTAGAAAAGTGTCTTTTGTGAGCTAAAGCAGATGTAATTCACTATTGCAGGGTGGTGGGAATGTGAAGTAGAATAGAAAAAATACAACTAGAGTGACCTATGGACCATGGTTAACAATAATTATGTAATAGTCATTCATCTATGCCAAAGATGTATTATGTTGATAATGGGGAGCATGGAAAAAGTGTGCAAATATATGCTGTGGACATGGTCATACTTTGATGATATTATCTCATAACTTGTAACAAATGTTCCACAATGATGTGGTTTGTTGATAGAGGGGTTTTGTATGGGAATTCTGCATTTGTTCATGATGGTTTGTAAGCTTATAACTTCTGCCATAAAAATATATTTCAAAAATAATAGGGTGGGATGGGGGAAAATACACCAAATCTAAGATATGGATTATAGTTACTAGTAAGATTTTGATAATATTTTCATAATTTGTAACAAATGTCTCACAACAATGCAAAGTGTTGAGGGTGGGTTAATGTATATGACCTTTTGCAGTTTGGTATTATTCATGAATTCCAAAAGTAGATATTGGATTATGTTTATAAACTCATCTATGCCTCTGGGTATATTAGATAGTATTAGATTCAGAGGTTTCATGTTTACTTGATTAAATTATGATTAAGGATTTGATTCAGACACATAAGTAGGACTTTGAGTCCCCACCCTCTTTGTGGGCAGGGACTGAAAGAGGAAATGACATGGCAGAGGAGAGGGTTTGTGTTTTGATGCTGGAGCCCCAGAAAGTAAATACACAGAAGAATACAGAGGAATAGAGACAGCTCCATACACATTGTAGAGGCCCAGGGCAGAAAGAGAGAGACTGATAGTCTACAGCTGACCTTGTGTCGAGAACAGAGCAGCTGAGACCAGAAAGAACTGAGCCATGGAGAGAGAGACATAGCGTTATGCCAGTCTACAGCTGAGATTGGAAGGAGCACAGTCTCGGAATGTTTGATAGAATTACCCTCTGCAGTCATTTGGAGCTGGGATTTTCTGTGTTGGGAGGTTTTTGATTAGAAATTCAGTCTCTTTACAAGGCATTGATATGTTGACACCTTCTATTTCTTTTGAGTTAGTGTAGGTGATTTGTGTGTTTCTAAGAATTTGTCCATTTAATCTTGGCTATCTAATTTATTGGAATAAAATTGTTCATAATGTCCTTTTTAAACTTTATTTTTAAAGAAGTTTTGTATTACAAAAAAGTTAGATAAAAAATATAGGGGTTTCCCACATACTTCACCTCCTCCCCCTCTCATATTTTCCCCTATGAATAACCTCTTTCATTAGTGTTGCACATTTTTTTACAATTATTGGACAAATATTGAAGCATTGCTATTAACCATGTTATATAGTTTACACTTTGATCTGTACAATTTTATCGGTTTTGAAAAAATGTATAATGGCTGGTATTCTTCATTGCAAAATCATGTGGAACAATTCCAATGTCCAAAAATGCCCCATGTTACACCTATTCTCTACCCACCCCCGAATCTCTAGTGATTACTCTCTTTATATCAGTGTTACAAGTTCATCCATTACAATAATAATGTCTACTTTGGTACATAATTACATCTACCTCTTATGTTTATCTATTCCTCAATCTTGAGGATTTTGAGATGGTGACACTCACTCTTCCTCTGATTGAGAGGGGGCTTAGATCCCATGGGGCAGATGAATGGAATTATCTTGCTTGCAGTTTTAGGTACTGTTTTTTGGGATGGGGATTGTCCATCATTATCATTTGGTTAGTTGTCCTGGGTGAGTCTGATGAACTGGAGAGTAGCTCTTGGCTGTAACTCTGCTTATATTCAGGGATTGGCTGAATATAATCTGTTCATAAAATTAGCAGAACAAAGATTTACATCTCTGAGAAATATATTTAATGGACATAGTGCTAATTATAGGTTCAAATAAAAGTGGCAGAAGAACGATGTGTAGGAAAATTATAAATGTGTCTCTGTTACCTGGGGGAAATAGGTTAACATATATTCCAAAGTAATGCCCACAAATGGGGTCCTGATTTCCTGCAGAGTTGTGCATAAGCATAACCTCTGGAATGATCCCCAGACTCACCTTGAAATCTCTTAGCTGTAAAATATCTTTTGCATTTAATATTTCCCCCTATTGACCAAGGTCGTTTTCCAAATGCATTGCTAGTTAGTGCTTGGTAATAATCCCGTGGTGCCTCAGAGACTCATCTTTGGGAGTCATATCCCATGCTGGTAGTGGGTTTATATCCTGAGTTCGGCTAAGAGAGAGGCCAAATTTGAGTAACAAGTAGGTTTTCAGTAGGTAACTCTTAGGCAATAAATATTACTAGGTTAAGTTTCCATTTTATAAGAATAAGGTTCATAATTACAAGCATTGATATGAAGGGCCTGGTGTATTGTTCTGTTGTTTCTCTGTAGGCTCTGCCTATGTACTCTAGTGATCCTTGCCACTCTATGAAAGAATGTAGCAGCACTCCCAAGGATGGGAATTCAATATTTTGTTGGTTATTGTGTGGGTCTCCACCCAGTGAGACAACACCCTATGACCACATTAACACATTAATATTCCATAGAGGCATGCCCCAGGTGCATCCCCTCAACACTGACACCCTGCACCAGTGATCCTCCTTTGCCATAGTTGTAACTTTTATGTAATCCAAAAGCACCAAAAAACAAATTTAAAATATTTTGCACTGTGCCTTTCATCACCGTAAGATCTATTATCTCTTACACGTTTACGATGTCTTCTGTATGTTCCCCCAGTGTCTTATTTTTCCCCTTATATTCGAAGAAGCTTTAAGTTACAGAAAACTCAGATAAAAAATATAGATTTCCATATATCCCACCCCTTCCCTCTCAAAATTTCCCCTATTAATACCATCTTACATGAGTAGATGCATTTGTTACAATTGATGTACAAATATTGAAGCATTGCAACTAACCCTGGTTAATGGATTATATTATTATTTATACTTTGCACTGTACAATTTTATAGGTTTTGATAAAATGTATCCTGTGCCAGTCATTGCAAAATCATGAGAACAATTCCAATGCCTTAAAAATGCCCTATGTTCCACCTAGTCTTCCCGTCTCCTCCCCTCAGACCTATGGAAACTACTATGGTTCAATTTTTCAAGAATAAGTTTCATAGTTAAATGCATTAGTATGAGATTTTGATGGACTAGTCTGTTTTCTTTTATTAAGCATTGCCTATGTACTCAAGAGTTTCTTAAACCTCTGTTTGAGAAATTGACAGGACTCCCCAGAAAGGGAGTTTAATATTTTCTTGTTTATTGTGTGGTTCTCCATCCACTGAGATAACACTTCATGACAAGTTGAACACATTCATATTCCACAGAAGCATGCCCCAGGTTCACCCTTTATCAGGTATCCCCAGTCATGACATCCTGCACCAGTGACCCTCCACTGATATATTTGCTAAAATAACATTCCTCACATTGTAGTTTAAAGCACAGACCTACAAATCAACAGGGTTCACCTGTTCCTTCTTCCAGACCTCCCTCAGTTCCATGGATAGTCCAATCACCCCCAACCTACTCAACCTCACATTCCAGCTTTATCGAGCCCACTGGTATACCTGCACCGCACTTCCATCCATGGCCAAACCACTTCCTTCCACCTTATCATAGGTTCTGTCCATATTGGACAATGGCTCAGGAAATTCTACCCCCTTTCTGTCTCCTGATAGCTTATCTTTCAGACTCTATCTCTGTGAGTGTGCTCCACATGTTTAGGTCATATCAGTGAATATTATAAATGATTCTTTGTTACCTGGGGGAAATAGGTTAACATATATTCTAAAGTAATGCCCACAAATGGGGTGCAGATTTCCTGGGATTGTTTGCCCTGCCTATAGTGTCAAGATATCTGTAGAGCACTCAGAAATTTGAGGCATTATTTACTGTGGCAGTCTGTGAGACCGTCTAGAGTCATGCATATGTGTAACCTCCATTTTTTTCTTTTTTTTCCATGTGTTTTTGAGTATTTGTGTCCCTTACATTTCCAAAAAAATTCATAATTGACTTTTCCAATTCTGTAAAATATTGTTTCTAATTGTGTTGGGATTATGTTAAATCTGTAAATCAATTTGAGTAGGACAGATATCTTAATGTTGTTTAGTCTTCCAATCCATGAACATGGAATATTCTTTCATTTATTTAGGTCTTTTTAGTTTCTGTTTACAATGTTGTGTATTCTCCTGTGTACAAGTCCTTTATACTTTTAGTTATATTTATTCCTTGATATTTGATTCTTTTAGTTGCTATTGTAAATGGAATTTTTTTCCTGATTACCTCCTCAGATTGCTCATTATTAGTGTGCAGAAATGATACTGATTTCTGCATGTTGATCTTATATCCTGCCACTTTACTGAACTCATTTATTACCTCTAGAAGCTTTGTTACAGATTTTTTTTCAAGACTTTTTATGTATAGGATCATGTCATCTTCAAATAGTGAAATTTTTACTTCTTCCTATCCAAAATGGATACTTTTATTTCTTTTTCTTGCCAAAGCAAGTACTTCTACCACAATGTTAAGTAAGAGCAGCAGTTGTAGGGACACTTACCTTGTTCCAGATCCTAGATGGAAAGCCTTTATCATTTCACCACTGAGTTTGATGTTAGCTATTGGTTTTTCATATATATCCTTTATCATATCAAGGAAGTTTCCTTCCATTCCTATCTTTTGAAATGTTTTTATCTAAAAACTTGCTGTATCTTGTCAAATGCTTTTTCAGCACCAATAGAGATGATCATGTGTTTTTTCTTCTGATTTGTTAATGTGGTGTATTACATTGACTGATTTTCTTATGTTGAACCATCTTGCACATGAGAGATAAAACCCACCTGATCACAATGTATAATTGATTTGAAGTGTTGTCGAATACCTTTAGTAAGTATTTTGTTGAGGATTTTAGCATCTAAGTTCATTAGAGAGATTAGTATATACTTCTCTTTTCTTCTAGGGTTTTTATGTGGCTTTGGTATTAGGGTGTTTTTGACATCATAGAATGAATTAGGTAATGTTCCCTCCACTTCTATTTCTTTTTTTTTCTTTTTTTTAATTGATTTTGTAATAATATTACATTAAAAATAAATATATGAAGTCCAATTCAACCCCCCCCCACCTTCCCCCCTCCCCCCCCCAGCAACACTCGTTCCCATCATCATGACACATCCATTGCATTTGGTAAGTACATCTTTGGGCACCTCTGCACCTCATGGTCAATGGTCCACATCATGGCCCATACTCTCCCCCATTCCATCCAGTGGGCCCTGTGAGGATTTACAATGTCCGGTGATTGCCCCTGAAGCACCATCCAGGGCAGCTCCATGACCCAAAGACGCCTCCACCTCTCATCTCTTCCTGCCTTTCCCCATACCCATCAGCCATCATGTCCACTTTTCCCAATCCAATGCCACCTCTTCTATGTGGACATTGGATTGGTTGTGTCCATTGCACCTCTATGTCAAGAGGAGGCTCAGATTCCACATGGATGCTGGATGCAATCCTCCCGCTTTCAGTTGTAATCACTCTAGGCTCCATGGTGTGGTGGTTGTCCTTCTTCAACTCCATCTTAGCTGAGTGTGGTGAGTCCAATAAATCAGATTGTAGGTGCTGGAGTCTGGTGAGGCTCAGGACCTGGCTATCACATCGTCAGTCCAGAGATTCAAATCCCCTAAATATATCTTAAACCCCAACACTAACTGCACCTCCAGCACATTAGCATGAAAGTCTTATGAAGAGAGATCCCATCTGAGTCCAGATTCATCACATATAAACACCATTTCCAAAGAGGGGCCATCTGACCTGGTAGTTAACCCCATCGGCCATGACCTTAACTCCCATGGGTCTCTTAAGCCCTCAAAGGAACCAATATCTGGGGTTTGTATCTGCTTTATCTGTCTCTCAGACTCTGCTCAGTTGTGCATAAGGGCAATCCTTCTGACAGCCTCCAGACTCTTTTTTAGAGACTCGTAGCCATATAAACTCATTTCTCCTTTCCATTTCCCCCTTACATTAGGTCAAACAGCATTTTAAAGTCATGTTATTTTATGTAGACAGGGATATTCTGCTGATCCACGTTGAACCTTCCATATAAGGTCATTTTCCAGTTGCATCATCAGTTGGTAGTTGATAGTGGTCCCTCCGTGCCAGGGAGGCTCATCCCCGGGTGTCATGTCCCACGCTGGGGGGAAGGCATTGTATTTACACGCTGAGTTTGGCTTCGAGACTGGCCACATTTGAGTAACATGAAGGCTGACAGGAGGAAATTCCCAGGCACAATGCTGCTCTAGGTCTTGTTCTTATTTTAGGCTTATCAGCTCACAAGCATAGTCATTAGCGTCAGGGGCTCACTGTTGAACCCTCACTCCCTCCCAGTCCCCGCCACTGCACCTGGGAGACTGTCGCTGCTCCCCTACGGACCACGACAGAGCACCAGTGGCCAGGAACCCAGTACCCCCCCTGCTGTGGTTTTTAATTGTTGCCACTATGAGTATATCCAAACATTACCATGCATCCTGGACATATGTTCTGTACAGCTCCCTGTCAGCCATATATCACCTGTCAATGGTATCCTATACCAGTATCCCTCCATTGCCATTGTTGAACCACTCTGTGATCCAGAACTCCCCGAAATTTGAAGCCCAATATAATGTCAGGGTCCCTTACTAGGGAATGGCATATAGCGATGGGTTTAAAGGTTAGATAAAGAATACGTGTTGACTTGGAAAAAATTCTACATCCTATCTTTTTCTTTTTCTTTTTTTTTTTCCCCCTAATTATTGAGCTTCTCCTCACAGGAGCCCTAGACCACAGCAATTCATGTATGCAATATACAGCACTCCCACACATCCACCACAAAACCTTTTCCCTTCCACAGCGATACCCTTACACCCTATTCACATCATATTTACTTAACGTGATGTACAGCGTCTAAGACAATAGCTTTCTAACAGGGTGACATCTGTGCTTACATTGTGGTGCATACTTTAGGATACACATTTTTTTACATTCTTATTTATCCTATGTTTTACATTATGGTTTACATTATCAGTCTGTCATCTCCTATATGTTATGGTGTAATATTACATGTTTTATATCCATCCTTGTGTACTCTCACGAAACTCCTCTCTTACCCCCCATTTACCTTGGTTCCACACATTTAACATCCATTTTCCCTTCCACCTTGGTGCCCACAGTGACAGCCAACCTCCGTTACCCAAGGGGCCACTTCCAGAGAGAGATGGAATAGTGTTCAGGGCCTAACTTGCTCAACTGCCCCAATGCCCTGGGAGCCACCCTTTCTCTTGAGGGATACGGTTCCCTCTATTTGATGGCATTAGTCCTCCCCAGGATGTGGGTCCACCCCCACTCTCACTACTTGGGTTTCTACCCCATGGAGTCACCCACTCTGGCAGAATCTATTTCTTGGAAGAATTTAAGCAGGGTTAGTATTGGTTCTTTCTTGAATGATTGTTAGAATTCACGCATGAAGCCATCTGATCCTGCATTTTCTTCGTTGGGAAGTTTTTAATAGTAATTCGATCATTTTTAATCATTTTTTTCTTAAATGTTTAAAGCCAGTTGCTTTCTTTCACTTTTTTATTTTTTAAAAGATACTTTGATTACATAAATGTTACAGGGAATATATAGGTGATTTCCCATATACTCCACTCCACACACCTCCACATTTTCACACATTAGCAACATCTTTCATCAGTGTGGTACATTCATTGCAATTGATAAACACATTTTGGAGCATGGCCACTAAGCATGGATTACAGTTCACATTGTAGTTTACACTGTCTCACTTTCGACTCTGTAGGTTATGACCAGATATATAATGGCCTGTATTTGTCATTGTAATACATGACTAATTCAATCTTGCTTATTGGATTGGTCTGTTGAATTCTTCTATTTCTTATTTTGTCAATGTAGTTTTTGCTTGTGTGTTTCTAGACATTTGTCCATTTCACCAAAGTCATCCATCTTGTTGGCATAAAATTTTTCAAAATATCCTCTTATGACACTCTTTATTTCTTTGGGCTCAATGGTGATATCCCCTCTCTCATTTTATATTTTATTTATTTGCATCTTCTCCCCCTTTTGTTAGTCTAGAAAAGGGTTTGTCAATTTTGTTAATATTTTCAAAGAAGCAGGTTTTTGTTTTGTTAAATTTTTCTAGTTTTTTTTTTTTTGCCAATTTCATTTAGTTCTACTCTACTTTTTGTATATCCTTTTTTCCTGCTTGCTTTGGGATTAGTTTGTTCTTTTTCTATTTCCTCTAGGAGTGCAGTTACTTCTTTGATTTTAGCTTCCTTCTTTTTTAATATAAGAATTTATGCCTATAAATTCCCTCTCAGCACTGCTTTAGCTTCATCTGATAGATTTTGATATGTTTAGTTATCATTTTCACTCATTTCTAGGTCATTACTGATATTTTCTGCAATTTCCTCCCTAGTCCACTGATCATTTAGGAGTGTGCTGTTCAACTTCCATATCTTTGTGCCTATTCTCTTTCTCTGCCCCTTATTAATTTCCAAGTTAATTATATCATGATCAGAGAAATTATTTGTGTAATTTCCATCGTTCTAATTTTGGTGAGACATGTTCTGTGACTTAGCATGTCATCTATCCTGGAAAAATTATCCATGTGTGCTTGAGATGGATGTATATCCCAATGTATTTGGGTGGAATATATATGTGTATTACATCTCCTTCCTCTAATGTATTATCCAAGGGCCCTGTTTCTTTATTAACCTTCTGGCAAAATGACCTGTCTAATGGTGATAATGGTGTATTGAAATCATCCACTATAATTGTAGAGGCATCTTTTACTCTCCTTAGTTTTTCCATTGTTTGCTTCATGCATTTCGGGCCACACTTGTTAGGCGCATAAATATTTATTTATTTATTTATTTATTTTGTCTTTATTCATTTTTTTAATGTTACATTAAAAAAATATGAGGTCCCCATATACCCCTCACCCCCCTCACCCCACTCCTCCCCCCATAACAACAACCTCCTCCACCATCATGAGACATTCATTCCACTTGGTGAATACATCTCTGAGCACCAGTGCACCTCATGGTCAATGGTCCACACCATAGCCCACACTCTCCCACAGTCCACACAGTGTGCCATGGGAGGACATACAATGTCCGGTAACTGTCCCTGAAGCACCACCCAGGACAACTCCAACTCCTGAAAATGCCCCCACATCACATCTCTTCCTCTCACCCCTTAACCCCAGCAGCCACCATGTCCACTTTCTCCACAACAATGCCACATTTTCTTCGATTACTAATCACAATAGTTCATGAATAGAATATCAGTAAGTCCACTCTAATCCATACTCTATTCCTCCATCCTGTGAACCTTAGAATGGTTGTGTCCACTCTACATCTATAGCAAGAGGGGGCTTAGATTCC
The DNA here is from genome assembly GCF_030445035.2 of Dasypus novemcinctus. Lineage (NCBI taxonomy): Eukaryota > Metazoa > Chordata > Mammalia > Cingulata > Dasypodidae > Dasypus > Dasypus novemcinctus. The sequence continues at coordinate 113,157,241 of NC_080704.1, read as the reverse complement.
ATATGGAGGTGCATAAATATTTATGATTGTTCGTTCTTCTTGATAGATTACCCCTTTTATTAATATATAGTGTACTTCTTTGTCTCTTAAAATTGTTATTTGCTTTTAAAACTAACTTTGTCCAATACTAGTATCACTACTTTTGCCCTTTTTTTTATTGTTTGCATGTAAAAATTGTAACCTCCTTGCATCCCTGCATTTAAGGTTTGTTTCTTGTAGAGATCATATAGATAGGTCATATTTCCTTAACCATTCTGCCAGTCTGTGTCTTTTGATTGGAGAGTTTAATCCATTAACATTCAATGTTATTACTGTCAATGCAGTGTTTACATTACCAATTTTTCATTAGGTTTATATACGTCATATTTTGTTTTTACTTCTCTTTTTATCCTTTTAGTTATTCTTACTAAGAATTTTCCTTTTTACATTCTCCTACAAACCCCTCTATCCTGTTTTTTCCTTTCAATCTGCAGAACTCCCTTTAGTATTTCTTGAAGGGCAGGACTCTTCTTGACAAACTCTCAATTTCTGTCAATCTGAGTGTTTTGAATTTTTCCTAATTTTTGAATGCCTGCTTTACTGGATACAGAATCCTTGACTGGCATTTTTTTTCTTATAGCACCTTAATTATGTTATACCACTACCTTCTTGCTTCCATGGTTTCACATGAGAAGTCAACACTTAATCTTACTAAGCTTCCCTTATGTGTGATGGATTTCTTTTCTCTTGATTCCTTCAGAATTCTCTCTTTGTCTTGAACATTTGACAATTTGATTATTATATGTCTCATGGTAGGCCTGTTAGGATTTATACTGTTTGGAGAGTGCTGCTATTTCTGGACATGTGCATCCATGCCTCTCAAAATATTGAGAAATTTTTGGCCATTGTTCTCCTCCAACAGTCTTTCTTCCCCATTTCCCTTTTCTTCTCCCTCTGGGATGCCTATAATGCATGTTTGTTTGTTTTGTGTTGCCACTCAATTCCCTGAGTCCCTTGCTGGTTTGTTTTTCTATTTTTAAAATCAATTTATTCTACACTTTGCAATTTTGGATGTTCTATCTTTGTCTTCTCTAATTGTTTCCTTTTCCTGTTCAAATCTACTGTTATGCACTTCCATCATATTTTTAATTTTTTGCATTGTGTCTTTCATCACATCATACTTCTAATTTTTTATGTCTTTAAAATTTCTTTTGGGCGCTCTTCGTCTCTTGCTGCGTTGGGCTGGTTGGCTATCGTTGCTGTTTTACCTGTAGGTCTTCCATCTTTGATTTTTTCCCCTCCTCCTTCTACTCAGTAAACATGAGTGTGGATCTAGCTTCTCCCCAAAGTCTGTCTTGCCCCAAATCTGATTCCAGGGAGTCTTCACCAATGCCTGAGATTTATAAGGCTGAAGAAAATTATGCATCCTTGCAAATATCATCTGCTGAGGTTCCCCAGTCAGAGACAGCAGTCTCTCCTCTTCCTTCTCCCATGGACCTGCTTATTCAGGATAGCCCTGATTCTTCCACCAGTCCCAAAATGAAACTACCTGCTGCTGGAGAGAACAGTACAGCAGAGAAGGAAGATGAGGTCCCAGTCAAGAAACAAAAGAGCAGGACCGTGTTCTCTCAGGCCCAGCTGTGTATCCTCAATGACCGATTTCAAAGACAGAAATACCTCAGTCTCCAGCAGATGCAAGAACTTTCCCACGTTCTGAACCTCAGCTACAAACAGGTGAAGACCTGGTTCCAGAACCAGAGAATGAAATGTAAGAGGTGGCAGAAAAATGTCAGCTGGTCAAAGAGTAGCAACAGTATGACCCAGAAGGGCTTAGCACCTACAGAATACCTGGGACTCTACTCTCCCTATCCCCAGGGGTGCTTGGTGAATGCTTCTGCTAACCTTCCAATGTGGAGCAACCAGGCCTGGAACAACCAGGCCTGGAACAACCAGGCCTGGAACAACCCGACTTGGAGCAGCCATTCCTGGAACACCCAGACCTGGAGCACCCAAGCCTGGAACAACCAGTTCCAGAACAGTGGAGAGGAATCCCTGCAGTCCCAGATCCAATTCCAGCAAAATTATGCCAGTGATTTGGAGGCCATCTTGGGAAGTATTGGGGAAAGCCATAATGTAATACAACAAGCTGTTAAGTATTATAGTACCACACAAACCATGGATTTATTCCCAAGTTATTACTGCATGAATGGACAGCCTGAAGATATGTGAAAGTGTGGGTAAAGATGGGTATATAATCCAGTCTCTATCTGGGCAGAGCCTGCACTACATCCTTCCTTGCAGAATTTTCTTGAGTGCTGTGTATCTAACTTTATCCTGGTTTTCACTGTGTAACTGGGGGGTGGGAGTGGGGTGTGTTTTGAGTCTAATCAGAGGTTACAAAAACTCAAAACACAAAGCAGCCAAGGTAAATATAAGATGTCTATGACTATAGAGAACTTGATATAATACTTGCATATTTTTAGGATCTAACCTCAAGTGTAGGAAGTAAAAGTATAATACAAGTGTGATAGAGTATTCATTTCATAGGACTGGAGGGCTTTGCTTAACTGAAAGTCTGAGTTGTTGAGATGAAGGGTTAAGCTATCATGATGACCTGCTTCATTAATTTTCCCTACCCCTTCTGCTCTGTGTTTTATTGCCTCTAATTTGTTAATTACAGTAATATATGTAGATGGATTTTTGTTTTTGCTGTATCATGGTAATATTATAGTAGTTTAGTTGGCTGGTTTATAAATTTATAGATAAATAAAAAATATGTTTTACCTTTGGAAAAAAAAAAAAAAAGATTTCTTTTGTATGTTCCCCCAGTGTTGTATTAGTATTCTTTACCTTTACCTTCAGTTCACTAAGTCGATTCATGATATTTGTTTGGACTTCTTTTATTGGTTGTTTTACATTCTGTGTCTCTTCTTGTTTTTCAGTTTGTTCATCAGACTGGGCCATGTCTTCCTGTTTCATTGTATGGCTTGTAATTTTTTGCTTGTGTCTAGGCATCCATTTATCTTGCTGGGCTTATTCAGTTGGTTAGCTTCTCTTTCTACTCTAGGGTTTTATTTCATTTTGTTTTATGTTAACAGTCCTCTTTGGCAGGGGGTTCCTCCTATTCTATATTCTTGTAGTTGTCCATGTTCCCCTGAAAAAATATTAAGACCATAGAAAATAAAATAAAGAAAAAGAGAAAAATAATAAAAATAAATGATAGAAAAAAACCCAATAAAGGACCAGGAGAAAAGGTAAGTAATAAGAGTGAAAAATCATGAACAATAAAAAGGCATAATAATGAAAAGTTGGAATAAAAAATTAAAGAGAAAAAATAGATTATAAGACTGGAATGATCACAAGAAAAGAAAGAGAATGAAGATCAAACAGAAGGTGTAATTAAAGAAAGGCAACAGAAGAGGGAAACATGAAAGAAAGAAAATAAATGAAGGAACTCAGGAGAGAAAAGAGAGAAAAGAAGGAAAAGATAAAAAGGGGGGAAAAACCCAAGAAAAACAGCCATGAAGAGAAGGGAACCAGAGAGTGATCCACTGGGTTATCAGGCACAAGCTGACTCCCTGGGGGACTGGGAGGTGAGGGACAAGGAACCTTGTGACAGGGAATTCTTAGACAGCATTTTTAGGTTTCTTGATTTGTTATTTTTTAATTTTATTTTTCTATTTTTTTATTTTTATTTTTTGTTTATTTTTTCCATAAAACTGGGTATCTGTAAAGGGTGGGCTTCAGGGCAATTGATTTATGAGTACAGGAAGCCTGAGACAGTTGTTAATGGCTTAAGAGGGAAACCTGTTTTTCTTGTTTTTTTTTTCCCCCTTTTTATCTTTTCCTTTTCCTTCTTGTTTCTCTTTTCTCTCCTGAGTTCCTTACAGGTCATGGACTACTTCTACCCACCCCTTATTCCTCAGGCTGGTTAAGTCTTTTTTTTTTTTTTTTTAGGACTACTGGAGATTGAAGCAGGGACCTTGTATATATGAGGCAGGCATTCCATCACTGAACTACAACTGCTTGCTCCACCATTTGGATAGGTTTCTGGAGGCTTGTTGCCTGCCTCTTCCTGCCCCCTTTTCTTTCAAATAAGTTGGGTTTCTGACTATTTTTCAGCTGTTTCTCCTGGCTTCCCTCTCTCTCAAACTGTTAAGCACCTGTCAGCCCACCCCATCACTGACCCAGTTCCTCTTTCTTCCCAGGGCAGGTGGATGTGTTAGCCTGCCTGGTCAACTCCCCCATCACTTTTCCATGGAGCTGCTTCAGTACTGGCTGATATCTTTTATTATTTTCTCTTGTTTGCCCACCCTTTCTCTCCTCCCTTCGACACCTCTCTCCCCCTGAGTTATTTGGGTGCTTGTCCCACACCTGTTTGTGCTGCAGCTCCCCCATCGAGGTGTCTCTTTCAACTTCCACTTGATGGGCTGGCTACAGCAGGGATTCAAAGTGGGCTCATCTGGCCAAACTCAGTGAAGAGAAACAAATTTCCACCCTCCATCACACATTTCTCCTTCCAGGGATAGGACTGCCTATCCCTCTCTCAATTGATTTCAGTGAGCCAAGGTTTTACTGAGGCTCTTTACCCTGAGGGTGGGGGATATGTGCTATTCCCAGTCACAGGGCTGAGTAACTCACTATTTTTGTTTTGCCCTCTTCATGTCTATTCTTCTCCTTCCTGGATGATGCGCAGCACTCCCCTGGTCTGCAGATCCCCAAAGCAGCTTCCTTGGATTGCTTCTTGCTCTACCACCATTGTTTTTGTGAGAGAGTTTAGCCATGCCTAGCTACCCAATGCCATCTTTCTGAAAGTCCTTCTATTGAATTATTTTGCCAATTTTTAATCATGTCATTTGTCTTTTTATTGTTGAGGCATGAAATCTTTTTATATATTATGGATATTTAACTCTTATGGATATGTGATTTCCAAATATTTTCTCTCATTGAGTTAGCTGCCTTTTTTACCCTTTTGACAAAGTCCTTTAAGGTGCAAAAGTGTTTAATTTTGAGGAGGTCCCAATTACCTACTTTTTCATTCATTGCTCAAGCTTTGGGTATAAGATTTAAGAGACACTCACCTAAAACCAGGTGTTGAAGATGCTTTCCTACATTATCTTCTAGGATTTTTGTTTTCCTTGATTTTATGCTTAATTCTTTGATCCATGTTGAATTGATTCTTGTGTATGGAATGAGATAGGGGTCTGCTTTCATTCTTTTGGTTATGGATATCCTGTTCTCCCTGAACCATTTGTTGAAGAGACTGTTTAGTTCAAGTAATGCACACTTGGTAGGTTTGTCAAAAGCCAGTTGCTGGTAGAGGTGAGAATCTATTTCTGGACTCTCAATTTTATTTCCTTGATGAATGTGTCTTTATATGCCAATAAAATGCTGCTTTGACCACTGTAGCTTTGTAGAATGTTTCAAAATCAGGCAGTGAGTGCTCTTCCACATCATTCTTCTTTTATATAATTTTTTTTTAGCTATTCAGTTGTGCTTTCACTTCCAAACAAATTTAGCAATTACTTTTTCTATTACTTAAAAGTAGGGTGTTGGAATTTTGATTGATATTGCATTGAATCTATAGATCAGTTTGGGTAGGACTGGCATCTTCACTATATTTAGTCTTGCAATCTGTGAACACAGAATGTCTTTCACTTTGTTTAGGTCTTCTTTTATTTCTTTTTTTTTTTGTGATTTGGGAAGGAATTTTATTTTTTTTTAATTTTATTTATTTTTTTATTGACTTTGTAATAATATTACATTAAAAAATATATATATATATAAGGTCCTATTCAACCCCACCACCCCCACCCCACCTCTCCCCCCCCCCAGCAACACTCATTCCCATCATCATGACACATCCATTGCACTTGGTAAGCACATCCCTGGGCACCTCTGCACCTCATGGTCAATGGTCCACCTCATGGCCCATACTCTCCCCCATTCCATCCAGTGGGCCCTGTGAGGATTTACACTGTCCGGTGACTGCCCCTGAAGCACCATCCAGGGCAGCTCCATGTCCCAAAGATGCCTCCACTTCTCATCTCCTCCCTCCTTTCCCCATACCCATCAGCCACCATGTCCACTTTTCCCAATCCAATGCCACCTTTTCTATGTGGACACTGGATTGGTTGTGTCCATTGCACCTCTATGTCAAGAGGAGGCTCAGATTCCACATGGATGCTGGATGCAATCCTCCCACTTTCAGTTGTAATCACTCTAGGCTCCATGGTGTGGTGGTTGTCCCTCTTCAACTCCATCTTAGCTGAGTGTGGTGAGTCCAATGAATCAGACTGTAGGTGCTGGAGTCTGCTGAGGCTCAGGACCTGGCCATCAACTGTCAGTCCAGAGATTCAAATCCCCCAAATATATCCCAAACCCCAACACCAACTGCACCTCCAGCACATTAGCATGAAAGTCCCATGAAAAGAGATCCCATCTGAGTCTAGATTCATCACACATAAACACCATTTCCAAAGAGGGGCCATCTGACCTGGTAGTTAACCCCATCGGCCATGACCATAACTCCCACGGGTCTCTTTAGCCCTCAAAGGAACCAATACCTGGGGGTTGTATCTGCTCTATCTGTCTCTCAGACCCCACTCAGTTGTGCACAAGGGAAATCCTTCTGCCAGCCTCCAGACTCTTTTTTAGAGACTCGTAGCCATATAAACTCATTTCTCCTTTCCATTTCCCCCTTACATTAGGTCAAACAGCATTTTAAAGTCATGTTATTTTATGTAGACAGGGATATTCTGCTGATCCGCATTGAACCTTCCGTATAAGGTCATTTTCCAGTTGCATCATCAGTTGGTAGTTGATAGTGGTCCCTCCGTGCCAGGGAGGCTCATCCCCGGGTGTCATGTCCCACACTGGGGGGAAGGCACTGCATTTACATGCCGAGTTTGCCTTCGAGACTGGCCACATTTGAGTAACATGAAGGCTGACAGGAGGAAATTCCCAGGCACAATGCTGCTCTAGGCCTTGTTCTTATTTCAGGCCCATCAGCTCAGAAGCATAGTCATTAGCGTCAGGGGCTCACTGTTGAACCCCCACTCCCCCCCGGTCCCGGCCGCTGCACCTGGGAGACTGTCACAGCTCCCCTAGGGACCACGACAGAGCACCACTGGCCAGGAATCCAGTATCCCCCCTGCTGTGGTTTTTAATTGTTGCCACTATGAGTATATCCAAACATTACCATGCACCCTGGACATATGTTCTGTACAGCTCCCTGTCAGCCATATATCACCTGTCAATGGTATCCCATACCAGTATCCCTCCATTGCCATTGTTGAACCACTCTGTGATCCAGAACTCCCCGAAATTTGAAGCCCAATATAATGTCAGGGTCCCTTACTAGGAAATGGCATATAGCGATGGGTTTAAAGGTTAGATAAAGAATACGTGTTGACTTGGAAAAAATTCTACATCCTATCTTTTTCTTTTCTTTTCTTTTTTTTTTCCCCCTAATTATTGAGCTTCTCTTCACAGGAGTCCTGGACCACAGCAATGCATATATATAATATACAGCACTCCCATACATCCACCACAAAATCTTTTCCCTTCCACATCGATAATCTTACACCCTATTCACATCATATTTACTTAACGTGATGTACAGAGTCTGAGACAATAGCTTTCTAACAAGGTGACATCTGTGCTTACATTGCGGTGCATACTTTAGGATACACAGTTTTTTACATTCTTAGTTATCCTATGTTTTACATTATGGTTTACATTATCAGTCTGTCATCTCCTATATGTTATGGTGTAATATTACATGTTTTATATCCATCCTTGTGTACTCTCACGAAACTCCTCTCTTACCCCCCCATTTACCTTGGTTCCACACATTTAACGTCCATTTTCCCTTCCACCTTTTTGCCCACAGTGACAGCCAACCTCCATTTCCCAAGGAGCCACTTCCAGAGATAGATGGAATAGTGTTCAGGGCCTAACTTCCTCAACTGCCCCAATGCCCTGGGAGCCACCCTTTCTCTCGAGGAATACAGTTCCCTCTATTTAATGGCATTAGTCCTCCCCAGGATGTGGGTCCACCCCCGCTCTCACTACTTGGGTTTCTACCCCATGGTGTCACCCACTCTGGCAGAATGAGCATTTAGACATATACTTTCAGGGATCATTTCTATAGTTCATTTCTTTTATTTCTTTTAGCAGTGTTTTGTAGTTTTCAGAATACAAGTCTTTTATAGCTTTGGTTAAATTGATTCCTAAGTATTTGTATCTTTTTGTTGCTACTGTAAATTGAATTATTTCCTTGATTTCTCCTTCAAATTGTTCATTACTAGTGTACAGAAACATTACTCATTTTTGCCTGGTTGTCTTGTATCTTGACATATTGATGAACTCATTTATTAGCTTAAATAGCTTTGTTGTAGATATTTCAGAATTTCCTAAATATGAAATCATGTGAGATTCTATATTTAGAAAGTAAAACTTTCTATAGTGAGAGTTTTACTTCCACTTTTCCTATTTAGATGCTTTTTATTTATGTATTCTTCTTGTGTAATTGCTCTATCTAGAACTTCTAGCACAATGTTGAATAACAAATGTGACAGTGGGCATCCTTGTCTTGTTCCTGATATTAGGAGGGAAGCTTTCAACTTTGCTCCATTGAGGATGATGTTGGCTGTGGGTTTATCATATATGCCCTTTGTAATATTGAGGAAATTTCCTTCTATTCCTTCTGGATTTTGTCACATGTCTTTTCTGCTCCAATTGAGATGATGATGTGTTTTTGTTCCTTCAACTTGTTAATGTAGTATATTTACATCAATTTGTTTTCTTATGTTGAACTACCCTTGCATACCAGGAATAAACTTCACTTGGTCATGGTGCATAAGTCTTTTGATATGTAGTTGGATTCTATTTGATAGAATTTTGTTGATAATTTTTGCATCTATGTTCATAAGAGAGACTGGTCTGTGATTTTCTTTTCTTGTGTTTTCTTCGTCTGGCTTTGATATTGTTGGCTTAATAAAATGAAATGGGCAATTTTTATTCCTCTTCAATTTTTTCAAAGAGTTTAAACAAGACTGGTGTTAATTCTTCTTAAAATGCTTCTTAGAATTCACCTGTGAGGCCATCTGGTCCTAAAAGTTCTTATTTGGGACTTTTTTGATTAATGATTTAATCTTTACTTGTTAGTGATTTGTTGAGTTCCTCTATTTCTAATAAAGTAAATGTAGGTTATGCATTTCTAGGAATTTGTCCATTTCATCTATATTGTCTAATTTATTGGCAGACAGTTTCTCATAATATCTTCATATGATCCTTTTTATTTTTGTGGGCTCTTTCATTTCTGATTTTATTTATTTTCATCTTTTCTCTTTGTTTCTTTGTTAGTCTAGCTAAGCGTTTGTCAATTTTATTGATCTTCTGTAAGAATAAGCTTTTGTTTTTGTTGATTCTCTCTGTTGTTTTTTTAATTCTCAGCTTCATTTTTTTCTGCTCTAATCTTCACTATTATTTTCCTTATGCTTGCTTTGGGATTGGTTTGCTGATATTTTTCTAGTTTCTCCAGGTGTTCTATTAGGTCTTTCATTTTAGCTCCTTCTCCTTATTTAATACATGTGTTTAGGGCTATAAATTTCCCTCTCAGCTCTGCATTCCCTGTATCACATAAATTCTGATGTGTTGTGTTCTCATTTACTTTCATCTTGACATATTCATTAATTTCTCTTACAGTTTCTCCTTTGACCCACCAATTGTTTAGGAGTGTTTTGTTTAGCCTCCACACACTTGTGAATTTCACCCTTTCCCATCTATTATTAATTTGCAGCTTCATTCAACTATGATCTGAAAAGCTGCTTTGTGTAATTTCAATCATTTCATATTTATTATGACCTGCTTTGTGACCCATATGATCTATCCTGAGGAAAGATACATGAACACTTGAAAGAATATACTATTTTTTATTCTAGCAATTGAAGAAACTGTATCATTGATGTGGAGACAGTGGCCATGGTAGTTGCTGAGTGCAGAGAGAGGGAAGAAGAGATGTGATGTGGGGGCATTAATGGGACTTGGAGTCGTCCTAAATGATATTGCAGGGACAGATACTGGACATTATGTATCCTGCTATAGTCCACTGAATGAACTGAGGAGTGTGTAAACTGCAATGTAAACTATAATCCATGCAGTGCAGCAGTGCTCCAAAATGTAGTCACCAAATGCAATGAATGTGCCACAATGATGAAAGAGGTTGTTGATGTGGGAGGAGTGAGGTTGGGTGTTGGGTATATGGGAACCTCATATATTTTTAAGGTAATATTTTTTGTGATCTATGTATCTTTAAAAGAAGGCAATTAAATTTTTAAAAATTTAGAAGAAAATAAAAGTCACAAAAAACCTTAAAAAAAGGAATAAATAATGTGCTGCATTGAGATGCCACATTCTGTATATGTCTCTTAGGACTAACTCATTTATCATATTGTTAAGTTCTCTGTTTCCCTGTTGATCTTTTGTCTAGTTTTTCAATCTATTGATGTGAGGTGTGTGTTGAAGTCTCCAACTATTATTGTAAAGATGTCTATCTCTCCTGTTAGTTTTTCCACAGTTTGCCTCATGTATTTTGAGATACCTTGGTCTACATCCTCTTATAACATTTTTGCCTTTCAAGTCTGTTTTGTCCAATGTTAGTATAGCTTTCCCTGCTCTTTTTTGGGTACTGTTCACATGGGCTATCTTTTTTCCAACCTTTCACTTTCAGTCAATTTGTATCCATGGATCTATGGTGCATCTACTTAGAAAGTGTATGGATGACTCATGTTCTTTTATCCATTCAGTCAGTCAATATCTTTTGATTCAAGAGGTTAATCCATTTGCATTCAATGATACTACAGTAAATGCATTATTTACTTCCACTATTTTATTCTTTGGCTTTCATATGTCAAATCTTATTGTAATAAGTCAGCTTAACCTTTTAGTTATCAATTTTCATAGTCTTCCCTTCTACACTCTCCTTGAAGCCTCCCTCTCCTGTCTTTTCCTTTTGAGCTGCAGGGCTCTCTTTAGACCTTCTTGCAAAGCCAGATTCTTTCTTATGAACTCTCTTAGTTTCTGTTTATTTGTGAATATTTTAAACTCACCTTCATATTTGATGTAAATTTTCCCAAATAAGGAATTCTTTCATGAGAGTTGGGAAATTTTCAGGCGTTATTTCCTCAAATACTCTTTTGCCCTTTTTTCCTTCTTTTCTCTTTCTGGAACTTCCATGACTGTTATGTTGTTTTACTCCCTGGTAAATGCTTTCTGTTCTATATTCTTTATGTTATTCTCTTTCTTTGATTTCAGCTGTTCTGTCTTCAACACCACTTATTCTTTCTTCTATGATTTCACATCTGCTGTTGTATGTTGTTTGTTTTCTTCAATTTCAGATGTTCTGTCTTCAACATCACTTATTCTTTCTTCCCTGATTTCGCATCTGCTGATGTATACATCTAAGGTGTTTTTAATCTCATGTGTTTTATCTTTCATTCCTGTAAGCTCTGTTATTTTTCTATTCAGATTTTCAATTACTTCTTTCTTTAAAGATATATTTATTTACTTTTTATTGATTTATTTTTAAAATTTACTCCATGTATTAGTCAGCCAAAGGTGTGCTGGTGCAAAATACCAGAAAATGGTTGGTTTTTATAAAGGGTGTTTATTTGGGGTAGGAGCTTACAGATACCAGGCCATAAAGCATAAGTTACTTCCCTCACCAAATTCTATTTTCACGTGTTGGAGCAAGATGGTTGCCATTGTCTGTGAGGGTTCAGGTTTCCTAGGTTCCTCTCTTCCTGGGGCTCCAGCTTAGGGCTCCAGCATCAAAATCCAACATCAAATCTCCAACATCAAAAACCCTTAACTCTGTCCTTTGCTATGCTTTTTATCTGGTTTACATAATTACATAATCAAGTAAACCTATAATTCCAATAAGATCTAATATGCCCAGAGGAAAAGATCAGTTTACAAACATAATCCAATATTTCTTAATTCATCAAAGATATCAAACTGCTACACTCCCCTTCCCCCAGATGGTTCTCTATTCTGTCTGCTCATTGTTGGCTTGCCTTCACCAGGAGGCACCAGGAACTGAACTGAATATGGAAGGCAAGTGTCCAACATCCTGATCCACATCTACTCCCCATGGGTCATGGTTTTTGCTGGCTTGTGGCATCTGCTTGTTTAGATATGTCATTGTAGTGGGTGTGGCTTCTAGCTCATTGCAGTGGGTGTGGTGTCTAGTTTGTTGCAGTAGGTGTGGTGTTTAGCACATTGTAGTGGATGCTGTTTCTAGCTCACTGCAGTGGTTGTGGCATCTACTCATCATTTTTAGAAGGCACCAGGACTCAAAACTGGGTCCTCCCATGTGTTAAGCAGGAACCCAACTGGTTGAGACACTTCTCCTTCCCTCAATTACTTCTTTAACTTTCTCAGTGTCTTCTTTATGCCATTTAGTTCCTTAATCATATTGTCTTTCAACTAATTGATTTGATTTAGCAGATTTTTATGAACCTTGTTGATTAGTTGTCTGATACCTTTTGTCTCAACTGGGGATTTTATATATTCCTTTGCCTGAGCCATATCTTCCTTTCTTAGTATATTTCATAATTTTTCTGATGTCTAAGCATCTGATTATGATGGTGATTTTTCATTGATGCTCAATTTCTCTGTCTTTCTTAGGGATTCAGTGGTGGGAGGAAGTGTTTTACTGCTGTTCTTTGATTCTTGGTTCAACCTATCCTAGCTCTTAAGGTTGTCTGTGTTTAGTTGCTCAAATCTGGACCATGGACCCAGTAATTGGTTGCAGACTGCCTTCTAAAAGCCTTGGGGAGGGAGACTGTAAAGACCAAAAAAACCTCTTCTATTTACTTTTATCTTCCTTGCCTGCACTTTCTTGGTCTGTGAGCAGATGGTGCTCTTTGACAGACATCTCAGTTCAAATCCTTGTTGGAATGTGTTCACTGTAACCCTGACCAGAAAAATGTCAGAGTTTCCTTCCTCAGGGCTATTCAGAGCCTCATAAATCAAACTTTCTCAGATGATGTTCACCTCCTTTTTACAGAATCTCCTTCCCTTTTCCCCAGGTAGGAAATAAGTTCACTCCTTTTTGTAACCTTAATAACCAGCCATTGTCAGGAGGGAGGGTGTTTAAGATAATTGTATCTATTTAGTCCCCTGCTGGTTCTCAGGGCAGACAATGGAATGGCCCCATCTGGCATGGAAAGGCATGTGGGTCACAGCAAACCAAACTTGATGGCCAAAAGCTGAATCAGTCCTAGGCTGCATTCCTCTCTCTTCCCTTTCCTTGACAAGTGTACTCCTGTGACACCCTCTGTCTATACTACCAGTCAGAGAATGGAGAAGTCAAAGCCATCTTCTCTGAAGTTGGGGGAATTGGCACCAGAAGGTAAAGCTGCAGCTTTTACTCACAGAGTTTTCCCATCAAGATTCTTTTCCTTTTCCTTTGTTCCTCTCTCTTCTGGTTGTTGTTCAGTTTTTCCTGATGACCTAAGCCCTAGAATATTTTTTCCAAGTTGTTTCTGCCTTTTCTCTAGCTATTCCTCTGAGAGAGAAGTGAGTCCTGTGTCTTTCTAATACGCCATATCCCTGGAAGTCTATATCTACCTTCCAACCACACACTCTTAAATAATTACTGAGTCAACAAGAAATTGTAAGACAGACCAGTAAATATCTTGAGATGAATGCAAACAAGAACACAACATACCAAATCTTATGGGATTTAGTGAGCAGTGCTGAGAGGGAAATTTATAGCCTTAAGCACCTATGTAGCAGTTTGGCATTGTTTATGAATTCCAAAAATAGTTATTGGATTATTTATGTAAATTGATCTTTCAGAGGTATCATTTTTAATTGATTAAATTATGATTAGGATTTTGATTAGGCTGTATCAGTATGGCATTGAGTCCCCGCTTCTTGGTGGGTGGGGACTCACAGAGAAAAGACATGGCAAAGGACAGAGTTGGGAGTTTTGAGCTGGAGTCTGGGAAGTGAACACACAGGAGAAGAACACAGAGGAATAGAGTAGGCTCCTTAGAAATGGCAGAAGCCCCAGGGAGGGAGCCAGAGCCATTTGCCTGATAATCTACAGCTGACCATGTGGAGAGAGCACAGTAGCAGAGTTCAGAGAGAAATGGAGCCCCAGGAAGAAATGAACCCAAGAAACCTGAACTCTTGGCAGACATTGGCAGTCATCTTGTCCTAACACAAGGCAATAGACTTTGGTGTGCGAAGTAACTTATGCTTTATGACCTGGTAACTGTATGCTTCTACCCCAAATAAATACCCTTTTTAAAAACAACATATTTCTGGTATTTTGTATAACCACCCCTTTGGCTGACTAATACAACCTATTTAAAAAGGAGGAAAGAGCTAATATCGAAGACCTAAGTATACAACTGGAGGAACTAGAAAAAACACAGAAAACTAATCCCACAGAAAGAACGAAAGAGAAAACAAAGATTAGAGCAGAAATATATGAAATTGAGAAAAACAACAAAACAATAGAATCAATAAAACCGAAAGTTCGTTCTTTGATAAGATCAATAAAATTGACGAACTTATAGCTAGACCAACAAAGAAAAGAAAGAAGATGCAAATAAAATTCAGAAATGAGAGGGAGATTTTAGTACTGACCCTACAGAAATAACAAGTATCATTAGCAGATATTATGAAAAATTGCCAACAAATTAGGCAACCTAGATGAGATGGACAAATTCATAGAAACACACCAACAACCTACACTGACTCTAGAAGAAATATAAGACCTCAACAAACCCATTACAATAAAGATATTGAATCTGTTAGAAAAAACCTCCAAACAAAGATGTGCACAGGACCAGATGGCTTCACAGATGAATTCTACCATTCCCTACCATTCATTGCTATGCCATGAGTTTATTTCATAGAAGAATTAATTCCAATCCTGCTCAAACTCTTTCAAAAAATTAAAGAGAACACTACCTAACACATTGTATGAACCCAACATCACCCTAATACCAAAGCCAGATAAAGATATTACAAGAAAGGAAAATTACAGACCAATCTCTCTAAACGAATATAAATGGAAAATTTCCAAAGAAAATACTTGTAACTTGAATTCAACCGTATATTAAAATAATTATACACCATGACCAAGTGTGTTTTATTCCTCATATGCAATAAAATAGCATAAAAATCAGTTAATATAATTCACCACACAATTTAAAGGGGAAAAACCACTTGATCATCTCAACTGATCCAGAAAAGACACTTGTCAAAATCCATCATCCCTTATTGATAAAAAAAACACACTTCTAAAAATAGAAATCAAAGGCTACTTCTTCACCATGATTCATGGCATATGTGAAAATTCCAATCAATATCATACCTAATGGGGAAAACTGGAGAGCTGTTCCTCTAAGTTCAGGAAAAGGGAAAAATATGCCCACTGTCCCTACTGTTATTCAACGTTGTACTACAATTTCTATGTAGAATAATTAGGCAAGAAAAAGAAATAAAAGGCATCTAAATTAAAAACGAAGAAGTAAAATTCTCAATCTTCACAGATGATATCATCCTATATTTAGTATTCTGTATATAGTGTATTTAAGTGATGGATATTTGGGTTATATCTATCTGTTAGCAATTTTGAATAATGCCACTATGAAAATTGGTTCAAAAATACCTGTTTGTGTCCCTGCTGTCAGTTCTTCTGATTATATTGCTAGTAATGGGATGACCAGATCATATGGTAGATCTTTATTTAGCTTCCCAATGAACCAACAAAGGGTCTTCCACAGAGACTGCACCATTCTACATTCCCCCAAACAGTGAAGGAGTGTTCCTTTTTCTCCACAACCTCTCCAGCACATGTATATTTCTGATTCTTTTTTAAATATTTCATTGTTTAGGGCATGAAACGATGTCTAATTGTAATTTTGATGTACATTTCCCTAATAGGTAGTAATGTTGAATATTTTTTCTAGTGCCTTTCAGACATTGGCATGTTCCATATAGAAAAATGTGTGATCCAGTCTGTTGGCCTTTTTTAAATGTGCTGTTTTTCTTTTTGAAAATCATTTAATTATATGATCTATTAATATAACATGAAAATCAAACTCCTATCAGATATTTGGTTTTCAAATATTTTCTCCCATTGAGTAAGCTGCCTTTTTCTCCTTCTTCACAAAGTCATTTTATGTACAAAAGTGTTTAAGTTTGAGGAGGTTCCACTTATCTTTTTCATTGCTTATTATTTTGGTATATTTCAAAACCACCATGTACTACAAGATCTTGAAGTTGATTCCCTACATGTTATTCTAGGGTTCTTATGATTCTAACTTTTATCTTTAGGTCTTTGACATATTTTGATTTAATGTTCATTTTTTCCTTTCTTTATGATTTATTTTTTGTCTTTATTTATTTTTTTATTGTTACATTCAAAAATATGAGGTCCCCATATAACCCCCACCCCCCTCACCCCACTCCTTCCCCCATAACAACAACCTCCTCCATCATCATGAGACATTCATTGCCCTTGGTGAATACATCTCTGAGCACCACTGCACCTCATGGTCAATGGTCCACACCATAGCCCACACTCTCCCAGAGTCCACCCAGTGGGCCATGGGAGGACATACAATGTCTGGTAACTGTCCCTGCAGCACCACCCAGGACAACTCCAGCTCCTGAAAACACCCCCATATCACATCTCCTCCTCCTACCCTCTACCCCCAGAAGCCACCATGGCCACTTTCTCCACACCAATGACACATTTTCTTCGATTACTAATCACAATAGTTCATGTATAGATTATCAGCAAGTCCACTCTAATCCATACTCTATTCTTCCATCCTGTGGACCTTAGAATGGTTGTGTCCACTCCACATCTATATCAAGAGGGGGCTTAGATTCCACAAGGATGCTGGATGCAATTCTCCTGCTTGCAGTTGTAGGCACTATTGGCTCCCTGGTGTGGTGGTTGACCTTCTTCACCTCCATGTTAGCTGAGTGGGGTAAGTCCAATAAACCAGAGTGTAGGAGTTGCAAGTCTGTTGAGGTTCAGGGCCTGGCTATCACATGGTTAGTCCAGAGATTCAGGTCCCCTGGGTATACACTAAACCCCAGCACCAAATACAGATCCAGTAAAAGTAAAATGAGAGTCTTGTGGACAAAGATCACATCTGAGTCCAGTTCTATCATACAGAAACACAAACTCCAAAGTAGGGCCAACTAACATGGCACTGAACTCCATCTGTCATGACCATAGAACCTGTGTGTGGGTCTCTGCAGCTCTCAGAAGAACCAATACTTGAAGTTGTATCTACTTTATCTGTCTCTGGGACTCTGCTGAGGTGTGCATAAGGGCAACCCCTCTGATAACCTTCCAGTTCTTTTTAGAGACTCATAGCCATATAAACTCATTTGTCCTTTCCATTTCACCCTTTTATTCAGGTCAAAAAGCATATTTAACTCCTGGTATTATATGTAGACTGAGATATTCTGCTCGTCTGAGTTGATTCTTTTATTCAAGGTCATTTTTTAGTTACATCATCAGCTGGTACTTGGAAGGAATCCCTCGGTGCCAGGGAGGCTCATCCCCAGGAGTCATGTCCTACCCTGGGGGGAAGGCAACACATTTACATGCTGAGTTTGGATTCAAGACTGGCCACATTTGAGTAACACAGAGGCTCTCAGGAGGTAACTCTTAGGCACCCTGCACCTCTAGGCCTTGTTCTTATTTCAGGTGCACAGGCTTACAAGCACAGTCATTAGTATCCAGGGCTCATTGTTGGACCTCCCTTCTTTTTTGGTCTTTGCCATTGCACTTGGGGGATTGTTGCTGTTCCTTTAGGGAATGTGTTAGAGCTCCCTTGGCTAGGAACTCAGCACTCCCCCAGTTTTTGTTTTCAATTGTTCATATAAGATGTGAAATGAGGTACTCTTTCTTTCTTTTTGATATGGATGTCTATTTCTCCCAGTACTATTTATTTATTTATTTTTTATTTTATTGACTTTGTAATAATATTACATTAAAAATATATATGTGAGGTCCCATTCAACCCCACCCCCCCCACCCCACCTCTCCACCCCCCAGCAACACTCCCTCCCATCATCATGACACATCCATTGGATTTGGTAAGTACATCTTTGGGCACCTCTGCACCTCATAGTCAATGGTCCACATCATGGCCCATACTCTCCCCCATTCCATCCAGTGGGCCCTGTGAGGATATACAATGTCCGGTGATTGCCTCTGAAGCACCATCCAGGGCAGCTCCATGTCCCAAAGACGCCTCCACCTCTCATCTCTTCCTGCCTTTCCCCATACCCATCAGCCACCATGTCCACTTTTCCCAATCCAATGCCACCTCTTCTATCCCAGTACTATTTATTGAATAGGCAGTTCTGACCCAGCTGGGTGGATTTGACAGCCTTGTCAAAAATCACTTAAACATAGATGTGACAATGAAAAGATGCTCAACAGCACTAGATATTAGGGAAATGTGGATTAAAACTACAACCAATGAATGCATAAACAAAATGTGAAATACACACACACACACACACATATATATATGATGGAATATTCTTTACCTGTCAGAATAAATGAAGTCAGGTGAACCTTGAAGACATAATGTTGAGTGAAATAAGTCAGACACAAAAGGACAATTATTCTATGGTTTCACTAATTTGAACTAAATATGATGCATAGACTCATGGTACAGCTTACCAGGACATAGAATATGGGATGAGAAGGGAGAACTGATGCTCATGTATATATAATTTTTTAATTAAATTTTTTTATTATTATCTTTTTCAAAAGATATATGGATCCTACCACATTGACAACTTCTTTCATTCGTGTGGTACATTCACTGCATTTGATGAGTACATTTTGGAACATTGTTATACAGCATGGATTATAGCTTATGTTGTAGTTTACATTCTATCCCAGTCCATTCAGTGGGTTATGCATCTGTAATAAGTTTTATCGGAAAGGTGTGGAAAAGAATAGAGTTTAGTATGGTAATACATTGTAGTGAGTAAAAGTATAAATGCGATTGTGACTGAAAGGGAGTAATCTAGGGGCACAAATGTCAATTGAAAGGAAACTAGAAGATAATCTAGGGACTGTATAATATAATGATTTCAATGTTGGATGAGGATGGTGGTTAATAGTACAAAATAGAAAAAAATTCTTTTATTACAAGGTTTTAAGGATATGGTGATGCATGGGAAAATACCACTAATCTAATGTATGGACCATAGTTAACAGTAGTATTGTAATATTTTTGCAGCAATGACAAAGAAGATATGATATGAATTCTAAGGGTAAAATGTAAGGGATATAAGGAGTTATGGGATTTTTCCTTTTGGAGTAATGAAATCCTAAAATTGACTGATATGATGACAGCACAACTCTGTGATGAAATTGAGAGCCACTGAGTTTACAATATGGATTGATTATCCAAGGCATGGCACTGTATAATACAGTGAACCCTGTAGTGAATGATTGACTGTGGTTAACAGTGCAAATATGAGAATGTTCTCTCACAAACTATAACAAATATACAATAATAAGAAATGGTGTTTGTGATGGTTAGGCAAATCTGTCAATTCGGTCAAGTAATTGTACCCAGTTATTTGGTCAAGCAAGAACTGGGCTAATTGTAATAAAACAGCATTTATGGACTTTAGTCATCAGTGAGTTTACTACACAGATAGCTATTTACATCTACAACCAACAAGGGAGAATGCCAGGAGCAATGAGTGATTTTTTTTCTTTACTAGTTTTTATTTGAAATAGTTTACTTTTTATTATCTTTTTAAAATTTTGTTATTGATTTTTAAAAGATAAATAGATCACACAAAATTTTACTTTAAATAACATAAGAGGTTCCCATGTACCCTACTCCTGCTCATTCCACATCATCCCTTCATCAGTAAGGTACCTTCATTGCATTTGGTGAATACCTCCTGGAGCACCACCACACTGCATGGACCATAGTTTACATTGTATTCCACACTCTCCCTCCCCAGTCCATCCAGTGGGTTATGGTTGGATATACAATATCCTGAATCTATCCCTGCAATATCGTTCAGGACAACTCTAAGTCTTGAAAATGCCCCATAACATACCTCTTCCTCCCTCTGCCTGCCCTCAGCTACTTCCATGGCCACTGTCTCCCCATAAATGATATAATTTCTTCCATTGCTAGAGTCTCAACTCTTCTATAGTAGAATACCAACAAGTACCCTCCAATCAATATTATATTCCTCCATCCTGTGGACCCTGGTATGGCAATGCCCACTACACCTCTAAATTGAGAGGGGACTTAGATCCCACATGGCTGATTGAAGCAATTCTCATGCTTGCAGATGTATACACTCTCGATTCTCTGGTGTGGAGGTTGACCATTCTTACCCCCCCATCAGCAGACTTAGGTACATCCAGTGAGCCAGAAAGTAGGTGGTGCAACTCTGCTGAGATTCAGGGCATGGCTGGCACATGGACAGCTTAGAGATTCAAGACACCTGAGCATACACAAACCCCAGTGCCAATCACGGGTTCAGTAAAAGTGACAGAAGAGGCATGTGTAGTGAGGTCACATCTGAGTCCAACTCCATCGCAATGAGGATAACAAATTCTAAAGTATGGCCCAATGCCAAAGCAATGAACTCCAGAGCCACCTGTCAAGACCATAGGACTTGTATGTCTCCGTAACTCTTAGGAGAACCAGTACGTGGGCGCTGACTTAGATACCACATTTATCAGCCTTGTGGGATCCAAGCACCCTCTCAATTTAGAGGTGGAGTGGGTATTGCCATCCCAGGGTACTCAGGATGTAAGAATAAAATATGAATTAGAGTGGACTTACTGGTATTCTACTATAAAATCATTGTGACTCTAGCAATGGAAGAACTTTTATTGTTGATGTGGAGATAGTGGCCACAGGAGTTACTGAAGGCATGGAGTGGGAAAATAGGTGTGATATGGGGGCATTTTTGGGAGTTGGAATTGTCCTGAACGATATTGCAGGGACAGATACAGGATATTATATATCCTGCCATAAACCACCGAATGGACTGGGAGAGAATGTAAACTACAATGTAAACTATAATCCATGATGTGTAGTAATGCTCCAAAATGTATTCATCAAATGCAAAGAGTGTACCACAGTAATGAAAGAAGCTGTTAATGTGGGAGGAGTGGGGGCTGTGGGGAGAGGGGAATATGGGAAAGTATTATATTTTTTAATGTTACATTTTGTGTCACTTATATATCTTTTAAAAAGATAATAAATTGTGGTATTAAGAAATGAAAAATATAAAACTTTGTTTTTGACATTTTGGCTTTTATCACAGTAATAGGTGTTGTCCTGCATGTACAGTGGCAAGTCAATCTCCTCTATTCCTTCCTCAGTGTCTACATCCTTTTTATTTTTCATTTTTTCTTCTAAAAAGTTTTAGATCACAGTAAAGTCACATATACAGTACAAGGGACTCCCATATACCCAACATCAAACCCTTTTTCCACTTCCCAAGCAATCATATTTTTACATGTGGATGTTATATTTGCTACAGCTGATGTACAGATATTTAACATAACTACCAACCATGGTTACGTTATGGCTTACATTATGGTTTATAATTTAGACTGTGCAAGTTTTTATATTTTTGGTTACATTATGGTTTGAATTATAGTTTACATTTTAGACTATACACATTTTGTAAATTTTTGGTGAAATTTAACATAGCTTATATCCATGATTGCACAATCTTGTAGAACACCTCCTTTGTCCCCCAGTTACCCCCACTTTCATCCATTCTATTCCTCTCTCTCCATCCCATCAGTACCCATATTTTTAACTTTATTTTAGTTTTTCTAAATTATTATGTATTCTATTTCTAATCTTTAAACCTGTCAATACTATTTCATTTTCCTACTAATTGAATTTGACAATATATTAGGCTTCATTTTTTAAGAAGTTTTGGATCAGAGAGGGGTTCAACTATGCAGGGGAGGAGCACTGGTGTAGGGTGTCATTGACGGGGGAATGCATGGGTGGGAGGGAGTTCTCCAGGGCATGCATACAGGGTGTATACATATGTTCGGATTTTCGTTGAATATTGTCATAGTGGATAGAGTTACACATGACAACTGAGGGACAGCTGAGTCCCCATCATTGGGATATTATGTTGCATTCCCCTATGGAACAGCAACAATCCACCAAGTGCAAGGACAAAGACCATTGAAGAAGGTTGGTCCAATGATGGGCCTTTGATACTGATGACTGTGCTTATGAGCCTGTGTGCCTGATATTTCAACTAGGCCTAGAGCTTCAGGGTGCCTAAGAGTTACTTGCTGAGAGCCTCCATGTTCCTCAAATGTGGCTACTCTCTAAGCCAAACTCAGCATGTAAATGCATCACCTTCCCCCTAGCTTGGGAAATGACTCCTGGGGATGGGCCTCCATGACACTGAGGCATTACTACCATCATCATGTGGTGATGCAACTAGAAAAAGACCTTGAATAAAAGGGGGAAATGGTAAAGACAAATGAGTTTATATGGCTAAGAGGATTCAAAATGAGTAGTTTTGCTTGCAGTTCTAGACTCTCTCAGTTCCTTGGTGTGGTGGTTGACCATCCTCACCTCTTTGTGAGCTGAATGGGTAAGTCCAGTGAACTGGATAGTAGGTTTTGCAACTATGCTGAGGCTCAGGGCCCAGTTGCCAAATGTAGAGTCCAGAGATTCAAGTCTCCTGGGCATACACTATCTCCACTGCAAACCACAGGTTCAATAAAAGGGACGGTAGAGGCAAGAGTAGAGAAGTCACATCTGAGTCCAACTCCATTGCACTCAGGGGCACACATTTCAATTTAGGACCCACTGGCAAGGCATTGAACTCCAGAACCATTTGTCATGACCACTGACATGGGCACTGGCTGTCTCCATAGCCCTCAGGAGCACCACCATTTGGGGCTGTATCTACTTTGGCTGTCTCTGAGATTCTGCTGAGATGTGCATAAGAGTGACTCCTCTGATAACTTCTCAACTCATACGTTGTGTTTTCATTTTTGTTAGTTTCATGGTAGTTACTGATCTATTTTGTGATTTCTTCCTTGACCCACTGTTTGTCTAAGAGCGTGTTGCTTAAATTCCATACCTTTGTCCCTAATCTGGTTCTCTGACCCTTGCAGATTTCCAGCTTTATCCATTGACGTTAGAGAAAATATTTTGTATGATTTCAATCTTTCCAAATTCACTGAAACTTTCTCTGTGGTGTAGCATGTGGTCTATCTTGGAGAATGATCTATGTGCACTTGAGAAGGCTGTATATCCTCCAGTATTTGGGTGTAGTGTTCTGTATATGTCTATTAGACCCAGATAATCTAATATATTATTCAAAGTTTTTGTTTCTTTATTGATTATCTGTTGATATATGGTGATAATGGTGTATTAAAGTCCCCCACTATAACTGTAGAGACACCTATTCCTCCACTTACTTTTTCCAGTGTTTGTCTTATGTATTTTGAAATTCCCTGGTTAGGTGTATAAATGTTTATGATTTTTCTTTCTTCTTGAAAGATTAACCATTTTACTAATTTGTAGTGTCCATCTTTGTCTCTCACAATAGTTTTGCATTTAAAGTCTATTTTATCCAATATTAGTATAGCTACTCCTGCCCTTTTTTGATTCTTGTTTGCTTGTAAGATTGTTTTCTAGCCATTCATTTTCAACCTCCTTATTCCCTGAGTTTAAGGTGCATTCTTTATAGATAACATATATTTGGGTCATATTTCCTTATCCATTCTGCAAATCTGTATCTCTTGACTGGTGAGTATAATCCATTAACATTCAGTGTCTTATTCTCAAGGAATTACTTTCATTAGCCATACTTTCTTAGGATTTGTGTATGGCATGTGCTGTTTTTGTTTGTCTTTTTGTCATTTAGTTGTTCTCACACTCTTCCAACTCTGTTGCTCCTGCTTTTACTTACAACCTCCAGAACTCCCTTTAGTATTTCTTGAAGTGTAAGTTCCTTATTGACATACTCTCTTAGTATCTGTTTATCTGTAAATATTTTGAAATCTCCATCATTTCTGAATGCTAGCTCTGATGGATAGAGTATTCTTGATAAGGTATTTTTTCTTTTAGTACTTTGACTATGTCATACCACTGCCTTCTTGCCGCCATGGTTTCAGATGAGAAACAAGCACCTAATCTTGTCTTAATCTTATTAGGCTTCCCTTTTTAAAAAAAGTTTTATTAATTAATTAATTAATTAATTAATTAATTTATTTATTTATTTCTCTCCCCTAATCCCTCCCACCCCAGTTGTCTTTTTTGCTGTGTGTTCTTTTTCCTTTTTCCAAATTCTACTCAATTTATTCATTTTTTAAAAGATAATACATTAAAAAAATATGAGGTTCCCATTCACCCCAACCGCCCCACCCCACCACTCCCCCCACAGTAACACTCTCCCCCATCATCATGACACATCCATTGCGTCTGGTGAGTACATCTCTGGGCATCACTGCACCCCATGTCCCGTGTTCCACACCATAACCCACACTCTCCCATGTTCCATCCAGTGGGCCATGGGAGGACATACAACGTCTGGCAATTGTCCCTGGAGCACCACCCAGGACAACTCCAAGTCCTAAGAATGCCTCCACATCTCATCTCTTCCTCCCATTCCCCACACCCAGCAACCACCATGGCCACTTTTTCCACACCAATACCACATTTTCTCAATTATTAACCACAATAGTTCATGAATAGGATATCATTAAGTCCACTCTGATCCTTACTGTATTCCTCCTTCCTGTGGACCTTGGCTTGGTTGTGTCCATCCCACATCTATGTCAACAGGGGGCTTAGATTCCACATGGGTATTGGATGCAATCCTCCTGCTTTCAGTTGTAGGCACTCTAGGCTCCATGGTGTGGTGGATGACATTCTTCAACTCCATGTTAGCTGAGTGGGGTAAGTCCAATAAATCAGAGTGTAGGAGCTGAAGTCTGTTGAGGCTCAGGGTCTGGCTATCATATTGTCAGTCCAGAGATTCAAATCCCCTAGATAAATCTTAAGCCCCAGCACCAACTACAATTCCAGTAAAGTAGCATGAAAGGCTTGTGAAAAGAGATCCCATCTGAGTCCGCTCCATCACAAAGAAACACCAGCTCCAAAGAAGGGCCAACTGGCATGGCAGTGAACCCCATCTGCCATGACCATAGAACCTGTGGGTCTCTTCAGCCCTCAAAAGGACCAATATCTGGGGTTGTATCTACTTTATCTGTCTCTGAGACTCTGCTCAGGTGTGCATAAGGGCAATCCTTCTGACAACCTCCAGACTCTTTTTTAGAGAATCATAGCCATATGAACTCATTTGTCTTTTCCATTTTCCCCTTACTTTAGGTCAAAGAGCATTTTTAACTCCTATTATTATATGTAGACAGGGATATTCTGCTGGTCCGCATTGAACCTTTAATTTAAGGTCATTTTCTAGTTACGTTATCAGCTGGTACTTGGTAGTGATCCCTCGGTGCCAGGGAGGCTCATCCCTGGGTGTCATGTCCCACACTGGGGGGAAGGCATTGCATTTACATGCTGAGTTTGGCTTTGAGACTGGCCACATTTGAGTAACACGGAGGTTGTCAGGAGGGAACTCTTAGGCACAGTGCTGCTCTAGGCCTTGTTCTTATTTCAGGTGTATAGGCTCACAAGCATAGTCATTAGTATGAGGGGCTCACTGTTGGACCCTCATTCCTTCCTGGTCCTTACTGTTGCACTTGGGGGACTGCCGCTGCTCCTCTAGGGACCACGACAGGGCCTCCCCCGGCCAGGAACCCAGTACCCCCCTACTGCTGCATGGTACGGCACTCCTTGCGTGCATCAGAACTGCACGTGGGCCAGCTCCACATGGGTCAAGGAGGTCCGGGGTTTGAACTGCAGACCTCCCATGTGGTAGATAGATGCCCTAACCACTGGGCCAAGTCCACTTCCCTGAGCTTCCCTTTTATGTGATGGTTCTCTTTTCTCTTCCTTCGTTCAGTATTTTCTCTTTGTCTTCAGCATTGGATACTTTGACAAGTATATGTCTTGGAATATTCCTATTGGTATTTTCTGTTTGGGATGCTCTGCACTTGCTGGACATGAATAGCCTTCTCCCTCAATAGGTTTGGGAAGTTTTCATCCATTATTTCCTACAAAATCCCTTCTTCTGTCCCCTTTCCCATCTCTTCCCCTTCTGGGATTCCTATAATGCATATGTTTGTGCATTTTGTGTTGTCATTCAAATCCCTAAGTCCCTGCTGGATTTTTCTATCTTTTTATCTATCATTTCTACTTTCTGTTTGATTTCAGATGTACTGTCTTCCACATCACTAATTCTTTCCTCTGCTGTTATTTGCTGAGTGTGTACTTTTGATTTTTTGGATACTGCCATTCATCATATCTGTTATCTTTTTATCTATGTTTACAATTTCTTCAGTATGTTCTCCAAGCATTTTCTTAATATACTTAATCTCTTCCTTCACTTTATTTAATTAGCCCATGATATTTTTTGGACATCTTTGATTAGTTGTTTGATATTTGGCTCCTCTTCCTGGTTTTTAGTTTTTTTCATTGGATTGGGCCATATTTTCCTGATTATTGGCATGGTTTGTAATTTTTTGTTGCTGTCTGGTCATCATTTTATCTTGATAGGTTTGTTTAGTTAATTAGCTTCTCTGTCTAGTCTCGGATTTTATTTTGGTTCTGTTTTTGTGCATGTGTTAAGTTTTCTCTTTGACACTTTTTTCCTTTTATTCTATTTCTTTGTTGTTGTCTAAGTTCCCTTGAAGGAAAAATATTAGTGCTAGGGAGAGCAAAAGAGTTAAAAAAAAGAAAAAGTATAATAGTAATGTTGATGATAAAAGTTAGCAGAAAAACTGTACAAGAGCTAGGAGAATGACTTTTAAACTCATATAAGCAGTGTAGAGTTATAGGAATAAAAAAAATGTAGTACCTTCAATGAAATGGGAAACTGAAGCTGGAGAAGAATATAGTATGAATTACAAAGCCTGTGTGATGAAGAGTGAGGGAACTAGAAAAGAAAGTACAAAAATAGAAAGAGTTAATAAAAGATAGAATACAGAATAGAAGTGTTAGAAATAAAAAGGCAGAAAAATTGGGGTCAAAACAAAGAGAGGTGGAATATAAAATCAACAATAGAAAGTGGAAGATAGAAAGATGTAGGAAGGAAAGAGATGGCATTTGTAGTGAAAATCAGTGCACATAGAAATGAGAAAATCAAGGAAAAGGAAACACAGCAATTAAGAAACAAGCTGACTTGCAACTCCTACCATCTGGTTTATTGGACTTACCCTGGCCAACTAATATGGAGATGAAGGAGGCCAACTACCACACCAGGGAGCCAAGAGTGCCTACAACTGAAAGCAGGATAATTGCATCCAGCATCCATGTGGAATCTAATCCCCCTCTCGATATAGAGTTAGAGTGGACATAACCATCCCAGGGTCCACAGGATGGAGGAATAGAGTGTGGATTAGAGTGGACTTACTGATATTGTACTATGAAACTATTGTGATTAGTAGTGGAAGAAATTGTAGCATTGATGTGGAGAAAGTGGCCACGGTAGCTGCTGAGGGTAGGGAGAGGGAAGAAGAGATATGATGTGGGGGCGTTTTCAGGACATGGAGTTGTCCTGGGTGGTACTTCAGGGACAGATGCTGGACATTGTACATCCTGCCATGGCCCACTGAGTTGACTAGTGTGAAGTGCAAATTACAATGTAAAGCAACATCCTCCCATGGCCCACTGAGTTGACTGGTGTGAAGTGCAAATTACAATGTAAAGCACTGTCCATGTGGTACAGCAGTGCTAAAAAATGTATTCATCAAATGCAATGAATGTGCCATGATGATGAAAGAGGTTGCTGATGTGTGAGGAGTGGGGTGAGGGGGTTGGGGAGTATATAGGGACCTCATATTTTTTAATGTAACATGTAAAAAAAAAAAAAGATGCAAGCTGGCAGCCGAAACCCACAAGCAAGTATTCAACCAAACACTAAGAATAAACAGACTTCCCTCTTATGCTCCTGTTGAGCTTATTAGGCTGCCAATGTTTATCCATCAATTACCCTACAGCTTTCTCACTACAAATTGTGAACTGGATTTTAGTGAGTAAATTAACCTAACTTGAATTATATAACAAAAGAAACCTTTTTTAAATGAAAAATAAGAGACCCAATGGTAGCTAATACATAGATAATGTCAATGTTTTCCCTATTCTAAATTATTAGCTAGATGTTTAATATCCCAGTGGGTCATTACTCTATTATGAACTTGGAATAAAAGTGGAGACCTTGTACATTCAAGAATGAAACTCCTCCATTGAGCCAAACTTTCTTGTTGGGTTTATTAGCTCTTCAGAAAAGTCCCTTTCCCTGGGGCAGGATTGACTCTTTGCCATTGGATAACTTGCTGATTAGGAATCAGTCCTACTCCCCCCTTTTTTCCTAACTATTTTCTCTCCCAGGGCAACAGGACATAATAGCCTGTGTGAGAGCTCCCTTTTGAAACTCAAATGGGACCCTGGTGAAATTCAAATGGGACCCTCACCAGAGGAAAAAAAATGACTCTCAGTCTCTTTTTAGAGAGAACACTAACACCTTGCTGGGAACCCTAAATATCTTCTTGGAAGTTTATTAAGCATTTCCTACTGTCCCCCTCTCTTGGGTGAGTTGCACAGGACTAGTTAACAGCCTGACTCTACCTTCTCCCAGACCAATTTTCCCTGCTACAGCAAGGTTAGGTAAATCAGGCTGCCTCTGCAGATTCGCCTCTCCCCTCTTCCTGTTTTCTACTCAAGCTGGCTGGTATGCTACTCAGAGCTAAAAAAAGAGGGATCCAGACAATTGAACCTGCACTTGCGGAACCCCTCTCCATCCTTAACTGGAACCCTCCCATCCTCAGAGTTAGTCTCTTCCAGCTGAGTGACCAGTGAGAGTCGGGAATTGCTGCCACTTCCTGCCCTGAGGGAGGGGCTTAGCCATCCCACATCTCCTGCCTGAAGCACTTGAAACACAAGCTTTACCTTGAGCAATCACTCCTTTTGTTACTCTCTCTCTGAATTGATATCCTGAACCCTCTTCCTTTGTGGCTTCCCAAAACTGCTCACTCAGTCAAGATTTTGCCTCCACTCAGCCATTTTTTGAAGGAGAAGTGATGTGGGTACACTTAATCCCCTTAAGAAGAGCTACAGATGTCTCTATCTTTATGGTCTGCCTCTCCCTTGGGCAGGAGTTTTGTGCTCCTGCTTCTGGAGTTGGGGGAAGATACAGCAAGTTTCTTCTCTTGTAGTGACACCCCTGATGCCATCTTGCCCCTCCTCCATGAATGGTATTTTATCCAGTCAGTTGAATGCCTTAAGAGGGGAAGTGATTTCAGCATTCAGAGAGACTTTCCCAACTTGTCTTTGGACAGCCAATGTCTCCCAGTAATTTATAAAGGATCTTCATCAGACTTTTATTGGAGCCCCTGGCTTGCAACCTGCCCATGGAATCTGGACTTGTGCAGTGACATGTTCACATGAGACAATTTTATAAAATCTCATACTATTTACAGATCTCTTCTGTTGATTCTGTTTCCCTAGATAACCCTGACTAATACAGTATTAACATTAGGGTGCATACAGTTAGCAGTACTATTTTGATGATGCTCTTTCATCTTTTGCAATAAATTTTCCATAACAGTGGAAGGTGGTGGTGGTGGGACAATGTATGAGAAACCTGTATGGAATACATGAATGTTTTGTAAACTCATAACAAAAATTAAGGTGGTATTTGGGCAAAAATACAAATAAAGCAGTCTATAGACTGTAGAGAATAGTAATATATTAATATTTTTGATCAAATGTTAAAAAATAATTATGTTAAATGAAAGAAACCAGAGACAAAGGACTGTATATTGCTTGACTTCATCTGTACAAAATCTAATTATAAGTAAATTTATAGAGATGGAGCTAAATTAGCAGTTCTTTATGTCAGTGGAATGATAGGGGTACTGAGACATAACTGCTAAGGGGTGGAGTGTCTCTTTTTGGAGTAATAGGAATGCTCTAATATTGATTGTAGTGATGAATATACAACCCTCTTATTTTACAAAAAGTCATTGAATGTGCACATTTGATGGATTGTATGGTATGTGAACAAGTCTCAAAAAATTGTTTTTTAAAAAAGTAAATCCTGCTCTTAGAGCTTATAGTATACTAAGGAATGAATAAATGCAACACCAAAAAATCCATGATCAGTGATCAGCCATGCCCACTAATGGTCTTGGGGAAGAGGATTTTTACATCTCTTTTTGTTACCAGAGATGTAGTCAGGGGCTGGACCCTACAGTGTCCTGCTATGGGAGGGGAATGGGCACTGATAGCCACTATATGGAGAGAGCAATTTACTGTTGTTTACCATAATTTATCAACCTCTTCCTCCTATACCTCCCTCGATACTGTACAGTATTCTTCTGGCTTCTGTGGTTTTAAAATAGTTGTTTCAGATATTTCTTGCTGAATTAGTTGTTATGATGTAAGGAATGAGTCCTAGAGCTTCCTACTCTGCCATCTTATCACCTACATTTTTAAAATATTATTGTTCTCATGGAATTAGCTGCCCCCTCTTAATTGCTTGCCTCCATTGATTTTGACAGTACTCTTAGGTTTGAAATTGCCCATGATCTACTTTAAAGAAAGATGGTCCCCTTAAGAAAAGCTACAGATGTCTCTATCTTTATGGTCTGCCTCTCCCTTGGGCAGGAGTTTTGTGCTCCTGCTTCTGGAGTTGGGGGAAGATACAGCAAGTTTCTTCTCTTGTAGTGACACCCCTGCTTTAAGAGCAGATTCTGGCATGATTTCTGAAGCTCTATCCCTAGAGTTTGCTGTCATCATTTGTTTTGGACAAAAGCCATCCATTTTTTCAAGGGCTTTTCCAAAATATTTGTGCAAATACTCTATTCCTTTTTGAGTGGTCACAAAGTCTTTGTTCTGTTACCTCAGCGATTAGGCAGTTACTTGAGAGATATTTCCTTAAATGCCTGGAGCTAAAAGGAAAATGGAAAGAAAAACAAAATGAAACACAAATACTCTTCCCTTCTTTGCAGATTGGCTCAGAGCTGGGGTAATCATTCAATGCTGAGACATGGCATTTAAACCTCCACCTTCCATTCACATCCTGCTTAAATGAGACTTAAATATCCACCAGAATTGCACACCAATGCCTCTCTCAATCCTTTTCTGAGTATGTGTTCAGTACTGGACATGTTTTTGTTCCTCCCAAATCTCCTTCATAATATATGGATGAGCCCTTAAAAGTTCTTATTTCCCCATGTTTCTTCCTCCCAAATCTCCTTCCCAGACTTTTAGTCTCTTTGCTGCTTAATCTGTCTGCCATTCCTTGCCTAAGGTGGCCATGTGTAGTATATGCCTTTATTTTTTTTATTACTTTTTTATTTTTAAAGAAACTTTCTATTACATACCTGTTACAAAAACTATAGAGGATTCCCATAAGCCCCATCTCCTTCTCTTCCCCCTTCCCCACTTTCCCACATTAACATCACCCTTCATTATTGTGGTACATTTCTTACCATTGATGAACACATATTAAAGCATTGCTACATACCATGGACTATAGTTTATACTCTATCGCACAAAATTTTGTAGGTTATGACAAAATATATAATGGCCTGTATCCATCAATTCAATGTCCCCCAAATGTCCTCATATTGCACCTATTCTTCCTTCTCCCTCACCTCAGAACCTCTGGTGGTCACTGCCTTTATATCAATGATAAAAATTCTTCCATTGATAGAATAGTAATAAGCTTACTTTAGTCCATTGTTCATTCTCCAGTCTTGAGGAGTTTGGGATGGTGATATCCACTATGCTTCTAATTGAGAGAGGGTTTAGCTCCCATTGGGCAAATGGATGTAACTATCTTGCTCTCTGTTCCTTGGGATGGATATTGTCCATCATCATCTCCTTGTTAGTTGCCCCGGGTGAGGCAATGAACTGGAGAGTAGTTGTTGCAACTCTGCTGAGATTCAGGGCTCAACTGTACGTGAATGTACCAAAGATTTAAGTCACTGGGACATATATTTAACAAGTATAGAGCTAATTGCTTTTGGCCACTTTTACCTGGCAAGACATCCCAGCCCTGAGAAAGTTCTGGGGTCAAAACAATGGCATGCTTATGAGCTGATGTTTCATTGAATTGCCAGATAGGTCAAAATGTACAAATATTCTTTTTTAAAAATTTATTTATTTATTTATTTATTTCTCTCCCTTTCCCCGCCCTCCCACCCCCATCCCCCACCCCCATTGTCTGTTCTCTGTGTCTATTTGCTGTGTCTTCTTCTTTTGGCCACTTCTGTTGTTGTCAGCATTACAGGAATCTGTGTTTCTTTTTGTTGCATCATCTTGTGCCAGTTCTCTGTGTGGGTGTAACCATTCTTAGGCAGGCTGCACTTTCTTTCACACTGGGCAGCTCTCCTTATGGGGCACACTCCTTGTGTGTGGGGCTCCCCTACACGGGGGACAATCCTGTGTGGCAGGGCACCCCTTGCGTGCATCAGCACTGCTCAGGTGCCAGTTCCACATGGGTCAAGGAAGCCTGGGGTTTGAACCTCAGACCTGCCATGTGGTATATGGATGCCCCAACCACTGGGCCAAGTCCACTTCCCTGTACAAATATTCTTTGAGAACAAGATTTGTAATTCCCTCTCTTACACTAGTAAGCTGTACCAGGAACAATGGCTGCCATCTCCACAGCTGTTGCAGAGCTCTGGAATGGGGTTTGGTAGGTGAGTAAGTAAAAACGCCCATCACATTCTTTTTCTGAAATTTAGAAGCATCTTTCTTCATTAAGTACTCTCCTGACTGTTGCATAATTTATCAAACTCCAGAGAGAACTGAATAAGTTGATTCTGAGAGATTTTGCTAGCTTAATGGTTGATTTAATGGAGGAACAGTATCCTGAGGCTCCCTACTCTGTCATTTTTGGTGACATTATTCTCTTTCATTAACTTAATTTTTAAAAAACTTTTAATTGTAGTAACAAATACATAACACAAAAATTTCCCATTTTAACCACATTAAAGTTTTACAATTCAATTACATTCATAGTATTGTGCTAGCATCAGCAGTATTCATTATCACTACTTTTTCATCACCTCCAACATAAACTCTTCCTCCATTAAGTTATAACTCTCTCTTCTGGTTCCATCTTCCCAGCCCCTGGTAATCTGTAAACTGCTATCTGTCTCTAGGAAATTTTTTTCTTCTAGGTGCTTCCTAATAACAAGAGCATTCAATATTTCCTCTTTTTCATCTAACTTATTTCACTCAACATGATGTCTTCAAGGTTTATCCATGTTGTAGCATGCAACAGAATATCACTCCTTTTTATATGGTTCAATTGAATATATAGAGCACATGTTGTTTATTTGTCTGTCGATGGACATTTTGATTGCTTCCACCTTTTGACTATGTGAATAGTGCTGCTATAAACATTGGTGCACAAGTATCTTTTTGAGTTGCTGCTCTCAATTCTTTTGTGTATATACCAAGAATTGGGATTGCCAGTTCGCATGGTAGTTCTATTTTCAACTTTCTGAGGATCCACCAAACTGATTTCTGTGGTTATTGCACCATTATAAAGTACTACCAGCAATGTTAAGTACTCCTTATTTTTACACATAATTGCCACCTTATTATTTTGTTTTTAAAATTATTGTCATCCTAGAAGGGTATGAAGTGGTATCTCAGATAAGATTTGATTTGCATTTTCCTTGTGTCCAAAGACATTGAGCATCTTTTTGTGTATTTTTTAGTCATTTGTGTTTCTTCTTTAGAGAAATACCTATTCAGATATTTTGCCCATTTTAAATGGATTATTTGCCTTTTGTTGTTGCATTGTAGCAATTCTTTATATATTCTAGATATTAAATCCTTTTAAAATATACAGGTTCCCATTATTTTCTCCCATTCTGTATGTTGCTTTTTCACTTCCCTGAAACTCCTTTTATGTGAAAAAGTTTTTAATTTTGACAAAGTCCATTTTATCTATTTTATTTGCTTGTGCTTTAGGAGTCATGTTTAAGAAATCATTACCAAATCCAAGGCTATGAAGGTTCCTCCTTATGTTTTCTTCTAAGTGTTTTATGGTTTGGGCTATTATGTTTAGGTCTTTGTACCATATAGATTTAATTTTTGTATTTTGTGTATGGTAGGAGCCTACCATACACATATGTGAATATCCAATTTTCCAAGCACAGTTTATTGAAGAGACCATTCTTTTGCAAGTTGCTGGACTTGGCACCTTCGTAAAAAAAAATTGGCCATTCATATAATAGCAGATATGAATTGATTGAGGTCAGAACAAGTGAGTTGGAATACAGGGCATCTGAATTTGAAAAGACAAGAGAACCAAAGGAGAAAATAATTGAAAAATGGAACAGGGTCTCAAAAACTTGAGCAACAATGTGAAAAGTGTAAACATATACATTATAGGTATCTCAGAAGGAGAAGTGAATGGAAAAGAGACAGAAAAATACTTGAGGAAATAATTACTGAAAATTTCCCAACCCATATGAAAGGCATAAATATCAATAAGAAGGACAATGCACCCCAAACAGAAAAAATCAGAATAGACTTACTCTGAGACACCTGCTAGTCAGAATCATAAATGCCAGTGATAAAGACATAATTTTGAAAGCATCAAGAGAAAAACAATTCATCATATACAAGAGATATTTAACAAGAATACTGATTTCTCATCAGAAACCATGGAGGTGAGAAGGCAGTGGAATGATATATTAATGCCTCTGAAAAAGAAAAACTGCAAGCCAAGAATTCTTTATCCAGCAAAACTGCTCTTCAAAATGGATGGTGAATTTAAAATCTTCATAGAGAGAGGGCAGTGCAAGATGGTGTCTGAGTTAGTGGACTTTATAATCTCTCCTGCAAAGAAGCAGCTGAATAGGGTTGGAGTCCTGCTAGACCGGGCTGTTTCAGGTGTTTGCAGGGCAGGAGGTGTCTGTATGTCGATTTGGTGGGACAGTGACAGAGGAGATTCTTGTAAGAGGTAGAATTTTGGGTCTCTTTCACAGAGGTCAGGGTTGCGCATGGGACCATTACCCCTGGGGCTGGCGGCCCAGTGGTGGCAATTCCTGGAGGCTTTGCTGTGCTGGGAGGTTTCCAAGCCCTGAGCCAGCTGTTTTGGGGACTTGCAGGGTGGGAGGTGTCTGGAAGTCGATTTGGTGAGACAGTGATGGAGGAGATTCTTGCAAGAGGTGGAATTTTGGGTTTCTGACACGGAGGTCAGAGGTTTCAAGCGGGACCCCTCCCCTTAAGGCTGGTGCCCAGTTGTGGGGATCCCTGAAGGCTGTGATGTGCTGTGGTGCTCCCAGGTCCCGTGTTAACTGGATGCCTGGTTCCCAGGTCTGTGTCCCCTAAACCCTGGTGGACCATGCTCCAGAGACTCACACACCTTGAGTCTGCAATATCACAGACTTCCCATCCCTGAATACACCACGCCCGGAGGTCCATCTGAGGTCCTTGATTACACTAGCCCTCAGCATTTGTGCTTTCTTTTTTTTTCTTTCTTTCTTATTTTTTCTTTCTCTCTCCCCTTGAACTTGGAGGAGTATACCAGCTGTCTTGGGGAGAGTCTAGGAAGAAAGGAGAGGTGAATCTGCTGAGAAAGTCCAATTTACAAAAACATCCTGGGATAGGAAATTTGGTCTGGGAGAAGGTGGAGTCAGAAAATCAGTTAGACCTCTCCTAGCACACCTAAGGGGGAGTGACTGTAGGAGGTGCTATCCAAGATTCAGTAGCATATTTGGAGTTTCTGGTGAGGTGGAGGTGATCTCACACTGGAAAGAAAGAGCCATAGTCTTCTGTGTTGAGTTGGTTCAACAAGGACCTACTTGAATCTCCTACTGGACCTATCAGGCAGCTTTCCTGCTGCCCTGAGACAGAGAAGTGAGGAAAGGAGAAAGGGGGAAGGTCAGATCCCTAAGTGTATTATTTAACTGCAAAGAAGATTCCTAGCTTAAAACGTTGGTTCTTTTTTTTTCTTTTTTCTTTTTTTTGTCTTGGTTGCTAATATTGCACTGTCTCCTGGTCTTTTCTCCCATTTTCTCCCCCAAGGTCCTTTTTCACTTATTTAGTTTTTTTTCTCTTTCTTTTTCTTGCTTGTTTGCCCCCCCCTTTATTTGCCCACCCCTTTTTCTCTTCTCTTTTTTTTCTTTTCTCTCTTTTTCTTCTTATTTTATTTTATGTTCTTTATATAATAGGTGCTGCAGGGAGTGCTTCACACTTACTGTGTTTCCTCATCCTCCATTTCCTCTTTTCTGTGTGTATTGATTTTGGCCACCTACACTATCCCCTTTCCCCCACATCTTTCTATCCTCCATTATCTACTCTTTCTCTTACATTCCACCTCCCTTTCTTTGGCCCCCAAATTGTCTGACTTAATTTCTAATACCTTTTTTCTATTTTCTGTCTTTTATTCACTCTTGATATTATTGTCTTTCTTTTCTCTTTCCCTCTTTCATGAAAACCCTGGCTTTTTAACTCATACTATATTCCTCCCCATATTCAGTTGACTGTCTCATTATAGGTACTCTACCTACTGCTATAACTCTAAACAACTTACATGAGCGTAATATCCATTTTCCCAGATCTCACATTGTTGCTCTGTTAACATTTATTAACAATACTATTTTATACATTTTCTTTTCTTACTCATTTTGCTTTCGCTGGCCCTAATATTTTCCTTCAAAGTGAACTTAGCCAGGAACAAGAAAATAGAGTAAGAAGAACAAAGTGACAAAGAGAAGACCTAACACTTACACATGAACAACAACTAATTAATTACCAAGACTAGACGAAGAAGTTAAGGAACTGATTAAAAACATCAAGATAAAATGATGACCAGACAGCAACAAAAAACTGCAAACCAAACCAATAATCAGGAAAACATAGCTGAATCCAATGAACAAACTAAAAACCAGAAAGGGGAGCAGAACATCAGACAAGTAATTAAAGATCTCAATACACATATTAGAGACCAACTTAACATAGTAAAGGAAGAGATTAACAATATGAAGAAAACATTTAGAGAGGAAATTTCAGACATATGAAAAAAGATAACAGATATGATGGTGATGAGCCCCACAGTTCAAGAAATCAAAAATACACTCTCAGCAAATAGCAGCAGATTAGAAGATGCAGAGGAGAGAATTAACGATGTGGAAGACAGTACATCTGAAATCAAACAGATATAGAACTGATCGATAAAAAGATAGAAAAAATCCAGCTAGGACTTAGGGACCTGAATGACAATGCAAAACACACAAACATAAGTATTATAGGCATCCCAGAAGGAGAAGAGAAGGGAAAGGGGACAGAAGGGTGTTGGTGGAAATAATGGCTGAGCACTTCCCAAATCTACTGAAGAGATGGATGTACATGTCCAGGAAGCACAACGCACCCCAAACACTATAAATCCCAACAGGCCCACCCCAAGACATATACCTGTCAAATTATCCAATGCTCAAGACAAAGAGAAAATTCTAAAAGCAGCAAGAGAAAAGAGAACCATACATACAAGAGAGGCTCCATAAGATTAAGTGATGATTTCTCTTCTGAAACCATGGAGTCAAGAAGGCAATGGTATGATACAGTCAAGGTACTAAAAGAACAATTTTCCAACCAAGAATACTCTACGCAGCTAAACTTCAATTAAAAAATGATGGAGAGTTCAAAATATTCACAGATAATAGAAATTGAAGGAGTATGCCAACAAGAACCCTGCTCTTCAAGAAATACTGAAGGGAATTATGCAGGAAGAAAGAAAAAAACAGGAGAGGCAGAGTTGGAGGAGAGTGTAAGAGCAACAAAAAAGCCAAAAAGAGAAGGAAAAACAAACAAACAAAATATGATAAACACAAGTCCAAACAAAATATGGCTAACATAAATCATTCCTTGAAAGTAATAACACTGAATGTCAATGGATTAAACTCACCTATCAAAAGATTCAGACTGGGACATTGGATCAGGAAATATGACCCATCTACATGTTGTTTACATGTTGTTTACAAGAAACACATCTTAGACCCAGGAATTCATGGAGGTTGAAAGTGAATGGCTGGAAAACAATCTTACAAGCAAACAATAACCAAAAAGAGGCAAGAGTAGCTATATTAATATCAGACAAAATAGACTGTAAATGCGAAACAACTGTGAGAGATAAAGAAGAATACTACATATTATTGAAAGGGACAATCTCTCAAGAAGAATGAACAATCAAAAATATTTATGCTTCTAACAAATGTGCCTCCAAATATGTGAGGCAAACACTGGAAAAACAAAGTGAAAGAATAGAAGCCTCTACAATTATAGTGGGAGATTTTTATACACAACTATCAACTTTGGACAGAACGTCTCAAAAGAGATTCACTAAAGAAAAAAAAAGCTTTGAACAGTATATTAGAGGAGCTGGATCTAAAAGACATGCACAGATCATTACACCCGAATACAGCAGGATATACATTTTTCTCAAGTGCACATGGATCATTCTCCAAGATAGACCATATGCTAGGCCACAAAGAAAAGCTCAATGAATTCAGAAAGATCAAAATCATACAAAATAATATCTATGACCACAGTGGAGTGAAGCTGGAAATCTGCAAGGGATAGAGGCCCAGATTTCACACCAAGATATGGAAATTAAACAGCACACTCTTAGAAAAACAGTGGGACCAACTGATGATGCAACTGGAAAATGACCTTATACGGAAGGTTCAATGCGGATCAGCAGAATATCCATGTCTACATAAAATACCATGACTTTAAAATGCTGTTTGACCTAAAGTAAGGGGGAAATGGAAAGGAGAAATGAGTTTATATGGCTACGAGTTTCTAAAAAAGAGTCTGGAGGCTGGCAGAAGGTTTGCCCTCATGCACAACTGAGCAGAGTCAGAGAGACAGATAAGGCAGATACAACCCCCAGATATTGGTTCCTTTGAGGGCTAAGGAGACCCATGGGAGTTGTGGTCATGGCTGATGGGGTTAACTACCAGGGCAGATGGCCCCTCTTTGGAAATGGTGTTTATGTGTGATGAATCTGGACTCAGATGGGATCTCCCTTCATAAGACTTTCATGCTAATGTGCTGGAGGTGCAGTTAATGTTGGGGTTTAAGATATATTTAGGGGATTTGAATCTCTGGACTGACAGTGTGATGGCCAGATCCTGAGCCTCAACAGACTCCAGCACCTACAATCTGATTTATTGGACTTACCACACTCAGCTAAGATGGAGGTGAAGAAGGACAACCACCACACCATGGAGCCTAGAGTGATTACAACTGGAAGTGGGAGGATTGCATCCAGCATCCAGGTGGAATCTGAGCCTCCTCTTGACATAAAGGTGCAATGGACACAACCAATCCAGTGTCCACATAGAAGAGGTGGCATTGGATTGGGAAAAGTGGACATAATGGACAAAGGGTATGGGGAAAGGCAGGAAGAGATGAGAGGTGGAGGCATCTTCGGGACATGGAGCTGCCCTGGATGGTGCTTCAGAGGTAATCACCGGACATTGTAAATCCTCACAGGGCCTACATGATGGAATAGAGGAGAGTGTGGGCCATGATGTGAACCAATGTATATGAGGTGCAGAGGTGCCCAAAGATGTACTTACCAAATCCAATGGATGTGTCATGATGATGGGAACGAGTGTTGTTGGGGGGGGGGAGAGGGGGGGTGGGGGGGTGGGGTTGAATGGGACCTCACATATATATTTTTAATGTAATATTATTACAAAGTCAATAAAAAATAAAAAAAAAAAAAAAGAAAAACAGTGGGTTAAGGAGGAAATCTCAAAAGAAATTAATAACTACCTTGAAACTAATGGAAATGATAGCACAACATACCAAAACTTATGGGATGCAGCAAAAGCAGTACTGAGAGGGAAATTTATAGCCATAAATTCATACATCAAAAAGAAGAAAGAGCAAAAATTGAAGACCTAACTGCACATTTGGAGGAATTAGTAAAAAAACAACAATAAGTAACCCCACAGGAAGAAGAAAGAAAGAAATAACAAATATAAGAGCAGAACTAAATGAAATAGAAAATAAGAAAGCACTTGAAAAGATAAACAAAACAAAGAGCTGGTTCTTTGAGAAGATCATAAAACTGACAAACCCTTAGCTAGAGTACCAAAGAAAAAATAGAGAAGATGCAAATACACAAAATAAGAAATGGAAAGGAGATATCACCACTGACCCCACAGAAAGAAAGACTATCATAAGAGGATACTTTGAAAAACTATATTCCAACAAAAATGACAATTCAGAGGAAATGGACAAAACCTAAAAAGACATAAGC
Organism: Dasypus novemcinctus; assembly: GCF_030445035.2. Taxonomy (NCBI): domain Eukaryota; kingdom Metazoa; phylum Chordata; class Mammalia; order Cingulata; family Dasypodidae; genus Dasypus; species Dasypus novemcinctus. The sequence continues at coordinate 113,116,786 of NC_080704.1, read as the reverse complement.
AGGCTATTGATGAAAGTAGAAATCAACCTCAACAAACCAATCACAAGTAAAGAGATAGAATCAGTCATTAAAAACCTCCCAACTAAGAAGAGCCCAAGGCCAGATGGCTTCACAGATGAATTCTACAAAACTTTCCGGAAAGAACTAACACCAATCCTGCTGAATCTCTTCCAACAATTGTAACAGTAGGAACATTACCTAAATCATTCTATGATGACAACATTACCCTAGTACCAAAGCCAAACAAAGACACCACAAGAAAGGAAAATTACAGACCAATTTCTCTAATGAACCTAGATGCAACAATCCTCAACAAAATACTTGCTAACCGTATTCAAAAACACATTAAATGAATTATACACTGTGACTAAGTGGGATTCATTCTGGGTATGCAAGGATGGTTCAACATAAGAAAATCAATCAATGTAATACACCATATAAACAGACTGAAGGAAAAAAATCACATGATTATATTTACAGATGCAGAAAAAACATTTGACAAAATACAGCACACTTTCTTGATAAAAACACTGTAAAAGATTGGAATACAAGGAAATTTTTTGCACATGATAAAGAGTATATATGAAAAACCCATAGCCAACATCATTTACAATGGTGAAATCCTAAACTCCTTCCCTCTAAGATCAGGAAAAAGACAAGGATGCCCATTCTCACCTCTTCTATCTAACATTGACTTAGAAGAACTTGCTCAGGTACTGAGGCAATTACCAGATATAAAAGGCATTCAAATTGGAAAGGAAGAAGTCAAAATTTCATTATTTGCTGATGACATGATCCTATACATAGAAAATTCTGAGAAGTCTAAAACAAATCTTCTAGAACTCATAAAGGAGTTTAGTAAATTCGCAGGTTATAAGATCAATGCGCAAAAATCAGTAGCATTTCTGTACACACATAATGAGCAAGCTCTGGAGGAAATCAAGAAATAAATACCACTTAAAATAGTCATTAAGAAAATCAAATACCGAGGAATAAATTTAACTAAAGATGTAAAAAACTTATACACAGTGAACTACACAAGACTGTTCAAGGAAATCAAAGCAGACCTAAATAAGTGGAAGAATATTCCCTGTTCATGGATAGGAAGACTAAATATTATTAAGATGTCTATCCTACCAAAAATGATCTACACATTCAATGCAATTCCAATAAAAATCAACACAGCATTCTTTAAGGAACAAAAAACTAGCTATGAAATTTATTTGGAAGGGAAAGAGGCCCCGAATAGCCAAAGACATATTGAATCACATTCCCTGACTTCAAAACATACTGGAAAGCTACAGTAGTGAAAACAGCATGGTATTTGCACAAGGAGAGACACACAGACCAATGGAATCAAATTGAGAGTTCTGATATAGATCCTCATATATATAGTCATATAATACTCGATAATGCCACCAAACCCTCTCGACTGTAAGAGAATGACCTCTTCAACAAATGGTGCCTGGAGAAGTGGATATCCATATGTAAAGGAATGAAGGAGGATTACCATCTCACACCTTATACAAAAATCAACTCAAGATGGATCAAAGACTAATTATAAGAGCCAAGACCATAAAGACTTTGGAAAGCAGTGTAGGGAAGCACGTACAAGACCTTGTAATAGGAAATGGCTTCATGAACTTCACACCAAAAGCACAAGCAGCAAAAGAACAAATAGATAAACGAAACTTCCTCAAAATTAAAGCCTTCTGTACCTCAAAGGATTTTGTCAAGAAAGTGAAAAGAGAGCCTACACAATGGGAGAAAATATGTGGTAACCATACATCAGAGAGGAGACTTATAACCTGCGTATATAAAGAACTCCTATATCTTGAAAATACAAAGAAAAACAACCCATTTAAAAAATGGGAAAAAGATTTAAACAGCCACTTCTCCAAAGAAGAAATACAAATGGATAAAAAGCACATGAAAAAATGCTCCAAATCTCTAGCTTTCAGAGAAATGCAAATCGAAACTACAATGAGATACCATCTTACTCCCATAACACTGGCAGCTAGGAAAAAAACAGAAGAATACAAATGCTAGAGAGGATGTGCAGGAATTGGAACACTCTTCCACTGATGGTGGGAATGCAGAAGGATCCAACCATTCAGGAGGACAGTTTGGCAGTTTCTCAAAAAACTAGCCATAGATTTGCCATATGACCCAGCAATTCCACTGCTGGGTATATACCCAGTAGAACTGAAAACATGGGCACAAACTGATATATGCACAACATTGTTCATAGCAGCATTGTTCATTATTGCCAAAAGTTGGAATCAACCCAAATGCCCATCAACAGATGAATGAATAAGTAAAATGTGGTATAAACATACAATGGAATACTACTCGGCTTTAAGAACAAGCACCCTACAAACACACGTGATAACATGGATGAATCTTGAGAACCTTATGTTGAGTGAAGCAACCCAGGCATTGAAGGACAAATGCTACATGACCTCAATGATATGAAATAAGTAAACCAAGCTGCCTCAGAGAACTAGAGACTGGATGATAGGCTTAAAGGAAATTGGGGGGTAGATGAAGGATATAAGCTGACACCTATATGGGTGAAATCTATGATAGGCTGGAGGTAAGTATTTGTACAAGGAAGGGATAAAATGGGGGCATAGGGTTACCTTTGGGTCGGGCTTTGGGGGCTTGAGGGGGGCTAGGGATGGGAGGATGGGTAATATTGCCCAAGAAATTGGGAGGAGGGTGGGGCAACATATGAACATAGGAGATTGTCAGGTATTTCGTTGAGGTTATAACACTGAGAAAACGTTTTCAAAAATATAATAAGGAAAGTTACCTCTTTAAGATGCTTAAAGGGGATAATCTGATTCAGGACAGGCTCCTTGGGAATATGTGAATGCTCATTTTGTCATAGAGGGTTATACCATTGGGTAGAGACCTATATAATGAGAGTGAAGTTATACCCACATCTTAGGGAGGACTGATGTCATCAAATATAGGGAACTGTATCTCTCAAGAGAAATGGTGGCTCCCAGTGCATTAGGACTGTTGAGCATGTCAAGCACTCAACACTGTTGCCAGTATCTCTGAACATGGCCCTTCAAGCAATGAAGATTGACTGTCACCATGGCCCCTAAATGGAGGGGGAAAGAGATATTGAATAGATGGAACCAATGTAACTGTGTGGGCAATAGAAATTTTTCACAAGAGTATGCAAGGATGGATATAAGATATGTAAAATTATACCAAAAATATATAGGGGCTGATAGACTAAAATGTAAATCATAATATAAAACATAAGATAACTAAACATTTAGAAAATTGTAGAGTCTAAAATATAAATCACAATGTAAACACAAATGGTACCTTGTTTGAAAGCTATTGTCTCAATATCTGTACATCAGTTTTAGTAAATACAGTATGAATATGTAAAAAGATTATTGCTGTGGAAGGGAAAAGGTTTTATGTTGGATATTTGGGAGTACTGTATATTGTATATATGAATTACTGTGATCTAAAACTCTTGTGAAGATAAGCTTAATAATTAGAAAAAAGAAAAGAAAAAGATAGGACGTAGACACTGAGGAAAAGACGGAAGTAGTTGCATTGCCAAATGCAAACAGGGCAACACATTGCAATGATGGAGGGTGAAACATCAAAAACAAAGCTATTGCATTTTTAAATTTTTTGTTACCCCAATTTATTTTTACTGTAAGTTTTCCAAATTAATATGTATTTTATATCTAGTCTTTAAACTCATCGGTATATTCCATTTTACTATTAATGGAACCTGGCAATATATTGGGTTTCACTTTTCAGGAAGTTTTGGATCACAGAGAGGTTCAACAATGGCAGCAGAGGAATACTGGTGTGGGATATTATTGACAGGGGACACATGGTTGGCAGGGAGTTCTACAGGGCATATATTCAGGGTACATAAAAATGTTTGGATATTTTCATTGTGGATACAATTAAAAACAACAACTGAGGGAATGCTGAGTTCCTAGCCAGGGGAGCTCTATCACAATCCCTAAAGGAACAGTAACAATCCCCCAAGTGCAATGGCAAAGACCAAAAAAGAAGGAAGGCCCAACAATGAGCCCTTGATACTAATGACTATGCTTGTGAGCCTGTGCACCTGAAATAAGAACAAGGCCTAGAGCTGCAGTGTGCCTAAGAGTTACCTCCTGAGAGTCTCAGTGTTGCTCAAATGTGGCCTGTCTCAAAGCCAAACTCAGCATGTAAATGCGTTGACTTTCCCCCAGCATGGGACATGACTCCTGGGGATGAGCCTCCCTGGCACTGAGGGTTTACTACCAAGTACCAACTGATGATGTAACTAGAAAATGACCTTAAAAATAGAGTCACCTTGGACCAGCAGAATATCTCAATCTACATATAATACCAGGCATTAAAAATGCTTTTTGACCTGAATAAAAGGGTGAAATGGAGAGGACAAATGAATTTATATGGCTATGAGTCTCCAAAAAGAGCCAGGAGGTTATCAGAGGGGTTGCCCTTATGCACACCTCAGCAGAGTCCCAGAGACAGATAAAGTAGATACAACCCCAGGTATTGGTTCTTCCGAGGGCTACAGAGACCCACAGGTTTTATGGTCATGGCAGATGGAGTTCAGTGTCATGTCAGTTGGCCCTTCTTTGGAGTTTGTGTTTCTGTGTGATGGAGATGGACTCAGATGTGATATTTTTTCACAAGCCTCTCCTGTTACTTTTACCAGAATTGTAGTTGGTGTTGGGTTTAATATATACCCAGGGGATCTGAATCTCTGCACTAACCATATGATAGCCAGGCCCTGAGCCTCTATAGACTTCAGCTCCTACACTCTGGTTTATTGGACTTACCCCACTCAGCTAACATGGAGTTGAAGAAGGTCAACCACCACACCATGGAGCCAAGAGTGCCTACAACTGAAAGCAGGAGAATTGCATCCAAGATCCATGTGGAATCTAACCCCCCTCTTGATATAGATGTGGAGGGGACACAACCATTCCAAGGTCCACAGGATGGAGGAATAGAGTATGGATTAGATTGGACTTACTAATATTCTATTCATGAACTATTGTGATTAGTAATTGAAGAAAATGTGGCATTGGTGTGGAGAAAGTGGCCATGGTTCCTGCATGGTGTGGGGAATGGGAGGAAGAGATGAGATGTGGGGGCATTTTTGGGACTTGGAGTTGTCCTAGGTGATGCTGCAGGGACAGTTACCAGACATTGTGTGTCCTCCCATGGCCCACTGGGTGGAAGGTGGGAGAGTGTGGGCTATGATGTGGACCATTGGCCATGGGGTGCATTGGTGCTCAGAGATGTATTCACCAAATGCAATGAATGTCACATGATGATGGAGGAGATTGTTGCTATGGGCAGAGGAGTGGGGTGAGGGGGGTGTGGGATACATGGGGACCTCATATTTTTTAAATGTAATATTAAAAAATAAATAAAGACAAAAAATCTTTAAATCTTCACAGATAAAGAAAGATTAAAAGAATATCATGAAGAGACCAGAATTAGAATAGATACTAAATGGAGTGCTACAACCTGAAAGGAAAGGGCAAGAGTGAGAGAGGACTTGAGAAGAGTATAGAAATGAAGATTATTAGTAAGGGTAACAAAAAGGTTAAAAAAATGAAAGATAATAGTAAGATACATCAATGGAAGGTCAAAAGATATAATGGACAAACTAAGTAATAACATTATGTTGAAAATGATACATTTTAATGGATTGAACTCAGCATTCAAAAGACACAGATTGGGAAAGTGACATCATGTAGGTCGGAACTCCCCAACTCTTTCAATAAAAAATGGCTGAGAATGGGCAAAATCCTACCCAAGTGGGTTTTTTTGGAACCCACAGAGCAGGAGGCTTCAGGGCATCAATCTGGAGGGAACTAGAAAGAAAAAGAACCCAAGAGAAAACAGTGAGTTGCTCACCCTTTTGACTAGAAGTGGTAGGTGTCTAAGCCCCATCCTTAAGGCAAATAGCCTCTGTGGATCCTCTGACTCTCACCAGCCAGCAAGTGCAAGGGCACTTTCTCTGGAAGGAAGAGGGATCTCATGAAGGGAAGAGAGTGGTTTCCTTTCCATAAGTTTGTACCCTTGAGCCCCCTTTGAATCTCAGGGAGGATACTAGCCAACCCCAAGTTGGCCCTGGGGAGAAGAGAGATGGTATCTGCTCAGGCAACATTTCACACTCAGCCATCCTTGGAGAGAGGATCTTGGGAAGGTAGGGGGTAGAGATAGGCAGCTAACTAGTCAGGCCTCTGAAAGCTATTAAAATTCTAAATCCCCTTAGGGAAATGGGTGGTAGGAAAAGCTCAATAAAAGCCTATGTAGGGTTCTATGGGAGGAAGATGGGTCTGGAAGAGGGTCGAGAGTGATTTCTTTGTGGTGAGTTTAGTCAGCAGAGCCCCCTCTGAATCTCAGAAGGAATACCAACTTGACCAAGAGAGGGAGGGATCTTCTCAGATAGGTTGTCATGCCCAAACATCCTGGGAGAGAAACAATTAGAATAGGGAGAGTGCAGAGACAGACAAACATCTAATCAGCAGGAATCTGGCAAACTACTAAGATTCTAAACTGCTGGAGGGAATTGGGAAGATAGCTTTCTGAAAGGCTAACTGACCCAAGGAGAAAGTTTAGCTCAGTGGAGGAATTCCCACCTTGAATATATGAGGCCCCTGGTTCAATTTCCAGTTCTTCTTAGAGAAGTGATCCACCAGGTTATCAGACATCTAGCTGGTACTTTATGACAGGGAATATACAGACATTCTTTTTGTATTAGCTTTTCTTGGATCTCTTATTTCTCTTTAAAAAGGTTGCTTTTTAAAATTTAACTTAGTTTACTCATTGAAACTCAGTTCAAAACCTGCAGAGGGCAAGCTGCAGAGAGATTGATTTATGAACACCGGCACCCTGTAAAGCTCCTTAGTCTAAGAAGGAAGACTCTTTTTCCTTTTTTTGTTGTTGTTGTTCTTTTATTTTTTCTTATTCTTTCCCATTTTTAAAAAATTATGTGCTGCTGTCTTGTTTCTTGTTTGTTTCCCCTTCCTTTGTTCCTCTTTAGTAAATTTACTGATTGTGAATACCTACACTATTTCTTTTCTTTCCTTCTTCTTTCTATCATGTTTTATGTTGTTATTTCATTCCATCTCTTTTGTGTGATCTTCAATTTTTCTTCTTTTTATTTTTTCTCTTCTTTTTCTGTTTTTTTTTACTTTTTCCTCTTTTATTTTCTCTTTCCCTCTCTTCTCATCATTTTAGTTGTTTAATTCATTCTATATATTTTTCTCTATTCTGCTTCTCACTTCATTGTTTCTATTCCAATTTGCAATTCTTATTCCTCTACACTTTTTACTAGTGGTATTCATTTTTGTAAGTCTTATATGGAGCCTCTTCTACCTTTTACTATTTATTATTACTATTATCCTTTTTTTTCTTACCTCTTTTCTTTTCTCTGGTCCTAATTTCTTTTCTCAAGGAAACATGGACAACAGTAAGGAAATAGAATAAGAGGAATGAAGTGTTAAAGTGAAAACTTACCACACACAAAGCAACAATGAAATAAAGTCCCAGAGTGGAAAGAGAGGCTAACCAAGTAAATATACCTATCAAGATAAACTCTAACCTAGACACCAACAAAAAATTGCAAGCCATGCTAAGAAACATATAGACATGGCCCAGACCAATCAACAATCTAAAAGACAAGAAAAGATGCAGAACATGGAACAACTAATCAGACATATCCAAAGAAATATCGTGAATCAACTTAATGTAGTGAAGGAAGAGATAAAGGGTATTAAGATGACACTGGGAGAACATACTGAAAAATTGTAAACATACATAAAAATATTATGAATATGATGGTGATGAATGGCACAATACAAGAAATAAAAAATACATTGGAAACATAACAGCAGATTTGAACAGGCAAAGGAATGAATCATTGATGTGGAAGACAGTACAGATTAAATCAAACAGATAGTAATATGAATATATAAAAAGATTGAAACAATCTAGCAGGGAGTTAGGAATTTGAATGAGAGCAAGAAATGAACAAACATATGCATTATAGGCATCCCAGAGGGAGAAGAGAAGGGAAAGGGAACAGAAGGTGTGTTGAAAGATATAATGGCTGAAAACTTCCAAACCCTATTGAAGGACATGGATTTACATGTCCAGGAAGCACAACATACCTCAAAGAGTGTAAATCATAACAGGAAACTGCAAGACATATACTTGTCAAATTGTCCAATGCTCAATTCAAAGAGAGAATACTGAAAGTAGCAAGAAAAAAGAGAACAAACACATACAAGGGAAGCTCAATAAGATTAAGTGCTGATTTCTCATCTGAAACCATGAAGGCAAGAGGGCAGTATTATGACATTGTTAAGGTGTTAAAAGAAAAAAAACTTCCAGCTAAGAATTTTCTAATCAGCAAAGCTGGGATTCAAAAATGAGGGAGAATTCAAAATATTCACAGATAAACGGAAATTAAGAGAATTTGTCTTTAAGAAATCTGTCCTTCAAGAAATACTAGATGGAGTTTTGCAGGTAAAAAGGGAAACAATAAAAGAGAGTTGAAGAAAAGAATAAGAATAACTAAAAAGATAAAAAGAGAAATAAGAACAACATATGGCAGGCATAAACCTAAAGAAAATAAGGCTAATAAAAGTAACTCCTTGACAGTAATAATATGGAATGTTAATGGATTAAACTCTCCAGACAAGAGACACAGATTGGCAGAATGGATAAGGAAATATACCCCATCTATACGTTGTCTACAAAAAACTCACCTTACACTCAGGTACTCAAAGAGACTGAAAATGAATGGTTGGAAAACAATTTTCATGTGAACAGCAACCAAAAAAGGGGTGGGGGGGTATATGGGGACCTCATATTTTTTGAATGTAACATTAAAAAAAATAAAGACAAAAAAATTGCAGAAGTAACTAAACTAATATTGGAAAAAAGAGACTTTAATTGCAAAACTCTTGTAAGAGACAAAGAATGTCACTATATACTAATAAAATCCTGCTTAAACTCTTCCAAAAAATAGAAGTGGGGGGAACATTGCCTAACTCATTCCATGATTCCAACATCACCCTAATACCAAGGCAAACAAAGACATCATGAGAAAGGAAAACTGTAGACCAATCTCCCTAATGATCTTAGATACTAAAATCCTCAGCAAAATAATTGCTACTTGTATTTGACAACACATCAAATGAATTATACACCATGATCAAGTATGTTTCATCTCTGGTATGCAAGGATGTTTCAACATAAGAAAATCAAGCAATGTATTATACCACAGAAAGAGAAAGAAAAAAAATCACACGATCTTTTCTATAGATGCAGAAAAAGCATTCAACAAAATACAGCACCTTTTCCTGATAAAAGCTCTTCAAAAGATAGGAATAGAAGGAAACTTCCTCAACATTATAAAGGGTATATATGAAAAACCCACAGCTATCATCATATTCAATGATGAAATCCTAAAACCTTTCCCTCTATGTTGTGGAAAAATACAAGGATGCCCACTGTCACCACTCTTATTTAACACTGTGTTAGAAGTACTTGCCTGGACACTTAAGCAAGAAAAAGATATAAAAGGCATCCAAATTGGAAAGGAAGGAGTAAAAATTTCACTATTTGCACATGAAATGATCCTATACTTCTAAAGCCCTGAGAACTCTACATCAAAGATTCTAGAACTTATAAATGAATTCAATAAAGTGGCAGGTTACAAGATTAATGTTCAAAAATTAGTAGCATTTCTGTATGAGCAATCTGAGCAATCTGAGGAGTAAATCAAGAAAAAAATCCCCATTTCCAATAACAAATACAAGAATCAAATACCTAGGAAAAAATTTAACTAAAGATCTAAAGAACTTTTATGCAGAAAACTACACAACACTGTTATAGGAACTCAGAGAAGACCTAAATAAATGGAAGAAAGTTCCCTGTTCATGGATAAGAATATTAAGCATCATTAATAAATCTATCCTACTCAAACTGATTTACAGATTTAAGGCAATCCCAATAAAAGTTACCACAGCATTTTTTTTTACTGAATTGGAAAAGCTAACTATGAAATTTATTTAGTAGGGCAAGATGCACTGAATAGCCAATAACATACTGAAAAAGGAAAATTGGAGGAATCACACTACTTGACTTTAAAACATACTACAAAGTGACAATGGTCAAGATTGCATGGTATTGGCCCAAGGATAGATATACTTATCAATGGAACCAAATAGAAATTTCTGATGTAGATCCTCACGCATACAGTCATCTGATATTTGACAAGGCCAACAAGCTCACTCAACTGGGAGGGAATGGCCTCTTCAACAAATGGTGATAAGAGAACTGGATATCCATATCCAAAAGAAAGAGAGGAATATCATCTCACATCTCATACAAAAATTAACTCAAGATGGATCAAAACTCAAAAGATAAAAGCCAAACCATAAAAATCTTGGAAGATAATGTATGGAAGCATCTTCAGGATCTTGTATTAAGAAATGGTTTCACAAACTTTACACCCAAGGAAGAAGCAATGAAAGAATAAATAAATAAATAGGCCCTCCTCAAAATTAAAAGCTTTTGCACTTCAAAGGTGTTTGTCAAGAAAGTGAAAAGGCAGCCTGCTCAATGGGGGAAAATATTTAGTAACCATTGTTCTAATAGGGGGCTAATATCCAGCATATATAAAGAAACCCTACAACTCAAAAATAAAAAGAAACAACCAATTCAAAAAATGGTCAAGTGATTTGAATAGACATTTCTCCAAAGAAGAAATACAAATGGCTAGAAGCACATGAAAAAATGCTCAACAGCACTAGCTATTAGGGAAATGCAAATCAAAAATTCAATGAGATATCATCTTGTGCCAATTAGGCTGGTGGCTATAAAAAATGAGAGGACTACAAGTGTTGGATAGGATACAGAGGAATGTGAATTCTTAGCCACTGCTGGTGGGAATGCAGAATGGGACAGCCATTGTGGAAGACAGTTTGGTTGTTCCTCAGCAAGCTAACTATAGAACTACCACATGATACAGCAATTCCACAGCTGGGTATATATCCAGAAGAATTTAAAGCAAGAACAAAAACAGATATATGCACACCAATGTTCATGGCGACATTATTCACTAATGCCAAAAGTGGGAAATACCTCAAATTCTCATCAACAGATGAATGGATAAACAAATTGTGTTATATACAAACAATAGAATATTACTCAGCTGCAAGAAAGATTGCAGTATTAACATACGGGATAACAGGAATGAATCTTGCAGACCTTATGTTGAGTGAAGTAAGCCAGGCACTGAAGTACAAATATTACATGACCTCACTGATATGAACTAAGCAAATTGAGCAAACTCCCAGAGCTAGAGTCTGGAAGATAGGTTTACAGATGATAGAAAGGGGGAAGAAAGTTGTGAGCCAACACCCATAAAGGCAAAATCTATGATAAGGTGAGATGTGTAATTGTACAGTGGAGGAGCATGACAGTGGTGCAATAACTTTATTGGATTGGGTGGTGCTGGTTTGTCAGGGAACTAGGGTGGGGTGAGTGGGTTAGATGTAAGTGGGTGAAGGGTTGGGAGAGGGAGTAGATGAACACTTGGGGATTTGCGGGCATGTGGTTGAAACTAAAATGTTGGGAATGTTGTTTTTGCAATATGGGAGGGGAGGCTTACTGGTTTAGGGTGTTGAGTGTGGGTGGATTTCAGGACAGGGCATACATGGGCAGGCTTCTAGTGAATGTGTGAGTGTTCATCTTGTCATAGTGTGTTGTATCTGTGTGTGGAACCCACATAATGAACAGGAAGGAGTTGGACTTCCATCCTGTGGACTCCTGCTATGTTCTTAAATAGAGGGTTGGGAGTCTCTTGAGAGCATAGACAGTTCCTAATAGAGGAGGACAGACCAGTGTGTCAAACCTTTAATGTTGTTCCAAGTAACTATGATCTTGTTCTGCAAGGAGTGAAGCTTCATGGTTACCATTGGCCCCTATAGGAGCAAGAGGGAGGAATAGAACAGATTAAACATGGGGCATTTTGGGGGCAATGGAAGTGTTCTATACGATCGTGCAATGATGGATACAGGTCATGTTAAAAGTCATCAAAATTTATTGAAGTGTATGGTCCAAAATATTAACCATAATGTAAACCATTGATGATGCTTAGTAGCTATGTTTCAATATTTGTACATCAATTGTAACAAATGTATCAATCACATATAAAATGTTATTAATAGGGGAAAAGGGAAGGGGGAGAATTTTGGGTATATGGGAATCCCTATATTCTGTATGTGACTTTTCTGTAACTTAAAACTTCTTTGAAGACAAAACAAAAAAAGTAAGAATCTGAGGGAATAAATAGAAGAAAATATCACTGTACAAACAAGACAACAAATCTTACAGTGATAAAAGTCATAATGTCAAAACAATTTAAAAAATATTTTTTCATTATTTTTTATTTCAAATATTTTTATTCATTAAAAGTTTTATGAATTTTACTTATTTTAATACTATCATTATTTCATTTTCTTATTAATTGTATTTGGTTATTTTGTTGGTTTCACTTTTTAAGAGGTTTTGGATCACCGAACTATGACAGCAGAGGTTCATTGTACTAGGGTGTCAGTGATGGAGGATACAAAGGAGGAGGTTCACCTGGGGTACACATATAAGGCATATACATATGTTCAAGTGTTCATGGAGCATTGTCACAGGGGGTGGAGATTCACACAATAGCCAAAAGAACATCAAACTTGCATCCTGGGGAGCTCTGCCACATTCTCGTAAAGAACAGCAAGAATCCCCTGAGTACAGGGGCAATGAATAGTGAAGGAGGATGGTCCATCGACAAGCCCTTGATACTAATGACTGTGCATATGAACCTTTACTCTTGAAATTGAAATTTAGCCAAGTATTATAGGGTACCTAAGAGTTACCTCTGAGAGTCTCCTTGTTGCTCAAATGTGGCCTCTCTCCAAGCCAAACTCAGCATATAAAAGCATTTCCTTCCTCCCTGCACTGGAAATGACTCCCAAAGTTGAGCCTCCCTGGCACCTATTATCACTACCACCCACCAAATCACAAAGCAACTGGAGAAATATCTTGACCAAAAGGGGGAAAAGGTAAAGATAAATGAGTTTATATGGCTAAGAAACTTCAAAGTGAGTCAGGAGGTCAATCCAAAGGTTATGAGTATGCACATGACATCAGGATCTCATTGACTGCCAAAGTAAATACTACCTCAAATAGCAGGGTTTCTGATGACTCTGGAGACATCCAATCACTGTAGTCAGGAGAGATATCTCAGGAGTTTGCTGTCTTGCCAGTGGGCCCTACTTTGGAATTTATGCTCCCCAGTGTGACAGAGTTCTACTCAGTTGTGTTTTTCCTACACATGGCTCTTCTGATCATTTATTTGAAACTATAATTAGCAATAGGCTGATAGGTGTATGTCCAAGAGACTTAAATCTTTGGGCTGTCCATGTGCCAGCTGTGCCCTGAATCTCAAACGAGTTGCAACACCTACTCTCCAGTTCATTGGACATAGTTAGGTCAACTAACATGGAGATGATGATGGACAATGACCATTCCAAGGAACTGAGAGAATCTACAACTGCAAGAAAGAGAGTCATATCCATCTGCCCTATGGGAGAGAATACCCCCTCTCAATTAGGTGTGGAATGGGCATCACAATCCCAGAATCCTCTGGATTGGACAATTAACTATGGAGTAAAGTAGACTTATTGGTATTCTACAAAAATGTATTGTGCTTCTAAGAATGGAAGAACTTATATCATTGATGTGGAGGAACTGGCCACTGGAGATTCTGAGGGCAGGATGAGGGAAAAACAAGTGTAATATAGGGGCATTTTCAGGAGTTGGGACTCATCCTGAATGACATTGCAATGACAGATACTGGTAATTATTTATCTTGCCATAACCTACAAAATTGTGTGGAGGAGAGTGTAAACTACAATATAAACTTTAATCCATGCTTAGTGACAATGCTCCAAAATGTGTTCATCAGTTGTAATGAAAGTACCACACTGATGAAGGGTGTCACTAATGTGGGGAAATGTGTGAGGTGTATGGAGCAGGACATGGGAATCCCCTTCATTTTTTATGTAACGTTTATGTAAAATAAGCATCTTTAAAAAAAAATAAGGACAGAGCACTGAATAAAGCATGTATTTTACTTAGTTTGGAACCTATTAAAAAGTAGATGACAATTTAAACCTTCCTCCCAAAAGACACAGACTTGAAGAATGGATTAAAAAATCAGTCATTTATATACTATCTATAAGATGCTCACCTTAAATGCAAGAACACAAACATACTGCAAGTAAAAGGCTGGAAAAAGATCTTCCACACAAACAGTACTAAAAATAAGAGCTGGAGAAATGATACTAATATTGGTCAAAATAAACTTTAAATACAAAACTGGTAAAAGAGATGAAGGACATTACATGTTAAGGAGCAATTCACCGAGAAGAAAAAAACAATATTAAATATTTATACACCAACCAGGGATCTCCAAAATACATGAGGCACACACTAGCAAAATTGAAGAGAGAAATAAATGTTTCAAAACTAATAGTTGGAGACTTCAATACAATGTACTTCCATCTTTGGATAGAGCCACTGGACAAAGGATCAGTAATGAAACAAAGAAGTTGAATAATATTATAACTAAACTAGACCTCACAGATATATATAGAACACTGCATCCCAAAAGAGGGTTATACTCAATTGTTCATGGCTCTTTCTCCAGGATAGACCATTTGTTGGGTAACAAAAAAGTATCAATAAATTTAAAATGATTAATGCATTTACATGCTGAGGTTGGCTTAGAGAGGGGACACATTTGAGCAACATGGAGGCTCTCAGGATGTAACTTTTAGGTACCCTGCAGTTCCCCCCAGCATGGAACTTGACTCCCGGGGTTGAGTCTCCTTGGCACCAAGGGATTACTACCAAACACTAACTGGTGATACAAATAGAAAAAGACCTCAAATAAAAGGGAGAAATGATAAAGACAAATGAATTTATATGGCTAAGAGTCTTCAAAGAAGAGTTGGGAGGTAATCAGAGGGGTTGAACTTACACATGCCTCAGCAGAATCCCAGAGGCATCCATAGTAGATACAAACCCAGGTACTGGTTCTACTGAGGGCAATGGAGACACACAAGTTCTACAGTTATGGCCATTGGCTCTGGAGTTCAGTATCTTGTCAGTGGGCCCCAGTTTGGAATTTGTGTTCCTGAGTGTGATGGAGTTGGACGCAGATGTGACCTTTCAACACATGTCTCTTCTGTCACTTTCACTGAACCTGTGGTTGGCGCTTGGGTTGGTGTATACCCAGGAGACTTGAATCTCTGGACAGGCCATGTGCCAGCTGGGCCCTGAGCCTCAGAAGGGTTGCAACTTCTACTCTCTGATTTGATGAACTTACCCAGGTCAGGTACCAGGGGTTAAAGAGAGTCAACCACTACAACAGGGAACTAAGAGTGCCTACTACTCCAAGAAGGAGAATCACATCCATCAAACATGTGGGATCTAAGTCCCTTCTCAATATAGAGGAGGAGTGGACAGCACCATCCCAGGTTCCACATGATGGAGGAATAAAATATGAATTAGAGTGGACTTAGTGGTATTCTGCTATATAATTATTGTGACTATGTATATTATATATATACATTGCTGTGGTCTAGGACTCCTGTGAAGAAAAGCTGAATAATTAGGGGGGGGGGGGGAAAAAAAAAAAAAAAAGAAAAAAATAGGATGTGGAATTTTTTCAAGTCAACATTCTTTATCTAAGTTCTTTATCTAACTTTATCCAAGTTCTTTATCTATCCTTTAAACTCATCGCTATATGCCATTCCCTAGTAAGGGACCATGACATTATATTGGGCTTCAAATTTCGGGGAGTTCTGGATCACAGAGTGTTTCAACAATGGCAATGGAGGGATACTGGTATGGGATACCAATGACAGATGATATATGACTGACAGGGAGCTGTACAGAACATATGTCCAGGGTGCATGGTAATGTTTGGATATACTCATAGTGGCAACAATTAAAAACCACAGTAGGGGGGGTACTGGGTTCCTGGCCAGTGGTGCTCTGTCGTGGTCCCTAGGGGAGCAGCGACAGTCTCCCAGGTACAGTGGTGGGGACCGGGAGGGAGTGAGGGTTCAACAGTGAGCCCCTGATACTAATGACTATGCTTGTGAGCTGATAAACCCAAAATAATAACAAGGCCTAGAGCAACTTTGTGCCTGGGAATTTCCTTCTGTCAGCCTTCATGTTACTCAAATGTGGCCAGTCTCGAAGCCAAACTCAGCATGTAAATGCAATGCCTTCCCCCCAGCGTGGGACATGACACCCGGGGATGAGCCTCCCTGGCAACGAGGGACCACTATCAACTACCAACTGATGATGCAACTGGAAAATGACCTTATACGGAAGGTTCAATGCGGATCAGCAGAATATCCATGTCTACATAAAATACCATGACTTTAAAATGCTGTTTGACCTAAAGTAAGGGGGAAATGGAAAGGAGAAATGAGTTTATATGGCTACGAGTTTCTAAAAAAGAGTCTGGAGGCTGGCAGAAGGTTTGCCCTCATGCACAACTGAGCAGAGTCAGAGAGACAGATAAAGCAGATACAACCCCCAGATATTGGTTCCTTTGAGGGCTAAAGAGACCCATGGGAGTTATGGTCATGGCCGATGGGGTTAACTACCAGGGCAGATGGCCCCTCTTTGGAAATGGTGTTTATGTGTGATGAATCTGGACTCAGATGGGATCTCCCTTCATAAGACTTTCATGCTAATGTGCTGGAGGTGCAGTTAATGTTGGGGTTTAAGATATATTTAGGGGATTTGAATCTCTGGACTGACAATGTGATAGCCAGATCCTGAACCTCAACAGACTCCAGCACCTACAATCTGATTTATTGGACTTACCACACTCAGCTAAGTTGGAGGTGAAGAAGGACAACCACCACACCATGGAGCCTAGAGTGATTACAACTGAAAATGGGAGGATTGCATCCAGCATCCAGGTGGAATCTGAGCCTCCTCTTGACATAAAGGTGCAATGGACACAACCAATCCAGTGTCCACATAGAAGAGGTGGCATTGGATTGGGAAAAGTGGACATAATGGACAAAGGGTATGGGGAAAGGCAGGAAGAGATGAGAGGTGGAGGCGTCTTCGGGACATGGAGCTGCCCTGGATGGTGCTTCAGAGGTAATCACCGGACATTGTAAATCCTCACAGGGCCTACATGATGGAATAGAGGAGAGTATGGGCCATGATGTGAACCAATGTATATGAGGTGCAGAGGTGCCCAAAGATGTACTTACCAAATCCAATGGATGTGTCATGATGATGGGAACGAGTGTTGTTGGGGGGGGGGGGAGAGGGGGGGTGGGGGGGTGGGGTTGAATGGGACCTCACATATATATTTTTAATGTAATATTATTACAAAGTCAATAAAAAATAAAAAAATTAAAAAAAAAATAATTATTGTGACTAGTCATGGAAGAAAATTTAGCATTGATGTAGAGAAAGTGGCCATGGTATTTGCTGAGGGCAGAGAAAAGGAAGAAGAGATGTGATGTGGTGGCATTTTCACGACTTGGCGTTGTCTTGGGTGGTACTGCAGGGACGGATGCTGGACATAACCCACTGAATGTACTGGGGGAGGTGTAAAACTACAGTGTGAACTATAATCCATGTGGTGCAGCAGTATTCCAAGATGTATTCACCAAATGCAATGGATGTACTGCAATGATAAAGGAAATTGTTGATGTGGAAGAGGGGGTGAGGGGTGAGGGGTGTGCAGTATTTGGAAACCTCATATTTTTTAATGTAACTTTTTTTGTGATCTATGTATCTTCAAAAATAAATAAACATTTTAAAAATTTTTAAAAAGATTGAAATTATACAAAATAATATCTCTGATAATCATGGAATTAAACTGGAAATCAACAACAGGTGGAAAATGGGAAAGCACAGAAATTTATGGATGTTAAAGAACACACTCTTAAACAATTGGTGGGTCAAAGAAGAAATCACAAGAGAAATCAGTAAATATCTCAAGATGAATGAAAATGAGAACACGAAAAATCAAAACTTATGGGATGCAGAGAAGGCATCTTAGCTTACATTATAATGAAGAGGGAAATGGGTGTAGTTCAGTGGTATGAGCAGCTGTTTTCCATGTTTGATGCCCTGGGTTCAAGGCCTGGTACTTCCTAAAAAAAGGAAGAGGAGGAGGAGGAGCTAAATTCAAAGAGCTAACTGAACACACGTAGGAACTAGAAAAATAGAGCAAACTAATTCCAAAGTAAGCAAAAGGAAAGCAGCAACAAGGATTAGTGCAAAAATAAATGAAATATCAAACATAAACCAATAGACTCAAGTCCAAAAGTTGGTTCTTTGAAAAGATCAACAGCGTCAACAAACTTTTAGTTTGTGTGAAGATGGTCAACCACCACACCAGGGAGTCAAGAGTGCCTACAACTGCAAGCCAGGAGAATTGCAACCAGCATCCATGTGGAATCTAAGCCCCCTCTCGATATAGAGTTGGAATGGACATAACCATCCCAGGGTTCACAGGATGGAGGAATAGAGTATTGACTAGAGTGGACTTACTGATATTCTACTATGGAAATACTGTGATTAGTAATGGAAGAAATTGTAGCATTGATGTGGAGAAAGTGGCCATGGTAGCTGCTGAGGATAGGGAGAGGGAAGAAGAGATGTGATGTGGGGGCATTTTCAGGACATGGAGTTGTCCTGGGTGGTACTGCAGGGACAGCTGCTGGACATTGTATGCCATGGCCCACTGTATGGACTGGGGGAGAATGTAAACTACAATGTAAACCATTATCCATGTGGTGCAGAAGTACTTTCAAAATATATTCACTAAATGCAATGAATGTGCCACAATGATGAAAGAAGTTGACGTGGGAAGAATGGGGTGAGGGGGGTGGGGGGTATATGGGGACCTCTTATATTTTTTGAAAGCATCATTTAAAGAAATAAAGAGAGATAAATTAAAAATAAAGAAATAAAAATGATAAAAAAGGCATCAAATTTGAAAGGAAGGAGTAAAATTTTCACCATTTGATGATGACATGAACTTATTTCTAGAAAATTCCCCCCAAAATCAGTAGCATTTCTATATACTACTAATGAGCCATCTGAGGAGGAAGTCAGGGGGAAAAATCCCATTTACAGTAGAGACTAAAATATACTTAGGAATAAATTTAACTAAGGACATAAAGGACTTGTATTAGGAAAATTACAAAACCTTGTTCAAACGAACCAAAGATCTAAATAAATGGAAGGATATTCCATGCTCATGTATTCAAAGACTAAATATTGTTAAGATGTCAAGTTCTGCCCATATTTATCTACAGATTCAATGGAATCTCAATAAACCTTCTAACAGCCTTTATTTTTTTTTACAGAATTAGAAAAACCAATATCAAATATATTTGGAATTGTACTAGTTCCCAAATATCCAAAAATATCTTATGACAGAAGAGCAAAGTTGAAGGACTCTAAGTTCTGGAATTTAAAGCATATTACTTAGATACAGTGGTAAAAATGGCATGGTACTGGCATAAAGATAGATATATTGACCAATGGAATAAAATTGAGTGTTCAGAAATAGATCCTCAAATTTATGGCAAAGTAATTATTATTATTATTATTTTTAATTTTTTAATTCATTTTGTAAAAATATTACATTAAAAAAATATGAGGTCCCATTCACCCCCACGGCCCCCACCCCACCACTCCCCCCCCCCAGCAACACTCTCTCCCATCATCATGATATATCCATTGCATTTGGTAAGTATATCTCTGGGCATCACTGCACCTCATGGTCAATGGTCCACGTCATAGCCCATATTCTCCCACGTTCCATCCAGTGGGCCCTGGGAGGAATCTACAATGTCCGGTAATTGCCCCTGAAGCACCACCCAGGACAACTCCAAGTCCCGAAATGCCTCCACATCTCATCTCTTCCTCCCATTCCCTGCACCCATCAGCCACCATGGCCACTTTTCCCGCACCAATGCCACATTTTCTCTGTGGAGCTTGGATTGGTTGTGTCCATTGCACAGCTATGTCAAGAGGGGGCTTAGATTCCACATGGATACTGGATGCAATCCTCCTGCTTTCAGTTGTAGGCACTCTAGGCTCTATGGTGTGGTGGTTGACATTCTTCAACTCGATGTTAGCTGAGTGGGGTAAGTCCAATAAATCAGAGTGTAGGAGTTGAAGTCTGTTGAGGCTAAGGGCCTGGCTATCATATTGTCAGTCCAGAGATTCAAATCCCCTAGATATACCTTAAACCCCAGCACCAACTACAATTCCAGTAAAGTAGCATGCCAGTTTGGCCCTTCTTTGGAGCTGGTGTTTCTGTGTGATGGAGCTGGACACAGATGGGATCTCTTTTCACAAAATAATTATTTTCATCTTTAAAAATTTATTTTTGTTTACATTTTATATAAATGGAATCATACAATAGTTGGCATTTTATGTTGGGTTTCTGGCAAAGTATTTTTGACATGTCTGTCAAGGCAACCCAGCTGGGGCAGAAGAGTTCTATTCAACAAATGATGCTGGGGGAACTGGATAACCATATTCAGAAGAAAGAATGAGGACCTCTATCTCAAACATTATTCAAAAATTAACTCAATATGGATCAAAGATCTAAATATCAAAGCCACAACTATGAAACTCCTAGGATAAAATGTAGGGAAACATCTTCAAGGTCTTGTGGTAGGTTGTGGTTTCTTTTTTTTTTTTTAAGATTTATTTATTTATTTATCTCTCTCCCCTTCCCCCTCAACCCCTGCCCTGGTTGTCTGTTCTCTGTCCATTTGCTGCATCTTTTTCTTTGTCCAATTCTGTTATTGTCAGTGGCACAGGAATCTGTTTCTTTCTTTTTCCTTTTTAAAGATTTATTTAGTTATTTATTTTTCTCTCCTTCGCCTCCCCCCCACCCGGTTGTCTGTTCTCTGTGTCTGTTTGCTGAATCTTCTTTGTCCGCTTCTGTTGTTGTCAGTGGCATGGGAAACTGTGTTTCTTTTTGTTGCGTCATCTTGTTGTGTCAGCTCTCCGTGTGTGCGGCACCATTCCTGGGCAGCTGCACTTTCTTTTGAGCTGGGCAGCTACATGTGTGGGGCTCCCGTACGCAGGGGACACCCCTGCATAGCACGGTACTCCTTGCGTGCATCAGCACTGCACATGGGCCAGCTCCACACGGGTCAAGGAGGCCCAGGGTTTGAACTGCAGACCTCCCATGTGGTAGACAGACGCCCTACCACTGGGCCAAGTCTGCTTCCCAGGTTGTGGTTTCTTAATTCTTACACCCAAAGCACAATCAATGAAAGAAAAATAGATAAATGGGGTCTCCTCAAACTTAAATGCTTTTGTGGTGTGGGAGGAGTAGGGGGTGTAGAGAGTGGGTATACGGGAACCTCTTATATTTTTAATGTAACATTTTGTGTGATCTTTTGTATTTTAAACTAAAGACAATCAAATAATACATTTTTAAAACTTTAAAAAATACTTTGTCAAGAAAGTGAAAAGGCATCCTACTCAATGGGAGAAAAGATTTGAAAACCACATATCTAATAAGGGACTGATTTCCATATTGTATAAAGACATCATTCAATCCAATGATATAAGGACAAGTATCCAAATTAAAAATGGACTAAAACTTGAATAGACATTTCTCCAAAGAGAAAATAAAAATGAGAGCAACAGAGTTGGACTCAGTTTATGGCTTTCCTACACATGGCTAATCTGTCCCTTCTATTTAAACCTCTATTGGTGCAGCAGTTTGTGGGTGTATGTCCAGGAGACTGGAATCTTTGGGCTGTCCATGTGCCAGCTGGACCCTGAATCTCAACAGAGTTGCAACACCTACTCTACATTTCATTGGACTCACCCAGGACATCATGGATGAGAGGATGGATAGCCACCATACCATGGAAATGAGAGAGCTTACAATTGCAAGAAGAGAGTCCCATCCATTGGCTGTATGGGATCAAAACCCCCTCTCAATTGGAGGTGGAGTAGACATCACCATCCCACAGTCTGCAGGATTGGGGAATGAACTGGGGACTAGTGTGGACTTATTGGTATTCTACTACAGACTTATTGTGATTCTAACAATGGAGGAAATTGCAACATTGATGTGGAGGCAGTGGCTGCTGGAGGCTCTAGGGGGCAGAGAAAGAAAAACAGGTGTAATAGAGGGACTCTTTCAGGACTTGGGAATGGGTCCTGAATGACATTGCTACAACAGATATATGCTATTTTATTTTATTTTTTTTCTTTTTTTAATTCATTTTTAAAAAAATATTACATTAAAAAAATATGAGGTCCCATTCAACCCCACCACCCCCACCTCCCACTCCCCCCACAGCAACACACTCTCCCATCATCATGACACATCCATTGCCCCTGGTAAGTACATCTCTGGGCATCGCTGCACCCCATAGTCAATGGTCCCACATCATAGCCCATACTCTCCACGTTCCATCCAGTGGGCCCTGGGGGATCTATAATGTCCAGTAGGTAATTGTCCCTGAAGCACCACCCAGGACAACTCCAAGTCCTGAAAACGCCTCCCCATCTCATCTCTTCCTCCCATTCCCCGCACCCAGCAGCCACCATGGCCACCCTTCCCACACCAATGCCACATTTTCTCTGTGGACATTGGATTGGTTTTGTCCATTGCACATCTATGTCAAGAGGGGGCTTAGATTCCACATGGATACTGGATGCAATCCTCCTGCTTTCAGTTGTAGGCACTCTAGGCTCCATGGTGTGGTGGTTGACATTCTTCAACTCCATGTTAGCTGAGTGGGGTAAGTCCAGTAAATCAGAGTGTAGGATTTGAAGTCTGTTGAGGTTCAGGGCATGGCTATCATATTGTCAGTCAGAGATTCAAATCCCCTAAATATATCTTAAACCCCAACACCAACTACAATTCCAGTAAAGTAGCATGAAAGTCTTGTGAAAAGAGATCCCATCTGAGTCCAGTTCCATCACGCAGAAACACCAGCTCCAAAGAAGGGCCATCTGACATGGCAGTGAACCCCATCTGCCATGGGACCATAGAACCCGTGGGTCTCTTTAGCCCTCAAAAGAAACCAATACATGGGGTTGTATCTACTTTATCTGTCTCTGAGACTCTGCTCAGGTGTGGATATATGCCAGTTTATACCTTCCCATAACATGCAGAATTGTGTGGGGAGAGAGTGTAAACTACAATGTGACCTATGGTCCATGCTCAGTGGTAATGCCCAGGATGTGTTTATCAATTGCAAAGAATGTGCCACACTAATGAAGGATATTATTTATGTGGTAGGGTGTAGATGGTGTGGAAATGGGGCATATGGGAATCCCTATATTTTCTGTGTGGCATTTGTATAATCTAAGTATCTTTTAAAAATAAAAAATAATATATATATCTATATATAATTAAAAAAAATAAGATGGGCTTGTAAGCAGTCAGTCAGAATGTATACATGTAGATTTTAGTCAGACCATGAATATAAAGAGTCTAGCTACCTTCCCGAAGGTGTCAGATGACTATATTAATAACATATTATCAGTTATGAAGACAATCAAAAGCTTCCTATTTTCAGAAACCATTCCACCATTGAAGACTAGACACTCCAATAAATTGAATCTCAATGAAGTATAGAATGAAACAATCTTTCTCAAGGTTGCTAAAATGATATTTTGTATACTGAGATGTCATCCAAACATATATTGACTGTATGCTGATTATCTATTTAACTTTATGTTGAATTTGAATTTTCTTGCTAAAGCAATTGAGAATTTCTGTCCATTGGTTTGATGTCTCAGAGCTATTTCTCA